>NW_024704746.1:896275-1496275 GCF_018977255.1 Callorhinchus milii | reverse complement strand
ATGATTGCTTCTAAATACAGTATTATGGGCAGCATGGTTCCAAAGCTCATCCCTACAGTTTCCCATTGGTTTTAGCGAATCAATCAGGTGAGATCAACTAACATTGGTAATCCGCATTCATTCCCATCATCCTGCCCGTTTATTATCAGTGTTTCACTTCTTTAATACCTCACGTGTCGTAGGCTTGATACTCCGATCAATGCAGTGCTGAAAGTAGCTATGTGGGCACCTGCAGAGCATAACTTCTTCCTTTCCCATCCCACTCTTGTGCCATCCCATTCTCCCACTACATCCCAAGAGTGATTCAGAAATGAAGCATACACACACCCTTCCCCATTGCCAAACCCTCCTGTGATGGGTTCAGCTCACCGTAGATGTATTTTGCTGCTTTTTTTTCTTGTGCCTTTAATGATAAACTAATTTGGTAATACTTTGCCTCTAGGATACGAACACGATTCAGCAAATGAAGAATTGAAGATCAAATGGGAGAATTTGCTGGGCCAAGACTATGAAGTGATGGTATGATTCACCCATAGACCACACAATCAGTTGCACCATTTCACAGTAAAATCCTGCAAAGCGCTTTGATATAATAATAATAATAATCCTTGCATTTGATATAGCGCCTTATGTCTTCAAGATGTCTCAAAGCGCTTCACAGAATATACTGTAAAGTGAATTGACTGTATTTTTGGGGCAAAAGATTTCTTAGCGACATGATAAGGCGCTATATCAAATGCAAGGGTTATCATTATTACTTTTATGAAGTCAGTAGCCTCACACTGATTGGCAGGAATTGATTCTAAAGAGGAATAAAAAATAATACTTTACAGTGAGGACGGTTTATGAACCTTGATTTTGAATTATGTTTTAAGCTGAAAAAAAACAGTCGCAAAAAGAAAAGAAAAATTGAGTTTGCTTCATCAGAGCAACACAACAGCCTGTTATTTCAAGAATTTGTATCAAGGGCTCCTGTGTTTATCGGGTGTTGGGTTTCCTAATTCCAGGTTTATAATGATGGAAGTGATTCTTTATTGATCCAGTAATGAAGCGATTAGGAAGGGAGATTTGAATTGATATCTAACCCGTGCTAGCGTGTCAGTCTGGATCACTTGGTAGCACTCTTGTTCTCAGTTACAAGGCTGTGGGTTCAGCCCCACGTCGGGACTTTGAACTCACAGTCTAGGCTGGTGCCCTAATACAGTGCTGGGGGAACGCTTCATTTTTGGAGGTGCTTCATATGGCTCAGTGGTAGCACTCTTGTCTCTGAGTCAGAAAGTTGTGGGTTCAAGTTCCATGTTGGGACCTGGAATCATATAGTCTAAGATGAAACTCTAATACAGTGCTGGGGTGTGTTGCATTAGCATATGTGCCATCTGGGACCTGCGTGAGGAGGGCTATATAAATGCAAGTTGTTGCTGTTGAGGTCCCATCCATCTGTTCAGGTGGATGTTAAATGATACTATTTGAAAAGAGAAGGGAATGCCTTCTGGCAAACAGTCCCTAATTAAAACAATTAGTCATTCACTTCATGAATATGGGACATTACTGCATGCAGATTGGCTGGCTGTGTTGGCCTACAAAAAAACAGTCACCACACTTCACAGTAACTCCTGCGAAGCACTTTGAGACGTCTCGTTGACGTGATGAGGCCAGGTATCAAGTGTAAAAATTGGTATTATTGTCTGAAGTCAAACAGTCCTCTTCCTCATCCCGGCAGAAGCGCTCATCTGATTGAATTACAAAGAGGAATTTAAAGCGGATCCAATGAAAGGAACAATTTAGACACATCATTAAAGTCACATTGCTCTCTATAGAGGCTCCCATTAGGAGCGCAAGTCCCAATTACCATGTTATTCTGACCAATCTTCGGAGCTCTGGCACTGGATGAGAGACGAAAGCTAAATGGAAGCTTTTCACCTTTGATCATTCTTGTGAAAGCTAATTATTAACAATAAATAGCTGTCAAAGTTAACCACATGTGGATTGGGGGAAAGGAGTCTAGATTTTTTTTGAAAAAAGCTGTGTGTGTTTCTTCTTGGTAATGCTAATGCAATAAATACTGAGAAGGAAATCTATACCAAGAAAACCAGCCTTTTACTCCCATTGAATATTATTTTACAACATCAGGACATGTTGAGCCCTCCCAAGAGTATCATAACAACTTAATTAACGCTTACTTTGTACTGGATAGTTTTTTGCAGCTCTTCAAAGTGAAAAAGCACTACGTGGTTTTCCGTGTCTCTACCTCCTCCCGACTTCCCTCAACCCACTCCCCAGCTCTGCAAACTCACACTTCCTGCACGTATAGAAATGGAATTTTGTTATTGTTGTTTTTGTTGTTGTTCCTCTCCCTCTCATTGGGAACAAACTTTCTGTCACCATAGCCTTGCTCAATGGAACTCTCTCGGTAAATCACTCCGCCTCGCTCCCCCTCCCTCTCTCCTCTCAAATGCTTTCTTTTAAAAAAAACTACTCGTTCAAGAGTGCCTACATTAACCTCACCCCTACCCCTTTTGCTTCCCAACTTCAACCTGGCTCAGTCAGTAGCACTCTCGCCTCTGAGTCAGAAGGGTTCAAGCCCCCCAGGACTTCGAGCTGACATACCTGACGCTCTAGTGTAGTGTTGGGGGGAACACTGCATCATTGAAGATGTTGTCGTTTGGATGAGACATTAAACTGATATTGTGTCTGTTCAGGTGCACATGAAAACACTTCATAGGATTTTGCTGTGAAGTAGTGACTGTGGGTTTTGTAGGCGAACAAGGCAGTCAATTTGCGCACAACAATATCCTACAAACAGCCATGGAGTGAATGACCAATTTTATCTTGGGGCCTGATGGGCAGGACACTGGGAGAGAGCAACTCCCTCGAATAGTACGATGAGATATCAAGCGCTCTAGATGCTGCCCTGTGTGAGGGGCGCTATATAAATGCAACTTGTTGTTGTTAAACATCCACCTGAATAGGCATAGTCTTACCTAAGAGACGGCCTCCATTCTACGTTGGACTGATTGTACTGTGTGAATACAATTCAGTGACATTAGTGTAACACATTGTGTGTGACACCATTAAATTTAGTGATAATAATGTTATGTTCTCCCTTATTCGAACTAGGTGTTTAATCTGGACCCCGAGGTATCTGACATCTCAGAGTTGCAGAAATACTCTAAGGTAATGACACAGGGAGCTTGGCCACGGAGTGGGGCCTGATTTTCTTTGTGAACAAAATCTCTTTTGCGGACCCTTATCAAATGCCTTCTGAAAAATCCATGTAGACGACATCCATAGACACTCTCTTATCCACTATGCTAATGACCTCCTCAAAAATATTCCCAACAAGATTTGTCAGACATGACCTACCCTTCACAAATCCACGCTGACTCCCTTTGATCAGGTCATACATGTCCAAGTGCTCAGTCCCTCTGACCCTGATGATAGATTATCAGTAACTTCCCTACAACTGATGTCAAGCTGACAGGTCTGTGGATGCTTGGTTTCTGCCTCCCTCCCTTCTTAAATAACGGAGTGACTGGTGTAGTGTCTCAGAGCACATTCGGCGGCTGAGCTATAACTGTCGCCTCTTGCTTCACTCCAGCTAATGCCTGCTCACACCCTGCGACTGGGAGTAGAGATAGACTCTTTTGATGGACATCATTACATATCATCAGTTGCTCCTGATGGCCCAATGGGAAGAGTTGGATACCTGGAGCCAGAGGATGAAATTCTGGAGGTAAAATCTATTCGGTTCTGTTTTTTCTGCTCATTTAGGATTCAAAGCGTCCTCTCTGCACTTCAACAAGAATTAATACTTCAGTTGCAGAGACAATTTACTTTTGTCAGCTGAGGGCTACATGAGTTCCAAATCCAGATGTGGGGGTTTGAACCCACAACTTTCTCGTCTCGCTGCTCTCTGCCTACAGATGGAATTGTTGATCAGCTAAGATCAGGGACTGACAACGGGGGGGTGAGGTAGCCGACAGTCCTACGTGTGTGTGTTTGTGTCTCCTGCGCTGTTTTCTCACCAGCTGATAGATCTGGTTCCACTGTTTCATTGTCTTTTGTTACTGGCATAATAATAATAATCCTTGCATTTGTTATAGCAACTTATCACGTCGTTGATAAGTGTAAAGTGGAATGACTGTGTAATTTGTGGGTGAAACATGGCAACCAATTGCACCCAGAAGCTTAATGGTGTTTTCAATTCCTGAGGATTGTTTGGCCGGAACACCAGGAGACAGCAACTCCCTTCCCTTTTCAAATAGAGATGTGGGGTTTTCAATGCCCACCTGAATGGGCACAGAAGGGACCTGGGTTTAACGTCTCACCTGAAGGCATCTCAGACAATGCACTCTCCCCCTTCCCTTGTTGTGGTGTGTGTTTGGAGGGTGGGGGAGTAACTGCTGAAGTTTAACCAGTGAGACCCATACTCCAGTGTTGGATATTGCCCAGTGAACTCTTGACAATTGTGTTCCAGGTGAACGGAAGAGAGCTGCGTGGAAAATCTCGGCGTGAGGCGGTATCCGTTCTGACCGAGGCTCCTTCTCCTCTCACCCTGGCCTGCTGTCGCCGGCTGCTGGAGGGGACCGAGATGCCTGTGGACGAGCCCTATGTCACACAGAGAGCAGCTCCCGAGGTACTGCGCGATCCTCTCACTCGTTTTCAAATCCCTTCATGCCCCTGGACCTCCCTACCTCGCCAACCTGCTTACTTCCCCCCTCCACCACCCGCTACCTCCGCTCAGCAGGCTCCGGCCTCCTATTCATAGATTCATAGATTCATAGAATGTTACGGCACAGAAGGAGGCCATTCCACCACGCCCTGAAACTCTGGAACTCTCTCCGTCAATCCCTCTGCCTCTCCCCCTCCCTCCCTCCCTCCCCACCATCAAATCCCGCTTTCCTTTTTGATCGTGCTTACGGTCACCTCCCTCGTCTCTCTCCCCCCTGGCTCGGGGTCAGACTGTCAAGTCCTGTCGGGATGTTACCTCGCATGAAGGGCGCTATGTAAATGCAAGTTGTTGTTGTGATATGGAGAGGAAACGCTGTGAAATTACTCTTCACTTCACAACGATGAATTGTTACAACATTTACGAGAGTGTTTCACAGACATAGGACAGGGACGCTGAACTCATTTTTATGAATCTGTAGACACAGGGAAGGTTTGGCAATGTGGAAGGGTTTGTGTGTGTGTATGTGTGTGTACTTCATCTCTGAACCACTCTTGGGATGTAGTGGGAGAATGGGATGGCACGAGAGTGAGACAGGAAAGGGAGAAGTTATGTACTGCAGGTGCCCACATAGCTGATCACTGAGCCTCCCTCCTCACAGTGAGCTGAAGTGATGTGATAAGGTAGCCATGGGGAAGTGGTCCAATTGTGGGGGAGACCAAAACCAGGGGCCATCAATATGAAATAGTCACAAATAGATCAAATAGGGAAGTTAGAAGAAATTTCTTCACACGGAGAGCAGCAGGAAGGTGGAACAATGCTGCCATAAGGAGTTGTTGAGGCAAATAGCATAGATATATTTAAGGGAAAGCTGGATAGGTACATGAGGGAGAAAGGAATAGAAGGTTATGCTTGAAGGCTCAGTTAAGGAAAGGCATGATGAGGCTCATGTGGAGCATAAACACTGGCATGGACGAGTGGAGAAGCGGCTCTTGAGATGGCACGCTCCTTCCACCTCGCTGCTTTCACTACAACAACTTTTCTCCTCTCTTCTCAGGACACAGAGAGCAGTGATCCAGTGGTCAGACCGCCATCTCCTTGGAGCAGTAAAAACTGCACGAGCCTGGTAAACCCCAGATCTCCTGCCAGGGCTCCAGTAAAGCAACGCCCGCCGAACTAGAATGTTCACTCGCTCACCCGCTCACCCACTTGCTCGCTCGCTCACTCACTCATGCAGTTTCCCTCCCTCTTCACCCTTAACCTTTACCTCCTGATCATCATCAGGTCACTTTGCCCTGCCCAAGCCTTATACTTCCCAACCCAGACCCAGAAGGCAGCTACATTGCTCTGTGATCCCTTCAGTTAGAAGCTATATTGCCCTTTGATTAAACTTTGCCTCTTTACTGACCTCTGACTCTCAGCACTAGGCTGAGTGCAAAAGAACTGTTTAACTGTAAATTAGACTAAACATCACTTGATTTACATTTAAGTCCATTTTATATGTCTTCCCTTTTCCTCCTCTCCGCCCCCCCACACCCCACCACCACCTTCCCCGCCACCCGCAGGTAGAGTCAGACTCAGAAGAGGATGGGGAATTGGCTTTATGGTCCTCTGACGTGAAAGTGATGGAGATGGAAAAAGGTTCGCAAGGTTTAGGGTTCAGTATCCTGGACTATCAGGTACGTGTGACACATGGTTTGCTCTGAGCACTACAATTGTGACTGAAACTTACAGACTAGCAACAGAATTACCTTGAATTATCAAAAGTCCTTATCCACAAGTGAGGAAGAGCTGGGGGACATTTCAGGATTATCTGGAAAACGAGGGACCAGGAGAAGATGGTTAAACGCACGTTACCAGCACTGGCGTTGCTTTGTGTTGCACACAGACACTGTTTTGCGGGCGAGGTCTCAGCTTATTCCTAAACATTTCACTCAGCTGCAGAGAAAGTCTCTGAGATTTCTTTCTGATTGGTGTGAAATATCTCACCAGCTTGTGGCCTGAAGGCATGTGTAGGACACACTGCCCCCTTGTCCTTTCTCACTGTCCATACACAGCCTTTAATACCACCTGTGTGGTCTGAGAGAGTCTAAATAATTGCCAGATGTTCGCACGTATGAGCTCATCACCTACAGAGACTCAGCTTAGCTTTCAGACCAGCCTCTTGTGACTGGTCGTCCCAGATTTGGTTGTCTCACCACTGAGAATGACCTTACAGTACAGAATAATAATACAGGCCGGCAAGCAAGGTCACAGCCAAACCCACTATTACACTTCACTCTGACGACATGGGTTGGAATTTTATGGATCCCATATAATGAGGGTTGGGGAGTGTGGGTGGGGAGGGGAGCAATCTTCCACTGTAGGAGCTGTAGAAATATTAAGTGCTGTAAATAAACAGAACAATCAGAGGTAAACCTTTAGTACATTAGCCTTGTTAACTTACAACAATTTGCACATATCTACATAGAGCGCCGTTCACTGCTGTGCGCATTTGGCTGCCGCGTTTCACCTGCAAAACACGCAGTCACTAAACAGTATTTCTTGTGAAACGCTTTGAGATGTCTCGACGACGTGATAATAACAACAAGAATACGTTTAGGCGCTATATCAAATGCGAGGGTTATTATTATTCACATGGGCTAGCTTGCTCAAGGGCTGTAATTATCCTATTTAATAAAATAACTGAAAACAATGGGCAGATTACCAACACAAAGGCTGTGCCTCCCCTCGAGGGAACCTTGGCTCGCACAGTTTGGATGTCCAAGTCTCAGCGATGCTCTGCGAATCGGCCAAATTAGACAGTAAACTCAAGTCCCAAAGCAAGACTGGAACCCATCCTCTTGTAACGGAGAAATAAATACTCTCCCCCCAACCCCACCCATCAGCCAGGGTGACATGTCACTGCACAGTGGCACCACCTACAGTGCCACGTTTAACCACATTGGTGGAGAGAAGGCTTGAAATCTATCACAATCATTGTAATCTTAAGAGGAAACTGATATCCTTTGACCCTAATCAGTTTTACTTGACGCCTTTTGATACCAGTCTTGCCTTTGTCTACGATTTCTTTTCAAAATAAGTTTATACGGAAGAGTTTAATAGAATAAAGGGGAAAGACATAATTGGGCTGTGATGGGGACACTTTTTTGGTGGGTTTGGGGGTGGTGGGGGCTGGTGGCTGTTAAACTCTGCCGTACCGTATTAATTTATTTTGAACAGAAATCTCAGACTAAGGCAAGACTTGCACAAAATGTAAGACTGATTAGGGTTAAAGGGTATCAGTTTTCTCTGAAGCTTACAATGATCGCGATAGATTTCAAGCAGCTGAATTCTGCATAAATCCACAGTATCATGTATTAAACTGTTTTGTTATAAACTAGGCCAACTTTGCTTCCGCTCCCCCCCTTCCCTCCTCCATGCACGTACACTGCTGATCCCCCCATCCCACTTGCAATTTAAGAATAACATCTGATCCCTTCATGAAGTAGAGCCAGTACGGTTCCTCAACTCTTGCCACCGGGTGATGGAGCTTTTAATCTGGCTAATTTGATGGCCGAATGGGAGCAGTGGCACCAAACAAATTGCCCGGAGCATACACCTCACACAGCACATCTCCACTGGCCTCCTGCCTCCATGTCTGCTGCTTGCTGAGAACATGGACGGTGAGCGTGGTGGTGGTGATTGCGGTTAATGGTGTGCTCAATCATGTAGCGCTCTCACCCCCGAGTCAGAAGGCTGTGGGTTTGAGCTCCATGTCGGTACTTTAAGCTCACACAGTCTAGGCTGACACTCCGGTGCAGTTCAGGAAAGGGATGCCTTCTTTCAGTTGAGATGTTAAACTGTCTGCCTGTTCAGGTGGACGGGCGTTAATGATCCCAGGGCATTGTTCGCAAACAGAAAGCAGTTTCTCAGAATGCCCTGGCCAACAATCCCTACAGGTAAACTTGGTCGTTGTGGCTGCTTGGCTGTGCATAAATCGGCTGCTGCATTTACCTACAAAATACAAGGTCAAATAATAATAATCCTTGCGCCTTATCACATCTTTGATATCTCGTGATTGAAGTGTATCGTTGAATAGGCCAAACCTCTGCAACCAATAGATTTGGATTAATGTTCTGATTTAATAGTGCAAGCATCTCTTGCGTTCAGTGTTCTTCTTGTGTTTTACATCCCTCTCCCCATTCCTCCCCACACCCCGCCCCCCCCCCTCCGTTTCCCCCCGAGGGTATGTGATGATATGAGCCTCTTCTCTTGGGAGCACATGAATAATCAGGAATGTTGACTGTTCTTGGATGTGGGCCAGATGAGGTGAGAGCAGCACGGTGAAGAAATGTTTTGGGGGAAGTTTTACGTTCTCAAACAATGCAGAATTGGATGTCTCAATGAAGCCCATTCTGCAGGCAACCCCCCACCCCCCTCCCCCAGGTATAGGTGGCCCTGTGTGGAGTGATGGGGCCCCCTCTCTCTGGGGAAGTGTGCTTGTGAGAGCCGGGGTGGGGTTCCATCGGAATGACTGGGCTGCTCTTTCTTTAATGTGGAACACATGTGAGCTTCACTAGAGTTACAGGGCTTTAGCTGTGCAATAAAACCCAACTGCCCTACTTCCATGAAGAGATAAAAGGTCTTACCGTATTACATAGGTACTGAGCACACAGTCAAACCGCAGAGTCAAGTCCACCCCAGTCGCTGCTGCTTCTGTTACTTTGGTAAACGGCTGGTTACTCGATACACCATCCTTTTTAAGTCCTATTTTAATGGTATTTTACATATAACAACAAGGTTCTTTGAACAGATGTGGCTGAGGGAGAGGATTTTTTTTGCCACAAATTGAAACAGTAAATTTTGATCTGAAAATTGTTTTTCTTTTCGGTGAATAAGAGGTGGGGGTGAATGTGGGTTTTAAAGCTTTATTTGGAAACGACCTGGAATGATTTCAACCTTTCTACACATTTTGTTGGCACTCACTGCAATCTGATCTCAATATCTTAAAATATATTCTTCTTGTTGTTATTAATTTATATTGTCAATGACAATAATAATAATAAATATTATGAATGTTAATGATAATAAAAATACCTAACCTCATGGCTTGAGTAGAGATAACCGCCAAAAGAGGTAGAACGACGCTTTGTCCCGAAAACCGGACTTTGGCCAAAATGATTGCAGTTAATAACCGGAATGAGTAATTGTGATGATAGGACGATAGCTGGAGCCAGCCACAAGGTTACTTTAGTGTCTGTTACCAAGGAACACAAAACAACTTTGTGTGCTGCTGATATTGTCTTACAATGAAATAACTTTGCTTTTAGCCCCACGATCCATAACCAACTCTGGGGTGGGGAGGAGGAAAGAGGGAATGTAACAGGAAGATCTATCCATAACAGTATCATTACCATTTTAATGACTAACCCAGCTAAAAGACTGATCCCAAACTTGCCATCAAACCCGGATGATAATAATAATCCTTGCATTTGATATAGCGCCTTAACACGTCATTGAGAGAGAACGAGAGGGAGGCAGAGGGAGAGAGAGTGAGCAAGAGTGAGGCGGGGGAGAAAGAGAGAGAGAGAGAGAGAGAGAACCAGAGTGAGGAGGAGAGAGCGCGGATTTTTTTTTGCTCTCAATAGAGATTGGACCTGCTTTGAGCTACAGCACCCCTCTCCCCACCCCCCGCCGCCCCCCCACGAACCCCCCACCGGGCCTGGGGAGTGTGATTGAGGCCAGCTGCACACTATTTCCAGCTGTGTGTTAGCATGTTGAGTATCACCTTACCAGAAACGGTACTTTTTTTATAGAAAAAAAGAATATCAGCCAACCTCATTAAAATATCATTTTGTGCAAAACTTTTTCTTTTTTTACACACGCCCCCTCCTCGCCTTGGTGTGTTTTTTTTCAAGCGAGAAAGTTAATTTACTTTTTGCATACTGAGAAATGTACGATAGCCATTCGGCCCATCATGTCTGTGCCGCTCTCTCAAGAGCAATTGTTTCAATCAAGTTTCTCTGCCCTTTCCTCACACCCTTGTAGCTGACTCTTTTTGGTATCTGTCTAGTTCCCTCTTGAAGGTCAACATGGGTTTACCCTCAACCACCATTTCATGGTATGGTATTCCATATCCTAACCACTCTGAGCATCAAACAATTTCTCTTATCCTCCCCATTCGCTCACTTACTAACTATCTTAAATAGTACTTTCCGTTATTCGGTAAGCAGGATGCTTCCCTCCCGAGAGAGAGAGCACTCCATTCAGGGAGAGAGTAGAGGTCTGTAGCTCAGTGGTTAGAGCTCTCTCCTCGTAAGCGAGAGACCTGGGTCCATTTCCCTGCAGGGTGAAACTTTGGGCAATTTCCTTACTCCACACGCCTCTGTTTACCTAGCAGTAAGTAGGAACCTGGCTGTTAGTCAATTGGTGGATTACTTTTCCGGGTATAATAATCGCTTCAAAAAATAAATTTAAATAAAATAATAAATTGGTCACTCAATTCACTACTGTTTGTGGGACGCTGCTGTGTGCAATTGGTTGCCATGTTTTGTCCACAAAATACACAGTCAATTTACTTGACCGTATAATCAGTGAAGCGCTTTGAGACGTCTCGAAGACGTGATAAGGCGCTATATCAAATGCAAGGATTATTATTAAATTGTACTTTCCAAAGTAGATAAGCAGGAGAGAGTACGCATTCCAAGCCAACAATCTATCTCTGGGGATTTCCATGTGTAGCCGGGATGCAGGGGATTCTCAGTTTGGTTTGGATACTCTTAGGCACGGTGATGGGTTTCTGCATGTGTCAGACACCCGGCTCCCCGAAAAAAATCTTAAATTGTAAATTTAGCTGCTTGTAATAACTCTTGGAACTCCAATCATTGGTTAGGCAACAGTTTTGTTGTTAAGACAGATGTGTGCGATCCTGTCTAGTAATTTGTGTACAACACATTTTATGATACTGTATGCTGTGGTGAATGGCCTCCTATATCTCTTCACCCTCCCCAGGTGTTATACAGCCAGATTGTTCTGCTAAAAATGCTCCGCTTTATAAAGTGCTATGCTCCAGGACTCCAGGATGTAGAAGCTTGTAGCTCAGTGGTTAGAGCACCCGCCTCACTAGCGAGAGGATCCGGTTTTGATTCCTGAGTGGGGCAAAGTCATGGGCATGTTTCCTTATTCCACACATCTCTGTTTACCAAGCAGTAGGTAGGTACCTGGTTATTAATAGCTTGGTGGATTGGTTTCCAGGGGTAATGATCCCTAAAAAAAGCCCACAAAGAAATGTGGTTACTCAATCCACGACTGTTTGTAGGACACTGCTGTGTGCAATTGACTGCTGCGTTTTGCTCGCAAAATACACAGTCACACCACTTTACAGTATATTCTGTGAAGCGCTTTGAGACCTCTCATTGACGTAATAAGGCACTATATTAAATGCAAGGATTATTATTGTTATTAAAAGACCTTTGAACTGCTTGGATTCATTTTAATTTAACCCAGTTTCTTTCTGCAACGGGCTCCTGAGCCGTAGAAATTCCGTTCAGCATTCCTCACAGAGCCTCTGGTGCTCAGCAACTGTGATCAGAAACCCCATCGAGCACCAAGGTTGGTGCCTGGAATCATTGAGCGGAATTTTTATATCCCACAATCCAGGGAAGAAGTGGGAAATGAGTGGGAAAGCTGCCCCAAGCCGTACTGTTGTGCCAGCGAGAGGCTGCTTTCAGAGCTTTGAGGTTTCCACGAAAGCTCTCCCAGAATACACACAATACACTTTACAGCACAAAAGATCGCCTCCAAAATACACAGTCACTATATTTAACAGCACAAAGGCTCGCCTCCAAAATACACAGTCACTACACTTTACATCACAAAAGCTCTCCTCCAAAATACACAGTCACTACACTTTACATCACAAAAGCTCTCCTCCAAAATACACAGTCACTACACTTTACATCACAAACGCTCTCCTCCAAAATACACTTTACAGTGCAGTACGTTGAGACATACTCTCAATGTGAGAGGGCCTGTATCAAATGTAAGGATATTTATTTCATTGTTTTTCAAAGAGTTTCCTGCCTGTGATCATAGATTCACAGAATTGTACAGCACAGAAGGAGGCCATTCGGCTATTCGTGTCTGCTGCCTCTTTGAAAAGAGCTGTACAAATTAATCTAATTCCCCCCGCGCTCTCTTCATAGACCTGCAAATTTGTCCTCCCCTATTTGGTGAGGGAAGGTGGTGGAAGGGAGAAGAAAGGTCGACAGCGTTCGATTTTAAAAAATAATTTGGTCACTCAATCCACGACTGTTTGTGCACAATTGGCTGCCGTATTTCGCCCACGTAGTCAATTCATTTGACAAAATATTCTGTGAAGAGCTTTGAGACGTTTTGGAAGATGTGATAAGGCGCTATATCAAATGTAAGGATTATTATTATAATTTTTCATTGAACGAGTCTGCCTTATTCATAATGAAAACTATGAAAAAAACACACTTTATCCAGTGAATGCTCGTTTCTGTATAAAAAGTTCCAGTCCATAAAAAGTTCAGTGCTTTGGGACGTCCTCCCGATGTGAAAGGGGCGACACAAATATAATTCGTCGTCGTTGTTTTAATCAGTGGGTGATCTTCCTCATCGAAATGCCACTGTTGGCAGGGGGATGGTGAGGGCAAAGGGTTAAGGGAACAGCGTGCCGGCGGGCGGGTGGGCGGATGGACCCACAGACAGGCAGAGTAGAGTCCCGTCCAGAGCTGTGTTGCAGCTCCCTCTACAGCACACCTCACAACTCAGCACATTGACCTCTGTGACTGACTGCTTTCAGCTGCCGGTCGGTCAGTCGGTGGAAGAATTCTGTGCTTCCATTCAGCTCGTTATCAATTGCCGCGAGACGGTTTGTGCAGAACCCGCACTTCGAAACTCACTGCTTGATGCGCTTTTTCCTCGTTTGGTCGTTCACTTCACGATCTGCGAATTGGCTGCCGCCTTTACCTGCAAAAATACACAGTCGTTGCCCTTTGCAGTAAATTCTGTGAGGGGCCTTGAGATGTCCTGATGTGAAAGGCGCCGTGTTAAACCGAAGGGCTATTTGTGTAGTTGTGTTGGTAACGGCCGCTGGTCACAGCGGTCGGGTCACCACTGAGGTCCCGAGCTTCTCTCCGTGTACGTATTCCGAGTACGGCTTGGGGTGTGTCTAGGCAGCCCAGTGCGTCAGCCTGGCTCAGTCACTAGCACTCTATGGCAGAAAGTTGTGAGTTCAAGTCTCATGTCTGTAGTTTGAGCTCCCAGTCTAGCGCCAGACGCAAGTCTCCACCGTGCATACTGTTTGACGTACCTTATTCTCTCCTTCGTCCTCTGATAGACTCGTTGGCTGGCGGTGTTTCTGTTTTCTTTCAGTTAAATTCATGGCAAACTTGGTCATGTTAACTCTTGGCTGAGATAAGTGACCTCTGCCGGGCTTTCAGAGGAGATGTTAAACTCAGGTTCCACCGTCCTCATTTAATCTTAAAATTAGAACCAGGCCATTTAGGAGTGAAATTAGGAAATCTGGAACTCTCTCTCTCTCTCCACCAAAAGGCTGTGGATGCTGCATCCATTCAAATGTTTAAGACTAAGGTGGATAGATGTTTGTTAGGTCACGGTATTAAGAGATAAGAGGCTAGGGCGAGTAATTGGAGTTGAGGTACAGATCATAAACGATCTACAGAATGGTGGAACAGGCTCGAGGGGCTGAATGGCCTCCTCCTGTTCCTATGTTCCTCCAAGTCCTTAGGCCGACGTCAAAGATCCCAAAGGGTGAGACCAAGGTGTCTTCTGGCCGACTACCAACAACCCTTCGGATGAACTAACTGGTGTTTGACCTCTGTCTGCCTGTGGGAAGAGAGGGCGCACAGATACCCTGCACCTCCCTAAACCCCACTTGCAAGGCATTGTCACTGTGAGACATCGACGCCTGACAATTTGCTATTGTTTGACTTTCATGCCTCAAGCTCATCCCTTCTCACAAGCAAAGGTGTTGGGCGTTGAGCAGATGGCAAAAGAAGGTCAAAGAAGCCGCTCTGGAAAATGTTTGTAATGATTATGTGTTAAAGAGTTGACTGATCGGAGCTAAAGCATGTGGAATTAATCGCTGCTGTTTTGCTAAGCGGCTGCTTTCGTGCAGGTGTTATGTGTTTTTGTCTGGGTTTGGCTCTGGGTCTCTGTCTAACCTGAGTTCTTGTGGTCTCTGGCTCCCTCTCCAGGATCCCTTAGACCCCACACGTACTGTCATTGTTGTCCGTTCTCTGGTGGCTGGTGGGGTTGCTGAACGCAATGGCAGGGTGCTGCCTGGCGATCGCCTCGTCTTTGTCAATGACCGTAGCCTAGAGAACGCTGCTTTGACGGACGCTGTTCAAGCTCTCAAAGATGCTCCGTCTGGCAAGGTGCACCTTGGTATCTGCAAACCAGCGGTGGTAAGCACCAAGCTGAGCTAACAAACAAACAAACTAACTAAGTAACTAACTAACTAATTAAGTAACTAAGGAACTAACTAAGCAACTAACCAGCTAACTAACTAACTAGCTAGCTAACTAACCAACCTGGCTGAGGAATGTCACAAACTCAACTCAGCTGCGAGACGAGGGCATCACAATTAGCCCGCGTGCCATCTAGGCCGGGGAGGGTCATGAGTCAAGGAACAGGATCCTGAGGATCCTGAAATTCCAACTAGTCTTAGCTGCTGAGACCATTTTCCACCTAAACATCAAAGTTGATGGGTTGTTAGGATGTCACTGCGGGCAAACGAAATTCCCTGTTCGCCTGCAAAATTCTCAGTCACTACACATCTGTGTGCTTGTAGCCCAGGGGACAGACCTTATGCTAGACTTTACCAGCCTGCCATTCGCTCCACTTGTTAAGAACCAATACTACAATGTTTGCAGTACAGTAAACCTCACATAAAAAAATTATTTGGTCACTCAATCCACGACTGTTTGTGGGACACTGCAGTGCGCAATTGGCTGTCGTGTTTCGCCCACAAAATATACAATCACATATACTTTGCAGTAATATATAAAATATATTTTACAGTAGATTCTGTGAAGTGCTTTGAGACGTCTCGAAGACATGATAAGGCTCTATATCAAATGCAAGGAATCATCCATTTCATGTGAATTATGCGTTATGTGAAACTTGCATAGAATATAAACTCTTGAACGGGATTTGGGCAGATGTACGACTTAGACAGATCAGACTTAAAATCATACTTAGAATCATAGAATATTACAGCACAGGAGGTCATTCAATCTTTCAATCCTTCAATTGTAAACAAAATATATACTTACGCGAGTTTGACTGTAATAGTTCAGACCAAAGCATCGCAAATTTATAAAACTTCCTGCGGGAATTTTATTTGTTGTCTCTTCAGTCTGAAGCAGACGGGAGCACAGATTCAAGGTTTGCAGGCTCCAGAGTTGGTACGGACAATGACCTGAAAGGATTGAATCCACTCTTCGCAGCGATTCCACCTCCTCAGGTGAGACTCCTCTGGTGTTGTCAAGTTAAAGCTAAAAATGTCTGTTTCATCCAGTGTATGTTAATGTTATTTTATGTTATTTTAGAAAATATGTACACAGTACTTCCATTATCAATGAAACTTGGTTCAGAGATAGGCATCCTGTAGTTAACTGGTGTCAGCCTGGCTGTGTTGGTAGCATGGTCATCTCTGAGTCAATAGGTTGAAGTCTTAAAGCCCCACATTGGGACTTTTGAGGAGCGCTGCACAGAGTGCTCCACACAGAGGATACAGTTCAAGATCCTGGTCCTCACCTTTAAAGCCCTCCATGGCCTCGCTCTCCCCTACCTCTGAGACCTCCTAACCCCCTACCAACCTACCGCTCTCTCCGCTTAGCGGGCTCCGGCCTAATTCGCGTCCCCCGCCTCACCTGTCCCCTTTTGGCATTCTGGCCCCACCCTCTGGAACTCTGTCCCGCAGTCCCTCTGCCTCAATCCCTCCCTTGCCTTCTTCTGGGTCAGTCTCAAGACCCTCCTCTTCGACCGTGCCTGCGATCACCCTCCTTCTCCCCTACCCTCCACCCTCCCCGATTCCTACCCCCAGCTTGGATCCGAAACACTAATTGTCCAGCGCCTTGGGACGTCCTCCTGATGTGAAAGGCGCTGTACACATGTAATTGTGTTGTTGTTGTTGCATTGACTGAGTTGCCGTCCTTTGAAAAGTAAGCTGGTTTGAGTACAAGTCTAGCCGAAAGTCTGTCCGTGCGGGCAAAGCCGATATCCCAATGGTGGAGCACTGTGTTGTCGGAGGTGCTGTCCTTCAGCTGAGGCGTTAAACCGAGGTCCCCTGTGTGCCTGTTCTGGTGGAAGTTATAGATCCAGTGGTGTCATTTGAAGAGAGAGTGAATTTCTCCTGTTGTCCTGATCCCATCTCAGCAATCCATCTCCTTCCTTCTCTATCTCCAACTCATTTCATCTGCCACTGGAAAGCTCCACAACAACAACCGATTGCATTTATATAGCACCTGACAGTGGTGGAGTCGGTTGTAAAAGAAACCCAAGGTGAAGCTGATGATAATAATGATAATCAAATGCCCATCACCAATGCTGACATGACCTCAGTTCCCCTGAATAAACATTCCAGCCCTGTGAGGAATGGGGAATGATTAGTGAAAATGAGTTGTCTTGGAGGGGAACTGTTAAGGAGGTATAATAAACAGCGGCAGGTTCCTTATCTGTAAAACAAATCTCCATGTTAAGTATCTATTCTTCCTAGTGTGTATTTGCTACCAATAGGACTTTGGGGATGAGTCGTTTTCCCAGGAAGAGCTGGTGGATGACCCCAGGATGCACTTGGGTTCATTCCATTTGCACCCAGGAGGAGGGTCCGCAGGGTGGGAGACGGAGGGCTGGCCCGTGAGGACCGATGAGCGGGAGATGCTAGTGGACGAGGAGTGCGAGGCAGGCGGAGAGACCCAGGGAAACGCCAGTGAGCGGCTTCAGCGTGGCCAGGGGGATGCTGAGCCTCACCTCGGCGAGGAGAACTACATCGTGGATTGGATCGAGAGTCTGGAGTCTCCCGAGGAGCTGGACACGGCACGGATGCAGCTCAGCGCCAAGCGACCCTCCGACGATTCCCGTATGTTCCAGCCCTGTCGCTATGACGATGGCAGAGAGGTAGGAATTGTCTCCCGCAAACACCAGCTCTCACCGTGCGGTTCATAACCAACGTTAATGGCAATGTGTAGAGTCCCATAGTGTAGTGGTTAGAACATTCACCTCGCAAGCAAGAGTACCCGGGTTGGGTTTCCGGGCAACTTAGACAAGTTTCCTTACTCCACACGCCTCTGTTTACTTAGCAGTAAGTAGGAACTCTTAAGTTCCTACTGGAGTCCTGTAGCTCAGTCGTTAGAGTACTTGCAAACAAGAAACTTGGGTTTGATTCCCGGCAGGGTGAAACCTTGGGCAAGTTTCCTTATTCCACACGACTCATAATAATCCCTCAAAAAAAATCAATAATAAAATTGGCCACTTCAATCCAAGACTGTTTGTGGGACCCTGCTGCGCACAATTGGCTGCCGTGTTTTGCCCAAACGGTCAATTCAGTTTACAGTCTAATCTGTGAAGCGCTTTGAGACGTTTAGACAACGTGAAAAGGCGCAATATCAAATGCAAAGATTGTTATTATTTATTAAGTTAGGAAGTTAGTCGATTGGTGGATCGCATCCCCCACCCTCTCCCCCAACCCTCTCAGATTTCTTAAATAAGAAATCCGTTGAGAAATCTCACACAATTCAAATCAAAATGCAGGAGCAGTTTGCAAAGCGGACGAGGAAAGGTAACGACTGATCAGACAGACGCCAGATAACATGAAGCCCCTCACAACATGAGGATTGTCAGTGCCAGTGTAGGCTCCAAGGTTCAGTTGGCTTCACCGATTCCCCGCCGGTTGACATGTCAAACCCATTGTGTTGTGCGTCCCTTTATCCAGGGAGAAGGAGGGCTCGGCGGGAGCTCGAGATCGTCATCCTCATCGGCAGAGAGCGGTGACTTACACGGGGCATCCGGAGAGTATCAGGGTCACCACGTGGGCGTGCTGAAGAGCAGCTCCGAGCTAGGTCCGTCCTTGTCAGCTGATTTGTGCAACCGTTCTTTAAAGGCTCGCATTTAAACTTAAAATCATCCTTAAATGTTCCTGCCTGTGTCTTGCGCCCTATGTTCCAGCATCCGCGCTTTCAGCCACCACGCCCCGAAACTCTGCCTCAATCACCTTGCCCCCTCCTTCCCCATCTTCAGGTCGCTCCTTCCTCTTCGACTGTGCCTATGGTTACCTCCCCCCACCCACCTTCCTCCCGTTGGCTCAGCATCGTATACTGCTGCTGTCGAGTGCTCTGGGCTGCTGACCTGGGTGAGAGGCGCGGTATAATTTTGCAAGTTGTGTTTTGCTGTGTCGTTCCTGCCTTTGCTTTTACAGCCTCCATTTTATACGCAGCAAAACCTGTTTGTGTAATAGTCGCCAGGAAATCAGTCAGCCTGGCTCACTCTGCCTAGAGTCAGAAGGTTGTGGGTTTGAGCCCCCACGTCAGGAAACTTTACGCTCACAGTCTATGAAGACGCTTTAAACGCTATATTGGAGTGTCAGCCCAGACGATGGAAGTTCAAAGATCACGACTTAGAGCTTTATTTTTGCCCGGTCGGGTGTCTGACACATGCAGAATCCCATCACCATTGCTTAAGAGTCTCCAAACCAAGCTGAGAATTCCATGCATCCCATCTACACATGGAAATCCCAGAGATAGACTGTTGGAATGGAATGCGCGCGCTCTCTCCCCCCCCTCTCTCTCTCTCTCTCTCCCTGGAGGGACGCCCCCTGCTCACCTAATTCTGGAGAGTATTAGGCGCAGGTTGGCAAGAGCGTTCATTGGGGTAACTGCTGGAGTCAACACAGAGCTTGCCACACACAGCTTGCCATTGAATATATATATATATATATACTATAGGCGAGAGATTTTTCGACTGAGCCAAGCTGATGCTCTAAATGAAGGTGACCTCCCCATCCCCCCCCGGAATATTACTAATCCTCAGCATGTCACAGGGATGAAATTAAAACGGGACGACAGGGAAGCTGGAGCGATCGCTGGGAAGATTGGAGACAGACGGTCTGGCAGAGGAGATGAGCAGCCGAGAGAGCGCCTCACTGCCTCTGTGATTGAGGAACCATCAAGACTTCAGCCTTCTCTGTACCTCTCCACCCAAGCTGCTTCTAAAACTATGGAGTGAGTAGCTTCAAATTCTTCTATGTTACAAGTTCTTCTGTTCTTCTCCTCTGCTCTCCCCTCCTCCCCCAACTCTCAATCTCAACCCTCCTAGAGGCCACACTGGATCCGAATATTGTTGGTAACATTGACATACCGAAGCACTTAGTTTACGTGGTCATTTTCAGCGCTCTGACCTGTTTGAAATTAGTTAAAGTTTGATCGCCCGATTATGGTGAATAACGAGTTGATCTCCATTCCCTGAGCAAGTGAAGCCATTCATTAGGTGACTTGCCGAGCAGTGTGAGAGATTCCTGATGTGAATTGGTCGCTAATCATATGACTCTCCAGTAGACATTTTTAAAAACATGTTGGTAAAGTGTGCCTCAGTTCAAAAAAATCTGGGTGGGCTGCGGGGAGGGCGGGTGAGGAAAAGAGGATACAAATCAGTGGAATTTTAGCTTGCCGCTGAATTTCACGTTTGGAGAGAAGGGTTGTTGAAATTGATTGATAAAAGCCTCATGGCTGGCACCATGCAGTCAGAATCTAATAAAGATAACAATAATAATAGTCCTTGCTTTTGATATATGACGTCTCAAAGCACTTGACTGTGCTATATATTGACTGTGGATTGACTGTGCATTTTGCGAGCAAAACGTGGCAGTCAGTTTGCACACTGCAATGTGCTTTTTTTGCGAGTGTATGGAAAGAAATATACATTGGTACAATTCCTTTTGTGGTGCCCACATTTTCAGAATGTTTCAAGAGAAACCCACAAGGTTTTTGCACGGACATGTAATGGAAATCTTCAAAATGTTTGTCTCGGTGTGAAATTACATAACAGTGGGGTGTGGGTGGGTGGGATGGGTGGTGGGTCTGCAAAGTTGCTCCCAGAACCCCTCTGATATCTCCATTGAATGAATGAAAGTGATGAAAGTGATCGCTGCTGAGAGCAATCTGAGCAAGGTCAAAGCTTTGGAAGTGATAATCTGGCAAAGCAGCTTTTCTTTTCACTTTATCGGTGCAGATTAGTGCTGCCGGCTCCCAGATCCATTTTATTAAGTGTATTATAACAAGTATAAGGTAATGTAGGTGTGGCTGACTGAAAGTTTGAGGTGATTGCTTAAGGCAGTGGGTTTGAGACATAAAACTCCCGTCACAGAAATGTGTTTCATTTTCATTGTAACTGCGGGCGGGTGTTTGTATACGCGTGTTTGTGTGCTTGTATGAGTGTGTGTGTGTGTGTGACGCAGGTACATGTCACTGTGTGGTCTATGGTCTCTGTGTGCCTGTGATGGCGTCTGTGCCTTTATTCAGCCAGTGCCTGGAGGGATTGAGGAGAGAGATAAGGCATCGTGCCCAGCAATGAACCTTCTGGTTGACTTATAACCATGAAAGTTGAGGCTGGAACTTCTCAAATATCCCAATTGCCGGCAGAAGCTTCAAGCACTGGGAACTCGCTTTAGCCATCAGCGCAAAGTTTGTCTCATCTCTTCAGAGGATCTAAGCCAGGAAACACAACAACAACAACAACAAATTGCATTTCTGTAGCTCCTTTCACATCGGGAGAACATGAACTACCTTTAATGTGGAGACCTGTAGCACATTGGCTAGAGCATTCGCCTCACATGCGAGAGGACAACAACAACAAGATTTAATTTATAGGGCGCCTTTTACGTTGGGAGGGCGTCCCAAGGCGCTGTACAGTTGGGTCAGGACCCGAGGAGGGGGAAAATGATCAGGGTGAGGGGAGGGAAGGGAAGGAGCGAGGAGGGGGTGGAGAGTCGAGAGGGGAGCTGAAGGCATGGTCAAAGAGAAAGGTCTTGAGACCGGCCTTGAAGGAGGAAAGGGAGGAGGCGGCGAAACCACTGGGGGATGGAGTTCCAGAGACTCGGGGCTGAGAGGCTGAAGGCCCGGCCACCGATGGTAGGGCGGTTAGGGCGGGGGATGTGGAGCAGACCGGAGCCAGAGGAACGGAGGGTACGGGCAGGTAGGTAGGGGGATAGTAGGTTGGAGAGGTAGGAGGGAGCAAGGCCGTGAATGGCCTTGTAGGTGAGGATGAGGATCTTGAATTTGATCCTCTGGAGGATGGGGAGCCAGTGGAGGCGAGCGAGGGCGAGGGTGGGAGTGATGTGGTCCCAAAGCCTGTGCGGGACAGTACATGAGCTGCAGCGTTCTGAATGACCTGCAGTGTGGAGGGAGGGCCGGGAAAGCCGGCGAGGAGAGAGTTCCCATAGTCCAGCCTTGAGGTGATAAAGGGGTGGACCAGAGTTTCAGCCGCGTGAGGGGTGAGGTAGTGCCGTAGTCTGGCGATATTCCGGAGGTGATGAAAGGCAACCCAGTTGTGGCGCGGATATGAGGAAGAAAGGACAGCTCAGGGTCGAACAGAACCCTGACTGGCTTTGAGAGGTGGAGAGTGCAGCCTTGGATGCTGATGCTGATGAGGACCCAGGTTTGATTCCTGATGTGGAGAAACCTTAGGCACGTTTCCTTACTTCACACACCTCTTTACCTAGCAGTAAGTAGGAACCCAGTTGTTAGTCGATTGGTGGATCCACCAGATTTATTTTATATAAAAACTTCTGATTAGCTGCATCTGGGAAAACAAGGTTCCTTATTACTTATTATCTCAAACGTAAATTCAAGTACTCTCGTGGGGATAAATTTCCATATTCGTTAATGCCAAAAAGATTCTTAGTCAGTCTTCTGGCCAGTTTTGAACTCGGGGACTGAACAAAATTAATTGCGTTGGCTTAAGTGGTTATTACAAGCCCAGCTGATGCATTGCCTGTTTTCTCAGTATAACATTATATAAAAAGCTATTTAACAGCAAACACACACACTAATTATCATTGGAAAGAAGAGCCTGCAGAGTGTCCCATTCATACCCAGCCCATGTTAACGTTGGACAAGGCCATCCCTTCCTCACTCTCATGTAAATAAGCTTGTTGTTATAGCCGTGATTTGGGACCTTTTTTGGGGGGCTGAACGTCAATTGTTGTGAAAGACACTGTAGTGAAACGAGATGGGCTTGGCTGTTAGTGAGAGGTTGCTGGGTTGCCAGATTGGAGTCCTGTAGCTCAGTGGTTAGAGCACTCACCGCACAAGCGAGAGATTTGGGTTCATTTCTTGACAGGGCGAAATGTTGGGCAAGTTTTCTTACTTCACCCGCCTCTATTTACCTAAGTAGGAACCCGGTTGTTAGTCAATTGGCAGATCGCTTTTCTGGGGGTAATAATCCCTTCAAAATTTTTATGAAAAATAATAATGTGGTCACTCAATCCACGGCTATTTGTGGAAAGCTGCTGTGCGCAATTGGCTGCTGCTTTTCGCCCACAAAATACACAGTCAATTCAAAAACAACAACAACTTGGATTTATATATTGCCTCCACACCGGACAGCGTCTCAGAGCTTCACAGTAATGGATCCCGGGGCGGAGCCAGGGGGAGGGGGGAAGCCAGGGGTAGGGGGGGGAAGGTGACCAAAGGCGCGGTCGAAAAGAAAGATCTTCAGCAGAGACCTGAAAATAGGAAGAGAGGGGGTGAGACGAAGGGAGTGAGGAAGGGAATTCCAGAGCCTCGGGGCTCTGGAAAATTCATTTTACAGTATATTCTGTAAAGTGCTTTGAGATGTCTCGAAGATCTGATGAGGCACTATATCAAATGCAAGGATTATTATTAAATATTATTAGTACCAACTGTCTTGGTTCTGATTTTGAAGCTACGACCCCTTGTAATGGATCCCCCTACTCCACAAATAAAATCGATCATTAACTTCACGACGGTTTGCGGGGACCTGGCTGTATGCAACTTGTTTGCTGCATTTGCTTGACAAAATACACAGTCACTGCACTTTACAGAAAATGGTGTGATGTGCCTTGCGATGTCTTCCTGACGCAAAATGCACAATATTAAATGCAAGGGTTATTAAAAGGAAACGCTTTACTTCACAGTAGCCTTTGGAACTGGAAAGGATCCATTTTCAACTAAGCTCATTCATCACTCAGTTAATCTGGAATACCTCGCCTTTCTCCTGGTTTCTTGTTTCTGTCCTGTCCACAATATGGGCTGCTGTTTGGAAGTTCTTTCAGTGACTTATTAAGGGCTTCAGAATTGATGGTAAAGGTCACTTTGTGGTAACTAAGCAGCCTTACTTTACAACCAGCAAACCACGCTCTGTGCTTTAATTTATTACATCCTTGGATGTAAATTTACTTAAACCGGGGGGAAGTAGAGGGATCCGTTGCACAGCAGCATACCCGTAAAATCAGAACTGAGACTGTTATTATAGATTAATCGATCGTAAAATCTCAGTGTTTAACAAAACGTATCTCTATAGAACATGAGAATTGCTCGACAAAAGAAAATCAAGGTCCATCCAGTTTGCCTTCCACTATCCGTCCTGGCAGTCGCTTGCACAACAGCTTCTAAATGTTGCAAGGGCTGGGAGCTGGACGTTATCAGTACTAATGCTTTATCATCATGCCTTGATCTGAAACACACACTTCCAAAACCCAATACCAACACCAAAGGCCATGAAGATACATTCAATCGCAGGTTTTCACTGTAATTCTTGTATTTGATACAGCGCGTTTCATGTATTTGATACAGCGCCTTTCATGTCGGGAGGACACCTCAAAGTGTCTTGCAGGATTGACTATAAAGTCTGGTGATTATGTGTTTTGTAGGCGAACGGGACAAACCGATTTTGCCCACAGCAACAACAACAACTTGCATTTGTATAGTGCCCATCACGCAGGGTAGGGTGACGTCCCACAAACAACCGTGAATAGAGTGACCAGTTTTATCTGGGAAACATCACAGACACATCACAAACACATACATGTTTACTTTATATTTTATGTGTATATATATAATATATATATGAATATCATGAACTGAGTGAAGAATTAACCATAATAATGTCTGTAGTAATAAACATGGAGCCTTGGGTGTGTGTTTACAATATGGTAATACTATTTGTGCTACATGGGGGGGAGCATTAACCGAGCATGTCAAAAAGAGCATTAATTTTTTCTCTGTAAGCACACTCTCTGTCATGAGTGAGCAAATGGAATACATCAACTGCAGGTCTTGGAGTGGAGATGAACTGGATCGCACTCACAGAGGCCACACCGTTGCGCTCACAGTAAAGGTCAAGATCTGCACTTAACGGTGCTCACTGAGCTTCACATTTCATCATCAGTATTCTCTTGTCACTTCCACTGATTTAGAGAATCGATTACCACGTTCATGTTTCCTCCGCCGGCTAAGCTGTCTGGCTATTGCTACTGGTGCTGAATTGACAATGTGTTGACCTGATGATATCAGGTATCTGATTGTAAGTTATTTGGTTATTTAGATATGAAAATATAATGATTAGAATTAATCTCTCCAGTTCTCGGAATACAAGTGATTTAATTTGTGTTAGAGGTAATTGCTGTTGTGCTGAAATAAGTGCTGTTTGGCATTTCAACATTCCCCTATCTGTCTGAGCAGTGAGCTGCCCGAGCGAGAGGCGGGCGAAGGGGAAGAAACTCCAGTCTTGAGCCATTGGGAGCCACCACGGAGGTAAGAAGGGATCACATACTAATCAGTAATTCTAATCACTATAATCCCGTGTTTGATACAGCGCCATATCATGTTGGGAGGACGTCTCTTTCAAGACCCGTCTCGGGACCCGCCTCTTCGACCGTGCCTTCGGTCACCCTCCTACCCTTACCCTCCCTGCCCTCCAACTACCAGCTTGGGCGTGGATCCCTGACTGTCCAGCTCCTTGGGACATCCTCCTGACGTGAATGGCAGGCGCTGTGGAACTATCATCTGTTGTTGACGTAGATCAAAAGTTAGCAATGAATAATTAACAAAGTTGTCTCAAAGCACTTCACAGGATTTAAAGAGCAAAGTGTTGTGACTGCATATTTTGTAGGCGAACACAGCTGCCAGTTTTACTTTTAGATAATCTTGCACTTGATATATCTCAAAGCGCTTCTCTTGAGTTTTAAAGCGTAGTAACTGCATTTGTACAAAGTGCAACCACAGTAGTGGCCCCCAAACAGCCACAAAGTGCCTGATTAATCTGTCTGAGGGATTGATGGCCGGCATCAGTCTGAGCATGGGATCTTGTGACGTCCACCTCGAAAAGCACAGACAGGACCTCACTGGAGACTTGGAACCTCAGAAAATGCTGAGCACTGCAAAGGGACGTCAGCCTAGGCTGCGAGCTCGAAGTCCCAATGCGGGGCTTGAACCCACAATCCTCTGACTCAATGGCGAAAGCGCTACCAACTGAGTCAAGTTGATGCACCTTTAAGTTCAATAAACAGGATAACATCTTGAAAAACAGTAAACCCCTGTGCCAACTTCACTCGGTAAAGTAAAGCGTCCTTTGGGACGTCCTCCTGACGTGAATATGTAATTTGTTGGTGGTGGTGGTGATGATACAAAGCAGGGTTTTCAACTCGAGCTGAATCCATCTTCGTTCCAGGGTGGAGGTCTGGCGAGTGCCAGGGGAGTCGCTTGGAATCAGTATCGTTGGTGGCAAAGCAGTCATCAAACGTCTGAAAAATGGGGAGGAATTGAAAGGGATTTTCATAAAACACGTCCTGGAGGAGAGTCCAGCTGGAAGAAGCAAAGCTCTGAGGACTGGGGACAAAATTATTGAGGTAGGAAGCCCCGTTTGTACGCCTGAAATGCATGCGGGGTAAAGACATTTGTAATTGAAGATATAAACAGTGAAGACTGAGATACATTGAGAATTTTACACAGGGGAGGGTGGTTTGAGCCACCTCCCGGCGCCTCCACTCAACAGCTCTGGCCTCCTGCTCGTCCCTTGTTCCCTCCGCTCCACATCATCCCGAAAGTCTGGAACTCTCTCCCTCAACTCCTCCGCCTTGCCCTCCTTCCCCGTTTTCGCATCACGCCTGAACACCCTCCTCTTCGACCGTGCTTATGTGCAAATTGTTGTTGTTGTTGAATGCTGCCAACTGAGCCACTCTTGCACGAACAGGGCAGATAGCCGCTGTACTGCCTAAACCCTGAATAAAAATGTTATGGGATACATGGACACAGAGACAGGCACATAGATAGGAAAGAAAGGTGAGACTTGATGAGACATTGGCTCGGTACCGTTGCCAGGAGTGAGATGAGAGGAACGCAGAAAACTGTGTAACTGAGCTGCGGTGTGTTGCAGGTTTCTGGCGCCGATCTGCAGAATGCCACACACGAAGATGCAGTAGAAGCCATAAAGAACGCTGGAAACCCCGTGATCTTTGTTGTCCAGAGCCTGTTGTCCACTCCTAGGGTGAGTAATAATGATCACAAGATCGGTCCTTACCTTCCTCATATCACAGCATCAAGCTGCTTTTTAAATGAGTCCCAGTACCCTGGCCTCAACCACTAGAGAACCAGTTTAGCTCCTGCATCGCGACACTTTGTGTCATGTATGCTTTGCATTGTTCTGCGGACTTTATTGACAATTCTGTAAAAGTAATAACCTTGCATTTGATGTAGCACCTTATCACGACAAAATATCTTGAAGCGTTTCCCTTTCATTACTGCTGACTATTGAGATTGTGTATTTTGCACGCCAAGGGAGCAGCCAATTTGCAATGTTTTAAATCTCTCATCTAATGTTTAGGCTTTTTTTTACCGCAGCCCAATTCCATACATCAAAGTAAAGATGAGCGAAAGGGAGGCGAGAGCAAAAAAATATTGAAGGTAATATCTTGAAACACTTAATAAAAAATCCTTGCAATTGATACAGAGCCTTATCGCATCACCGATGCATCTCAAAGCGCTTCACAGGATTTTACTATAATGTACAGTGACTGCATATTTGTAGGTGAACCCGACAGCCATATTTGCCTGCAGCATTGCCCCACAACAGCCCTGATGTGAATGACTAATTTCTTTTTAATCTGGAGGATTGTTAGTTAGGACAGGAGAGAATCCCTCCTCATTTTGAATAGTTCAACGAGACCTTTAACATCCAACTGAGCAGGTACAGATGGAGCCTTGGTGTGATGGTTCATCTGAAGGACGGCACCTCTGACAATGCAGTGCTTCCCCTCACTTTCTCTCCCAGCACTGTACTGGAGCGTACAACAACAACAACAAAATTACATGTGTATAGCGTCTTTCACATCGGGAGGACGTCCCAAGGCGCTGGAAAGACAGAGTTGCGGACCAAAGCTGAAGGTCAGGGAGGGTGGAGGGCATGGGGGGGAAGCAGGGAGATCGAAAGCACGGTCAAAGAGGAGATTCTTGAGGTGGATCTTGAAGGTGGTGAGGGAGGGGACGAGATGGAGGGACTGCGGGAAGGAGTTCCAGAGGGTGGGCAGAGTGGCTGAAGGCCTGCCCACTGATAGTGGGGCGAGCAAGGCAGGGGAAGGGAAGCAGGCCAGAGCCCACTGAGTGCAGGGAGCGAACAGGGTCGTAGGGGGTTAGGAGGTCGGAGAGGTGGGGGGAAGCAAGACCGTGGAATTAGCCTGGTTGACACACTATAAGGTACAACTTTATTAAAGTTTTCTCACTCGCTTCCTAGACCAACCGACCGACAGACAGACAGACAGTAGCTGTCACACACATACATGAGGGACCAGGAGTAGGAGCCCTGGCTGATTTTGCCCTTCCTTACCCTGGGAAGGCTGGGCTGGGGATAATTTACCCTCTGAATACAGAGAGACCAGCAAGTTCCCTGTCTGTAATCTGCTGCTCCATCCTCTCTCTGTGACACCCTCTCCCCACCTGCTCCCCCCACCTCACTTTGTTTTACACGATGAACAAATTTTCTCGTTAACCTTGAATTCTCTCATAAACCATAAACCAGCTTATTGTGACATGCTTTCGACGTGAAAGGCGCGATATAAATACAAGTAGAATTTGTTATTGTCGAATGCAGTGGAAGAAAGCAACATTGGAAAATGAATATCTGGTTTTGTTTGTCTGCTGTGCAAAATTGGCTGCTGCAAGAAGAGTTGAAAACATTCTTATTTGCTGAGACAAGAGTTAATGATATTTTAGTGTGTGCAGCGGTGGGCATCTTGAAAATGCTTTCCTCACAAGAAGGAGTTTGACGCCTGATGTTGGCTCTGAGTCCTCGCGGGGAGTTGTCTTTGAGTGACTGGTTGCAATGTGTGATTTGTGAGCTGCTGAGCAATCTGCCCACCCCCGTCACATTAAACCATTATTGTCAGTGAGAAATGTCAATTGTAACCACGCGAGAACCAAGTATGTCTTCAACGCTTGTCAAGATGATCAAAGCAACCACTCGAACGTCGGTGGTGGTTGGGGGTGCAGGGGAATGACTTTTTTTGTAGCCAATGAAAGGTAGCTTGGTGAACACAATAAATAAAAGCTTCATCGTCTGTCGCTCAAAGTGGGGACGGACTGCTTCTGACAGCTTCTGAAGTTTACCCTTTATGATATTATTTTGCCAGATTGCAGCTGCGGTGTGTGGGCGCGGTGGTGGGGGAGCTATTGTGAGTTCTCCTCAGTTTCCATTTTGTATTTCTTTTTAAATTATAGAACCCTATAAGCACGGTAGGAGGTCACGGTCCATCATACCTGTGCCGGCTCTTTGAAAGAGCTCCCCAACTAGTCCCACTCCACCGTTAATATGGGACACCACCCTGTTTTAGTTGGAAGCAGTCTTCCGTCTGAATTGAAAGGTGATGGGATCAAGCCCCACATTGAAACTGTGAGCTCACTGTCCAGGCTGATGCTCCAAGGCCTTGCTGGGGAGGGGGAGCTTGGATGAGACTATAAACCGAGTCCTCGTCTGTGCTAGTTCAGGTGGGCATTAAAGATTCCACAGCACGATTTGAAAAGAGAAGGGAGTTTCTCCCGATGTCCTGAGCAACAATTCTCCAGATAAAATTGATCATTCACTTCATGGCTGTTTGTGAGACTTTGCTGTGTACTTTACAGTAAATCTCTTTGACCACGCTGATGCACCTTGTCCTTCCCCTTCAACTTTTCCCGGTATCCTACACGCTACTGTACTGCGCTCTGAAACAGTATGCTGCAGGAAGGCCGTTATATAAATGTAAGTTGTTTGCGCTCTGAAACAGTATGTAAGGTGGTTTTGTTTCTGCTGGGATTAATAAACTGGTGGAACAAGCTTGATGCGCTGAATGGCATCCTGCTTCTCCTGTTTTCCTATGTTCCCAAGTGATCAGTCCACATGTAATTGCTGCTATCCTGACTTTACCCACTGTCCCATTGAATTGGATGAGTTCCCTATCCGAGAGCACAAAGAAACTTGTGGGAAATCTACTCTGGTGCCATGCGGGAATCTCTGGCAGTTGGTGTGACCTTCACCCCCGCTTGCTGGAACGTGTCCTGACATTGGGACTCCTCATCAAAGGAACCTTGTTTGAAGTGACAGCATGAGCCGTGCTAATGCTCGTGATAAGACCATAAGACTTAGGAGCAGGAGTATTCCATTCGGCCCCTCGAGCCTGCGTTGCCGTTTAATAAAATCATGGCTGATCTTATAACCTAATTCCATTTACCCGCCCAATCTCCATATCCCTTAATCCGTCTATCCTTTAGAGATCTATCAACCTCAGTCTTGAATATGTTCAAGGACTGAGCATACACGGCCTTCTGGGGTAGGGAATTCCACAAATTCACTACCCTTTGAGTGAAGAAATGTTTCCTCAACTCAGTTTGAAAAGGCTGACCCTTAATCTTGAGACTACGACCCCTAGTTTTAGATTCTGCAACATTCTCAGTCTCATATTATCTGCCCTGCCAAGCCCCTTAAGAATCTTACAGATTTCTAGAAGATCACCTCTAATTCTTCTATATTCTAGAGAATATACTCAACCTCTCCTCATAGGTCAAGCCCCTCATCCTAGGAACCAACCTAGTGAATCTACGCTGCACCCCCTCTAAGGCGAGTATGTCCTTTATATAAGGAGACCAAAACTGCACACAATATTCCAGGTGCGGTCTCACCAAGGCCTTATACAACTGCAGCAAGACTACTCTTGTTTTCTAACCCTTTTGCAACGAACGCCAACATGGCATTAGCCTTCCTAGTTGCTTACTGTACCCGCATACTAACTTTTTGTGACTGGCGTACAAAGCCACCCAAATCCCTCTGAACACTAACACGACCCAGTCTCTCTCTCTACAAAATAATCCGCTTTTCTAATTTTACGACCTCAGTGAACAACTTCACACTTCCCCACGTTATACTCCGTCTGTTACCTTCTTGCCCACTCACCTAGCCTGTCTATTTCCCTTTGCATTCATCGTGTGTCATCTTCACAGCTTACTCTCCAACCTATCTTCATATTGTCCGCAAATTTAGAAATGTTAAGTTCTATTTCCTCATCTAAATCATTGATATAGATTGTAAATAGCTGAGGCCCAGCACTGATCCTTGTGGCACTCCACTAGTCACATCCTGCCAATCTGAGAAAGCCCCGTTTATCCCTACTCTCCTTCCTGTTAGCCACTCTCCAATCCATGCTAATATATTACCTTTAATTCCATGGGCTCTAATCTTATGCAACAGCCTTTTATGTGGCACCTTGTCGAATGCCTTCTGGAAATCTAAATACACCACATTTACTGGTTCCCCCCTATCTAACCTGCTAGTTACATCCTCAAAAAACTCTATAAGATTTATTAAACATGATTTCCCTTTCGTAAAGCCATGTTGACTCTGCCTAATCATGTTATGATTTTCTAAGTACCCCACGACGACGTCTCTAATTAAGGACTCTAGAATTTTCCCTACCACCGATGTCAGACTAACTGGTCTATAGTTCTCCATTTTTTGTCTCCCACCCTTCTTAAATAGCGACGTTACATTTGTGATCTTCCAATCAATGGGAACTTCCGGTCATCAGATCCACATGATTATTCACAAGAGCCCCCACCACCTCTCTGACCTCCTCTCTCCTCAGCACAGTATCCGTTGCCTTCGTTCCTCCGGGTCTGGCCTCCTCCTTGTCCCCCCAAGTCCTCCGCTCCACCTTCAGCGGCCGTGCCTTCAGCCACTATGCCCCGAGGCTCTGGAACTGCCTTCCTCACTCCTTTCCCCTCGCTCCCTCCCTTCCCATTTTCAGGTCTCTGCTGAAGACCTTTCTTTTCGACCGCCCCTTTGGTCACCTTCCTCCCCCTCCCCCTGGTTCATCTCCCTCCCCCTGGCTCGGTCCCAGGATCCATTACTGTAAAGCGCTCTGAGATGCTGTCCGGCGTGGAGGGCACTATATAAATCCAAGTTGTTGTTGTGGTAGCTTCTTTATCAGCCTGACTGCACAGCCCAGAATATCTCAACAGATGCTGCAGCAGTGGTTAGGAGAAGCTCTGAGAGGGATGACCAGCTTGAATGTCCTTGTTAAACCTCCTCTGAGAACTCTGCTACAAAAAAAAATCATGCCTCCCTGCGTAATGGGTTTATCTGCACTTCTGGTAATGTACACGGCCATTAGTGGCTTTGTACTATTACAGCCTTAATTGAATCTCATTGATTATGTTTGCAGAAGCCATGTTGGTCTGAAAGGGCAGCTGGTTCATAATTCGAATCCTCCCCCCCCTCCCTCCCACTCCGCCCACACCCTCCCCACCCAACACACCACCTTCCCTGCTCCCAGTGCTGTCAACTAACGTCTCACAACCTGCCCCGAACCATGCTTTTGCATGTATCTGCTATGCCCTTGTCTTGCTTTGTAAAATGCTCTCATGTCTGCTCGGAAATGGTTAGTGTGATGGTGAATGATGGTGTCATTGTTAAGCAGGCGACCCAGTACTTTGTGTTTCTTGTATGTGGAACAGAAGTTGGAAGCCGTATTGCCTTGCTCAATTTCTAATGTGTTCACTTAAAATGCATCTCGCTCTCGCTCGTATGTTTATCTTCTAATAGCTCTTCCTCTCTCCCCCTTTTGTTTGATTTAGAAATTGGGACCTGATGGAGGTGGTCCACCTCCGCCCATGCGGCTGCCTCCACCCTACAGAGAGCCCATCGCGAACCAGCAGGAACCTGAGCCACAGCAAATTGACGAGCCGACTGAGGCAGACAGCGCTCCCACAGAGAGGAGCAACAGTGACCGTACGTTCAATGAGCAATTAGCTTCGTCTCTATGTCTTGATTAGTGCTGTGTTGACGAACTCGGGTGTATCCAATATTTATTACCTCCCATTCTTCCTTCCTGCCCCACGCCCTCCTCCCATTATACACTCCGTCTGATTAGGCAAATTTCCTTACTCCTCACACCTCTGTTCACCTAGCAGTAAATAGGAACCCGGTTGTTAGTCGATTGGCTAATTATTGATTAATTAATTGTTTATTAACTTATTAATTTATTAACTGATTGGTTGTTAATAGATTGGTTATTTGTTTCAATAATTGTAATTGTAATTATAATCATAATTGTGATTGTTTTCCGAGGGTAATAATCCTCCGAGCCCCTCCCCTCCCCCTCAAAAAATTTGGTCACTCAATCCACCACTGTTTGTCTGCTGTGCAAAATTGGCCCGCAAAACGATCAATTCACTTTACAATATATTCGGTGAAGCGCTTCAAAACGTCTCGAAGACGTGATAAGGCGCTATATCAAATGCGAGGATTATTATTGTTATTAATTATTAATAAATAGACCAGTCAGAAGACTGGTTTAAACGTTGCAGTTATTTGTTTTACTATATTACAATTGTTTCTTTAGTGAGAATTCTCTCCTCGGTCTTAGCCTTTGAGCCCATCTTTGCCTTATAATTTAAGAGAGCAGAATTGTGGAGAAATTCTGGAACTCAACCTTAAATTTGGAAGCCGGTTTTCCCCAGTGGGGAAAAAAATGTTTGAGGTGGATAGATATTTGTTAGGTCAGGGTATTGGGGCAAGGCCAGGTAATTGGACTTGAGGTACTGATCAGCCGTAATCTTATGGAAGGCGGAAGAGGCTCGAGGGGCTGAATGGTTTCTATATTTTTAAAAGCAGAGTTAAGAGAGTCTTGTAAAATTGCGTACTACTGAAAAGATTGAGATTCGACTGTGTTTTTTGGTCATCTTCCCACGACCACCCCTCTTGCCCTCCACCTCCTCTCTGATCCCAACCACAGCTCGGATGCAAACCCTTGATTTTCCAGCCAGGGTCTTGGGACGTCCTCTCGACGTGAAAAGTGCTATATGAATGGAATTTATTGGTGGTGTTCAGGTGGGAGGCCTAAAATTTCATACTCATAGGCTGCAAGACTAAATAGTTACACTCGTCTTGAAATTCATCGCTGGTGAAGATTGAGTTTGCAGTGAAGAAGAAATCAAATTCTAGGGAGGGAGAGACAGACACAGAGAGAGAAGGAACAAACATATGCTGGACACATTTAGAGGCAGCAAATGATTTAATGAACATAAATCTAAAATAATATAACCAAAAATCCTCAACAATAGTTCATCATATATAAATATATGTTTACTCACAAGCACAATGATGAGTCAGAGCAAATGTGTTGGGAAGTTGAAGTGAAACTTTATTGTAATGTGAAAGACAAGTCCAATGAGAGCAATTAAATAGTATTGCAGTTGTCTTGTTTGCTGTGTTAATCCTCATTAGGCTCACTGTCTGTGGATTATTGCTTTGCAGTCTTGTAATTGCCAGTGGTTCGTGCATCTGCATTCAAATGTTTAGAACAAATTGGGTTTCGGCCTTGAAACACTTGAGTTCCAAAAAGGCCTGTCAGGTTTAAGAGGGTAGCCATTTTAATATCCATAGATTGTGCCACATTGTGACAAGTCCTTAAACTCAGTCTTGATTTAGTATTTTGTTTATTAATAGGAACTGTGGACAACTTAGGTTCCAATTTATGGCCGAATTTAAGAATTTTCCACAAACTGGACTCGTAGGCTGAGCCAAGGTAGAATTTCGGGTCTGTGTTGTAAGCCTGGGATATACCAAGCAGTAGAGAAAATGCAGCAAAGGTGGAGGCTTTGACCCATTGGGAATTCTTGCTCCTCCTCCTACTGTAATCGCCCTTGTTTGATACCCATGGTGTCTCCATAGGTGCACATGTGCGTAAGCTTTCCAACGCTGGGGAAGTGAGCATAGTGAGCAAGACGCCTCTTTGTCCACAGTTCTGCCAGGCATTCAACCCGCAACAACAACAACATCTTGCATTTATATAGCGCCCCCCAAGCCGGGCGGCATTTCAGAGCGCTCAGTGTAGATTTTGAATTAAACTTGAGTACATTGACTTTGGGTTCAGTTGATCTCAAGCTGCAAGATCAAGTCAGAGACCCCTGCCAAGTACCTTAAATTACCCTGGCCTGAAACCTGTACTTTTTCTAAGGTCCTTTTTAGCCTGGCATTATTTATGATGAAGTGGGGGTGTCTAACATGCCTCATTTTACATTTATTGGCTTTAGACACGAGTGGATTTTCTTTTTTTCCAGCTATATATAATATGAATGAACTATCTCTTGAATGGGGTCTTGTGACAACCTGGCTCACTTGGTAGCACTATTGACTCCCAAGACAGAAGGTTGTGGGATCAATCCCTACATCGGGACTTTGAACGCTATGTGGAACGCTATGATTTTGAAGGCTGACACTCCAGCGCAGGGCTGAGGGGAGCTCTGCATTGTTCGAGGTGCCATCCTTCAGATGAGATGTCAAACCGAGCTTTCATCTGTGCCTGTTCAATTGGAGGTTAAAGGTCTCATGGCACGACTTGAACAGAGAAGGGAGTATCTCCACCTCCAATCCCCCAGAATAAATCATTCATTCACTTCATGGCTGTTTGGGGGGCATTCCTGTGCGTAAATTGGCTATCACGTTTCTTTTTTAAAATAGTCATGAAAGCTTCTGTATCCAATGCAAGGATGATTATGATTAAATATGAACTTATAGATGTAGTTTGCATTTATCTCTCAGTGGACTCTGGCCTGCTCCCCCCCACCATCGGCAGTCGGGCCTTCAGCCTCTCTGTCCCAAGCTCCGGAACTCCATCCCACATACTTCGCTCCCTTCCTTGCCTCCTTCATGTCCCGTCTCAAGACCTTCCTCATTGGCCTTTGGTCACCCTCTTACACCCACACTCCCTGCCCTCCACCCATCCTGATCTCAACGCTCCAGCTGTCCAGATCCAAAACCCTGAGCGTCCAGCACTTTGGGACGTCCTCCCGATGTCCTCACTATACAAATGTAATTTATTGTTGTTATTGACCTGAGAGTTGTTGCAAGGTTCCTCTTGCCTACCACCTTCAGTTATTTATACTGCAATACACACAATATACACTGTACACTACAATATACAGTGTGTATATAGATGCTCCCCCCCCCCCCGCCCCTTACAATCTGCTTCAAATTGCTCTCTGCAGTAATACGCTGCAATGGAGATTAATAGCCTCTGGTGAATTGTTGGGTAGAGAACACATAATATTCAGCTGCTCGAGATCAACACGACAGACAGCAGAAAGAAAGAGAGACTCTAGTTTCACACAATCAGAAAACATAGATCCATAGATCTAAATATCTGTTTCCCACAACAACTGAGACCAGGGATGGCGGCTTTCAGGCCAGAGCTATAATTTAAGGACTTGGGGGGGGGTTCTGATGGTTTGATCTTGAAGCTTGAGATCAACTTAATACTAAAAAATAATCCTTGCATTTGATATAGTACCTTACCACATCGTTGAGACTTCTCAAAGCGCTTCACAAAATATACTGTAAAGTGAATTGACTATATATTTTGTGGGCGAAATGCGGCAGCCAATTGCGCACAGTAGCATCCCACAAACAGTCATGGATTGAGCAAATTTTTTTATATATATAACTTAACCTCCTCCCCCTCCCCATTGGCTTAGTGGCTTGAAGTGATTCCAGGCTTGCAGCCTGTGCAATCTGTTCATTCCTATGAACAAGTCTGACTGAATCATTTCCCTCTATTCACTCCTCCCGAGGTTAGATATTTAGATTTTTTATGTTTGCAAGCCCAATTACTGCTTGTATTGCATTATTTAGATCTCCTTCAACTCAATTTGCTCCCATATTGCGCTGGTGTGTTGTGTGTTTTTTTAGATCTATGAATGTCTTCCTGGAAATCCTGGCTGAGCTCAATACAAAGCACAGATGGTCGAGGCTGGGTTACCGACATGTATAGAGTAATGTATTACTTTGGGGCTGGTGTGTGCATAATACACAATGTGATTGATCCAAAAACAGCTTGGAATCGCATTCATTCCCTGATCATCTGCACTTTCCTTCCTTATTTTTTTCTCTCTCTTTCTTTCTTTATCTGTCTCTCTCTATCTCTTTATCTCTTTCTCTCTCTCTCTTTCTCCCTTCTTCCTTTCCTTCCTTTAGGGTACATAGATGAAATGAGTGATAATGTCATGGTGTAACATCCATTTTTGTAAGACTAACGCTGAGCTATTTGTGGGTAAAATTGTGAACGAGAGCGCAGTAGGAGCCTCGACCAGTTTAGAGAGAAGGGAGCCCTTGGCAATTCCCAAATAAGTACAATAAAAACAAGACAAGGAGGTTTCAACTGTGGAACAGATAGAGCTATATTTTAGGAAATGAGTTAGCCATGTCAAAGGTTTAAGGAGATGTTCAATGACACATTAAGCCTCCAAAATATTCAAAGATTTAGATGCAGAGAACAAAGATTGTCTGGAAGATCACCAATGGAACAAATGGCCCAACTCAACCCATACTGGTAACCCAACAGGTTGTGCTCTAGACTGGGGCATTCAAAGTGACAGCTGAGTTTTGACCTCTGTTGTTGAACGTTGCTCTCTATCTAGCACACGTTGAGGGTGTTAGAATGTAAATGGGGAAAGCTTGGTTTGATTTTTCTGATTTCTTTCGAACGCAGAATTCTTAACAAAAAGATAAATTGGGAATCCAGAAAATCATCATTTGCTTCCCCGCGCAAATAAATGGCTAAATAACTCGGGCGTTATTGACCCCAGCGTAACTGACACAACACAAGTGACAGGAGACGATCACCTGATAAGTACGTAGTCTCCGCACTTTGCGGTATGTCCTGTGGAGTGCCTGCAGAGTGCCTGCGGAGAGCCTGTGGAGTGCTTTGAGACGTCCTCACAATGGGTATCAAATGTAAGGATTATAATTAACCATTTTCCAGCATTTACTGTAAATGAGCTTGTTTTTAGTGAGATACCGAGATGCTCAAGTAGTGTTGCAATAACGTAAATGAGAACAACAGCTTGCATTTATATATGGCCTTTCATGCAGGATAGCGTCTCGGAGCGCTTAACAGTGGTGAAGTGAGAGAGCTGGAGCCTTCATTGTTTCAGATCACTGGTACGATCGCTAACCTTCCTTGAAAGTCCCATCTAGTTCACTGTCTCCTGTCACTTCCCAAGAAGGTTAAAACACCAGCTTGTTTCTATTAACCCTACATGTGCTGAATTGATATTCGACACTACATCACTGCACTTTGCAGTATAGCTCGTGAAGTGCTTTGGGACGCTCTCCTGATGTCACTGGTGCTACACCAAATGTAAGGATTATTATTTATTATTATAATTAGATTCCTCTCTCAAAACTGTACTTGTTTTTGCTTGGATCTGATTAAGATTTAATGCTGATCTCATTTAAAAAAAAGTCTTGCTGCAGATAGTCTGAGTTATTTAATTCAGTTCAGAACTGGCAGTCTTTAGAGCTAGTGCCACGCAGTGTATTGTTCCTGGCCTCTTGCTTGTCCCTCGTCCCCTCCGTTCCGCCATTGGCGGTCGTGCTTTCAGCCCCTACTCCCCGAAATTTTGGAACTCAATTCCTCCTTCCCCTTTTTCAGATCTTACCCGAAGACCCTACTCTTCGATTGTGCCTACGGTCACCTCCTCCCTCCCCACTGGCTCGGCGTCAAGCTCCATTACTATTAAGCGCTCCGAGCACTGCCCTGCGTGAGGGGCGCTCTATAAATGCAAGTTGTTGTGGTCATCAGCTCAATTGCAACAATAGCTCCTGCAAGTGTTACTGCATTGATGCTCTCTACACATCCACTGGGAAGATGTGATGGTATAATGTACACTCATCCCCCACCATGGGTCTTGCTCAATGGCAGGGACAGGGCACTGCAGAATGTAATACACAAAGCTACAGCACTGTTGTTCCAGAGCACAGAGCAATCCAGAATCCGAGCAGATTGTTGAGCGAGTGTCACGTTGTCAGGGCAGACACCAAGTGCTGCTGCTTGACTGGGTTTAGGGTTAACAACAAAAAGCAGCCAACTCCCAATGGCTTCCGACCGACCGTCTGTGATTCCGTCCCAGTGACTGAGGACTGTCTGTGCACGTGTGCGTCAATGCTTCGCTTTATTAAACTAGATAATTGATTGTTGCTGATAAGTGAAACAGACTGAGTGCATGCCCTCGAGGAGAGAGAAAAATCACGCAAGAGCGAGATCACGGTGCTTAGTAGAGAGAAAGAGAGAGAGAGATAGAGGAAGAAAGAGGTTTTGTCAGGAGCTGCCACTGTGCATCTGAACTCGAGGATGCAGGTAGATTAATTAACTGGTGCAGATATGGGGCAGTGTGAATTCCCAGGTAAGAAGCTTATGAAATTGTCGATTTTGTGCCGTACGTCGTGCCTTTCTTAATTTTTTTTTATTCTGAGCAAAACTTAACAGGTGATCAGCTTAAGTCAGTTTCAAACCGAATCTGATGCCTGAAGCAATCTCAGTGTTGCTTCAGGGATTAACCACTGGCTCAGTTACATTATAATAATAACAATAATAATAATCGTTGCATTTGATATCGCGCCTTATCACATCATTGAGGCATCTCAAAGCACTTCAGAGAATATAATGTAAAGTAAATTCACTGTGTATTTTGTGGGCGAAAGTTATCCAGATAAGGCGCTGTGTTAAATGTAAAATTTTGAATGTATTTTTATTATTACTAATGCTAATATTATTATTCCTAATTTTCCTTTTAAGAAAGGTACCAAGCCCCACAGTCTGAAACATGAAAGGGATGTTTGTTAGTCAGGTAATAATAATAATATCCTTACATTTGATATAGCGCCTTATGACGTCTTTGAGACGTTTCAAACCTCTTCACAGAATATACTGTAAAGTGAATCGACTGTAATTTTGTATATCAAGGGATATGGGACAAGGGCGGGTAATCGGAGTGGAGGTACAGATCACCAATGATCTTATATAATGGTGGATCAGGGGGCTGAATGGCCTACTCCCGTTCCTGTGTTTCTATGTCCCTTATACACTGGTGATGATTATGCCATCAGGATGCCACTGACATCATCGGCGTATCTGTTCCTTTTTAAGGGAATACAAGAGCTATGGATTCCAAAACTATAATACAATCACTCCTATCCTTAAAAAACTCTACCAGGACCCATCTCTACTACCAAACTACCGCCCCATCTCCAACCTCCTTTTCCTCTCAAAAGCCCTGGAGTGAGTTGTTGCTTCCCAGCTTCACTCCTTCCTCTCCCGTCACACCCTTCACGAATCCCTCCAATCAGGTTTCCGTGCTGCCCACAGCCCTGGTCAAAGTGACAAATACATTCTGTCCATCTGCGACCAGGGCTCCCCCTGCCTCCTCATCCTCCTGCCTTTGACCATCGACCACTCTATCCTTATCCACCGCCTCACCTCTCACCTCAACCTCCACGGCTCTGTCCCTGACTGGTTCAGATCGTACCTCTCACACCACCTACACTTCATCTCCACAAACTGTTTCTCCTCTCGCCCCCGCACGGTCTTGTGTGGTGTTCCTCAGGGCTCTGTCCTTGGTCCCCTCCTCTTCAATATCTATATGCACCCACTGGGTGGCATCATCCGCAGACATGGGGTCAACTTCCACATGTGTGCGGATGAACCCAACTCTACCTCTGCCTCCACCCACTGCTGTCCTGACAGAATGTCTGTCAGACATCAAGTCCTGGAGGAGAGCTAACTTTCTCCCGTTAAATGTCAACAAGACCGAGGCTCTCCTGATTGGCTCCTCAGCGCCTCCTCACATTAGGCGCTGACAGAATCACCATCCATGGTTGCACACTCCACTTTACTAAGCCAGGCTGGAAGCTTGGCATCCTGTTTGACCCTCAACTATCCTTTCTACCCCACATCTGCGCCATGACCCGTTCTGCCTCCCCCACCTCCGCAATATCGCCCAGCTCCGCCACTGTCTTACACCGTAGACCGCCGAAACCCTCATACATGCTATATATTGAGGATCTGGCCTGCTTCACGTCCCCCGCCTCGGTCAAACCACTATTGGCGGGCGGGCCTTCTGCCACTCTGCCCGCACCCTCTGGGACTCCATCCCGCAGTCCCTCCGCCTTGGCCCCTCCCTTGCCACCTTCAAGACCCATCTCAAGACCCTTCTCTTCGACCATGCTTTCGATTTCCCTCCTTTGCACTCCCCCCCGCCCTCCACCCTCCCCCACCCAGACCCTCAGCTCGGGTCCGAAACTCTGTCTGTCCAAGGCCTTGGGACGTCCACCCAACGTAAAAGGTGCTATTCAAATGTAATTTTGTTGTTGTTGTCGTTGTACAGCATTTCCATATCTTGTAACTGCTGTTGACTGGCTCTCAGACTAAGCAGTAAGGAGCAGTTATGAGGATAAACTGTTTGATGTGGTTTCATTTCCCACTGAAAGGAATGTGAGGTGCTCTCATTACAGTGGGTGCCAGTCTGGTTCAGTCGGTAGCACTTTCACTCTCTTCTAAGTCAGAAGGTTGTGGAGTCAAGTCCCATGTCGGAACTTAGACCTCACATGGTCCAGGCTGACACGCCAAACAGAAGCCTGGGGAGTGCTGCATTGACATGTTAAACCGAGGTTCCTTCTGTGCCTGTTCAGGTGAATGGTAAAATCCAATGACATTACTTGAGAAGAGAAGGGAGTTTCTACCTCCCAATGTTCTGACCAACAATCCCCAAATAAAATTGGTCACTCATTTCATCCTTGCGAATCCACTTAGCCCTTTGACCCTTTGAGATTTGATAATGTATCTTTTTAAAGATATATATATTAATTCCATAAATTGACATTGAGAAGATACAATGCCTCATAACGAAGAAAGCACTGGGCTTCGATGAGGTATTGGGTGTAGTGACTGTGCATTTGTGGGCAGGCTTCGCCTAAATTGCACTTGGCATCTCTTTGCTCGGTGTGCGCTGTATGTTGTTAAAATCACCCGGGACTATTTAGTGCACTTTTCGCATTTTACCATGGAAGGCAGTGTCTGGGAGAACTTCACGTCCTAACATGTTGCTGTGAGTTTTTTTAACTGAGATTTGATCAGTCAAAACATGGCAGGGAACGAATGGGAGAGAGGGAAAGAAGGGGGAGGGAGGGGGTGTTCGGGGGGAGAGAGTGAAATAGATGAACAGCAGAGGAAGAAAGCAGCTTGGAATTAGTGTGAAAGCAAGCCGAGCGTGTCGGTTTCCAGTGACTGAAAGCTCCCAGCTTCCTTGTGTTATCCGTACCTGACCTGACTCATTGTGCTGTCTCGAATGAGGGAGCGGATTGCTGGCAGTTCTGTAAATAGCAACCCAGGTTTCGAGATGGATTGTGATGGAAACATACTTTTTTTAAAAAACAATCGAGAGGCAGAGCTGCGATTAAGTACGTAATCCCAGGCTCTTGCTCATTGCGGGAAAGTTACACCAAATTATAGGCAGTTCAATGCCTCCGCAAAGCTCAAGCTTAACCTTTGAAATGTCTTGTCAGTGCACGTGGAACGCAGGAGTTAATACCATTCCTTACCTCTTGCTAATCACTATGTGAACGGAACCCACATCGGTCGCCTTCCTTTGAGCATTGCTGTCAGTTCCACTTTTCAAATAGTGCCCCAGGTTGCGATTCTCAGTGAAAGACTCTATGTAAGCGCAAGTTGTTGTTGGTGTAGGTTGTGTCGTTATGAGAAGTTGAGGTAAGATTGCAGACATAGCTGCTCCACATGATAATCCAAGGCCATCGCATCTCTTTCAAGCCAAGTTAACTTCAAACCCATTTGATATAGTGCCTTCTTTGTCTTTCCGATGTGAAGGCCGCTATACAAGTGTAATTTGATGTTTTTGTTGTTGTTGTTATTATGTTGTGGAGACCTCTCAAAGCCCTTCACAGGATTTCACTGTAAAGTGTAGTGACTATGTATTGGTTGACGTAACTCAGCGGACAGTTTCCTCACAGCAAAGTGCCACAAACAGCCAGGAAGTGAATGGCTGGTGTTATCTGTGGGGCTGGGACTCCAGGAGAGGAAAACTCCCTTCTCTTTTCGAGTCGTCTCATAGGGTTCTTTAAAGCCCATCTGAACACATGGAGACTGTGTACATATAAGCATACAAAATAAGTTTTGTCCGCAAAATACACAGTCAATATACTTTACAGCATCATTGGAGTCCTGCAGCATATTGGTTAGAGCGGGTGATAAGGTGTTATATCAAATGCAAGGATTATTATTACTATTATATTGGAATGCAACCTAGATATTTATGATATCCCACTGCTCATACCAAACATCCTCCAATAACATACACAAGTAAGGGTGTAGTAATAATAATAATAATCCTTGCATTTGATATAGTGCCTTATCACATCATTGAATCATCTCAAAGCGCTTCACAGGACATGCTGTAATAATAATAATCCTTGCATTTGATATAGCGTTTTTCATGTCGGGAGGACGTCCCAAAGCGCTTCACAGAACACACTGTAAAGTGAATTGACTGTATATTTGTGGGCGAATGCGGCAGCCAATTGCGCACAGAAATGTCCCACAAACAGTCGTAGATTGAAAATGACCAATTTATTATTGTTTTGGGTTTTTGGAGGGATTATTATTAGGCTCTGTGTGGAGTAAGGAAACTTGCCCAAGGTTTTGCCCTCTGCCTGGAATTGAACTCAGGTCTCTCACTTGCAAAGCGAGTGCTCTAACCACTGAGCTACAGGACTCCAATGGAGTCTGCGGCTCAGCATGCTGTGAAATTTCACCTCCGCTGTCCTGTTAGGAAAATTGCATTGTTTAAAAACGATCTCCTGCTTTCGCGCTGGGTTCTGAAGCGGTGATGACGACTGAAAGAGGTATCACAGAGGCTGAGCCATTAGAGGCTTTTACAGCAGCAACACTGCACCAGAGATAACATTAGAAACTTTTTGAATAGTACCACAGGCAGACAGGAGCTCTGTTTAATATCTCATCTGAAGGACAGCACCTCAGGCATTGTAGTGCTTTCCTTTACAGTATATGTACAGTATATTACAGTATACAGTATTTATATAGTCAATTCATATACACTCCATATGCCTGATAATAATCCCTCAAAGAAAAAAATATTTAAAAAAATAAAATTAGTTACTTCAATCCACAGCTGTTTGCGGGGCCGCTGCTCTGCGCAATTGGCTGCCGCGTTTCACCCACAAAATACACAGTCAATTCACTTAACAGTATATTCTGTGAAGCACTTTGAGACGGCAGAAGACGTGAAAAGCGCTATATCAAATGCAAGGATTATTATTATATATAAAACATTATCTGTTTGCTTTTAAGGTGACTCATCGATCGATGGAGCTGCATTGTTATTTAGAACTCTTGTTCATGCTCAGCATCTTCCTATGTGTGTTGTGGGGACGTTGATTTGTGAGGCAATCTGAGATTAGTGTTTACTGAGCTCAAGATTAGCACATTGCCTCTTGCTCCCGAAACCATTAGGCAGAATTATCAATAAAAGCCTAGAAACTCCAGAGGAGGGTGATTTAACTTTCACTTAGGAAAGACTAAATTAATCCAATCCTAAATATGAGCTGCCAATTTTTTTTAAAACGCACTTAAATACATTTTTAGTAAATAGCACTAAAAAGCATTTAATCCGATTAGCATTTTAGCAAAGCAGCAAAATAAATATCAAGATATTCAGATAATTGCATTAGGAAGCTGGGTTAATGATTCCTTGGCTTTCATTATGGTAAAGTACACGGACGCACGTATGGACGTGATATCAGGTAGGCATAACATTAACACTGCAAATTCTGGCTTTGAGAACCCAGTTTCAATATAAACTCCAGCCTGTGGTAATTCCATTAAATATTACAGCAGCAGGAGTGAAAGTGCAAAAAAAACCCTGCTTTAAGCTCTGCAATTTCTCTCTCTTTTTCTCTCATCCACCTCTACCCCTCCCCCCCACGAAAAGAAAAGCTATAATATGTTGCCTGGGGATGATTTTTTAAAAAGAAAATTTCACTGGTAAAATGTTAACATTCTGATAAGTCAAAACGCATTGGTGAGCTGGCTAAGATGAGCACAATTTTTTTCATTTTGTTTCAACCTGATTTGAATTCGAACCCTATTCCCCCTTAGAAACAGGAGTAGGCTATTCAGCCCCTCGAGCCTGTTCCGCCATGCAAGGATTGACAATGATATCAAATGCAAGGATTATTTTTTGCAATGATTAAGAGCACTGTCCTGCTCAAGAAAATGATTGATCTGTACCAGTTACCCACACTTACCCCATATCCCTTAATACTCTGACCTAACAAATAGCTATCTATTTGTCCCCTGCCCATCACATCGCTGCTGCCAAGGTCGCTTGCTTTGACCCCCAGATCTTAGTCTGTTCCCCTTGCATCCTGTTCGACAACCTTAAATCTCCCTCGTCCTTACTTCATGTTCTGGATTTTATCTTGAGACGTTTATCCTGTCTGTAAAGTGCGATACGAGTGTTGCCTTTTATGTCATGAAAATCAGGATGGAGAGAAGGTAGAGAAAGTCTAATTCCATGCAGTAGATTTCAATCCATTTTCATTATAATAATCCTTGGATTTGATACAGCGCCTTATCACATCTTCTTCGAGACTCTCAAAGCACTTCACAGAATATACTGTAAAGTGAATTGACTGTATATTGTGGGCAAAACAGAAATGTCTCATCTGGAGGAATGGCACTTACCATGAGCTCAAATTCCTGATAACCTTGTCGGGAAAGGTATTCCCATGGACTGATACAATTGAACTCTAGCTTTGTGAATCCCTGAATCCTTCAATTTAGGATGATTAAGAGCACTCTTCCTGCTCAAGAAAATGATTGATCTGTACCTCAAGTCCAGATAGTTCCAAGTGTCAGAAATAATTTTTAATATTACTTTTTGTGTGTTGGGGGGAAATATTGTTGGAAAGATCCACGAAAGTCTTAAAATAAATCGGCTTTTGAAGAGACCAAAGAACATTCAACAGATGGATCAGGAGATATTTTGAGTAATAAATTGGTCACTCAATCCACGACTGTCTGTGGGACACTGCTGTGTGCAGTTGGCTGCTTTGTTTCGCCTACTAGGCATACAGTCAATTCTCTTTACAGATCTGTGAAGATCTTTGAGACATCTCAACGACTTGATAAGGCGCTATATCAAAATACAAGGGTTATTATTATTTTTACCTGGTCCGCCTACAAATGCACACAGACAACTATTTGACAGCAGTTAGGTGCGAAGCTCCTTGAGATGTTATGACGTGTATACCTGTGTATTTTGGTTCAAATTGGGTTTAGCAGACCTTTATCATCAGGAGGTATAACATTGGAGTTGAGGTACAGATCAGCCATGATCTTGTAGAATGGCGGAATAGGCTTGAGGAGCTGAATGGCCTACTCTTGTTCCTGTGTTTCTATGTCCTTTATACACTGGTGGTGATTATACCATCCAATCTGTTTTCTATTTCCTCACCGGAGGGCAGGGCCGCAATGGACTGTATAATTCAGCAATGATTATGCAATGGAGTCAATTCCTAGAAGCAAAAGCTTCGGAATGAAGTGGATCTGGCCAGGAATTTATAGCTTGTCATTTTCATAACTGGTTTGTGATTTCTTCTCTTGAAACACTCGACAGCCTTCAATAATAATAATAATGATAAACCTTGCATTTGATATAGTGCCTTATCACATCTTCGAGTGCAATACAATCTAGTGGAGAGGCTGATTTGAGGGCAACAGAGTGACTGGTCTGGAATTTGTGATCCCAAATATCTCGTGATGTTGAACACGACTCTAGGCCAGGGAATCAGGTGGGCTTTTGTGCCTGACCTCGGTAGCAAAGCCAGAGCAATTTCACCAGATGATTTGTTGGCCAGGAATACCAGGCCAAACTTCTTAATCTTTAGAGTATCAAGATCTACAAGTTCGCCTGAGTGCATGCACTAGACTAGTTTTAACGTCTGATCTGAAGGATGGCACCTCCGGCAATGCAACCCCTCCCCACCAGCCCCCCAGCACCCCCACTGGAATGTTAGCCTGGCCACCTGCGATTTGTCTGCTAAAAAACAGTCACTACACTGTAAAACGCCTTACAACATTTTGATCAAATGAAAAAGACTGTGATTTCCCTCCATCCCCCCAACCCCCCACCAGTATCATCAGGTTTGTTCACATCCTGATTCCTCACAGCCACTCCAGCTGAGCCATACACTATTTATTGTATAGGACCAGAAAACAAATGGAGAAAGTGAATAATTAAGGGGAACAGGAAGCCCTCATTGGTTTGAATCTTTTTATGTCGTGTCACCTCAGCAATTCATTCCTGACCTTCATTATTCATATTTTATGAATACACATACATATTAAGCAGCAGTTTAGTAATAAGAATTTGAACATTCTTAAACCCATTTAATGTTTAACTCTTGTGAAACTCTGCCATTGTTAAGAGCTCCAAGATGCTACTTTGCATGAAGAACTCTTTACGTTATTACAGTAAAATTGTGAAACCAGGGATTTCGCAAAACACTCAGTAAAATTGGAATGCACAGCCTGAAAATGTAGGGAAACAAATTCAATAACAGCTTTCAAAAGGGAATTAGATCGGTATTTGAAAAGGAAAAAAATTGCAAGGATGTGGGCAGAGAGCGGGGGGAGTGGGTCCGATTGGGTAGCTCTTCCAAAGAGCCAGCTAAGGCATAATGGGCCGAATGGCCTCCTCCTGTGCTGTAATATTCTATGATTCTTTGAAATTGTGAAACTGTGAAATCACTGAAATTAGGAGTCAGGGATTTTGTGAAAAAGTGATCATTTCATCATATTGATAACCTTGCCTTGACACTTGTTAACATTATTAACAAATAAATAATACATTATGAAAATTAATACTTTATTCACCGTAAACTTCATGCGACATTTCATTCACTGACAAGTCAAATGTTCATTTGTTAACACAAGTGAGGCTTTCGTGACACTGAGAGTCACAGATCAAATGCTTTGAAGCATTTACAATGATTGGTCTGATATTTCTTCTGACCGCAATTACACTGCGTAAAGATTTGTAGCCCATCCCAGGTAGAGGGGATCTCAGAAATATCCTTGGTGTTATCATTAATAGAGATTTAGACACTGACCAGTACAGGATAGGAGTGAAAGCCGGTATCCTGAAGAGTCACAGTTCCAGAATTCATTTTGACCTCAGTCCACAACAATTGTTAACAGAGATCTGCGTCAACCAGGAGAAGTCAGTGTCACTCCGTGAAGCTGTCATTGCACAGTGGTGGACAAGTCTTTAACAAGTTCCTCAACTTTACTGTAAAATATAATTGCAAATTGTTGTGGTTGTTATATGGGCGGCTCTCCTGTTTATTTGAAAGCGACAGCTTGGCTCTAGATTCATTTGTTAGTACACAGCGATCAGAGCAAAGGGTGCTTTCACCACCAGGAGATTTTGGCGACATTAACCCTTTCAGTCTCAATCTTATTTGCCTGCAATGTGCACAGTCACTACATTTCACAGTCAAATTCTGTGAGATGCTTCCAGGCACCCTCCCGTAATAAAAGGCGCCGTATCATATACAGGAATTATTATTATTATCAATAATCTCATCTGGGTCAACAATCCCTCAAGTAAGACCGTTTTGCCAACAAAATATACAGTTAATTCACTTTATATTCTGTGAAGCGCTTTGAGATGCTCAACGATGCAATAAAGCACTAATCTTTGGAATTTTTTGATATGGCGCCTTATCACATCTTCGAGACATCTCAAGGAGTTTCACAGAATAGACTGTAAAGTGAACTGACTTTATTTTGTGGGCGAAACGCGGCAGCCAATTGCGCACAGCAGCGTCCCATGATCCGTCGTGGATTGAGTGATCAAACTTTCATTTTTTTTGAAGGGATTATTACCCCCAGAAAATCTGTACCACAATATCAAATGCAAGGATTATTATTCCTATTATATATTGAGTGAAATAGAGCCCGATTTTCTATTGCTTCCCCCTGTTCGAGGCACTGAAACAGTGTTTTACAGAATTACAGAATCCAGTGGCAGCATTCTGCTAATTCCTTGAAAGATTTGATTTGCAAAATAGAGGAGAAAACAGTATGTGTATGTCGGGGGGGGGGGTTTGCAGGGGGGAATGTTGCAACTATTTCAGAACATGAATCATTTAACATGATGCTGCTGATAGCTGTTGAAAATAGTGGTATACACACAAGCACACACACACATATATATATATATATATTTTGCTTGCTGCACTGCCCCCTGGATAGGAGCATGCCACCAAAGGCTTGTCTTGCTACAGCACTTGCAGGGGCGACTTGTTACCTTAGTGAGATCTGGGCTGTAAGCTTCAGAGTCCTACAGAGAGGGACAGAGGAGCATTGGACAGAAATAGCCTTGGAAATACCAAATCATGGGATATGTTGCCAGGTCAGTGGTGGTAAAAAGAAGTTTATGGGGAATTTTGCAAGAGTGGAGGGGGAGTGATGTTGTGTGTGTATACATGTGTGTGTGTGTGTGTGAGGAGGAAGGGTGTTGGGGAAATGTAGAGAGGAAGGAGGAGGAATCAAGATTCATGTTTAATTAGAATGAAAGTTGATGCCCGTAGTGGTAGTGAGGAATGTGCTCTTCACTGTAACTCTGTTTTGATCTGTTGTGAATGTCGATCTCTGTTGTATCCTGTGAGGGCTGTAGCCCAACCTGATTGCCTGTGTGTGTGGCTGCCCAGTGCTTGCTTGATGCAAAATTGGAATGGTGCAGAGAGAGGCAGGGAGAGAGGGAGGTAGGGAGTGAAGCAGAGGGGGGAGAGAGGGGGGAGTGGGGAAGTGGGGGGGTTGCGAGGCTGGTTCAAAATGGAACTTTCAAAGTCAGGCTAACTACTGACTGTGACTCATGACGCAAGCGGGGCAGTTATCTTCTAAAGCCTTCTAGGCATTGTCCTCATCTGTGTTTGTTTCACTTATTATCACCCTCGGTCATTCTCTTCTACCCCTGCCCTCCACTGCTCCCGATCCCAACCCCCAAGTCGGGTCCAAATCCCTGACTGTCCAGCGCCTTGGGACGTCCTCCTGACGTGAAAGGAATGTAATCCGTTAATTTGTTTGTTAATTATTTTTTGCACGTGCGTGTCTGTATTTGCATACCTGTGTGTTCGTGCCTTTGCGTGCACCTCTGCGTTTATGTCTGCGTATGCTTGTCAGTGTTTGTGCATGCATGCGTTTTTGTGCATCCGTATATGCGTGCGAGTGTGTCGTGTGCATTCGCGTTTGTGCACCTATGCTCGTGCGTGGTGTTGTGGCTGCGTGCGTTTGCATGCATCGGTGCTGTGTCTAGTGTGTTGTGTGAAATATTATAGCGTTTGCGTGGTCGCTGTTCAAATCAGAAGCTGCCTCTGTATAGTGAAGGACATCTGTCTGTACGAGGAATGGCTCTGTTTTGCTGTCGCTGTTAAGAACCGATGGTGCTTTACATAATTCAAATGCGATATGTGGTTTCTGCTTTATGAGTTCAGTAGATGGTAAGACCTCAGACGAGCAATTAAGAAACAGAGTGAATTAAGCACCACGTGAAATATCGTCTCTTTGAGTCCTGTAGCTTCAGTGGTTGGAACGCTCGCCTCACAAGCGAGAGACTTGGGTTTGATTCCTAGCCAGGACGAAATGGTGGGCAGGTTTCCTTACTCCACACGCCTCTGTTTACCTACAACAACAACCTGTACTGATATAGCGCCCTCCATGCAGGGCAGCGTCTCAGAGCGCTTAACAGTGGTAGAGCCTAACTCCGAGTCGGAGGGAGGAGGTCGTAAGCACGGTCGAACAGGAAAGTTTTCAGGCGGGACTTGAAAGAGGGGAGAGGCGGAGGGATTGAGGGAGAGCAATTCCAGAGTTTGGGGCATAGCGGCTGAAAGCACGACCTCCGATGAGAGGGTGCACGGAGGAGGTGATGGACGGTGGAAAACAGCATCTTTGGATTGTTGTTTGCCTCCAGGATGACTTTGGAGTAAAAGTCAGTTGTGGCTGTGAAAGGGAGAGGCGGTGGGTGTGGAGGTGCAGCCACAACTGGTGGTGAATGAGGCAAGATTTCTGCCATCTGCGCTCGAGCGTCTGGGTTTGTGTTTTGAGTGAGCGAAGGTGACTCTTGTACCAGGGGAGCGGGCGGGTTTGGAAACAACCCTGGATTTCAGAGGAGCCAAGGAATTGAAGACATTTACCTAACGGTATGTAGGAACCCGGTTGTTAGCGATTGACGGATCATTTTTCTGGGGGTAAGAATTCCTTCAAAAAAAATAATAAATTGATCACTGAATCCACGATTGTTTGTGGGACGTTGCTGTGCGCAATTGGCTGCCACATTTTGCCTGCAAAATATACAGTCAATTCAGTTTACGTATATTTTGTGAAACGCTTTGAGACATTTCGAAGATGTGAATAAGGCTCTGTATCAAATGCAAGGATCATTATTATGGGAGGAAATGCAGGTCTCCAATAAAGGGGTTTTAAAAGACATTACCCCTCCCCGCCCGCGCCCCCGATCCCCTTTTAGCAAAATATCCAAAATTAGACCACAAGTCTGATTTTCTGGATACTTGAAAAGGAATGTGGGAGGGGGGTGGTGTGGAAGTCTTTTAAAAACCCTTTTTTTGAGACCTGCATTTCCTCCCTCATCATCACTCATCATGTGGTGCTTAATTTGTTTGCGAGTAGACAAATGGTCGTTACTCTTCTACAATATCTGCTGAGACCATAAAAGCTGTGTTATGGGGAATTTTTTCAGGTTGGTTTTTGATGACATGAAAAATGCTATATCAAATAATAATAACCCTTGTATTTGATATAGCGCCTTATCACGTCTTCGAGACGTCTCAAAGCGCTTCACAGGATACACTGTAAAGTGAATTGACTGTGTATTTTGTGGGTGAAATGCGGCAGCCAATTGAGCACAGCAGCGTCCCACAAACAGCCGAGGATTGAGCAACCACTTATGATTATTATTTTTGGAGTGATTATTATCCACTGGTAAAGGCTCCGCCAATCAAATAACAGCCAGGTTCCTACTTACTGCTAGGGAAACAGAGGCGTGTGGAGTGAGGAAAGTTGCCCAAATGCAAGAATTATTATAAGCAAATACATATATATACATATATAAAAATGTCACATCAAAATAATCCACAGGCCATTGAGGGTTGCTAACTGGCTTCAGATGTCTTTAGAATTCCGGGCTTACCTTTGTCACAGTACCTGTGTGGAGTCTTCACCATTGGGATGTGAAATGTAGTGCGGGGCTGAAGTGCTCTATGTCTTAATAGGTGGGGTTAAAGGATTCCTGGCCGCATTCACATCCCCCCAAAAAGTGCAGTGCAGCGTTCTGCAGCAGCATTTAAAACACTTGTGTTTTATTATGCCTTCAACATTGCATCAATGCCGTTTGTTTAATTAACCCCTTTTCAGCGCCGACGAGTTGCCAGCTTCATTGCAATGTTATGTTAGCGGCAGGTTAGTTTCCTTGTGAAAAAAATAAAAACGATTTAAATATAAATTGCAGGTGGGTGCGATTTACTTTGTGTGATAATTTTTTTATTTTACTCTGAACTGACTCTTAATGTGATCTATTTGCGATGTCCAGAATTTTGTCGAGTTAGGAGTATTTTTGCTGAAGGGCGAATTATGATTCCACCATTTAAATGCTCAAATGTACTTTTGTTCAGAGAAGAGGTTGGATTTGATAGGTTCTACTTGGCTGTTCACTTCATTGCTGTTTGTGGTCAGCAAATTGGCTGCCATGTTTGCGTATAAGAACAGGCAATCAAACTGTAATATATCCTACAAAGTGCTTTGAGGCGTCAACTGGCCTTGAAAGGCACTGTCAAATGTCAGGCTTGTTACAGGCAGCAAGTGCTGTTAGAACACTTCACTTCACAAAATACACAGTCACTGCACTTTACAGTATATCCTGTGAAACGCTTTAAAACGTTGCAACGATGTGATAAGACGCTGTATCAAATGCAAGGATTATGATTATTGTTATTATTCACTTTAAATGTGAATCCCAGATCTATTTGGTGGCTTAGGTCCTATCCAATCGCCAGCTACGTTGCTAGTTCCCACGATGTGGTTACACTGATGACCTTTGCAATGTCAACGCTGGCTTTGGCGGCAGATGGCTTGATCAGAGGATTGGAGCTTCCCCACAGCTATTGCAAGTGGCACGCTTGGGCATTTGTAACTGACCCACACTGCCTCCTACAGAGCAGTTAATTGAATGTCCACGCAAGTTGACAGCAGGCACTGATTTTTCGGTCGAGTGTCCAATGCACGTGCCTTGGTCTACCTCTGTGACCTTCTGTGACCCTACAGCTACTTCCTCCCCAGTCAACAACTCAGCAAACAGGCTTCGCGCCCCCACCGTTCCCCCCCCAGCCCAATCCACCCCACCCATCCTGGCCTCAAAACCAGCCTTAAGACCTATCTCTTTGAATGCGCTTTCATGTCAGGGGGAGTTATTGTAAAGTCTAGCGACTGTGCATTTTGTAGGCGAACATGGCATCCAATTGTGCACCTCAACATCTCACAAACAGCCAAGAAGAGAATGACTAGTTTTATCTGGGGGATTTGGGGTGGGGGGGAAAGAAAAACTCCCTTCTGTTACTGAATTCGGCAAGATCAATGAGCCAGTTATTTCAGTGTCACTGTTGTTTATTTCTCTAAAACGCCTTTGTGTTAAATTAAACCCGCATTGCAGCTCTCTCCTGCTAATCCCTTCATGTGTTTTTTTTAACTGCTCAAATACTCTTTTGAACAATGATGCACATTTCATTTTCGTGTGTGTGTGCACTTGTGCGTGTGTGTACACATGTGTGTGCGTGGGTGTGTGTGCGTGAGTGTGTGCAAGTGTGTGCCTGTGTGTGTGTGTGTGCGCGCATGTGTGTGTAATGAAAAGGGGCTTTGTTGTACCAGAAAGGAGATTGTGTTTGTATCAGTCACAGCTCAACACTGTGAGGGGAAAAGTACTGGCAGCAAAAGTTAATTAGCACACATAACTAGCGAGCTTCAGCTTCAGCTTCACGACTGAAGTGTTAATCTGTGAAGAAAACTTTCAGTGATGGATTTAAACATTTGTCTTTTGTGCATTTTAAGCTTTAGGTGTTGACAATTTAACCCCCACTCACCCCCCATCCCCACAACCCCTTCCCTTTCCCACTTCTCTGGAAACTCTGAAGTTCAAACCATCTGAAGCGCTCTGGGAAGCTACCCTGCGTGAGGGGCGCTGTCTAAATGCAAGTTGTTGTTGTTGAATGTGTAGCGCACAGCACCACAGGACGAACACTACACACATTTTGATGGTTATGAGCATTTGATACATGGCTCATAACTGTCGGGATGTACTTACTTGCAATGTCCATCCTGTGCAACTTGGGAATCCTGTAGAGTTGTAGTTAGAGCACTCTCCTCGGAAGCCAGAGGACCCAGGTTCAATTCCTGGGCGGGACAAAACCTTAGGCAAGTTTCCTTACTCCACACGCCTCTGTTTACCTAGCAGTAAGTGGGAACCCGGCTGTTAGTCGATTGGCGGATCGCTTCATGGGGGTAATAATCCCTTCAAAAATAAAAAATGTTTAATTTGGTCACTCAATCCACAACTGAGCGCATTGCAATAGTGTCAGGCCTCGCTCCTCCAGCAAAGCCATTTACCCTACTGTCAATTACCTGCTCATTCCCTGTATCCACGACTGTTTGTAAGACACTGCTGTGCGCAGTTAGCTGCTGCATTTTACCACAAAATACACAGTATTTTACAATGTATATATAAGCGCTTTGAGATGTCTCAACGACATGATCAGGTGCTGTAGCAAATGCAAGGTTGTTATTTTTAACTCGATTTAAAAATTCCGTTGAAGGCTTTTAATGCTATTGCTCCATATATTGGCTCATCAGTGGAGAGTTTGGTCAGTATGGAGACATCTTCTCAACCTTGCGACCACCACTTGTGGTAGAATGGCAGAGGAGCCACTTTGTGCTTCATTTTGCTCCCTTATATGTTTCTTTCGCCTCTACTCTCCTGCTCTAGCGAGAGGACCACGCGAAATCCAGGTTGTGTTATTTGTCTGCTGTGTGACTCTTGTCTATGTCCTTGACTGTCCAGCGCTTTGGGACGTCCTCCCAACGTGAAAGGTGCTGTAGAAATTTTTGGTGTTGTGTCACACACGCACATGCTGAACGCTTTACTTCTGCTCCTGAAGCAAAACTCTCAACCACATTTACACAGTCTGGTCAGATATCGGTCTGATGTCCCCAAAGCTGTTTTAATTTACTTAATAACAATAACCGTTGTATTTGATATAGTGCCTTAACATGCCATTGAGATGTTTCACTAGATATACTGTAAAGTGGACTGACTGTGTGCTTTGTGGGTGAAACACTGACTGTGCAGCACCTTGGGAAGTCCTCCCGACTTGAAAGGCGCTATACAGATACAATTTTGTTGTTGTTGTTGTTGTTGAAAGGCGGCAGGCAGTGCTTCACAGGATGGAGAATAAATTGCCGTGACTATATCTTGTAGACAGACTATTTTGAATAGTTGTAAAGAACTTTGCTGACATGTTATTTTAACTTTTCTATGGAATGAATCAGGAACAAGGGTTGAAGGGGAGAAAACTTCTCTGGCGTGAAGTACAGTACTATATCCACAGCGGAATTATATTCTAGGAAGTTTCCTCACTCATGTTATCAAATAAAGGATTGTGCAGTGTCATCTGTCATGTTAAGTGTGACAACCTATAGTCACCCTGCAATAACCACTTTGATTGATCGTTTAGCTCCGCGATGGGTAGGTAATAATCTCCGCAATTTCAAAGATGACTTGAGTTTAGGTGTCAATTGGAAACAACATTGAAAAGAGAAGAGGGATGAATAATTGATGTATTATTGTGGGTGTGTAGAGACATAGCAGTCAAATGGGAGTATAGAAAATGACTGCCGTTCATTTTCATAGCTCGCACCAGCACAGATTGAATGCTGTGAACTTTCTACAGGTCTCGTCTCGCAAGCGAGAGACCTGGGTTCGATTCCCGGCAGGGTGAAATGTTGGGCGAGTTTCGTTATTCCACAAGCCTCTCTTTACCTAACAGTAAGTAGGAAACGTTGTTAGTCCATTGGCGGATTGCTTTTCCGAGGGTAATAATTCCTCTAAAAACTAATAATTGGTCACTTCAGCACGATTGTGGGACGCTGCTCTGCGCAATTGGCTGCCGCGTTTTGCCCACGACGTACAGTCAATTCACTTTACAGTATATTCCGTGAAGCGCTTTGAGACGACTCGAAGATGTGATAAGGTTCTATATCAAATGCAAGGATTATTATGATGATGATTCTAAATTGCATTTTCATCAATTAATAACAACAATAATAATCCTTGTATTTGATGTAGCAGCTTATCATGACTTCGTGACTCCTCAAAGCATTTCACAGGATATAATAATAATAATAAATAATAATAATCCTTGCATTTGATATAGCGCTTTTCACGTCAGGAGGACGTCCCAAAGCGCTTCGCAAGTTTCCTTACTCCACATGCCTCTGTTTACCTAGCAGTAATAATAATAATAATAATCCTTGCATTTGATATAGCGCTTTTCACGTCGGGAGGATGTCCCAAAGCACTTCACAGAACACACTGTAAAGTGAATTGACTGTATATTTGTGGGCGAACGCGGCAGCCAATTGCGCACAGCAATGTCCCACAAACAGTCGTAGATTGAAAATGACCAATTTATTATTGTTTTTGTTTTGGAGGGATTATTATTAGACTCTGTGTGGAGTAAGGAAACTTGCCCAAGGTTTCGCCCTCTGCCTGGAATTGAACTCAGGTCTCTCACTTGCAAAGCGAGTGCTCTAACCACTGAGCTACAGGACTCCACAAGTGAATGTCACTGTAAAGTGAATGGACCATATATTTTGTGGACAACACAGTTGCAATTGTAAAGAGTAATAAGTAATTACAAATAAGTAATAGCTTATTCTTTAATAAATTCTTTGTTAAAGATCCCGCGGCGCTATTCGAAATGAGAAGGGAGTTTCTCTCTCCCGGAGTCCTGGCCAACAATCCCCCAAATAAAAAACATTGGTAACTCACTCAATGGTTGTTTGTGGGAATATTACTCTGTGCAACAGGCTATCACATTTCACCCACAAAATATACAGTCAAACTACTTTACAGCATATAATGGCGCTTCTGTGAACTCCAATACTGAAAAGTGCTATATAAGTGCAAGCTGTTGTTATATGTCATGGAGTTGGTCGCTGTGTTCACCTACCTACAAATACACAGTCACTGCACTCTACAGTGAATCCCATGTGGTGCTTTAAGATGTCTAGATGATGTAATAAGTCACCATCAGTTGGATGAGCCAGGAACAGTCCAATATGAACCGGGCGTCGGTGAATCGCTCCCAGCAAATGGCCCCTTTTCCCCGGGTTTACCACTAAACTCTACCGGCCGGGGAAAAAATACCTGCATGAACCACCAACACGTTGGTGGGGTGGGGGTGGGGGAGAGGGATCTTTCAACCAGTGTTTACCTCTGCTCTGCGCTCAATTTGACTTCAATTAATGCTGTTTGCGTGTCAGCCTCGCTCAGTTGGTAGCACTCTCGCACTTTTGGGTTTGAAGCCCCACGTTAAACCGAGGTCCTGTCTGTGCCTATTCAGAGGAACGATAAGGAACCCATTGCGCTGTTTGAAAAGAGAAGGAAGTTTCCCGGTGACCTTGACCTGGTCTACAATGCTCTGCATATAATTGGTCATTCACTTCATGGCAGTGCGCAAATTGGCTGCCACATTTGCCCACAAAACTTACAATCATTTTCACTTTGCAAGTGTAAGGATTATTATTAATAATAACCGGATTTTAATGAGGGGATAGGAATGGATTGCGGCGCAAACAAGCAATTAAAACATTTTTGGCTTGTGCCTGATTTTTAGATCATTTGGTAATGGCTGCGTTGTTAGCACTCCGGAAAATGTGAGGACTTCAAGCCATTTCTCCCCCTCTCTTGTCGCACATTACTGTTGATTTAAAATGTTGTTGATCCACCTCGTTCGGCATTTGTTATTGCTGCTGTCAGGACAACACAGCGGTCATCCGAGCCTTTAATCAATTTTGTTTTCATCCTGAGGGATTACTTTGTTGCCTAGCAACTGTGGACTTCACCCTCACAAAAGCTCGCTGTGACAGGGGTGGTTTTGCATAATCCTTTGTTACCCACGGTTTGGGGAGGGCGAGCGGGAGGGAATCCAATGTTAATACAACGATATAGGAGTGATGCTGGGAGCTTGCATCTAGTAATCCAGATCAGAGCATTTGTTACATCTCTTTGACCCAAGCAGCCCGACACGGTAAAAAAAATAATATATTAATAATCCTTGCATTTGTATAACGCCCTGACCACGTCTTCGAGACCCAGAACTGTCTATCCAGCGCCTTGGAACGTCCTCCCGACGTGAAAGGCGCTCTATAAATGTAATTTTGTTGTTGTTGTCTGAAACATCTTAAAGCGCTTCACAGAATACACTGTATGTTTTGTGGGAGAAATGAAAATAACAAATAATAAAATAATTTGGTGGCTCGATCCAGACTGGTTGTGGGACGCTGCTGTGCACAATTGGCTGCCGCGTTTCGCCCACATAATATACGATCCATTCACTTTACAGTATATTCTGTGAAGCGCTTTGAGACGTCTCGAAGACATGATAAAGTGTTATATCAAATGCAAGGACTATGATTATTATTATTATTCTTGGTGGGGAGGGAAGGTAGTAGCGATAAAAGCGTGGTTTATAACTGGGGAGTCAATGCTTGCTTGCTTCTGTGCGGTAGCACTTGCTGCTGACACTCATTATCAGCTTTCAATTTATTTCCCTGAGCTTTCACCAACGTGTAAGCCAGCAAGGGCTGTGGTGCGTGGGTGTAGGCAGGCGCAGATTGCGTGATTACAGCTGGATTTGGGGCTCTGTCATCCACAGCCTTCAGTTAGTTAAACAGACAAAATTCTCAGGCTGCCAACCAGTGTTCTCTCTCGTTCAATGTCACAGCTGCAACTAACAAAACAACACATATATCTGTTGCATAATGAGCGCAGGTCCAGTGCACCAACTCTTCATCATTCAGTCTCCAAAAGCTAATGTCTAATGAACTCCTCGTCATTTAATAAGGATCTGCATTTAAGTAGCTATCTTTGGAAAAGTAAAGTTGGATCAGACGGAGAGCTTATTCACCAGCATTTTAGGTGAAAATTTATATTTGCTGCCCTGGAAATGCTGTACATTCTAATAGTCGCTGCTTTATCCGGCTGTCATGTTTCAGTTTCATGTTTTGTGTCTATGTTGCTCCTATTAATATAATAGCCATCTTTAAAATGTATGATCCATTTCCTGATTCGATTTTTATTTGTGTCGAGAGAGTTACTTGTAAAGTCAAATACCGCAGCTCCTTCAGACACACAAATCTTTCAAGTGGTGTTAATTTGTGGGGCTATATTCCTTAGTAATATTACTTGCATTTGACAAAACGTCTTTTTTTTCATTTTTCATTTTCATTTGTCATTTGACAAATGGTCACCCTGACCATTTCCCCCCTCCTCGCTCTCTCCCCTCCCCTGACCATTTCCCCCTGCTCGGGTCATGACCCAACTGTGCAGCGCCTTGGGACGTCCTCCTGACGTGAAAGGCGCTTTATAAATGGAATCTTGTTGTTGTTGTTGTTGTCTTGACGCCTCGAAGCCCTTCACCAGATTTACTGTTGGGGAAGGCAGCAGCCAGTTTGCACATATCACCGCCCTACAGTTAGCCATAACGTAAATGACCAATTTTATATGGGGGATTGTAGGCCAGGACACCAGGAGAAACTCACTTCGCTTTTCAGATTATGCCATGCAGAAAGGACCTCAGTTTAATGTCTCATCATCTAAAGGACGACACCTCTGACAATGTAATACACCCTCCAGTACTGCATTGGAGTCCTGGCGTAGGGCTTGAACCCTCGATCTTTGAGTCAGAGGGGAGTGAGTCACCCTGATGCAGTGTTAGGTTATATGCCTGGGTACTTATGCCTGGTATGGCAAAATCTGAAAAGTGAAGAAAGCTCCTAGAGTCTCATTGTATTAAAATGAGGTGGTTACATTGTCTTTAATCTTCACAAAGTGAAGACCTCATCACATTCAGCCTTCCCATATCCTCCTAAAAGCCCAAGCTTGCCATTGCCTCAACAGTACTTCTCAATCTATCTCATCATCTTATCTCTTTACCCTTGCTGGTGTCCTCTACACACACACAAGATAAAACCGCACCCGGAGTTTAACATTCATGAAAGGTCGTACATTGTGGTGCTAAAAATGACAAATATGATTATAGAACGAAGGATACATCGTTAAATAAGGCAAGCCTAGGAAAAGAAGAGGTTTTAATGGTTGACTTAACATGGAAGTTGGCACGGCTTCCCTTGGCAACAGTTGCTAGGGCAAATAACATTTTGGAATACGAGTCCGTAAAACATAAGAGCAAAGGAAAACAGGAAGAGGAGGCCATTGAGGCTGTTTCATCAGTTTATTAGATTTTGGCAAATCTTTTAATGCCGTTGCCTTTGTCCATCCCTTTAACACCTCTTTTCCCCAAGTCTCTGTCTATTTCTCTTAACATCCTTATTGATTCCACTTCTATAATAATAATAACATAATATAATAATAGTAATTCTATAACTGATAATCTCTCAAGAAAAAAGACACAATAATAAATTGGTCACTTCAATCCACAGCTGTTTGTGGGACGCTGTTGTGCGCAATTGGCTGCTGTGTTTTGCCCACAAATATACAGTCAATTCACTTTACAGTATATTCAATGAAGCGTTTTTAGACGTCTAGAAGACATGAAAAGCACTATATCAAATGCAAGGATTATTATTATATTATTATTATATTCTACAGCTTTCTATAGGGCCGTGTGTTCTCACACTCTCACAACCCACTCACTGTGTGAAGAAATTGCTCCTGACTTCAATTATAACTGTCTTCATTCTTATTTCAAGACCGTGCTCCCCCTTGTAATGGCTCCATCTACTGAGGGGAAGAGTCATCCACTGCCATACCCTGCCAATCCCTATCATTATTTTAAATACTCTATCTTAATCAAACCTACCCTTAACCTCCTATGATCTAAAATAAAAACAGAAGTCGCTGGTAACATGCAGCAGATCAAGCAGCATCTATGGAGAGAGGAAGAGGAAAGCGAGTTAAAAGGTTCAGGTCGATGACCAAAGGTCGTTGGGAACACTCAACAGGTCAGGCAGCATATATGTAAAATGAGTTAACGTTAATTCACTTTCCTCTCCCTGCCTATCCTGCTGAGTGTTCCCAACGACTTTTGTTTTTATTTCAGATTTCCAGAATCTGCAGTATTTTTCCTCTCTTTCTGTGATCTAGTCTGCTCAGCTTCCCTTCAGAGCTCAATCCCAATTCAGACCAAAAACAAGAGATGTACCATTCAGTTTTATATGCAGATAGGCTGTCCAGAGTGTCAGTCTAAAGTGACCCTTCAATGAAGTTCGACACGTAACTGAGTCAATTCCCAATTTGACGAGCAACAAATTTGTATTTGAGGCAAGAAATTTTTTATAAGAAAGTCTGAACCATATATGAATGAATCATGGAATCATAGAATTATACAGCACGGAAGGAGGCCATTCGGCCCATCGTGTCTGTGTCGGCTCTTCCAAATCAACCCCACTCCCCCGCGCTCTCCCCATAGCCTTGATCAACCCCACTCCCCGGCTCTCTCCCCATAGCCCTGATCAACCCCACTCCTCACTCTCTCCCCATACTGATCAACCCCACTCCCGCACTCTCTCCCCATAGCCCTGATCAACCCCACTCCCCCACTCTCTCCCCATAGCCCTGATCAACCCCACTCCCCCGCTCTCTCCCCAGAGCACTGCAAACTTGTCCTCCCCAAATAATTATCTACTTCTCTCTTAAAAGCTGATATCGAATCGGCTTCCCCCACCCTTTCAGGCAATGCATTACGGATCCCAACAACTCGCTGTGTGAAAACATTTCTCCTCACCTCCCCTCTGACTATCTTAAATCGGTGTCCTCGGGTTACTGACCCACCCGCCAGTGGGAATAGTTTCTCCTTGTTCATACTATCGAATCCCCTCATCATTTGAAAACTTCTATTAAGTCTCCTCTTATCCTTCTCTGCTCCAAGGAGAATAATCCCAGCTTCTCGAGCCTCTCCTGATAACTGAAGAAGTAACTCCCCCTCCCTTCACCCCATCCCCTGCGGCTGAGGCTCCTATTCGCCTTTGAGATGTTCTCCTGATGTGAAAGGCGCAACACATTTGTTTACTTTTGCTGTCTTTAACGTGCTTTAATGGGTGGATCACTTTCCGGGGGTAATAATCCCTCCCCCCCAAAAATGTGGTCACTCAATGCACGAGTGTTTGTGGGACACTGCTAAGTGCAATTGCCTGCCGGTTTTTGCCCACAAATACACATTCAATTCACTTTAAGGTATATTCTGTGAAGTGCTTTGCGACATCTCAATGGCGTAATAAGGCGCTGTATGAGATGGAAGGATTATTATTACTATTTGTTGTTGTTCTTGCACGATGTCTGAAAGTGGGATGTGTGGACCTTCTCCTGACGCTTGCGATGTCCTGTTATTCCTGCAGAAAAGATCAGGCAGAGATATGGAGACCTGCCAGGGCAGCTACACATCATCGAGCTTGAGAAGGACAAGAATGGATTGGGACTCAGTCTAGCTGGTAACAAGGACAGGTCTCGCATGAGCGTTTTTGTGGTTGGCATCAATCCCGACGGTCCGGCTGGAAAAGATGGGAGGATCAGGATTGGAGATGAGCTTCTGGAGGTAAGAGTCACAAGCACGTGTCTGAGCTCAATGTGATCTTTAGCTCTTCAAGAAAGTGTCACTTCTACACTATTTTCACAAGTATTCTAAAATCACAGTTCTTTTGCTTTTCACTCTGGCTCAGTTCCTAGCATTCTCGCCTCTGAGTCAGATGATTGTGGGATCAAGCCCAGTATCCAGACCTCTCAACTGTGAAGTTTTCCATGACATTATTATGTGTGCTATCTAAGTGCACCTTGCTGTTGAGCTGTATTGATGCAAAACATTTCCAACTACAGTAAGTCGTATCAGTCGGGACCATAACATTAAGTGAAGTCTGAGTGAAGTCTGAGTTACAGACAAACTGTATAAATCATAGAAAATCTGATTTAATCGATAATCTACACTGCGGATGCATAATTAAACTCAGCCAGTACGTGCGTGTGCACCGACGGCTCAGGACATCATTTTTGCAATTCAAAGCAGACGGTAAGTTCCATCGGTAAGGGACGTTTGGGGAGCAGCGTTACGAGTTAGGATGTGATTATGACGTGTAGTGTAAAGAAATCTAAATGGTTTTGATAGGAAACTGAATGAGACTCGGGTGAATGTTTGGAAAGATAAAACTTATGTTAGTTTTACTGCACTGGCTTTGGGCAAACGTAAAGCAAGCACCCCCTGGAACGTGCTGTGACTGCAGTTTTTTTTTGGGTTGGGGGGGGTCAGAGACTGTCATCTTTGCTTACGTGACTGGCACTCGCTGGAGCTGAAAGTAACAGATGGCATGGACAGTACAGCTGTCAGCGGCAGCTGAGGGAAATCCCTGCTCAAACCAGGCAGCTGCACCAAATTTATGTGAATCTAATTTGGCCATTAACGCTGGCAATCTCTCGGTGCGTCCGCATTGCTTGCTGGCACGTGGGAACCAAAACAAAACACAGAAGATGTAAATGGACGTTTGAAGCGAGTACAAAAAGACAGAATTCATACAATTCAGCACAGAGCAACATCTGTAAATAAGCACTGAATGCCTGAGAAAACCCTCCTGTTTGATCCAACTGCAGCCCTTCTGGATGTGTTCTGAATTTGTGCTTATCCAAGCGGCCGATGCCAGGAAATGGAGCACATCTATCTAATCAAATGCTGATAATTCTCTCTTCTTACCACCTCCCCACCCCGCTCTCCTTTCCCCTTCGCGCCCTCCCTCCCTCGCCTTTCCCCCTTCCAGCCGAGTGGAGGCAGCGGGTAGTGGAGTAGGGAGAAAGCAGCTCGCAAAGATAGGGAGGTGCCAGGGCGTGAAGGGACTTGTAGACAAGTGTGAGGATCTTGAAGTCGATCCATTCTGTGATAGGCAGCCAGCGGAGACTCGCAGAATTAATGATATTCGATCGTAGGATTGAAAATTGGCTTCATGACTGGAAGCAGAAGGTGATGATAATTGAGTAAATATTCCATCTGGGGCTGTGACTGACCAAGTTCTCGTTGTTTAACAATTCCTAAAAGACCTGGTGAGAGGACGTCCTACAATTTTCTGACATTTGATGGTATAGTGGAGCCTGACTTGAGCAACCACAACAATGTGCATTTATATAGCACCCTTCACGCGGGTGAGCTTCCCGCAGCGCTGTGGTTGAGATCCGTAAACTCCCGGACAGCTGGTTCCCACACTCAAAGGAAAATGGCCGACTTACGGGTCATTGGGTCATCACCGATGTCTCTTCCTGTCCACTGTGCATGTGTTAAGCAGGGGGTGTCATCAGGCAGCAACCTTGTGACCTGAAATTCTGCCATTTTGTTGCTAAAGCCAGCGAGCATAATAATAATAATAATAATAATAATCCTCGGATTTGATATCGCGCCTCATCACCTCATGATGCCTTCGAGACGTCTCAAAGCGCTTCACAGGATATATTGTAAAGTAAATTGACTGTATAGTTTTATGGGCGAAACGTGGCAGCCAATTGCGCGCAGCATGCAAGAAGCAAGTGGATTTCAATGTGGATAAACGTAGGTGACATAATGGAACAAGAAACTGCGAGCGATGTGCATAAAGTGAAGCGCCATCCATTAGGTGAGATGGAAGAAGAGAATGAATTGCTGTATAATTATTGATCATTCATTGAATTTTACGATGGGATGAAACTACTATCAATGACGCAAATCACTGTTTCGATTCCCAACAGGCCAAAACCTTAGGCAGGTTTCCTTACTCCACACTCCTCTGTTTACCTCGCAGTAAGTAGGAACCCGGTTGTTGGTCGATTGGCGGATCACTTTCCGGGGGTAAAATAAAATTGCTCATTCAATCCACAACTGTTTGTGTGCAATTGGCCCAATACACAGGTATTTCATTTCACAGTATATTCTGTGAAGTGTTTTGAGACGTCTCGAAGATGTGATAAGGCACTATATCAAATGCAAGGATGATTATTATTATTATTATTCTCCTATTCTCCCAGCTCAGTGTCCAGCACTATCTCTGAAGAGCCTTTTGAGATGTTACTTTGAAAGGCACAATGTAAGTGCATGTTGTTGCAGGGTAACTGTTGCGTGGATGGTAGAGGGATCGGATTCTAAGTGCTGAATGGCCCTTGCTCATTCTATGTTTTATGTTTGCTCTTAAAGCCTTAAATGCAATATTGCTTCTACTAGTGTCGTGAAGCAAAATTGGATGAAGGAGTACACATAAATGAGCATATTAACAACCCATCCCATAGTAAATTAATGCGGAATAGTTCAGCACTCTCTGCCATAAAGATTTAATGACTCAGNAAAAAAAGGACAGATATTGCGGTAGATGAAACCTGTCTGGAAAGCACAGTGACTGATGTTTCTGTGTTTCCGCTGAGCGTGTTTGTAATGGACATTATATTTACTCACAAATCTTGTTGTAAAAATTAAATAAATAATAATTCCTCATTGTATTTCACTGTAGTCCAGCTCTGTTGTAAGGCAGCCTTTTGGGAGAGGAAGAGGTGAGTGGGTGGCAGGATTGTGTTATGACAGGCACATACTCACTCTTGGCAATAAAATGTTTAAAGCATAGTGGAAATCTATCTCTCTCCCTCTCCCAAAAAGCTGTTGGATGCTGGATCCATTGAAATTTTCAAGACTGAAGTAGAAATATATTTGTTAGGTCAGGGTATCAAGGGATATGGGGCAAAGGCAAGTATTTGGAGTTGAGGTACAAATCAGCCATGATCTTACAGAATGGCTGAACAGGCTCGAGAAGCTGAATGGCATAAGTTCCTATGATTCACAATATTTCGTGGATTGATGGAAGCAAGAATTCATATCCCATTGCTCCACTGTGCTACTGCCTTCTATCCAAGTCTGTCACTTACTGAGGATAAAAATATGTTCTTCTTTCCCCGTTAATTAATTCTTTCATAAACTTAAACACCACCTATCACGGAGCAAGTCTCAGGCCAATCTCCCTCAAAGATTTAAATCCACCTATAAACACTTTAAATTTGGTAATTTGTCTCATTGCTAATAATTGGACTCGTTACAGATTAGCTGCCGTATCTGACTGTGTTACATCAGCTAATGCACTTCAAAGTCACTTGTGAAGATCGTAACAATCTTTGCTTGTATCTTTCATTCTTTACATCTGCAGGGCTTTGAGATGATAAACAATTATTGTATAATTGTAAGATGGAATTATTTCTAGTTTTGGTGCAATAATGGGAATTAGGTCCCTGGGATCAGTGCCCTGAGACGCTACCCCATGTGAAGGGCGCTGTTCAAATACAAGTAGTTGTTGTTATCCACAATATAGAATGATTCGAAATATCAGCATTGACTGTACAGTCAGGAACAAGCAATCTAGAGCCAACAATCCCCCCTCCCCCAGCTCACCTTGAGATATCCTCCTGATGTGAAAAGCGCTATATAGATGTAAATTGTAAATTGTTTTGCAAAAGAAATGTGCTCATTTACTTCATGTCTGTATGTGCAAATTGGGGACCAGGTTTACCTGCAACTTGCACAATTGCTACACTTTACAGCATATCCTGTGGTGCGCTTTGATACAGGTCGATGACGAGATACAGCGCTATGTCCGAAGGAAGGACTGTTATATTCCCCCTTTGAATTATCTCTCTTAACGTACCTTCATTTTGGGTTCGCTCTTTCTCTGCCTTCAAACCTCTTGGAATAAATTGAGCTCTTTCACTGTGCCTTTGGTCATCGCTCCTCTCCCTGCTCATTGATTCCCATTTCATGAATTCCCATTGCCCTTGTAAAGTGCTTTGAGGTATTCAACCACCAGTGAGTGTACGTTCCAGAATAAATTCCACCCTCTAGTTATCACAAGGGATTCAAGTTATCAAGCCAATTACTAAAGCAAGAGAGAAAATGAGAGGGAACAAAATTAAAATTGAAGTTAAAAGAGAAAAAAATACTTTGACTCCAACATTGCTCCAACCAAAGAAAACTTATACCAGTCCTGTCATTATGCATCACTTCCCTGCTGATAAAATGTAACGCTGCACTCTCCAAGGATTATCCTCAATTATAGCACATATAAAAGTGAACGTACAGATTGCGCTGTGCTTTGAGCACCTTGAGACATCCGCCCAACATGAAAGGAGCTTGATAAATGTATTTTGTATTGTGTGGTGCTGTTCCTTAATCTTCACAGGAAGCCTTGTTGCTGGTAGATGTATAAGAATGTTTAGAAATTTGTATTCTGTTGAAATTCTCAGCACTTTCACTGAAGCATAAATTCAAAAATATGGCTGAGTAAGTATTTGCAGAATGGAGTTACACGTGGGACAATGTAGCTGATATATGCAACAGCTAAGATTCTTGTTCACTCAGAGATCGTTCAGAAAATCACACTCGTTAGCAAAAAGGAGGTCAAAGATTGCCAAAACCCGGCTCACTTCAAAATTGTGCAAGCCATTGGATGTTCCTTCAGTCAGTGGAGTCCCGCAGCTCAGTGGTTAGAGCATTCACCTCGCAAGCGAGAGGAATGAGGTTGGATTCCCGGGCAGGACAAAACGTTAGGCGAGTTTCCTTGCTCCACACGCCTCTGTTTACCCAGCAGTAAGTGGGAACCGGTTGTTAGATGATTGTTGGATCACATTTCCCACTAATAATTCCTCCAAAAAAAAATTTTTATGTAATAATTTGGTCACTCAATCAAAGACTGTTTGTGGGGCACAGGTGTGTTGGCTGCCGGGTTTTGCCCACAATATACACAGTCACTTCACTTTACAAGTGTTAAGCGCTTTAAGATATCTTGAAGACATGATAAGGCACTATATCAAATGCAAGGATTATTATTATTATTATTTATATACAGGACCTTCAAAATGTTTCTTGTCTGATTAAGGGAAAGAATGGGAGTGGGAGAGATGGACCTGACCATACCTGGTGGGTGAGGGAACCAAGGCTCAGAGTCACGATGGTGAAAATGACTGTTGCTTTAGCCGTTCCTGCCCTTTTATTCCAATGACATATTCTGTAATAAGACTTAGAGCTTAATATCTCAATATCTTCCCAATTCCCTTCTCTTTCCACAAGTTTTTTGACAACCTGAAGAGGCATACGGGACTTTGGTTCATGCAATGCCCTCACATTAGACGACACCATCACCCATGGAAAGTTCTGCATAGATTCTCCCTGAAGGTTATTGAGCAGACGGGACCTCGGTTTAACATCTCATCCAAAGAAGATGATAATCCAGCGTGCCCTAGTGTACTACATTGGAGCATCCACCTAGATGATTTGAGTTCAAAGTCCCGACATGGGGCTCAAACTCACAACCTTCTGACTCGGAGGCGAGAGAGCTGCCAACTGAGCTAGGCTGACACCCTAATCAGTGACCAGGGTGAATCTGTCCTCTGGCATTCCCCAATAAACCCCATCGCACAACTTCACAAACACGTCTCCTGTTTTTCTATATGATCCAAACATGGTTTCAGTAAGAGGACAACAACAACAACTTGCATTATAGCACCACTCAAGCAGGGTTGTATCCTAGGACTTCTCCATTTAGCTACATAGGAGCAGGAGTAGGCCATTCAACCCCTCAAGCCTGTTCCACCATTCTGTTAGATCATGACTGAACTGTACCTCAACTCCAATTACCTGCCTTTGCTCCAGCTCCATCTGTTGCAGTTCAGGTCAGGTTATCCAATCTCTGCAAGTTGCGGTTAGGTCACTGACTAAGTGCATGTCCCATATCAAACCAGACTGTATTTGAAATTATAATTTGCAAGGCAAAATTTATCGCTTCATGCTGACTAATTTCCACTGGTTATGAAGGATGGCAACATAATTCATTTCCAAAAATTTCTGCAGATCTGGAGGCAAAAAACAATTCTTTATTGGTCAGCTAGATTTACTATGTATTGATGGATTTTTTTTACTGCTATGAAGCTTGCATTTGTTATAGTTTTTGCACAGTGTAATTAGATATGGATTTTTGTTGTTCTGCTTTGTATTTAGGCAGATGGTATCTGGAAACTATAACAATATGCTGAGATATTTTGACAGGATGAGGCTCTGTATTAATTGGGAATACTATTTTAATTACTTGTCTAACTTGGGCCACCTTGCCTGTTATAATAATAACTCTTGCTTTCTAAACATCTCAAAACATTTCACAATTTTTCTGTAAAATCTATTAACTATGTATTTGTAGCCAAACACAACAGCCAATTTTTAACATAGCACTCTCCTACAAATAAGTATGAAGTGAATGAGCATTTTGGCGTAGATTGTTGGGAGAACCCTCCCTTATCTTTTCGACTCGGGGAAAGAGATGGGGTTACTTAAAGAAAAGACTAAAAAAAAGGGGTGACTTCAAGAAAAAAAAATAATTCTTGCATTTGATATAGCGTCTTTCAGGTCATCACTGAGCTACAGGACTTTGTGGAGTCCTGTAGCTCAGTGGTTAGAGCACTCGCTTTGCAAGTGAGAGACCTGAGTTCAATTCCAGGCAGAGGGCAAAACCTCGGGCAAGTTTCCTTACTCCACACAGAGCCTAATAATAATCCCTCCAAAACAAAACAATAATAAATTGGTCATTTTCAATCTACAACTGTTTGTGGGACATTGCTGTGAGCAATTGGCTGCCGCGTTCGCCCACAACTATACAGTCAATTCACTTTAGTCTATTCTGTGAAGCGCTTTGGGACGTCCTCCCGACGTGAAAAGCGCTATATCAAATGCAAGGATTATTATTATTATTATCAAGATATCTCAAAGTGCTTCACAGGATATACTATAGAGTGTCGTAACTGTATCTTGCGGGTGAAACGCAGCAGCCAATTTGGGCTCACAATCAGCCATGGAGGAGTGATCAATTTTAATTTTTTTCCCAGGATACTGGGAAAAACTCCCTTCTCTTTTCGAATAGTGCCACGGAATCGTTATCGTCCAACTGAACAGGCAGATGGGTCCTCGGTTTTACCGTCTTATCCGAAGGACGGCTGCTCCTCCAACAATGCAACTCACTCCCAGGGCTGCATTGGAGTGTCAGCTTAGACTACGATTCCAAATCCCAACTTGGGGCTTGAACCCATAACCTTCTGATTCGGAGGCGAGAGCTCTACCACTGTGACAGGTTGACACAGAAAGCGATAGCAGTGGCAAAATCACTAATCATCCCTCACCGTGAAGAATGTTTCTCCCTCGCTGACTCTTTGACACTCTTTTTGCTCAGTGTCACTTGCACACTGTTTAATCTCTTTCCAGCTCGCACGCTTATCCACATAACTGCTGTGGGATCGTGCATGATGACAATCTAAGATCACTTCCATGACAGCCCTTAGCTCTTAGCGCAACCCCGATAGAGCCTTACATTCAGCATATTCCCATCGTATTCGGTTACAAGCAACAATTAGGTAGCCAGTAAGTGCATGTTGCTTTATGCACCTGTGCCACGTAGTTTTGGTCCTTTACCCCTAGCTTTGCGGAGTGTTATTAATCGTTTCAGTGTAGCATTTATTTGTCAGTGGGGATGTTAAGTGATAAGTTGCCAGGCAAGTACTAGTTTGTATGTATCGTAGCTTAGTGGCTGCTTTTGTTCCGTACCTAAAGTCGCTATTTCCCTTTGGTAATCTGCAGATAATTTACGAAATCCCATTAATGTGCTTTTCTTTTAATTCACGCAGATCAACAGCCAGGTTCTGTACGGAAGAAGCCATCAAAATGCATCCGCAATTATAAAGAACGCTCGAACAAAGGTCAAAATAGTTCTGATAAGGTAATGCCTTCCTCATTAAATAAGCCAATGCTTGTTAATTTCATATCTGATGTACGTAGCGAGAGCTGTATTGCAGGCTGTTGTAATTCTTATTAAACCAATGTGTTGGTGGATCCAGACTGAGTCTGCAGTGTTTCATTTTAAAAAAGGATATTCCCTTCAGCCCAATGTGAGTTATTGCTACAACGGCATTCAGCGGCTGGGCAGTGAGCTTTGTTTTTAATCGTTTCACAGTGAAGGTAGGTCACCTGCTTACACAGTCTCCGGTATAAAACCTTAAAACTGCTGAACAGGGCCATAGAGTGTCCTGTCTGCCTGGGCTTGACCGGTTCTGTATCTTTCCTGTGACCCTACAATTTTTTCTTTTAAAAAAATCCCCGTAATATTACAGCAATAAAACCAGTTAGCTTCACTGCTCTTGCCAACTTGGGGGCAACCTCATTAATCTGGTGTGGATATTGCAATTTGGCAGGATATTGGCTTTACGTTGAACTGAAAACTGTAAAGCCATTATTCCGCTATTCGGGAGACAGAAGCCTTGCTCTGGAAATCCAACACACCAGACACTCGATCTCTGGGATTTCTCCATTGAGAATGGATTCGGAGAGCAGGGGGTGTGGTGGGTGAGGAGTGGGAGCTGCCTTCCGTCCATTCGATGTTGCGTTGGACCTCAATTTTGACGTTTTTGGTGAAACAAAGTTTGGCCACATGCGCAGCTGAAGTACTTTACAGTGGGGGGAGGGGGCTAATGGGAATGTAATTGCTGAACATTCAGTAAGGTCTTGGTGGGCTGCGCTTCAATTGAGAAATCTGCATCACACGGTGACCTCTGGGCAAGGGATAATGCCGAGCCCCTTATAAATCTCCGTCCATCCATGCATTTGCAGAACCATAAAAGTGCATGAGTTGTAATAGTTGTGTGAGGGTTGGAGCAAGGTCTCATGAAGTCCTGGAGCGTAGTGGTTAGAGCACTCGACTCGCAAGCAAGAGGACCGAGGTTCGATTTCCGGGCAGGGCAAAACCTTGGGAAAGTTTCATTACTCCATACGCCTCTGTTTTCCTAGCAGTAAGTAGGAACCCGGTTCTTAGTTGATTAGCAGATTACAAATAATAATTTGGTCACTCGTCATGACTGTTTGTGGGACGCTGCTGTGTGCAATTGGCTGCCGTGTTTCGCCCACAAAATATAAGTCAATTCACTTTACAATATATTATGTGAAGTGCTTTGAGATGTCTCAACAACGTGATAAGGCACTGTATCAAATGTAAGGATTGTTATTATAAACCACTGCCCTATCTAGCCACAGACCTCACACATTTTGTTAATGTTTAATAAGCTGCCATTTCAAGCAAGGCTTTTCTTAGAAAACATGCTAATTACACAGCTCAGTACTCACACAACTGGAACCACTCTGCTTATTGGCTGGCAGGTTGAAGAGTGAGAACGTATTTATGTTTTTATCTGCTTAATGAGCGCCACTGTCTCCCCAGCGTGTTAACTGCCTTCCATTTGCTCCTTCCCCCCCCATTTGCAAATCACTTTGTATTGAAGCAAAGTAAGAAGCATTTGTTTGACATCTTGGTTCTGATAATAATGTAACAGCAATAAGTCTGCTTCCCTCCCCCAACACATACACACACACAAAATGTATTTCCATATAAAGTAATGCTTCAGAATGAGAGTTCACAAGCCAGGCAGTCACCTGACCGAACATTGACGGTAAGACAGCTATCAATCTCTTCCTGTGTCCCTGGTTACTTACACAGCAATGTGTGTCCTGTGTTAAACACAAGTACAAAGTGATTTATCTGCAAGGAGGGAGGGATTGTACCAGCATCAAGATCAATTCATACTATCTCACAGTTTACAGAGGTGTATTAGATTTTAAACAGGACTGAGAAAGTAAACCCAGAACTATACTTTGAGATAACAGGCCAAGAGAGCACAGGTTTAGAGTTGCAAAGGGCAACACAACCCCCACATTCATTCCAATGCTAAGATTGCTTTTTGCCATCTCCTTAATTTGTCCACTTGTGTGCTTCCTTCACCCTCTCTGCCACTGAAATCCTCCTTGGTGCCTTCATCAATGTGCTTCTCCAAAGACAAGGAGCGTGGAATGAGAAACATAAAGAGATTTATATCATCATGTCATAAAAATCTCAAGGATGGCTCAAATGGCCTTCTCCTATCCCTAAGACTTGGGATGTTGGGCAGACCCGAAAGGTGCTATATGAATGCAATTTGTTGTTCTTCTTATTGTTCCAAAAACAACACTCTCCCTCTCGGTGATGTCATCCGCAGACATAGGGTTAACTTCCACATGTATGTGGATGACACCCAAATCTACTTCTCCTCCTCCAGCTGTGTCTCCCAGTCCGCTGATGTCTTGTCAGTTTGTTTGATGGATATCAAGGCCTGGATGAGCGCAAATTTCCTGCAGCTGAATGTCAGCAACGTCTGAACAACTCAATCTCCCAGAAACTCTCCCTCAGATTCACTGAACCCGTGTGCAACTTAGGTGTCAGGTTCGATCCCCAGCTTTCCTTTCTACTCCACATCCGTTCCCTGACCAGGACCGCCTATTTCCACCTCTGCCACAGTGCCTTCTCCGTCCATACCTCACAACCAAAGCACCCGAAACCCTTAACCCTTTGTCATTTCCCGGCTGGAGTATTCCAATGCCCTCCTCGCTGGTCCACATACATAAAATTCAACTTAATTGAAAACTCCGCCACCCAGATACTCAACCGTACAAAACCCACACCCCAGTCCTTGCCAGGCTCCACTGGCTGAATTAATCCAATTACTGAACAAATCGATTTCAAGATCCTCTCACTCGTTTCCAAATCCGTTCATGCCCTCGCACCTCCCTACCTCTCCAACCTGCTTACCCCTCACTCCGCCACCCGCTGCCTCCGCTTGTCACCCATCCCCGCTGTGCCTTCAGCCACTATGCCCCAATATTCTGGAACTCTCTCCCTCAATCCCTCTGCCTTCCCCCCTCCCTTCCCACCTTTAAATTTCCATGTGTAGGTGGGATGCATGGGATTCTCAGCTTGGTTTAGATACTCTTAAGGCGTAGGTTTGCAAAAGCCAAGGCTTTGCAAACCTACGCCTTAAGAGTATCTAAACCAAGCTGAGAATCCCATGCATCCCACCTACACATGGAAATAATAATCCCTTCAAAAATCAATAATTAAATTGGTCATTTTCAATTTACGACTGTTTGTGGGACATTGCTGTGCCCAATTGGCTGCCGCGTTCGCCCACAATTATACAGTCAATTCACTTTACAGTGTGTTCTGTGAAGCGCTTTGGGACGTCCTCCCGACGTGAAAACCGCTATATCAAATGCAAGGATTATTATTATTATTATTATTATTAAATCCCGCCTAAAAACCTTGCTTTTTGATTGTGCTTGCGAACACTTCCCCCCCTCCCTCCCTCTCCCACTGGCTCGTTGTCAGATCCTGCCACTGTCAAGCGCTCCGGGGCGCTACCCCGGGTGAAGGGTGCTGTGTATAAACGCAAGTTGTTGTTGTAAAAGGCTTAATTGTATCTAAAGCCTGAAAGATGACCCCATATCTGGGCGGCAATCTGTAAGGTTTGGAGCCCAAGTTTGACATCTCCTTAAAAACTTCTTGTCGTCTCTTGTCTTCTCTGCTGGTGATGTTAAACTCCATTAGTTACCCCAACGCAAACTCTGTGTCCCCAAGCCTTGGCTTTTGCAAACCTACACCTAATACTTTCTGGATAATACTAATACTTAAGGGAAATAGGATGCGTCCCTCCAGGGAGTGAGTGTGTATTCCATTCCAACAATCTATCTCTGGGATTTCCATGTGTAGGTGGGATGCGTGGGATTCTCAGCTTGGTTTAGATGCTCTTAAGCACAGTGATGGGTTCTGCACGTGTTAAACACCTGGCTGACCAAAAAATAAATTGATCCCTATAGGCTTGGCCTGGGCTCTCCGTAAAGAACAAGGGAAACACAGCCATTCCTCATTGGGTTTTAAAATGAATGATAGGTTGAAACCAAGGAGAAAATAGGTGAGATCTTCTGTGCACTTGTGGGGCCCCTTCGAGCCAATGTTGAACAACACCTTTGAACTGTTTACTTTTGCATCAAGATGCACTGTAACTGAGTGAAGGGTTTGGTGTGTTTAAAATTAGCTGATAATTCTGACTTGATGGGAAAATATTCCACTTGCAAATGTAATTTGTTCAGTGCCGACCCCCATATTAGAACTTATTTTAAGTGACAGCCACATCAGTTGCACTTATCATCAATTCTTCTTTCCCATGGCTGAGAAAAATAATCATTCAGCAATCGAATAGTCATTGTGTTTGTTAGGAAACATAGCACTTGTTTTCCAGCAGTCTGGTCAGAGATGTTGCAAAGCAATAGGGATATCGGCCACATAATACAGTCAATTCCCTTTACAGTATATTCTATGAAGCACTTTGAGACGTCTCGAAGATGTGATAAGGCACTCTATCAAACACAAGAATTATTATTATTACTTTCATATCAAATGCACTATGATGTAGAACTGTAACGTAGATCACGAGAGAGGTTCAGATGAAATCCTTTTTTGGCCCATCCAATCTCAGTCTTCCCGAACACCAATCTCGCCATCTTCACATCACAGCATCAAGTGGTTTCCCAGTGTCCTGGCCTCAGAGCCCTGCTGTTAGTCTGCTTCAGGGGTCAATTAACAGCTGTGGAGATTGCCTTTCACAACCCGGAGTCTGTGCCCTCTTGCCCTGTTGCCTTGGAGGGAAAAGGAAAGTATTCTTCGATGGCGGGTGACACTAACTAAATTCATGCCAGTCACTGAAAGCTTAGATCTCCCTGGGCAACCCTCCCTCACCTCTTTCATGGTCCATCTCAATATCGACCTCTTTGATCGCACCTTCGGTCATCTTCCCCCTCCCGGCTCTACCCCTCCACCCCCTACCCTCTCGGCTCCCACCCTGAGCTCGAGGGCCAAGCCAGCTGGGTTAAGTGCCTCGGGTAGTTCTCCTGACATGAAAGGCGTGTATAAATGTAAATTTGCATTGTGTAGTATCAGTTCATTTTTATTGAGGCTTACTTTTCAAGCGAGAGAAGTCAATTTCACCTTCCACCGTCCTCTGTGGTCATCATTAAAGGTTATTTTTTTCCCTTGCTTCGTGTTGTGGGTGATTGTTAGCGATTTCATTGAATGCCAATTTCCCCCAGTTAGCATGCGCGGTGAGAAGATAAACTGCCAGAGCTTCACTGTGCTGGGGTGGGCCTGGCCAGTGACCAGTCCTGATTCACAGTAGTATTTACACTATCAAAACCAGTCACATTTTTAGTGGCGGCGAGGTGACTGACTTTTCAGAATGCGACCAATGCAAGGAGGTGGTGGTTGGGGGGAGTGGGGGAAGAATGAGACGCTGATTGACAAAGCCAGTGACAGGATGGATTAAAGGTTACTCAATTCATGCTGGAGTGTAGGTACCATTCAGTGACAGATGAAGGCTAATGGTATTCAGTGAGTTACAGCAGACAGCTGGCTTCTGTGTAAATCACACAGTGTAATGTCTGCTCAGCCGCCTGCTTGCTCTACCTTCACTTTGGGCCTTGAGGAGTTTACATACAGTCTCAGTCTCGCAAGTCACAGGCTTCCTCGGTGCCATTTAATATTATTTTGCGAATGACTGAAAGCAGACTGAGCAAGGTATGGAAGGGGAGGACGTTTGCTTTCTAGAGATTGATGCAACCAACAATTATTTTTGCGACCAAATGTTTTGCTTTGTGACTAAACTTTACAATTCCGTTGCAGAATCCTGCAGCACACACGCATGTGTTTGTGTGTGTTTGTCTGTGTGTGTGTGTGTGTGTTTGTGTGTGTGTATGTATGTGCTGGGGGAGGAATTGAAGAAAGTGTCTTAGATTTTGGGCAACATCATCACAGAAGCAACTTGCATTTATCTTGATGGGAAAAAAATGAGGGTTTGATTGACAACTGTCACGATTTCACTAACATTTGCAAACATTCAAAGACTTTGGGAAGACTTGATGGTCAGAAACCTTCTGGACTTAAAAAGCAAATTTATCTTCCTTTCGTCAGAGCAGTGAAGACATTTTTCTGGCTCGCAGCAAACATAGCTTCCAGCTGCATGCGATAAGCCAAAGCCACGTCACCTGTTAAAGGTATGAACGAGCTGATTGATATTATTTTTCCCTTTCCCGTGTGGAGGATGAGGAAGGTGGCATTTTCAGCACTTTAATCGTATTCCATCCTACAGGTCAGGTTTGCCTCTTAATTAATCTCACAGCTGTGTTGTGCTGTTGGAATTGTATTACTGATGATACAGAGATGAGAGAGAGTGAGAGAGAGAGAGAAATTATAAAGGCCCCTTTCCATCACCGAGGCGAGATGTGTACATTTTGTATCTGAAAGGTTCTCCAATGTGACTTGTGTGGATTAGGTCAGAGCATTGGAGCTATTGAAGGCAAGTCACACTACAACATGGCATGCCTAGGGCACTAACACGCTTGCAACCATGAAAACCCATGATTAAAGCAGAAAGAAGGAAAGAGAAAAAAAAAGAAGGAAAAGAGAAAAAAAAAAGGAGTGTTGGTTCCGTGCCCGAGCGCCTGGGTTTGTTAATACTTTTCTTGCCCATGAAGGGCTCGGGCAGAAGAGAGTCATTTCCCGTCTCAGAGCCACAGAGCATCCAGGAAAGGCAACAGGAGGCAGGGAGGAGAATGTCAGAGATTACCATTCAGTGCAACGCCGGGCTTGCAGCATGACGTGGCTCTGTTATTGAACGGGTTGAAGGTACCTACTCAGCTGGCTGAGGGGAGTCAATCCTAGCAAATATGCCCATCTTTTCCTTCACCATCTTCTGCTGCTCTGAAGGGTAACTGCAATCGTTTTTACTCCCTAAACTTAAGATGTTTTGCTCCCTGATTTCCTCACCGCCTGTGCGAAATTAATTCGATCCGGCAGTCTTGTTTACTTCTGCAGTGCTGTGTGTGCAAAGCGAATATTACTTGTGTCAGGAATCGCTTGTTTAGCTTCTGTGCAAGTCACTAATTTGTACTATTTCTTCCTAACTTTATTTTTTCGTTACCTCCCCTCCTCTCCCCCCCCCCCCCCCCACTTTACAATGCATGGGATTAATTGTTATTTGTCCATCGCTAACTTTTGATCTATAACAACATCAATAACAAATTACATTTGTAGAGAGTCTTTCGTATCAGGAAGAACAGTCAGTACTGGAATCCACACCCGAGCTGGTGGTTGGGATTAGGAGGGTGGGGGTTGGAGGGTGACCGAAGGCACGGTCGAAAAGGATAGTTTCGATATGGGTCTTGAAGGCGGCAAGGGGGGGTGCGAGGCCGAGGGACTGGGATGACCAATTTAGGGAGGACGCACAGAATTTCAAACCAATTTAACAAGTGAAACAGTGCTCACCCTTTATTATGATAATCAAAGTAATGCTAATATATTAAAAATAATCCTTGCATTTAATACAGCATCTTTTAGGTTGGGAGAACGTCTCAAAGCACTTCACAGGCTTTACATTGAAGTGCGGTGACTGTGCATTTTGTAGGCATATTATATCAGGAAACTGACCCAAAGATACTACCTGTTGATTAACACCTGTGCCAGCTACACTCATTAGAAGTGCTTAGCCATGCTCAGTAAATCAGCCGTTTGTTTTAGAGTTTTATATATGTATTTTTTTTACTGCATATGACGAACATTCCTGGGTGATTCCGAGAGTTCCTAGATTAAAAGACCCAACTCTTTCAAAACATTTCTATTGTTCTATCAATAACGCGAGCGCTTTATTGGATTTCTCCGGCACTTGACAATGCGCTTGCTCTCACCCAGACAGTCTGCTCTCCTTTCAGTCGGTCTTTTCGATGAGTTTGAAATCTCTCTCGACTTGCGTTTGAGGCTGCCAGCAGCAATGGGGATTCTCTTGGCTTTTTAAGCAAAATCTGCTAAGTAGTCAGCTCAAGCAACTGAGGTGCTGAAATATTGCTGTGACAAACTAAAGTTAAGACTGCCGACCACCTACCCCACTTCCGTTTTTTTGTCAACAACAAAATGCACAGTCATTTCAGCCCCGAGACTCTGGAAATCTCTCCCTCAATCCTGCCGCCTCATCCTCTCCCTCCCCACCTTCAAATCCTGTGGAAAGATAGAACCATGGAAATTCATGGCACAGACAAAGGCCATTTTGCCCATCATGTCTGTGCTGGCTCCTTTACAACAACAACTTGCATTTATATAGCACCCTTTACATGGTATTTATCTAGTTCCCTTTTGAAACCTGAACCACTGCTCCCGGCCAAGCATTCCATATCTTAACCACTCAGAATCAGAAAATAAATTCTCCTAACCTCTCCATTTTCTCATTTACTAACTAACTTAGATAGATTACAGTGCAATCCTGTGAAACACTTTGAGACGTCCACCCGACGTGAAAGAGCTGTATCAAAGATTTTGAACCATTATTATTATTTCCCCCCCCGCCCCCCCAGCTGTGTGCAACCAATTGCACAGGGCAGTGTCCCACAAACAGTCACGGATTAAATTGACCAATATTTTTTAAAAAAAGAATTTTGTTCTCTGGAAAAGCGATCTGCCAATCGACTATCAGCCGGGTTCCAATTTACTGCTGGTTAAACAGAAGCGTGTGTGTGGTGTAAGGAACCCAATATTTTGCCCTCCTGGGAATCGAACCCAGGTCTCTTGCTTGCGGTGCGACTGTTCTAACCACTGAGCTACAGGAAATGTCTGGCAATGGAATGTTGGAATTGGGGTGGAGACCATCACACTGTGACTATCTCTAGTCCAGTTCCTGAGCCTGGAGGGTCCGCAGTATTCCAGGGCACTGTTGAAGACAGCCCAGCCCAGCCTGGCTCATCGGCAGAACCTGGAAGCGCAGACCAGTCGCTGGAGGCAGGGAATCATCCCCCTCATCTCCTGTTTAACCTGCAGCCAAAGTTCTAACGGGTATAGTGGTCCGAGCTGGACAAGCAGCAGGAAAGCTTGCCGGACAGCAATATCAATGGCAAGCTGTGTGTGGTTTTAGCTGGTTAGACTCCAGCAGTTACCCCCAACGCACACTCTGGGGTCCCCCCAAGCCTTGGACTAATACTCTCCGGAATTAGGTAAGCAGGATGCGTCTACTCCAGAGAGAGAGAGAGAGAGAGAGAGTGCATTCCATTCCAACAATCTGTCTCTGGGATTTCCACATGTAGGTGGGATGTATGGAATTCTCATTTTGGTTTGGAGACTCTTAAGCAACGGTGATGGGTTTCCGCGTGTGTCAGGCACCCGGCCAGGCAAAAATAAATACAGAATTGAAACCTTTGTTTTAAATGAAAAACGAAAAGCAATTTACTTTGCTGAAACTTTAAATGAAATGTTTAAATTAAGATTGTGGTGAGCGATTCTTTTTGCGCTCAACAGTCTTAATTGGATTTTTTGTTTAAAAAAAGAGACCTGCAAGTTATATTTTTCAATTACTTTCTCTTTTTTCATTAATACAGGAATGAAGATGCTGTTAATCAAATGGCCGTTACTCCCTTCCCTGTGCCATCCAGTTCACAGTCTTCCATTGAGGTAAGCATCTGGGTAGCTATTCCCTACCTTATTTTAGTTTAATAATCCTTGCACTCATTTTAGTCTAACTCCGAAACATCTTGCATCTCTTTACAAGAAATTGCTGTCAAGTGTAGTGACTGTGTATTTCAACTCCTTGAAAATCTACTAACTCGGTTTCCTAATATTAATGGGTAATTCTTTTACACTTGTGAAATTAAACGCAAGTCAGACTTTTTTTCTCCCGAGACTGACTCCCAGAGGTAGGTTATTTTTGGTCCGCTGGGTGTCTGACACATGCGGAAACCCATCACTGCACTTAAGAGTATCCAAACTTATGTGTGCCACCCTACTTTGTACCAATGTACTGCCACACATAACTATGCTACCTACACATGACAATTCCCCGTGTCAGGAATGAAATGCATCCTCTCTCCCTGGAGGGATGCACTCTGCTTACAGAATCCCAGATAGTTTTGGCTTTGGGAGTGTGTGTTTGGGGGATAACAGCTGTCTTAAAACCACATAGCTTGTCATTGAGAGCTTCCCATTGCTTGTCCAGCTAGGACCACCCCACAACAACAATAACAACAACTTGCATTTATATCGTACCCTTTACGCGGAGTAGTGTCCTTAAGTGCTGGGGGTTTGACTTGCAGGGATAGCAGTTGCTGAGTGGGAAGAAGAAGAATCCATGCTCGTAAGTCCTGCCGATGAGCAAGGCTGGCTGAGCTGCCATCAGCAGTATGGATCTGAAAAGACACGACAGCGTAAATCCCACCCTAATAACTTCAATAATAAAATCAGAATGACTTGCTAAACAGATGCCTCCAGTCACATAGTCTGACATGCTGGTGTTTCAATCTATGTTAGTCTGTTCTGAGTGTCTCAGCCTAGCTAGCTTGCATGTCTACAGTGTTATTATAATAACAATAAAATAATCCTTGCGTTTCATATAGTGTTTCGCCCGCAAAATATACAGTCAATTCACTTTACAGTATATTCTGTGAAGAGCTTTAAGACGTCTCGAAGACGTGATAATACATCAAAGGCAATGATTATTATTATTGCACCTTATCGCATCGTTGAGATGTGTCAAAGCAGTTCAGAGAATATACTGTAAAGTGAATTTTGTGGGTGAAACGCAGCAGCCAATTGCCCACAAACGTTCTTCGATTGAGTGACCAGGGTTTATTACCCCTGGAAAGCAATCTGCCTCGACTGACAACAGGGTTCCTATTTACTGCCAGGCAAACAGAGGCGTGTGGAGTAAGCAAATTTGCCTAAGGTTTCGACTTACCCGGGAATCGAACTCAGATCCTCTAGCTTGCGGAGGCGAGCGCTCTAACCACTACGCTACATTATCCATCTTGTCTGTTGAGCAAATGCTCCCATATTAAGACTTGGGATTAAGCTCCATAGAGTCATGCAAATCGATCTTTGCTTAAAGGCCGGGTGTCCACAAAATTATTCGAATAACATGGGCACGAAACTGCCGGTTTACAGAGATTGTTCAGTGTTCAAGCTGCTTGAATCCACGTGGGAATTAGTGAAGCTGGATAGCTGACAGCTTGCTGGCCTCTGGTGTGTCAATTTTCAAGGAAAAACGTTGGGTTTAAATTAGCTTCTACATAAGAAGCTGCTACAGTTGCTTCTCCTTTGCTTGCAGTAGATTTTTTTTTGCGGCTGTGCCTTTCTGAATGAACATGCTCATAATTTTCCAATTGAATGATGGAGCTGGTGCCAACCCCACATAAAAAAAATTTTCAAAAATAATAATTTGGTCACTCAATCCACATCTGTTTGTGGGACGCTGCTGTGCGCAATTGGCTGCTGCGTTGCGCCCACAAAATATACAGTCAATTCACTTTACAGTATATTCTCTGAAGCGCTTGGAGAAGTCTTGAAAACGTAATAAGGCGCTGTATCAAATACTGGGATTATTAGTATTATTATTAATAGTATATATTAGCAAAGGAACAGGAGTGGGCCATTCAACCCCTCGCGCCTGTTCTGCCATTCTATTAGATCATGGCTGATCTGTACCTCAACTCCAAATACTAATGCAAAGTGCTGGAATTTGTCTGTAAATGTTCTCTGGCTGCTTGCGTGGTTTGCCATCGAGCCTGATGCGAGCTCTCAATTTTTGGTTTTGGTCACACGAGGGAGTTTGACACACGGAAACCCATCGCCGTGCTTGCTTGCCAAACCAGCCTGAGAGTTCCATATAATAATAATAATAATCCTTGCATTCGATATAGCATCTTATCACATTGTTGACACGTCTCAAAGCGTTTCACAGGACATGCTGTAAAGTGGAGTGGTTGTGTATTTTGTGAGTGAAATGAGGCAGCCAGTTTCCGCACAGCAGTGTCCCACAAACAGCCATGGAATGAGTGATCAATTTTGGGGCGTAGATTGTTGGCCAGACACCAGGAGAAACTCCCTTCTCTTTTCGAATAGTGCCATACGATCTTTAACGTCCACCTGAACACACAGACGGGACCTCAGTTTAATACCTTCTCCAAAGGATGGCACTTCTGACAGTGCAACACCATCACAGCACTGCATTAGAGTGTGTGCATATGTGCATGCCTCCATTAGGAAGCTTCCCCTGTATGTCCAATTGTGCCTTGGGTTAAAAACCCACTTTTAAATTTACAGTTTTGGTTAATTATCAAATTAATTATGAAATTAATAACTGGTGCCATCTTTGTCACCAACGACCCATTCCATTGGTTGCAGGTTACATAGTAAAGTATTCCCTCCATTCGTACATGCTTGCACATGGTTAATCCAACACGCAAATTAAACCCCACACTTTACCTTAAGCGTGCCTTTGAGCGTTGATTTCATGCTGACACTGGAAGAGATTTGAGCTTTGAAAGTGAACTTCATAGAAAGTGAGCTTTGAAAGTCAGCATTCGCCTGGCAAGCGAGAGGACCTGGTCTGGAACAGTTACGCAACTATTTATTAAAATGAATGGGGCACAGAAATCCTAGTGAATGTGCAGCCGTACAATTCTGAATTGCGGGTTAATTAATGTTACCAACTAACAAATCACGAGATGGATTTAGGGCAACTATAAATGTTTTAATTATCGATTGAATCAATCAAGGCAGCCGTGTACGTTTGCATGCTGGTTACCCCAAGTCGTAAATTTAGCACACGTGGCTCTGTGAACAGATTTTGGCCCAGCCAGTTGGATAAGGTTGGGGGAGGAGTGAGAATTAAAAACTGCGTTTTTCACCCCTGAAGATGTTCTGCGGGGAAAAATTATCCTCTTTCTTGTGTTGGGAGGTGGAAGGGAAAGAGGCAGTTATTGCATTGCATGTGTTTAAAACGCAGATTTTATTATTATTGGCGGGGTGGGGGTGGCTTGCTCTGGAATTTGGCACTCATATAGTTGTCACTGGGAATGTGGATAAATTCTTGTCGCAGATCAATCTTAATAATAATAATCCTTATATTTGATGCAGCTCTTTATCGCGTTGTTGAGACGTCTGAAAGCACCTGCTTTCAGGAGTATCGAAAGTAAAACGGCTCCACTCTCATTGTTCCCTTCTTTTCACAGCAGTCCCAGATCTGTGGCTGTCACATGATGGTGGGTTTTACTCTCTTTTCCTTTTGATCTTTGCATCAACTGACGATCTCTTTAGCGAGTCGCTTGGCTGGGGCTGCGGGGGGGAAATACAGACAGTCAAGGAAGAGAAGGCGAGGGGAGGTGACCGGATCCAATTTTTTAAGTCATTCTGAACCTCTCTGTGCGGATGCAATATTCGAGTGAAGATCAACAACAATATCAGTTAACTAGTTGAATCTGTATAGCTCCTTTCACGTCCGGAGGACGTCCCAAGGCACTGGACAGTCTGGGATTTATACCCAAGCTGGGGGTTGGGATCAGGAGAGGTGGAGGCTGGGGATAGGAGAGTGACCGTCACAGTCAAACAGAAGGAGTAGACAGGTTACAATAATATCTTACAATAATAATAATACATCTCCTCCTACCCATGGAAATTCTAGAGATATTAATTGGAATGTAATGCGCACTGTCCCTGGAGGGACGCGTTCTGCTTACCTAATTCTGAAAGGTATTAGTCGCAGGTTGGCAAGAGCCAAGGCTTGGGGACCCCAGTCCCAGGCTGGAGCTGAACCAGCTACAATTACATAACTTGCTGTTGAGAGCGCTGTCTGGCAAGCTTTCCTGTTGGTTGTTCAGCTAGGACCACCCTACCCATTAGGCTTTTCTGCCTTTCCTTTCCGACAAACCATTAAAGGTTGTGGGGTGTGGTTCAGTAGCAGGGAAGCTATATGTGTGTGTGTCAGGCGTTTGTTCTTTGCGATCAATTCAGTGGGAGAAAAAATAACACCTGAGATTCATGAGATTCAAATTTGGACCTCATTCCCTGTGTTACTTCATTTGTAGGCAAGACACTTGCTTCAAACTGCCACCTCTTCACTCCACAGCTGTTGTTCTGTTTACACTGATTACAGTTACTCAGTTCTCTTCTGACCATTTGTTAGACCGGATATCTCACAGGAAGGCATAATAATCTTTGCATTTGATATAGAGTCTCATCAACTCATTGAGACGAATCTAAGTGCATCAGAGAATATATTGTGAACTGAATTGACTGTATATTTTGTGGGTGAAACATGGCAGCCAATTGTCCACAGCAGTGTTCCACAAATAGTTGTGGACTGAGTGACCAAATTTTTTTTTAAGGGATTATTACCCCGAAAAAGTGATCCACCAATTGGCTAACAACTGAGCTCCTACTTACTGCTAGATAAACAGTGGCGTGTGGAATAAGGAAACTTGCCTAAGATTTCGGCCCACCCCCGGGAATTGAACACACGTCCTCTCGCTTGCAAGGCGATGCTCTAACCACTAACCTAATTGGGGAGCGATAACTGAGGTGTATTGCCCTGCTTTGCTGCAAACCCGCCTGTCATCTACTCTGATGCCCAAGGGTATGTGTCCCAGCTTCAGTAGAAACCTGTATCTTCAGTCCTGTTTTTCCAACTGATCGCAGATCACAAGAGAGGTTGGGGTGGAGAAGGCCCTTTGGCCCATTTTATCTCAATCCTTAGAGAACACCAAACCTGTCCATCACAGCACAGTGTGAAAGGTCTCAAGGGCAGATTTCAGTTATGACCGGTCCGTGTTGTTCTGATATGACATTTATCATCTACTCTAATTAGAACCACATGCTTTGCAATTTTAACCCCTTACATGCTTCCAAGATAACATTGACAGGAGGCAAAGACACACGTTGAAAGTAATGTTTATTAATAATAACAATGATATTTGGATTTGATATGGTGCCTTATCTTGTTGTCAAAAAGTCTTAAAGGGCTTCAAAGGATACACAGTAGAGTGTAGTAACTGTGTATTTTGTAAGTGAAATACTATATTTTTAAAAAGCTGCCAGAAAACTGATTGGCTTATGTGCATTTCAGACTTAATGAAGATGTTGATAGGATGCAGAAAGCACACTCTTCACAGTCAGACTTTAAACCACAGTATTCTCCCTAACATTCACCCTCCCGTGTTATGCACAGTTGCTTTGCGGTGAGATTGTTTTGTTCTGAACATTTCAAATCAATAAAGTTTGCAATGTCGTGTAAGATATCCTTGCACTTTTGGCTGGGACACCTTCTCCTTCCTTCTCCTTTCGAATAGGATCTTTAACGTCCACCTGAACTGTCAGATGGAACGACAAACTGCCAACAACAAGTGCTGCATTGTTGGACATCGTATACAACAATGCAGCACTCCCCTCCCCACCCCATTCCACCCCCCACCCCACACACACACACACACACACACTTCACTGCTTTGGAATGTCAGCCCAAACTATGAGCTGTTGAAGGTCGAATCCGCAACCTTTTGGTTCAGAGTCGAAGTGAAGAGTGCCACCAACTGAGCCAGACTGACATGTGGTTTCATATTTTGGGACTGATTATTCTTACCATTATCTCCATCACTGTACATGACTGTGAGAGAAACCAGGAAAATATAATGGGCTGAGGATTCAATTGACTATTTTGAAAAGGTTTTTGTGTATGTGTGCATGTGTATCTGTGTGTGTGTGTGTGTGTATGGATGAACAACACCTTCTGGAGGAATAAGAATGAGTCATTTAATTGAAAACCTAGATATGTTCATTTGAAACCTCCCGTTCCTTTAATTGGTGCAGATGTTCGGAGGATGAACTCCGCTGTGTAAATAGCCTGCAGGTTATTACAAGGAATNAAAAAAACTGGGTCTCTGCAGAAGGAACAGACGCATTCAAATGTGTACCTCATGTTCCTTTGTCTGGACTAACCTTGATGCATCAAATCAAATAGGAGGGAGTCATTTTAATTCACATGTGGCTTAATGTAATTCATGTTGCTTCCATTATGCAAGGACAGCGAGACGCAGTGGATCACAGATTGGCTGCCGCGTTTGCCTACAAAACAGAGTCACCATGCCCTAAACTCAACATCAGCAACAACTTGTGCAGTGCCTTTTTCACTTAGCAACCCATCACAAAGCACTTTGTAAAGCAGTGTGAAATGAGGGGAGGAGGGTATAGGTGGGGGTGGTGGACAAAGGTGCAGTCAGAGGGAGAGGTTTCTAAGATGTGATTTTAAAGCAAGGACTGAGAGAGTGACGTGGAGGGATTTAATGGAAGATGGTGTGTGAAAGATTGCCCAGGGAAACCTTGCCCACCAGAGGGGGAGCAGAGGGGGACTGGGGCTGTGAAGCAAGTCTGGTTTGTTGCAAACGTTTTCTGCAATGTTATATATAGTAGTTTGTTATATATCCTGTGCTACCATGTCTTTGCTGTATTTACCCTTTGTTTTTTTCTCTCAAAGTCCAGTTTTTGTACCAAGTTCCAGCTTTGCCTTCCAAAATGGTTCTGTGGAGACTTTAACTTGTAACATTTTCAAGAGAAACTATTTTCTTGGACTCCAAGTTTAATGGTAGATCCTAACTTTCATGCTCTTGCTCACAACCTCCTTATTTAGGGTGGTCCAACTGACACCTATTCCATTCCCCCCCATCCCTTCCCTCTATTTCATCTGGCCCACCCGCTCCCTCTATAACCCGTAAATATTGAGTTATGTTTCTAGAAGGGAGCCACAAAAATATAGCTTTATACAGCCCAAGGACATTTCTCAAATAGGGCACCTGGCCCTCAGCAGCCAAAAGGTTGGACCACCCTGACAATAATAATTCTTGCATTTGCTACAGTGCCTTTCAAATGTGGAGGATGTCTCAAAACGCTTCACAGGACATATTACAAAGTGTGGTGACTCTGTTTTGTGGGCAAACGCGGCAGCCAATCTGTGCATAGCAACGTACCACAAACAACCATAAAGTTCATGACCAATTATATTGCTAGCTTAGACACCGGGAGAGAGAAACTCCCTTCCCTTTTAGAATAGCGCTATGGGGTCTTTAACATCCACCTGAAACAGGCAGATGGGACCTCGGTTTAAAGACTACACCTCCAACAATGCAGCGCTCCCCCAAGACTGTGGGAGTTCAAAATCCCTACGTGGGGCTGAACACAACCTTCTGGTTCAAAGACGAGAGCCAGGCTCAGGAATCGAATGACTGAGGATCTTACTCCTTTCCTTATGTAATAACCATTCATTCTTTGACTTAGGTTCGAGATGCAGAAGCACTGCCAACTTCTCTGGAACTGTCATCCTCGCAGTCAGATTATTCACATTTCAAGAACGTCCAGCACATACTGTTAACAAAGGTCAGAGGCATGTTAGAGTTGTTTAATGTGAAGTTCAGGTCAACATCTTTATTTCCATTAAATCTGGCCTTTGAAGAGCATTTAGCGTTTGCTAAAGGAGCTTCTTACATCTGTTGATGGTTAGATCGTTGCACATGATTTCCCTACGTTACTAAACTCAAGAGACAATAGGCCAGGGCTCCAAAGTCATTTCTAAATTAATTTGGACCCAAAGTGAAAGCAAACCCAAGAACAAGCAGTACGCTACTTTCAGATGAACTGAGCCAGCACAACAGGAGATGACAGATTTAGGGTTACAAAGGCCAATTTCAGGACCGACACAAGGAATTATTTCTTTACCTAGAAGGTAGTTAACAACTGAAACATGGTTACCAGGAAGGGTGGTTGAGGCTAGGACGCTGGTACTTATTTTAATAGGAAGTACGGTTGATATTCTGGAAGGATGAGACCAAATAAGTAATAATAAGTTTTGGTCCAAATACGTAATAATAAGTAATAATAAATAATTGATACAGCAACCAAGGCTCCGATGGAAACCCGAACATACTGTGATTAGATAGGAATGCTGCGTATTCAGGGCTGATCCCCAGTCTTTGGGAAAGATTTCTTCTCTGTGTATGTCTGCACACCTTTTACAGAATGTCATCTTAACAAAAATACACCTTACTACTAATAATAATACAATTAGAATAATTAATCCTTACGTCTGATACAGTACCTTTCATCTCGGAAGGATGTCTCAAAGCACTTCACAGGATTTACTGTGAAATGCAGTCACTATGTATTTTTATAGCCAGCCAGTTTCCACACAACATCCCACAAACTGCCATGTAGTATGATCAATTTCATTTGTCTGATTATTGGCTGATTGTTGGGAGAGAAACTCCCTTCTCTTTTTCAACAGTGCCAAGGGATGTTTAACATCCACCTGAACAGGCAGGTGTGTGAGTGTGTGTATAGATGAACAGCACCTTCTGGAGGAATAAGAACGAGTTATTTCATTGAAAATGTCCATTATACACATCCACCAGTACACACACCTTGATTTAATGTCTTATCCAAAGGACAGCACCTTGCAACTCCCCCCCCCCCACCCCACCCCCACTCTACCCCCCATACAGGCCTAGTGTTAGCCTCATCTCCTCTCAAGGAGTTGGAAAGTCTTGAGCAGATGGAAGTCTAAATGTAAATAGTTGATATTTCTATGTACTCATAGGATGATACTGGTCTTGGCCTTGCCATCAGTGAAGACAACACCAGCAAGGGAGTTACTATCAAAAGCCTTACTGACAATGGAGCAGCAATAAAGGTAAGAAGCAAACTTGAAGCCAATAGCCACGACATTGCAAGTCCCTAGTGGAAAATGAGTGGTCTGGGGTCTTATGTTTAAACCATGGGCAAATGCAGGTCTCTTGACAATGATTTTTTGATATATGACATATATAGATATGGCATTTAATATTGAGTTGAAATGATTCAAGTATAGAGACTGTGTATTTTGCAGGCAAAGCAAATGGTTAATAACGCACGATTTACCCATGGTTTGCACATATCACATAAAATAATGTCCGTTTAGTTTATTTACAGTTAGTCATTTTGACGTATCAATTAAGGTGGGAAGTGACAGTGAGAGAGAAGAGAAAGATTGCTGCTCTGAGCTAATCAATTCGAGAAGCACAGAATGTATTACATGGTTTTGTGTTTCAAACTCTCCTCATTCACTTTACTATGGACAGCTTCTGTGTAAAGTAAAGTTCCTTAGTTTGATGGGGAGGGGTATATTGAGAAGGTAGGGTAAACATTGATTGTTGTGAGTCCACTGTTGCTGAAAGCTGCTTGAATTCAGATTAAAGAAACATTACCACTCATATCTTGTTATAATCGATCAATGCTGTGTTTAGGATGGAAGGCTCAAAGTGGGAGATCGAATCCTGGCTGTGGATGATGAGAGTGTCGTGGCACAGCCTCCGGAGAAGGTAACCATGCTCAGTGAACATGTTTCCCCTCTATGTAGTGGCTCAATCTTGCTCTCCTAGTCAGTCGGACCCTATTATACCGTGCTCCGGTAGAGAGAGTAAGTCTGTGCATAGGTAGCTCAGGCGCATATAGGAAGTGATGATGTATTTGACCACGTAATGATAACATCATCTGCAACGCTGGTGATTACATCATTGGCGATGTAATTGATGACACCAACTTAGGACATCGGGAATTGCATCATTTGGCGACTTCAGCGATGATGCCATCAGCGACATGACCTGGGCTCACAAGTGCTGACTGGCAGCCATTTTGCAACGTGACCCCTCATATTGCACTGCTTCCTCTCACAAACCAAACCACTACGCTCTAACAGAGTCAGACCGTACCGGGGGGGGGGGGAGCTGGTATAGTGTCCGCACTACACCGCTGCTCAGGCCAAATGGACAAATTCATCACAGTGTGAAAAACAATCTGCTTGGCTCGTCTTTATTTTGGAGTTCTCAATTCCAGTTCCAATTCCCTCGAGAGGAAGAAGCTAATCGGTTGTGTCCTCAGACGGGGTGAAGAGTTCTGCAGCACTGCGATCCCTTTGTGGAGGAGTTAATCACAGGCAGCTTTTCATTAAATCAACCAGACAAATCAGGAAACCGCTCCCAACAGTGCTCTTGCCCCATTTGACCTCTGAGATTACATTCATTTTCCCATTTCCTTGTTTTTTTCTACTCTCCTCTCTTGCTCTCTCTCGCTCTCACCCACGCCCGCCACCATGCCCTCTCTCTGTGCATGTGAAACAGAGGTCCCTTCATTAAGAAGTACACCTCAATGTCCTTTTTTCTTAAAAAATATTTTGTGTGTCCAATTGTTTGACTAGTTTCCTCCGCCCACTGGCATATGCCTCTCTCCTCCCAGTCTGGCCTCCCCTAGCTAAGTATGTTTTATAGCTACCAGTTGCCCATCAGTATTGCCCAATTGTCCAAGTGGCCAATTATTCAGGTGTTGAGCTTTGGCAGTGAGTGTCATGAAGTCACTCGGCTGCAGAGGGCATCACAGCCAAGCTTGACCTCCCCCCACCCGGCTGCCACACACACTCACTACCAGTAGAGGGTGCTGTAGAGAGACCGGGAAACCTGGGCTGGTGATCCCTTCCCTAACCCTGGGAATACCAGAGCCAATTCAGCCAAACGCACATACACATACACCCCTCCCTTTCCAGCCCAGACTAAGACCAGCAAAATTCAGCAGGATTTGATTGATTGCAGCTCTGTCCCCTATACCATCAGGCCTCTACATACCCATACCTCAGCATCCTTAAGGCAGTACTGGTACGGGCGCACTCCAATTCATTCTTGCAATTTATTTTGATCTCAAACACTTTTTATTGTGGAGTCTGTCTCTGGAATTTCCATGCTTAAGTGGGATACATGGAAATCTCAGCTTGGGTTCAATACTCTTAAGCTTGCTGATGAGTTTCCGCATGTGTCAGACACCTGGCTGACCAAAAGAAAATTGAAGAACATTTGTGGAAGGTTCTGAGGGAATTAAAATAAGATTGTTGCATCATTGGCAGATCATTCCTGCTCATTGCCTGAGATACAGCTGAATGTGAACTGGCTTCTCACCATATTGTAGGTCTTTTCTTTCCGAAGTCACTATAACCAGGTATATGATGTGTGTGTGTGTTTTTGTGTGCGCGCAAACATGCTTGCATCTCTGTCAGTGTTACATTCTGTGCCTTTGCAATCTTATTTTAGGCCATTAATCTCCTCAAAAAGGCAAAAGGAACCGTGAAACTGACCATCAGCTTTCAAGACAGGACACAGCAAACATCCACAGCCACTCCCCCTTCCTACCTCAACACAGACTCCAAGTTATCAGAACACAGTGAGTTCATAACAACAATAATAACAACACAACTCACATTGATATAGCGCCCCTCACGCACTTGGTCACACTTAATCTGCATAACGATCCTGAACTCATTGGACCAGATAGTCACTGATGAGAAAGCCATTGAGGGATTTAAGGAAGAGATGGATTGATTCTTGGGAAGTAGAAATATTCAAAGATCCAAACAGAATATTAACCTTGCAAGCCAAAGCCGAACAGGTAGGGTGTCCTAGCGCAACAATCAGTGGGGAAGAAAGTTGACTAAATAATATTTTCAAAGGACAAGCTACGTTAAACTGCAGCTTGTACTCCGACACACACTCTGGGGTTCCCAAACTTTGGCTCTTGCAAACCTGTACCTAATACTCGGGAACACAGTCATTACACTCTACAGTAAATCCCGTGAAACGCTTTGAGAGCGCTCCTGAAATAAAGGGCTCTGAGTCAAACTTAGACATTTTATTTAGTTCACGAAATGTCAGGTATGACCCATGGCATCTTCTGAAATTGTTTTCCGAAGGTAATATCTTGTCACCTGCTGTGGTACTGGATCCAGCAACATGTTCTGTGGTCCCAGGACAGGAAACAACCATCGAAATTTCCAAAGGATCTTCAGGCCTTGGCCTCAGCATTGTGGGGGGGAAGGATACCCTGTTGGTGAGTACAGTAAATGCCTGTGGAAGGTGAGGGACAATGGTTTTCCAGTTCAAATACAACACAGAATAGTTTCAGGAGTGTAAGTTGATGGAGATCCAATCCAATCCTACCGATCCAGCCTCTCCCATTGCTCAGCAGATTGGCTTTCAGCCATTCTGCCCCTGCTTTCTGGAACTCCATCCTGGAGTCTGTATGACTTGCTTGCTCTCTATTTCCCCTTTTTCAAGGAATATCTCAAAACTTACCTCTGTGACCATGCTTTCGCATCCCTCCCCTGCCCCCACCCGCTCCTCGGCTCCCACCCACAGCTCAGGTGCCTACGGGCACTGTGTGTGAATGAGCTTTGTGATGTCCACCCTACGTGAACATGTGTAAACTCTGTAAAAGTGAAATTTTCTTTTATTATGTGATCTCTAACACCATGCCCCCTTGCACACACACACACACATACACGCACAGACACATATTGGCTCAACTCAGATTCAATTCAGGGAATAAATTGAATGCAGACGAGCAGGCTTGTGTACTGATTAAACCAAAAGAGACTTCCAGATGTGAGGCAGGCTGAATGGCCTCCCCTTGATCCAACATCCAGATGTGCAGGGCTCTGGCAAATCTAAATGATGTTTGTGGATCTCCCTTAGGACGCGATAGTTATTCACGAGGTGTATGAGGAGGGCGCAGCTGCTAAGGACGGCAGACTCTGGGCTGGAGACCAGATCTTGGAGGTGAGTGCAGCAAATGGGCTTTATTTTACAAATGCATTGCAGCCATTGTTGTACCTCCTGGCTAAGGTGTCAGCCTGGCTCAGTTGGTAGCTCTCTCACCCCTGAATCAGAAGGTTATAGGTTCAAGCCCCCAAGTCAGGACTTTGGAACACCCTTCCTCTATCCCTCCATCTTGCGTCTTCCTTCCCCATCTTCAGGTCGTGCCTGAAGACATTCCTATTCGACCGTGCCTACGGTCACACACACACACACCCCCCTCCCTAGCTTGGTGTTGTGCTCCGCCACTGTCAAGTACTCTAGGACGCTGTCCTCCTTAAGGCGCGCTATATAAATTCAAGTTGTTGTTTTTGTCACACTCAAAACTAGTACTTCAACACACTTCTGGAAGGAGAGCTGCATTATCTGTCGGATCCGACGTCAAACTGAGGTCTTGTCTGTGCCTGTTCAGAGGAACTATTCAAAAAGAGAAGGACGTTTTTGTCTTCCAATGTCCTGGCCAACAATCCCCCAGATAAAATCACTTCACTTTGATTATGGGACATTGCTGTGCGCAAATTTACTGCCATGTTCACCTACAAAATACAGACATTGCATTTACAGTAAAATCATGCTTCGAGATGTCTCAACAATGTGGTAACGAGTAATGCCAAATGTAAGGATTATTATGAGGATTTGATCAGGCTTAATTTGGAAGCCAGTTTTCCTCAGATTTTCAAATGACCATGTGGGAAAACCAACTTGGAAAATCGAGTCTACTTTGGAAACTGTTTACTTGTAAAATAATAATGATAATAATAATCCTTGCATTTGATATGGCGTCTTATCACGTCATTGAAATGCCTCAAAGCTCTTCACAGAACATACTGTAATGTGAATTGACTGTATTTTGGGGCAAACTGCAGCAAACGGTTGCACCAGCACAAACAGTCGTGGATTGAGTCACCATTTTTTCATGGAGAGATTATTACCCTGAAAGTGACCCAGCAATTACCTAACAACGAGGTTCCTACTTACTGGTAGATAAATAGAGACATGTTGAGTAAGATAACTTGCCTAAGGTTTCGCCCTGCCCAGGAATCGAACTGAGCTACAGGTATCCACATTTCTTACTTTTTAGGAAACTGCAGAAAACCAGCTTCCAAATTAAGGTCTAAATTCAAAGAATTTTGCAGAATTCAGTGCCATGTTAAATTTCAAGACAAAACCGGCTCCCGGGTTGAGATTAGGTGTTTGGCACACAGCGTTTATAAGTTCATGAAGTATTAGAGCTGACTTAGTATTTATTAAACTGCTGGAGGATCATTAGTATGAGGAAATTGTCTGTGAGTGCTGTTAACACGAGGTTTCTGTCAGAGAAGGCAGACGTTTTCAATTACTGTTAGACATCTTTTAGCCTTCACCTTTTATATCTCTCCAGAACTCATCCATCACCTGAACTGCCCTTTGACATGCTATTGTTCTTCTGCAAGATTTAGACATAGAATTTCCTTTCATCGTTATAAACGAATGTGTTTTGACCAGCAAAGACATCTTGTAGAATAGCAGATTTCCAGGGAGGATTGGTAGGGGATGGGGGGCTGGGGTTGGTAAGGAGCTGAGCTGGCTCCAGTGTAACAGGCTTGGCAACGGAATGTCGGAATCGAGCCCATCCTCTTCAGTGATCTCTCTCGGCTACCCATTACACTGCGGGCATAGATTCTTCCCACTTGGGTCCTGCTCACCGTGCAAGCCAAATGGGTAGGATGGGCCTGGCTGGACAAGCAGAGGAGGTTTGCTTGACAATGCTCTCAATGGTAAGAGCGCTATATGAATGCAAGTTGCGCTTTTTGTTCAACTCCAAAAGTTACCCCAACACGGAGCCAGCTGGGCGGCGGCAACAGGTAGTGGGGTGAGAGGTGAGCAGGTCGGAGAGGTAGGGAGGTGCCAGGGCATGAAAGGATTTGAAAATGAGTGAGAGGATCTTGAAATCGACCTGTTCAGTAATTGGAAGACAGTGGAGCCTGACAAGGGCTGGTGTGGTGGGGATATAGAGCTTTGTGCAGGTAACTATCTGGGCGGCGGAGTTTTTAATTAATTTAATTTTGTGTATGGTGGAGGTGGGGAGACCAGCGAGGAGGGCGTTGGAATAGTCCAGCCGAGAAGTGATGAACTCATGGATGAGGCATTGGTTGTGAGGTACTGGTCAGGGAATGTTGTGTGTAGAAAGGAAAGCTGGGGATTAAACCTGACCCTAAGTTGGGCATGGGTTCGGTGAATCTGATGGAGAACCAATGGAGGTTGAGGAGTTCAGACCCGCAGGAGAGAAGCTGATGACCAGAGCCAAAGAGTCTGGCTTCCGTCTTCCCGAAACACACTCTGAGATCCAAAGCCTTTGTTTCTTGGGCGAGTGAGAGATGAGCGTGTTAGATCCCCGTAGCAGCAGAACTGCCCCTGAGATATTGCACCGGGCAGGAGCACGGAAATCCAAGGTAGGCATTGATGCCACTTAACCCCTTCCAGTGAGGGAGGAGTTCAAGTTAACCCTTCGCGAATTGAATTTCTGCAATTGCTGCCTTGCACGTTTGTGCCGTGTGCCGATCGGAGCAGTAAATTTACAAGGCGCGATTCATTACGAAGTTGTTTTGTTGTAAATCTCGGGTGCTGAAAGCCACGGTGAAGCAAGTCACAGTGTTGATGCTGGCATTAGCAACATTGCACTGGTGAAGTGTGCCATCTAATGGATTCCTGTTGAGCTGCTTCCTCTGCTGTTATCTGGTCCGTGTGATGAATAGGATAGTTGACAACAATTGTTGTGTTGGATTTTAAGGGAGGGTGACTTAGGGGACTCTCTGCCCCACAGGTAAACAGGATCGATTTAAGGAATGCAACTCACGAGGAAGCCATCATGGCGCTACGTCAGACGCCGCAGAAAGTGCGTCTCATTGTCTTCAGGGATGAGGCTCAGTACAAGGACGAGGAGAACCTGGATGTCTTTGTGGTGGATCTTCAGAAGAAGGTCGGCCGAGGGCTGGGGCTGAGCATCGTAGGAAAGAGGTGAGAACGCCCAGCATGAGGTCACCATGCTGTACTGAGGCCGGAACTGAGGTACACACTCTAACACAGATACAGAGAAACAGAGACACACACACACACACACACACACACTTACAGTGAAGCGCTTTGAGATATCTTCCTGGCGTGAAAGGCCTATATGAACTGCAATGATTCTCAGTATTGTTATTATTATCCCACGCCAGGCACCGAGTGTATTGAACGAAGACTGAGCTTTTCCTACCGGAAAAGGCAACTTTGAACTTGAGTTCCTGTCCTTTAACCCCCTCCTCTCCCCCCCCCAATAAACCAATCAACCCTCTGAGGTCACCTGATCAGATCCGAGCAGCTTGCTCAAATGTACCACTGGGAATAGCTTTCCCACTTCCTCGCTTAGACAGGAAATGGTGGAAAGAGACGCAAAGAGAAGTAAATGCCGGTTAAGTGATTTCCTGCAGGTAATTTACAGCGTGAGGGATATTAGAATGTCCATCTCTCTTTCTCTCTCTCTCTGCCTCTCTATCTCCCTCTGTTTGTCTCTAATTCTCTTCCTCTTTGATAGGAATGGAACGGGAGTCTTCATCTCAGACATTGTTAAAGGGGGAGCGGCTGAACTGGATGGGCGGTTGATGCAGGGCGACCAGATCCTGTCCGTGAACGGGGAGGACGTGCGCAACGCCTCCCAGGAGACGGTGGCGACAATACTGAAGGTGAACTGAGAGGGGAGGTGGGGACAACAGCAACAACGATGACTTGCATTTACACAGCGCCGCTCACCCAGGGCAGCGTCCCAGAGCGCTTAACAGTGGCGGAGCAGGACGCCGAGCTGGTGGGAGGGGAGAGGTGACCGTAGGCATGGTCAAAGATGAAGGTCTTCAAGCGTGACCTGAAGATGAGGAAGTAGGGGAGCAAGGCGGAGGGATAGAGGGAGAGAGTTCTAGAGTTTCGGGGCATAGTGGCTGAAAGCGCGGCCACCGATGGTGGAACACAGGGCACGAGAGACAAGCAGGAGACTGGAGCCAGCCGAGGGGACAGCTGGCTATCATCTTCAAAGTAAGGAGAGGGAAGTGGTTTGAGGGTACTGTGCTGCCCTGTGCCCCAAGCTGACTGGCTTTGTCTCCCCTCCCCACAGTGTGCACAGGGCCGGGTGCAGCTGGAGGTCGGGCGGCTGAAGGCAGCGTCATGGATTTCATCACGAAGAACATCGCAGGGCAGTCAGGTCAGCCACTGAGGGATCGCCCAACTCCACTGCCTGCCCGCCTGCCCGCCCAGAAAGAAGTCCCACCTGGGTCTAAGGTTTACTCGTTTACCGAGCAGTCCGTCTGTTCGTCCATCCAGAATTTGGCAAGTTTGCCGAGTTGGATGAATAACTTTGAAGTTGTTTTTTTTAAAAAAGTAGCTTAAAGGGAAAATAAACAGCTTTGAAATTCAGGCTGTTGTTTAAGGCCAAATTCTGGATGTTCTAAACTGCTCATAAATGGAGTAAATCAGGACCTGGGGCAGATATAAAGAGAGAGAGAGAGAGACACATACACACATGCACACACACACATGCACACACACAAAAACAACAACAACTTGCATTTATATAGCACTCTCCATGCTTGGCAGCATCTCAGAGCACTTAATAATGGTGGAGCCCGAAGTCAGGGGGAGGGGGAAGGTGACCGTAGGTGCGGTCGAAGAGGAAGGTGTTCAGGCACGACCTGAAGATGGGGAAAGAGGGGATGAAGCCGAGGGGTTAAGGGATTGAGTTCCACAGCTTTGGGGGTGTAGTGGCTGAAGAGTGATGATCTTGAAGTGGATCTGCTCTGTGACAGGGAGCCAGAGGGAGCCAGTGGAGTTTGGCAAGGACTGCGGTAATCGGGGTACGGAGCTTGGTGAGGATGAGAATGTGGGCGGCAGAGTTTTGGATGAGTTGAATTTTGTGAATAATGGAGGAGGGGAGACCATGAGGAGAGCGTTAGCGTAGACCAGCCGAGAGGTGACGAACGCACCTAGAATACATAGACTTCCAAATGAAAGAGTTACACACAGATACAGAAGAAAGACACGCGCGCCCAACACACACACAGAAACAGACAGAGAGACACACACACACAGATACTGAGAACAACAGAAAGGGACATAAACACACACCGACACATGAGAGAGAGGGGGGAGCCATGCACCCACACACACACACAGATACAGAGATATGCAGAGAGAGAAACACATACACACACATTCACAAGAGAGAGACAAGCACAAGTGAGAGAGACACACCTACAAACACACACGCACACACACAGATCGAGGGATATGCAGAGAGAAACACACACAGGAGAGAGAGATACACACACACACAAGTTCAGAGATACACTTACATACACACACACACAGAGGCTAATGTACATAATCTCAGAGCTGCTGTATAGCCATATTAAGCTCTCTACTTATTGGTAAACTGATCAGCGAGCTAGTCATTCGTAAGGTTGACTTGAATGGGGTCACAGTTTGGCTGTGCAACTCGCTGTCTTTCCCGTTCAGAGATTACCATCAGATTGTGTGTTATTTTGTTTTCAATCCTGGTCCAGATTAGCCAGACGAGTGGGAACACCAACACTCCGCCTTTCGGCTCCGTCGGGGCCTCTTCCCACGGCTTCGGCAACGGCAACAGCAAGCGCAGCTCAGGGGAAGTCTCCAAGTGGGATTCAGGTAACTGGGGCCGAGCTGAGTGAACCCCCCCCCCGCCCACTCCTCCCCCCCATCTCCTCCCCCACCCTTCAGGTCACCGCAGCATATCTCCCATCAGTCGCAATGACTTGCTTTGACTACCGTCAGGATTCCATATGTTTGAATACATCACGTTATTAAACACTTCCCTCCCCCTCAAACCCCCTCCCCCACCCCACACCCCCAGAACTGTTTCCTTATCGTCCAACTCCATTGACAAACGGATCAGATTCAAGATCCTCGCCCTGACCTTTGACCCTCTCCACCATCGGCAGACGAGCTTTTAACCAATCTGCCCCCGCTCTCAGGACCCCCATTCTGGAGTCCCTCTGCATTGCTCCCACTCCCCCCAGCTTTAAAGTCGACCTTAAGACCTACATTTTCAACTCCAGTCTCGGTCGCCGTTCCTCTGTTTCCCCCCCACTCCCTCCCCCTGCGCCCCTCCAGCTCTCGGTACCTCCATTCCGTAGACCCTCCAGTTTGGGTGACCACCCAGTTGCGCAAAGTGCTCTGAGACGTGCTCCCGACATAAAAGGCGCTGTATAAACGCAAACTGTTGTTGGCTTTGAAACCATTGATAATAATAATAACACTTACATTTGATACAGCCCCTTGTCACGTTGTTGAGACGTCTCAAAGCGTTTCACAGAATATATTGTAAAGTGAAGTGACTGTGTATTTTGTGGGCGAAACGCAGCAGCCAATTGCGCGCAATGTTGTGGAAGTGAACTGACAAATGTGTGCTCAATAATCCTTAGATTTGAACTCGCTCCCTCCTTTGCCTCCTTCAAAGCCCGTCTCAAGACTCCTCTAAGACCGTGCCTTCGGCCACCCTCCTATCTCTACTCTCCCTGCCCTCCCAATCCCCAGCTCAGATCCAAATCCCTGACTGTCCAGCGCCTTGGGACATCCTCCCGATGTGAAAGGCTCTGTGTAAATGTCATTTTGTATTGTATTTGGAATCAGTTGTTTCAAAGCCAACAACAATTGGCTGGGGCTGGAGCTGCGCTTGGCTTCCGCCTGAAACTGTTACCTTGACTATCTCGCTACCGAGCCTTAATGTACGTGTCTGCCTTTGTCAGGTGCCGATACGGGAATACGCACCGTGGAAATCATCAGGGTGAGTAATCGGTGTGTGTGTTTTTAGTGAGTTCCTCTTGGGAAGTTAGTGCATCCACACAGCAACTTATTTGTAGCAAAAAAACAACGCAGAGATTTTCTAGTGCACTTAAGGTAACGGAATCAACAGCGCGATTGAGAGATTCATTTGCCAGAAGCTCTCGACCCAAAGTTGCAGCTAATTTCATGGGGAGAAATCCCACCCGAGCCCAGACCTGCTCTGTGTTTTGTAGTGTTTCAGGGTGGCTAGAGTTTGGCATTCTGTTGGATTCAGCCTCAACATTCACGCGTTTTTCCCTTCACTCTTAAAAGAAATTTGCGGAGAAAACTGAGTCACAGTCCAGGCTGAGATCAGCGGTTTGCCAAACTCCAGACGGTTTGGAACGCTTTGGTTTAATCTGAAAGATGGCTCACTCCACCTCTCCCCACGACTGTGAGAGTTCTCGCCCCCAACACTCCCCCACTGCCTCAGTACTGCACTGGACTGTCAGCCTAGACTGTGAGCTCAGGCTGGAACCTCAACCCTCCTGACACAGAGACAAGGGTGTGGGTGGTCAAGGCAATCGGGGTTAATACGGGTGGTGGGGGTGGGGGGGGTGCAAGGCACGGGTGTGTTTGGGGGGCACAGTGCTTTGATGGTTTTAAGCGACAGCTTTTTTGCTCAATGTGAGAGAGTCCCAACTATCGACGGCAACAATTTACATTTATCCGGTGCCTTTCGCGTGGGAATGAAGGACGTCCCAAGGCACTGGACAGTTAAGGGCTATACACCTGAGCTGATCATTCGTCTTTGTTACATTCCCCCCCCTCCCCTACCCCCCTGTTTCTCCCCCCAGGGACCGAGTGATGCACTGGGGATCAGCATCGCTGGAGGCAAAGGCAGCCCGCTAGGTGACGTGCCCATCTTCATTGCCATGATCCAAGCCAGTGGAGTGGCTGCACGTACACACAGGCTGAAGGTGAGGCACAGAGACAGCTTGTCTTGCGCTTGTTACACCCCGTGACTTGTTCTCGATTAATAATAATAATAATAATAACCCTTGCATTTGATATAGTGCTTTTCACGTCGGGAGGACGTCCCAAAGCGCATCACAGAACACACTGTAAAGTGAATTGACTGTATATTTGTGGGCGAACGCGGCAGCCAATTGCGCACAGCAATGTCCCACAAACAGTCGTAGATTGAAAATGACCAATTTATTATTGTTTTTGGTTTTGGAGGATTATTATTAGGCTCTGTGTGGAGTAAAGAAACTTGCCCAAGGTTTCGCCTGGAATTGAACTCAGGTCTCTTGCTTGTAAAGCGAGTGCTCTAACCACACAGAGAGTCTGTGCCAAGGTTCCCACCTCTCAGGTGACGCTGCAGTGACCCTCCCTAATCATGTTCGCATTGACAAAGCCCTTTTTCACGTCAGGAGCACGTCTCAAAGCACTTCACAGGACATTGTTTGGTGACTGTATTTCGTAGGCTGACGAGGCAGTCAATTTGCGCACACGTACATCCCCAAATACAGCCTTGAAGCGAAGGACTGATTTCATCTGGGGGATTATCCACCAGGACACCGAGAGAGAGAGAAACTCCCTTCTCTTTTCGTGTTTATGCACTGAAACACAACTGGTTACAAACTTACCTCGATTTAGTTGCTGTTAGTTCAGAAAATGTTGGGGTCTGTTTTGATCTATTTTCTTAACAGTTCAATCAATAAATAATATTTAATAATTTAGTCCAAACCCTGACTGTTTGTGGGACATTGCTGTGTCCATTTGGTTGCCATGTTTCCCCACGAAATACACAGTCAATTCACTTCACAATATATCCTGTGAAACGCTTTGAGAGGTGATAAGCGCTATATCAAATTCAAGGATGATTATTATTATTATTATAGGGTGCCGTATCAATTGCAAGGATTTTTATAGCTTCATACTTGGGAATCCTGTTACATATTTTTATTGAGCTTCCTTCCCAGGAGTAGACTGCTTCCGGGCTGAGGTTGCTACTGACATGCTTCCCTGTGACTTGGAAGGAAAAAAAAACATTTACAAGACTCGGGTTCCGTATTAAGGAAATGCCGTTGAGACACAGCACAAAGTTAGACGTGCAGAATTCTGCTGCTTTCCCAACCAAATCGTCAAAATATTGGAGAGCATAGTAAAGTTAGGATTCCTGTAGAGTAGTGGCGTTCGACTCGCAAATGAGAAGACCCGGGTTTGATTCCTGGCCGTCGGCAGGCTTTGAGCCATCTCGATGCCATGATAAGGCGCTATATCAAACACAAGGATTATTATTATTATTATTAAAGTGAACCTGAACTTGTTTTATTAACTTGATGGGAAAGAATACTGTACCACATTCATTGATTCATTCATTGATTCATTCCTTCAGTGTTAACTTTCAGCATTGAAATTAATTTTTCCTTACAATTAATTAATTAATTAAATAATTAATTATTTTTTTAAAATTCTGTTTGCCTCTCTCTCGTTGTGATGCTAGGTTGGGGATCGGATTGTGAGTATTAATGGGCAACCCCTGGACGGGCTGTCTCACACAGAAGCGGTTAATCTGCTGAAGAATGCCTACGGAAGCATTGTCCTTCAGGTATTGAGATAAAGGCAGTGGCAAGCTGCTCGCGGGAGATAATTCTCGTTCAAAAGGCAGCCGAGTGTTGCTGTCAAACGCGATTGGGTGGCAGAGGAACAAGCGGTCTGGCTCATGCACTCATCACCCACCCCACCAACACCACCACCACCACCAGCCAGGATTTAACGCTGTTTAGATTGGCCGCTATCTAGTTAGCCCAGTGACACCTGTGCAGCCACCTTAACAAGGAACCAGTGTGAACTCTTAACAAGACAACAATAGCACGTGGACAGTAATCCCCCCTGCTCTCCGCCTGCCCCTCTTCATTCCTTTCCTGTGATGTTTTTATTACTTTACATTGACATCGAAAGGTCACAGTCACCAATCAGAGATGTAATGGACGAGAGAAGGGGCAGCGACATGGGGGAAAATCTCCCCACATAATTGTACCCCCTAAGCCCCTCATCCAAGCTTCCCTTTCTGAATACACTCGGTACACCCTACGATATAATAAATTAGGAATGTCAATTTTCTCTCCTTGCATCTTGCTCTTACAGTTGTGTTACATTCACCCATCGTTCTTTCCCCTCAAAGACCGAGCAGATCAAAGCTGTGTTTTTTTTTAAAACTCTCCCAATTCCTCATCTTCTGTGGGTTTATGATGTTTTCTTCTCTCTCTCTCTCTCTCTCTCTCTCTCTGAACTTTTTAAACCATATTGAAAATGGGTAACCGAATACCAACGTGTAAAAACAAATCTCGCCATTCGATTACAGAGACGTTTGATTTGAACGAGTGTAGTTACTATGTGTTTTGTGAGTAAGCGCACCAGTCAATTTGTCCACAGTAATGTTCCACAAACAGCCATGAAATGAATGACCAATTTGATCTGGAAGTTTTTCAGTCAGAATACTGAGAAATTCTCCTCTCTGTTCGCATAACACCTCAGGGTTGAAAGATGGCGGGGGGTGGGGTGGCAGAAGCAAGTAAAAATGACTAAATAGATTGACTGTCAAGCGCTCTGAGATGCTACCCTGCGTGAGAGGCTCTATATAAATGCAAGTTGTTGTTGTTGTATTGCTCTTTCAAAGAGGCAGCACAGACACGGTGGGCTGAATGGCCTTCTTCTGGGTTGTAAATCTCTGTGGTTCTATGGAGACGGATGGAATTTACAATCAAGAAAAAGGGTAACAATAGTAATAATAATAATAATTCCTGCATTTGATTTGGCACCTTATCACGTCATCGAGACGTCTCAAGGCGCTTCACAGAATATGCTGTAAAGTGGAGTGACTGGTGTATCTTGTGGGCAAAACGCGGCAGCCAATTACACACAGCGCTGTGGAGTTGAACTGACAAAGGTGGTTTGGGGATAGAACGTTGTAACATGGCCAAAAATGTCCAGCTGTTACCACGAACAGCTACGCAAAGCAAACTGTAGGAAGCTCTGAGATACAGGGTCCCAGCGAGTGCAGAGTCAGGGCCTCAGTGTTCGTGCCCGCCAGGCTGGGATCACAGCGTGGAGGCTGCCAGGGATTTACAACATTTTCCCGCAATTGTGTTGCAATGTAGCGTAGTTCCGGGCCTAATCCAGAGTAGCGTGTCATTAGTCACTGGCGTGTGTTTGTTATCCGCTCTGCAGCCCTGTTCTGAACCACAAGGTCAGATAATTGCATTCGTTCATGCAAATGGGCGAAATGTAGGTTGATTATCTGCCTGTCTTCAGTAGGATGTTAAAAGACTTCAGCAAGGCTGTTTGCTGAGGAAAGATTAAGGTCTCACGGGAACAATTACCACCCTCTTAAACCCCAGTGTCTGTAGGCTTTCTGGCTCATTCCGTGATTTAATCTGTCTCTATAGCAGGTGTAGTAATGAGATAAAGGAAAGCTGAGGGTGTTTATTGACTGCTTTATGTACAAACCACCAACAGATCGACTAATATGACTGGGCAGCACAACTGGCAGGAAATTTTACCCTTTACGCACTGGTGGCTTTCCTCCTGTGCTTTTCTGCCTCAAGCCGTACGTTTCACAACCATCTGCTAAGTGCTGGAGATGCAAACATTCTCCAATCCACATTTTGCTGCCCACCAGCCTCCTGCACATCCCTCCTCTCAGACCCTTTGTTATGGTGCTATTATTTAGGTTGCAATTTTATTTGTACCGTTTGATGGCTTTTTTTGGGGGGGAAATGATGTAATTATATATAAAGTACAAATGGTGGGTTAGGCTGGAAAGCCATGCGGGGTCGAGGAGGTCAGCTTGCCTCTCGCCCCTGGGACAGAGGTGGTGGGTTCAAGCCCCACATCAGCACCTGAGCTCAGGATCGAGGTGGGGGGAGAGAGAGCACTGCATTCTCAGAGATGCCGTCCTTCGGGTGAGATGTTAAAGCGAGCTTCCCAGTCTGTGCCTGTTCGGGTGGAGGTCAAAGATACCACACGCTATTCGAAAGCAGAAGGGAGTTTAGATTCTCTCTCCTGGTGTCCTGTCTAATCCCCCAGATACAATCTGTCATTCACTGCATGGCTATTTGTGGGAGCTTGCTGTGAGCAAATTGGCTGCTGCATCCATTTACACTTTCCATTTCCAATGGTGAAGCACTTTCAGGTTCATGTGTTAATGGGTTAAAAGCAAAGGCAAGGATTATTTATTATTAACAGCAGTTATATTAAACAGAGAAGGTTCACTTGCTGCAGGCTGCTTACTGCAATTGATGGATCTGGGAGTGCGAATGACAGGAATCCTGGACTGAGACAAGTGAACTAATCACAGTCAGTGTGTTTAAGTAGTGGGAAGCACTGGGATTCAAACCCCACTGCTCCTACCACCGGAGCGCTCAAATAGCACTTATTTTACGCTATGTAGTTTTTTAACCAGGGAGTTCCTTTTACCAACAATCCACCTAGTCAGTTGTCATACGACCAAGTGGTGACTATCTTCCTCGTAAGTGGGGTATTCTAGGAGCTGAACTGGCTCCAAAGTGACGTGTTTATCAATGGAATGTCAGAATCGAGTCAGTCCTCTGTGACAATCTCTAGTCCAGTTCCTGAAACAGCCAGATCCGTAGTATTGCAGGGCACTCACTGCTGATGACAGCCCAGCCCAGCTCAGCCTGGCTCATCGTCAGGATTTGGAAGGCTAGACCAGTCACTGAGGGCAGGGATTCACCTCACTCAGCTCCTGTTAACTCAGGAGTTAATGACAACAACAACTTGCAATTATATAGCACCTTTCACACCGGCCGGCATCTTGGAGCGCTGAACAGTGGCAGAGGCCGATGATTTCATGGCTGTTTCTGTTCGTTTTGACCTGCAGGTGATAGCCGACACCAACATTACTGCAATCGCAAGTCAGCTCGAGAATATCTCACCTGGGCCCAACTTGAGCTCCCCGTCCGACGTCCAGACAGAAGAGACAGAGTGAGTGTGGGTCAGCATGTGTGTCTGTCTGCGTGTGTGCGGAGCAACATAAGAATTGCAAGATGAAAGAAGACCAAGGTTCATCCAGTTCATCTTTCACCCTCCTGGCTTGACATGTTGTGTCCCAAACTACGTATATAAACACTATCCCAAGATATTATTTTCCAAAAGAAAAATCTATTTAATTTGCTTTCGAAAAAAATCAGCACGTGTGAGAGGTTACGAATGAACTGTTTTATTCTTTTATCGTTGCAGACCTCCGCAGTACAAAATCATCATGTTAGAGAAGGGTCTGGATGGTTTAGGGTTCAGTATTGTGGGAGGATTTGGAAGCCCCCACGGAGATTTGCCGATATACGTAAAGACTGTGTTCAGTAAGGTATCTATCCAGATTCATTGTCAATGGCTTTGCTTTTACTCGTGCATTCCACCAGAGGGAAGCAGTGGTATTCGCTGCAGATGTTACTGTCTTCAATGCAATAACTGCTCAGGTTTAGCATTCATTACGTTCTCTGAGTTGTCTTCTCTCGCGTTCGTTCACTCCTCGACAAATAACGCTGTTGATGGTTTGTGGTGATCTACCTGTTGAGGCGTACGTTGTACATCCCGGGACCCTCCTCGATAAAGAGTATGTTTCTCCTGGTGTCCTGGCCAACAATCACCCCGGATACAATCAGTCACTGACTTCATGGCTGTTTGTGGGACTTTCCAGTGCCCAAATTGGCTGCCGAGATCACTCACAAAGTACACAGTCACTACACTTTACAGTAAATTCTACAAAGTGCTTTGAGACGTGCTCCTGACTTTAAAGATGCAATATCGAATGAAAGGATTGTTATTATAATTATTATTAATAAATCAGAAAGCCCTTCACAGAGAGATGGCACAGGCACAATGTGCCCGATGAATCTCCCTCAGTGCTGGAAACATCCTCTCGCTGTCAGCTAAAAGTGAGAATGCAGTTGGTCTGCTCGTTCCTCACTCCCTCCTTCCCATCACTATGGAGTCCTGTAGCTCAGTGGTTAGAGCACTCGCCTCACAAGTGAGAGACCTGAGTTCGATTCCCGGGTCAAGGCAAAACCTTAGGCAAGTTTCCTTACACCACACACACTCCTCTGTTTATCCAGCAGTAAGTAGGAACCAGGTTGTTAGTCGATTGGTGGATTGCTAATTGGGAGTAATATTCCCTCAAAAAAAATGCGGTCACTTAATCCACGGCTGTTTGTGGGACACTGCAGTGCACAATTGGCTGCTGCGTCTCACCCACAAAATATAGTCATTTCATGTTAGAATATATCCTGTGAAGGGCTTTGAGATGCCTCAACGAGGTGATAAGGAACGATATCAAATGCAAGGATTATTATGATTATTGTTAAGCAGGGCTGATCGCGAGTCAGTTGTATATTGTTTTTCCCTAGGGAGCCGCGGCAGATGACGGCAGATTGAAGCGAGGTGACCAGGTGTTAGCCGTGAATGGGGAGAGTCTGGAGGGCGTCACTCACGAGCAGGCGGTGGCTATCCTCAAACGCCAAAAAGGGACTGTGACTTTAACAGTGTTGTCGTGAGTTCGGTCACGTGGGTGCAAGGAGATGTGGGGGGTTGGGGGGGGGCGCGGTGTGGGAGTGGGGGGCGCAGTGTGGGGGGTGGGGGGAGCGTTGTGGTTGGTCAGGAACCTCTGCTTAAATTCGTCCAGAACACAGTGGGGTCCAAAATGCGACGTTTCTACATAAAATTCCCGTTCACCGGCAGCTCCTGTCGGAACAGAGTTCCTTCCCGCGGGTCAGTGTGACGTAATTCCTGTTAGCGGACGGAAGGAGCCCCCAAACAATCTCCCCCCGTCCCCCCACCACACACCCCATCCATCCCCCATCCACTTCCTTGCATAAGAAACACCGCAAATTAGGCCCAAAATATCACAACCCCAGAAGCAGCAAAGCCAACGTTTTCGACAGTTGTGATTTCAGCAAAATGGTGATCTGATCATTCTTCTGTATTTTGTGGCAGCCAAACTCTGTATGTTACTGATGGCCTGTTGGTACGGTGTGTGGTGGAGGAGTGGGGGAGGAGAAGTGTACTGAAGTTATTTGCTGTGTGTGTCAATCACTGTGCTTTTTGACTTGCGAAAAACTGCTTATTAGTTCTACAAACGCAGCTTCTCAAAGCAATCTTTTACTCACCAAGTGCTTTCATATTTAAAGCATATCATTATAGAAGATTGTCAGTCTTTCTGGATCGAGAGTGCCTAAGCTTTAACTGGATACGCAATGTTCTAGCTTTGTAAATGAGTCGTGTGAAATACTCACCACCGGTCGGAGTTTAACCTTATTCTGCTTTTTATTAATGATATTTTAAACCTCTTCATTGGTCTGTGTGTTTTATAACCATTTTTAATTTAATTTTGATATAGTGTGTTTTTTGTAAAAATATAAGAATTTCCGTCATTATTAATAATTCCACTCGATATAACGCCTCATATCGGTGAGACGGCACAAAGCCCTTTCATGGGATTAGACTGTATAGTGTAGTGACTGCATATTTTGCAGGCGGAAGGATTCAGGTGTGCTAGCATTTTGCGTGGCTTAAAATTTAGCGGCTCGCGGAAAACAAACAAATAAAAATTCTCCTCCCCCTTCCCCTCTCAAAAAAAAGACTATGCCAAATATCGTGCTTCTTCTCATTTACCGAAGAAAAAAACAGAATAAAGTTAAGTTCTCTGCGTGTTTGACTGTCATGTTGCCAGGATCTGTCTGTGGGTCATGCTCTCATCACCTTGTGACCCGCCCCAATGTCTCCTTGACTCTTCCCAAACTTTGATTAGCCAGAATATATTTGTTGTACCTTCACCCAGAACTTTCAGTTTATAGTTTTTGAGAAATAATGGTAAAACTATATATATATATTAGAGAGATAAAATATAAAATGCTGGTCCAATTTAATTGCACAGTGATTTTTATTTCTTTCCATTGTGTTTTTAATTTGATGTGAAACCGATAGCAACTACTGTGTGTGGCGGAGAAATAAGGTGTGTGTCCCTGGTGGAATTCAGGTGGCAGAATAAAACACTACCTGTTTGAATTCAACTCGTCTTGTTGTCTTGAAAAAGGGGCAGCCTGGAAATACTCGAGGCCTGTAAGCCTATTGTTTAGAGCACTCGCCTCGTAGTTCGATTCCCATGTGTCAGTTTCCTTACTTCACACGCCTGTTTATCTGGCAGTAAGTTGGAATTTGGTTATCAGTTACTTTCCAGGAGTAATCATCTCTTCAAAAAAATATATAATAGTAATAATTTAGTCACTCAATCCCTGACTGTTTGTGGGACTGCTGTGCGCCATTGACTGCCACGTTTCGCCCACAAAGTAAACCAGTCACTCCACTTCACAGTATATTCTGTGAAGTGCCTTGAGACGTCTCTAAGACGTGATAAGGCACGACATCAAATTAGCATTATTATTATTAGCTTAGCATTATTATAACCATCCACTTCTGATGTTTTGTGCCACACTCCTCCCTCTTGTAACATTGCCCCAATGTCGGAAGAAACAAAAAAGAGTAAAGTTAAATTTGCTGCATGTTTGTTTGTCCTGTTGCCTGATCACAGCGACAGTCCAGCACGCACCCTCCCACTCACGTCACAATGCTGCGTTCGATGCCAGCACTGGCCCAGCTCTTACCTGTGATGAATCATGTTTCTGTGAGGCTACGAGAGCTCAGCTCACACCCCAGAGAGAAAGAGAAACACTTTATCTTTCTCCTGAATGTCCCTAATTGTTTCACACCCCACACACACACACACTTCCACCATAGGTCAAGTACAAAATGATTAAGAGCAAGGTGTGGTCCAACCCATCGTGAGCCATTAATCAGCCGGCTTCGGTCACAGTAAATTATCCGTTCCAGCAATCCTTCACCCGGCTTCTCTTCATTTCTACAAGGGCAATATTCCATTGTGTCTCGGATATAGCTTTAACTTTGTAACTTCTTAAATCACAACGAAACCAAAGTGTACGTGCGGGCATTCACTTTGTTGGCCAAAAGAGCAGAACGTTCAGAACACCCTTGGCTCTCTGCCGGAGCTCTCCCCCTCATTCCATTTTGATTCCCTCCAGAACACACGCCACACCCACCATTCTCCCATCACACCATCGAGCTGTTTTTTTTTCAAATCAGTCCCAGTGCCAGGAGTTCTGAATCAGTTGCAGTTTGTGGGTGTGTAGTGGAGCTGGGGAGACTGGTGAAGAGGGCATTGGAGTAGTCAAGGCAGGAGGTGACTAAGACACGGACAAAGGTTTCGGACCTTTTGGCACCAACAACAATGACTACAGATTACATTTGTAAAATGCCTTTCACGTCAGGAGGACGTCCCAAGGCACCAGACGTCTTGTCTCGTATCATTGGTGAACCTTTGAGCTGTTGGTGTTTCTCGCACTCAGATTCTCAGCCACATGGGCTCGACATTACACTGATACACAGAGAACTATTATGTTCACCAAAACCGGTGATAACGCAGAGCTCTTGGTGTCATTGCCATGAACTAAATGAGAATTTTTTTTAAATCAATGAGATAGATTCTTTTAAAAGACTGTGGTCTTTCAGTGTAGTGCTGGGCTTAATAAAAAATAATATAATCATTTGCACAATTAATTTGTATCATTAATATAAATGCTGGGTGAGTGTTGTATTGTTGGAGGCATTATCTTTCAAGTGAGATATTACTCAGTTTCATCTTGCCTGTGCCTGTTCAAGTCGGACGTTACAGTTCCTATGGGGGGGAGGGTAAACAGAGGAGAGAATTTTCTTTTAATTAAATTAATTACACTAATTCTTTATAAAGTTTCCTTAACCCTCTCTCCAATAATAATTATCCTTATATTTGATTCAGTGCCTTTCACATTAGGAGGACCTCTCAAAGTGCTTCAGAGGATATGCTGTAAAGTGGAGTGAGTGGTGTATTTTGTAGGTGGATGTGGCAGTCAATTTGCATGCAGCAACGAAGTGAAAGACCAAACTTATCCTGGGGATTGTTGGCCAGGACACCTTAGAAAAATTGTGGATGTTTTAACATCCATCTGAACAGGCACAGACCTCTGCATTAACATCTCATCCAAAAGGCAATGTAACACTGCACTGGGGTGCCAGCGTGGCCTTGACTATGAGTTATCAGGAAAGGTGGTTGAGGCCAGGACACTGGGACTCAATTAAAAAAAACAGCTTGATATTATGATGGGATGACAGTAGGATGGATGTTCTGGAAGGATGAGATCAAATGGGCCAAAGGGCCTTCTTCATCCAAACCTGTCTTGTGATCTTGTTACACCCCCAATGGTGTTAATAAATTGGTTGTGACAACTCCCGACTGTGAGAAAAATGGGCTAAAATTATTTTGTAGTGCAAAATATATTTTAATGTCGCTGATAATCAGGTGAAGCAAATTACCTTTTTCCCCCCAAGAACTATGCTTTTTAAACGACATGCGTTTCGAAGACAAAAGGCTGGAAACTGAGCTCATCTGTTTGCCCTCTCCCTCCCCCACCCAACCCTCACCCCCAAAATAAAAATCACAACAGGCAGGGAGAACATGACGTAAATACATCAATCCAAATGCATAGGAAACAGCACTCAAAGGTCAGCACAGAATATATTTAAAGCAATGATTAATTTGTAACAGGAGCTCTGTGCGACACAATAATACCTAGAGCCATCTCCACACTTTGCAGTGAATTCCACATTAGGGTCTAAAATGCCATAACCACAACAAGTTGGGTTTATGTAGCGCCTTTCACGTTAGAGGACGTCCCAATGCACTGAACAGTGAAGGGTTTGTACCCGGGCTGGGGGTTGGAATCAAGAGGGGTGGAGGGTAAGGGGGGTTGGAGGTGGAAGGATAACCAAAGGCGCGGTCAAAGAAGAAGGTCTTTCTTAATTGACGACGACGATTTCTTCATTGAGGAATTGCAAGTGGGGTATTCTTACAGAAATACGTCACAGCAACCGCGGGAACTCTGCTTTGCTTCGGAGGGCTTGCCAACCAGTCGGCATGATTCAGGTGAGAAATTCCTGCTTGATTTGTCCGCATTCTGTACCCCACTGCGGATATTCTGGATCATTTTGCCCACAAAATACATAGTCAATTCATTTTACAGTAAAATCTGTGAAATGCTTTGAGATCTCTCAATGACCTGATAAAGTGCTATATCAAATACAAGGATTCCTATTGCGGTAAAAGTCACATAAGTCTGATCTGTATAAATCGTACAATCATCCAAGTACCGTTCAATAGTTTATATTCTATTCAAGTTTGATATAACTTAGACTTTGAGTAAATCATATTAAATGTAGGTCCCAACTGATACAGTTTATTGTATCATTAAATGCAGGTATCGTGAGGTGTAATTTAATCCTTACATTGTGCATTATCACATCTCCCAGACGTCTGAAAGCGCTTCACAGAATATACTGTAAAGTGAAGTGACTGTATACTTTGTGGGCGAAACGCAGCAGCCAGTTGTGCACAGCAGCGTCCCACAAACATTCGTGGATTGAAGTGACCAATTTATTATTGTACCTGAAATAATAAGTGGAATACAGCAGGACACATGACACAGACCTGCTGAAACCTCAGCACCATGATTCATGGTGCTACATGGCAGTTACAGTTGTCTTTGGAAACTCTTCACTGAGACTGATCTCATACTTGTTCTCATAAGCATTAGCGTGTTCCTTCGACCTGTGGCATCAAATAAAAAGACAGTGAGCGCCTTGGACTGTTCGTGACTGCTGTTTATGTAATTTTCTAAGTACAACACGGATCAGATTTTTCAACACTGTGGTAAAGTCTGAGTTGCAGTATTTCTTGACAGATTTCATCACAGGAAATGTGCAGCTGTTTCTAACAAGTCAAATGTGCTAATGAGTGCAATGAATGCTTCAGTAATTCGCTGATGCATTTGATCCGTTGAATCTGTTCTGTTAATTTTTCGGTCATGGTAAATCTTTTAATCCCACCTCCCTGCCTTTTCTCCATATCCCTTGCTTCTCAAGTGTCTATCTCCCTTTAAAATAGTCCATCAAATCTACATCCATTTCTTGAGAGGCGGTGCACTCCTATCTTAACCCTTTGTGTGAAATGTTTTCTCGTTTCACTTCTAACCACTTTAGCTCTATCTTTAAGATCACGTCCCCTTGTTTTGGAGCTAAATTCCCCACCCAGTTTCAATGTTGTTCCTTATCTTAAACATGTCAGCCAGATCACCCCTCAATCTTTATATTTATCCAAAGAGTCACTATAGATAGCTAAGTCCCTTCATTTCCATGTATTAATATAAAGAGCTGGTGTGGAAGTTCTTCAAAGCTGGTGCCTTGGGTATAAAGTTGGACATCCAAATCTGACCACGACTGTCTCCAAATGGGATCTGATCAGCATTCGACACACTTCAGAAGTACTTCCTTGCATTTATACTCAAGCTCCCTTGCTATAAAGTTTGATCCATTTGCTCCTGTTAATCCTGTGAACTAATGCAGTAATTGGTGGGGTGGTCCTAGCTGGATAACCAGCGGGAAGCTTGCCAGACAGTGCTCCCAATGGCACCGTTGTGGGTATTTTGCTGGTTAATCTCCAGCAGTTATCCCCGCAATGCACGCTCTGGTGTCCCACAATCTTTGGCTCTCACCAACCTGTGCTGCCTCCACTTCTATCAAAGAAACATTTCCAATGCAGGTGTGGAACTCTGAGCAATTTGATTTGGATGCTCTTATGGCAAAGTCTGAGTTGCGGTATTTCTTATGTCTAATTTGTGCTATGGCTTGACATTGGCAGGAAATTGATGAGTTTCTAACATGTCAAATGCACTAGCGAGTGCAATCAATGGTTTATAATGGGTCTGTGTGCGTGTGTGTGTGACTGTGTGTGTCGGATACCCGGCTGATCGAACAAACTTGTGGTAAAGACCAGCAGCCCATTAGTCTTTCTGATTGCTCACTGCACCTCTGAAGTACCTTAACTTCCTTTGCCTCTCTGTGTTGACTTTTCTTTGTTAAACACAAAAGTCCTGGCTCTGACGCTATGTGATGGGAATGCACCTTCTTAAGCAGAGCTGGCAACAGTCACAGCAACAGGGAAAACATTAACCACTGACTCACCTCACAGGATCTGTGGAAGACATGGTTTCGGTCAGTTTTGTTCCATTAATATTTGCATAATCGGCTTGACCTGTGGGTGGCTCCAGATCAATACTCTCACTGCGCAAAGGAAAACAAAAAACAAATGGTCAAATAAAGCTCAGTTTTAACAGCCCATCCCTAAACTGTTCAAGTGCACTTTTCTGTTTAATTTGCACAAAATAATGCTTTTTTTTTGGTCATGCAGAAACCCATAACCGTGCTTTAGAGTATCCAAACCAAACAGAGTTCCATGCAACTCACCAATGTATGGAAATTCCTGAGATATCACTCTCTCCCTGGTGAGGTACATCCTGCTTATCTAATTCCAGAGAGTATTAGGTGCAGGATGGCGAGAGCCAAAGCTTAGGGACCCCAGAGCATGCGTTGGGGTAACTGCTGGTGTCTAACCAGATAAAACTGCAGCTTGTCCAGCTAGAACCACCCTACCCGTTAGGGCTTTGGCTTCTGCCATTAATGGAAGCTGAATGGGAGAATTCCCTGCTCTCAGTGACTGGTCGGCCCTTCTGGGTCCTGCTGATGAGCCAGGCCGGGCTGTGCTGTCATCAGCAGTGGGTGCCCTGGAACACTGTGGACCCTCCCGGCTCAGGAACTGGACCAGAGGTTGGCTCGATTCCAACATTCCAATGCCAGGCAGGTCACCTTGGAGCCAGTTCAGCTCCGAGGAGATCCAGCTTATCTCCCCCACCTCCAAATCTCACCCCCCTCCCCACCCCCGAGGATAGCTCAATAGAATAAATACAAAATAAATTCAATAAAAACAAAACCCTCAAGCCATATTACAATGTTCCCATGTTAGTGTTATTTGGCTTCAGAGTTTTAAAGTTATGGAAACTTTAGACAGTGCTCGCAAACATGGGAAGTGTAGAATTAAGTAGCACTTAATGGCTATCTAACAAGTTAATGGTTATCTAACAAGTTAACGGCTGTCTAACAAGTTAACGGCTATCTAACAAGTTAATGGATATCTAACAAGTTCATAGTCCTGCACAGATTATGAATTTGAACTCAATTAATTGGGCATTTCTGGTATTTTCGATGTTTTGTGCTACGAATGCTGTTTTTTATGCTGTGGGTTAGCAATCTTCTGATTTACGGGATAAGGTTTAAGCAGGAGTAAATTCCCAAACCTATGGGTTGCCAGCACCTTAGGATCTCCTTGATGTGAAAGGCCCAATGCAAATGTAATTTGTTGTTGTTGTTGGCCTCACCAGTGTCTGCTTGTTCAGGAGGATGTCAAAGATCCCCCGACACCATTCAAAATGAGAGGGGAGTTTACCTCCCACTCCCCACCCTTCTCCCCTTGGTGTCTTGGCAAACAATCCCCCGCCCCAAATAAAAATGGGCCATTCACTTCATGTCTGTATGTGGAGGATGATGTTGTGTGCAAATTGGCTGCCACGTTTGCCCAAAAATGCACAGTCACTACACTTCATAGGAGATAAACTGTGAAGTGCTTTGAGACATCTCAATGTCCTAGTATCAAATGTTAGGATTATTATTATAATACTGACCAGATCATTATTATTATAACACTGATGTTTGCACTTTCACAGCAAAATAATCTGATTAACCATTAGTTGAATCACCTGTGGTGTAATATTCTATGATTCTATCCCGCACATTCTCTCTGAGGGAGTAGAGAGAATGTCATCCTAAAAATGATAGAAATCGTTACTCTCCTCTCCCAGCTCACCCCACCCCACGTACAGATGTTTGCAGACAAAATCATGGACAATTATATAGAAAGGATCAGGAACTTACTGGGAATTTTTGCACCACATTTTGTTGACTATAAATCCAATGAAACAGAGAAACAGGAAGACAACGACCGCTATGATCCCTGTCAGCCAGGGTTGTAGCACCCGTCTTGGCTGCTGTTTATTCTCACCTGCTGAAGAAAAATGCACTTAAACAACAACTTGCACTTACACAGTGCCCCTCGCGCAGGGTAGGGTCCCAGAGCGTTTGACAGTGGCGGAGCACGGCACCGGGCTGGGGTGGTAGGTGGGGGTGGGGGGTGAAGTGACCCGGTTTAAAGATGAAGGTCTTCAGGTGAGTCCTGAAGATGGGGAAGGAGATGGAAGGCAGAGGGATTGAGGGAGAGGGTGCAAGAGTTTCAGGGCATAGATGCTGAAAGGGCAGCCTCCTTTGGTGGAACGATGGGCATGTGGGACAAGCAGGAGGCAGAGCCAGCCAAGCCCTTATTTGAACATTTATTTCCAGATCAATGGCCTCTCTATCGCTTGTGTCATTGGTTTAGCTCCCGTCTGCTTTATGATTTAGTTGAAAGTTAAGGATCAACTAACTTCCCTGCCCTGAAATATTTACCCATTGGAGTGTCTTACAATGATTAGAGAACTCTCCTTCTCAAAGAATCACACCTACGTTTCTTTTACAAACACATTGCTTAAAATAGTTCCTTTCCAGTAAATTGCCGAAGAAGTGTGTCGTAATCTATGTTCTTTTTGTCTCCTGGCCAAAAGAAACTGAACGCAGCCCTACTTTTGGAAGCTTCCTGTTAAATATTATGGTTTAAAACCAGTTATATTGGGTGGGAATATTACATGGAATCTATAGCACTTAATCAAGCCATTTGACCCAACTAGTCCGGCCTGGCATTTAAATGTGTCTATCACAGTCTGGCTGACATTCCAGTACGCAAGGGTTCAGCCACCAGTGAATCAAACCCAGGTCCTCTCGCTTGTGAGACAAGCACACTAGCCTCCACATTTGTATACTACAAATGTAACTATTATTATTTGCATTAATATTATTATTTTTGTTAATATTATTATAAAATTTCAAAGATTTCTCAAAGCAGGATTTCACAGCAAAGTTTAATGACTCTGTATCTGTATCTTGTAGATGAGATGATAAAATGTGGTCTGTTTGCCTGTGGAGGTGGACCTTAAGATCCCATGTTGTCCGAGCCAACAATCTCCAGAATCTTGAAACCTAACCTGTTCAGCCAGACTCTGACTATAACGCTTCTATTGTTCTGCTGAAATTCTCAGGAATGTAATATTCAAAGACTGAGAATTAAATTACTTTATTGCACTTTTTAAATATTTGTGGCTTTGCCCACAAAACGCATACACAGTCACACCACTTTACAGTAAAATCCTGTGTAGCGCCTTGAGAGGCCTTGACGGAGTGATGATGATAAAAGTAATCCTTACATTTGATACAGCGCCTTATCACGTCATTGAGACACCTCAAAGCGTTTCACAGAATATACTGTAAAGTGTAGTGACTGTACATTTTGTGGGCGAAACACGGCAGCCAAATGCGCACAGCAGCGTCCCACGAACAGTCATGGGTTGAGTGACCAATTACTATTTATTCATTTTGAAGGGATTATTACTCCCGGAAAGTAATCTGTGAATTGACTAACAGCTGGGTTCCTACTTATTTGTGGAGTCCTGTAGCTCAGTGGTTAGAGCACTCGCTTTGCAAGTGAGAGACCTGAGTTCAATTCCAGGCAGAGGGCGAAACCTCGGGCAAGTTTCCACACACCTAATAATAATCCCTCCAAAACCCAAAACAATAATAAATTGGTCATTTTCAATCTACGACTGTTTGTGGGACATTGCTGTGCGCAATTGGCTGCCGCGTTCGCCCACAAATATACAGTCAATTCACTTTACAGTGTGTTCTGTGAAGCGCTTTGGGACATCCTCCCGACGTGAAAAGCGCTATATCAAATGCAAGGATTATTATTATTATTATTATTACTGCTAGGTAAACAGAGGCATGTGGAGTAAGGAAACTTGCCCAAGGTTTCGCCCTACCCGGGAGTTGAACCCGGGTCTTTTCGCTTGCGAGGCAAGTGCTCTAACCAATATGCTACAGGTCTCCACACGTAGAGTGGAATGAAGTGATAAGGTGCTAGATGCTACCATTATTATTATTAATTATTATTATAAAGTCTTGAAGCAGTTCATGAGATTTCATTGCAAAGTTTAATGACTCTGTATCTATTTTGTAAGCCATTTAAAAAAACACACACAAAGATCTTGAACTTTTAAACAGTTATTTGCATTTACAGAACTTTGTTGGGATCTGTGTTGGGCAGTAGTTAGTTAAAGCGTTCAGAATTTGGTTTAGTCTCTTTCAAAATGTAACTTCCTTGCAAGCACCGACCTAGGCTGGTGTTTGCACATTTCACGCAAACAAAATCCAGTCTGCGACGATCGCAATGGATGGGCTTTTCAGTCTGACTAATCCCCCCACCACCCCCCTACTCCCCACCGCTTCCCCACAACCCCCCCCCCCACCGCCAAATATCCCACAATAGAAAAATATAGGTTCCTTTGTAACTGGGAACAAACAGCAGTGAAAGCTTCCCCACCACCACTCACTTACCTTGTTGGCCATCGACCAGCGAAACAGACGTGATCAGCACAGCACAGAGCAGTAGAAACCGTTGCTGCACCATGACTGTGAGCCTGACTATGTGCAGTTTCCCTCAGCGCACCTCCCTGTGCCAACAGGCATCAAAGTCTGGGACATTTCTACAGCCCTGGGAGATCACGCCTTCTGCGGGTGAATTATTGGACAGGCACTAGTGCTCCAATTCTGCATGCGATCATCCCACAAAATACAGTCACTCCACTTTACAGTGTATCCCGTGAAGCGCTTTGAGACGCTATATGTGGTTCATATCAGGGACTAAAGTAAACTTTTTTTTTACGAGTGGAATACTTTTTTAAAAATATTTAAGTGGAATCATTTAAATAATAATAATCTTTACTTTGAGACGTCAAAAAGACGTGATAAGGCGCTATATCAAATGCAAAGATTTTTATTACTATTATTGCTCTCTATGTGTGTGAGAGTGCGTGTGTGTGTGTGAATGTTGGGGGCAGAAAGGCAGGAAAGGAGAGAGAGAGAGAGAGAGAGAGCGGAGGTGAGGTGTGGAGTCCTTAGTATAGTGGTTAGAGCACTTGCCTCGCAAGCGAGAGGACCTGGGTTTGATTCCTGACAAAACCTTAGGCAACCTTGCTCCACACAACTCTGTTTACCTGGCAGTGATTAGGAACCTGGTTGTTAGTTGATCACTTTACAGCAGCACTGCTGTGCGCAATTGGCTTCCTCATTTCGCCCACAAAATATAGTCAATTAATTTTCTGTGAAGCGCTTTGAGACATCTCAATAACGTGATAAGGCACTCTATCAAATGCAAGGATTATTATGATAATGTTTTGACTCAGAGGCGAGAGTGCTACCAACTGAGCCAGGCTGACACACAACTAGTTACAAAACGCTGGAGACAGTCTTCATCCCATTATTGCTGGATGTGAAGCTTTGATTTGCGGGTTTGATTTATGACAGGTGTTCACGTACCTGGTTTACATTAGTCCCTGATATCGCCCACATACAGTGAAGGTTGTGCTCTGTGGAATGGAATAAGCGTTTAATTTTTAAACCTTTACAGGACCGGTTTCTGGAGTGAAGGATTAATTCCAACTAGCAGGATCCAATCTAAATCATTCATTAACATGCCTAGGCCAATATTTAAGGGACTTACCATGGTGAAAGGTTATCCCAAAAATAAGGTTAGAAAATATTAGTAATATCTTTAAATAATAACAATTCCTTGCATTTATTTTGCTCCACTCACATTGGGAGGATGTCTTCACATGATATAAGGTGTAGTAACTGTGTGTTTTGCAGGCAAATAGGACAGCCGACATGCACACAGGAATGTCATCACATTGTCAGAGATGCCGTCCAGCGTCCTGGCTGACAAACCATCAGATAAAATTGATCATTCACTTCATGGCTGTTTCTGTTTGCTCAATACAATGTGGTTGCCCTCAAGAATAAATCTAACAGGCGATGGGATGTAAACAGTCACCTGTATCAACAGAAGCTCTGAGTTCTTGGCTGAGCCTGAGACTAAGGGAGCAAAACCAAGATACAAACCTCAAGCAGCGACTACACAACTATAATGGACTTTGCCTTTTCTGTTGTAAGAGCACTCGCCTCGTAACCGAGAAGATCTGGGTTCGATTTCCGGGCAGGGCGAAACGTTGGGCAACTTTCCTTACTCCACACGTCACTTTTGTTTACCTAGCAGTAAGTAGGTACCCTGTTGTTAGTCGATTAGCAGATCGCTTTTCTGGGGGTAATAATCCCTTCCAAAAAATAAAAATATATAATAATAAATTTGGTCACTCAGTCGACCACTGTTTGTGGGATGCCTCCTTGCATAATTGGCTGCTGCGTTTCGCCCACAAAATACACAGTCAATTCACTTTACAGTGTAATCTGTGAAGTGCTTTGAGATGTCTGAATGACGTGATAAGGCGCTGTATCAAATGCAAGAATTATTATTATAAATAAAAGATGTTTGGGGTCTGTGACCTCCTCACAGTATTGCCTGTGTGTTCAGCTTCTCAGTGCAGAACAAATCGACAGACCTCAATGTTACTGTATCTGGTTTTAGTTGGGATATGTGTTCCTGTAACTGGCCAGAGGGTGTCAGTGTGCTATCTTTGCCCAAACAAATACTGTATGTGGAAAAACACAGAGCAGAAGCGAGGAATGTGGAAAATAAGTAAAATCTGCATTTTTTAGACCAATTTAATCAAGCAATCACACAGGATCAGGTGTAAATACACATGGTACAATATAGTCTTAACACCTGCCCGGCAACTCAAATGCAATCAGGTTCATTTCAAAACAGGTCCTTACTGGGAATGGATTATGTTTGAGGACACAGCCTACGAGTGGGGTAAATTCAACAAATCCGCGGAAACACTACTTCAGTAAGCGAGTGGTAGATGTATGGAACAGGCTCCTGAGGGAGACGGTGGAAGCAAAAAAACACTTTGAGACGTTTGAAAGACATAATAAGGCGCTATATAAAATGCAAGGATTATTATTATTGTTAAAAGCAAATCAGAGAGATTTATTTTAGGAAATAATATCGTGGGATACTATATATATATATATATTTGTATAGTTTGTGACCCAACATATACAAGCAACTGCCAGGACGGTGGAGGGCGAACTGGATGGACCAGTCTTTCGTCCAGCAAATCCTTATGCTCTTACGATTAAAGGCCATTTAAAAACTTGTTGCCATTTTTTGCAATTTCAAGGTAAAGTATAATCCCATAACAACTTTGAAACTTCCTCGTTATGTAGTTTGTGGATCGTTGTGGTCAACAGTGACATTACAGGTCAGTGCGGGAACTGCAGCACAGATCGGTCTCTTCATCTGAAAAAAAATCTCCACCACTGCAGTTTCTGCCTGATTTGGGATGTTGCTCTACAGCAGCAAACTGCTGAGAAACTCTCCGCTCTGTAATGTGTGCAGGAGAACTTTCTGGATCAGTACGTTTCCAGCCCAAAGAGGAAGGAAGCAGTGCTGGATCTAGTTCTGGGGAATGAAGTGGGGCAAGTGGGGCAGGTTTCAGCAGGAGCATCTGGATAACAGTGATCAGAATATCATTAGGTTTAGAATAATTATGGAAAAGGATAACAATCAATCAAAGGTAAAGACCCTCAACTGGAAGCGGGCTAACTTCAGTGAGCTAAAAAGGGACCTGGCTAACATAGATTGGAAAGAAAGATTGGCAGGTAAGACAGCAAGCGAACAATGGCAAGCCTTCCAGGGGGAGATAGTTCGGGGACAGAGCAAATACATTCCCACAAAGGGGAAAGGTAGGACAGTCAAACCTCCCTGGATGACTAAGGAAATTAGGATTAAAATAAAACAGAAAAAGGAGGTTTATTACAAATGTCAGGTCCAAAATACACAGGATAATCAAATAGAATATAGGAAGTACAGAGGAGAAATGAAAAGGGAAATAAGAGGGGCAAAGAGATTGTATGAGAACAGATTAATAGGAAACATAAAAGGGAACCCTAGGGTATTTTATAAAGAGTTAAAGGTTAGACAAAGGTAGGGTGGGTCCAATTAGGGACCCAAGTGGAAATCTTCTTGTGGAGGCAGAGGGCATTGGCTGATGTACTAAATAAGAACTTTGCAACTGTCGTCACGAAAGAAGATGATGCAACCAATGCCACAATATCGTAGGAGTGTGAACAGAAACTGGATATGATAAAAATCAACAGTACTAAAAAGGCTGTCGGTGCTCAACATAGATAAGTCACCTGGTCCGGACGGGACGCATCCCAGGTTACTGAGGGAAGCAAGGGTGGAAATAGCAGAGGCTCTGGCCACAATCTTTCAATCATCTTTGGACACTGGACTGGAAGATTGCAAATGTTACTCCCCTGTACAAAGAGGGGCAGAAGGATAAACCTGAGAACTACAGCCAATCAGCCTAACATCAGTAGCAGGGAAACTTCTGGAGACTATAATCCAGGACAATATAAATTTTCACTTAGAAAAATATAGTTTAATAAAAGACCGTCAACACGGATTTGTTAAAGGCAGATCGTGTCTGACAACCCTAATAGAATTTTTTGATGAAGTGACTGAGAGGGTGGATGAAGGTAGTGCAGTAGACGTAGCTTATCTAGATTTTCAAAAGGCATTTGACAAAGTGCCACATAAGAGACTTATAAACAAAATAGAAGCCCACGGTGTTAAAGGGACTGTGGCAACATGGATCCAGAACTGGCGAGGAGACAGAAAGCAGAGAGTAGTAGTAAACGGTTGCTTTTCTGACCGGAGGGAGGTGTGTAGTGGTGTCCTTCAGGGGTCGGTTTTGGGAACCCTGCTCTTTCTGATCTATATTAATGATCTGGACCTGGACATAGGGAGCACAATTTCCTTCTTTGCAGACAATACTAAGCCAGGAAAAGTAGTTAATGGTGAGGAGGACAGCACCAGCCTCCAAGAGGACTTAGACAGATTGGTAACATGGGCAGAAACGTGGCAGATGAAGTTTAATGTGGAGAAAGGCAAAGTGTTGCATTTTGGTAGGAAGAATGAGGAGAAGCAATATAAGCTGATGGTACAATCTTAAAGGGGGCAAATGAACAGAGAGACCTGGGGGTTCATATAGTAAATCTCTGAAGGTGGCCGGACAGGTAGATAAAGCTGTTAAAAAAGCAAACGGGATACTAGGTTTTATGTTGGATATTTATAAATTGCTGGTTAGGCCTCAGTTGGAGACTGCGATCAGTTCTGGGCACTGCACTTTAGGAAAGATGTTAGGGCATTGGAGAGGGCACAAAGGAGGTTTACCAGGATGGTACCAAGAATGAAGTACCTTAGTTATGAGGAGAGATTAGCGAAACTAGGATTATTCTCCCTCGAGCAGAGAAGATTAAGGGGGGATTTAATAGAGATTTTCAAGCTCATGAGAGGATTTGATAGGTTGAATCGGGAAAAAGTATTTCCACTGGCATTTGGGTCAGTAACCCGAGAACACCGATTTAAGATAGTTGTTAAACAGAGGGGAGGTTAGGAAAAAAAAATTCACCCAGCGAGGTGTTGGGATCTGGAATGCATTACCTGAAAGGGTGGTGGAAACCGATTCAACAACAACTTTTAAGAGAGAAGTGGATGGGTATTTGGGGAGGACAGGATTGCAGGGCTATGGAGAGAAAGCCGGTCGGTGGGATTGAGTGGGATTGTTCTTTAAGGAGCCGGTGCAGATGCCATTGGCCAAATGGCCTCTTTCTGTGCTGTATGATTCTATGATTCTAATGTGCTTTTGAGTAGGTCTCAAACCAGCTGTTCCAAGTGTGTAAAAAAGGGTCATATGAAGAAGACCTTTTCAGTCCAAAATACACAGTCACTACACTTTACAATGTATTCCTTGAAGCGCTTCTCAGTGACATGATCAGGCGCTATATACAGTCAATTCACTTTACAGTATATATTCTGTGAAGCGTTTTGAGACGTCTTGAAGATGTGACAAAGCGTTATATCAAATGCAAGGATTATTATTATTATTTGATTTCATCCTTCCAGAGTTACTCCCCATTTGAGCTTTACAGTGATGTGCGGCTGTGAATATTAAAGCTTGCTCCAAAGCAGGCAAATAACAGGGACAACAACTTAGTTTCAGCATTGCCGTGCTGTAACAACAGTAATATAATCATAACAGTCTTTGCTCCAAAGCGTCTATAACACAGTCAACACAAACCACTTTACAGTAATTACAATACAATATTACATTTGGATAGCGCCTTTCACATCGGGAGGATGTCCCAAGGTGCTATTAATACATAGGTGGCCATTCCTTAAGCCAAGAGACTCCTAACCTTATTTATCTAAAAAATCTCATTTTTAAGAGCTACCTTCTTCGGCCGGGCCTATGGTCACCCCGCCCTCCCTCTTTTCTCTCGCTCGCTTGGGGTCTAACCCTACAGCTGTCTAGCATGAGGAGCTGGTATCCTGCTGTATAAATGCAAGTTGTTGTTGTGTTTGTAGCAATCGCAGGAGACAGCCTGTGTACAACACAGCTGGAGGAGAATAACCAGTTTACCTGAAAGATTGTTGGCTGGGGCACAGCACACAGGGATTCGTTAACGTTCACCTGAATCGGCAGACAGGACCTCAGTTTGACATCTTGCGTCCTCTTTCCGTCCAAAAAGCAAATCCGTACCAATTATTGCGCCGTCTGAAATTCCCATGGTCTCACTGACACGGTGTGTGATTCCCGCAGAAGCAGAAATCAGAACAAGCTGCAGCTGATGATCATATTCCTAACTCGCTGATTAGGTTCAATGTCTTTCACCGCATTACAATAAATTAGCGTGTCTCATTGTTCCTTGTATTAACAGCTCTAGGTGTGATGTTTTTGGTTTGAGTTCAGCTTCCCTGCTCGCTCGCTCGCTCACTCGCTCGCTCACTCGTTCTCTAAACCTGAGGGACAATCACAAATTGATGGATCTTTCCCTGGAGGAGAAATTGGTTTGCCTTTTGACCTCAGGGAGGGGGGCAGAGAGAGAGGGTGACCTAATAGAGCAGCGTCAAACAGTTTTTGGCTGAGTTCCATTAGCGAGAATGAATAGAAAGGTCAGCCAATTGCGGAATATTCCAGGGAGGAAAATTAATTTAAATGACTGTGCGTGTAACAAGGCTAAATTATGTGTGTCCTCACTAATTATTGTTTTCCCACATTTTATTGCTGATATAGATTAGGTTCCTCAACAATGCTCAGCGGTGGTCCCTAGTAACTGAATCCTAATTTATTACCATATCATGACATTGTCCCAGGGAAGGTTTCACACATCTCCGGCAAATCAGGGTGTGCTATTTTCAGCAGAAAATAAAACTATTGTGTGTTTTTAACAGAATTTTGCAAATTGGATGCTTAAACCCTCTCGCCTTGTAATAATAATAATCCTTCCATTTGACATAGTGCCTTATCAATCATTGAGATGGTCTCAAAGCGCTCCACAGAATATACTGTGGGCGAAACGCATCAGCCAATTGCGCACGACAGGGTCCCACAAACAGTCGTGAGTGACCACGTTATACGTTGCTGCTTTTGTGACTAGCGTCAGTGTTACGTTACAATTCCTGTACACTGATTAGATGTTAAACCAAGGTCCTGACTGTGCCCTGTTCAGGTGGACGTTAAAGATCTCGTAACACTATTGGAAAAGAGAAGAGTTTCTCTCTCCCGGAGTCCTGGGCAACAATCCCCCAAATAAAAATTGTTCGCCCACTCCATGGCTGTTTGTGAGACATTGCTATGCACAACTTGCTACCTTGTTTTTCTGCATATACGCAGTCACTCAATGACCTAGTGATGCCAATGAAAGCACTTTGAGACGTCCTTCTAACGTGATAAGGCACTATACCAAATGTAAAGAATATTATTATTACTACTACAGTTTGTTGATAACATTTGTTAGAGCAAAGAGCTGTTCTAACCCTGAGGAAATGTCCACAGGAAGCTGCCTTTATTTCACTAAAGTCCAATTTGTTTTTTTGTGAAAAAGGGTCTTTACAAGATCCCCTGGGAGGCAAGGTGGTCGACAAAGCAAGAGCATATCTAATGCTGCCATTGTCTGCAGATCTGAGATCTTCTATTGTATATAGAAGTATTGGGAACTGACTAAAAAGGCTTAGCAAATGCTACACAAAAGGCAGGATTGATATTTGATAATGTAAGGGGAGAAAGCGTCGTTTGTTGTGATAATTTTACAGCTCAAAATTTTGCTGAAAATTGTATTAATTCAGTATTTTTAAGCTCTGAAAGAAAGGACTGTGATTGACCTATTCACCAGGGGCATGGATTTTAACAGGGAATCATTAACATTCTGCAAAGCACCGTCCTTCCCCCACCCGCCCCCCAGTTTCTCAGGCCTCTACAAGCAGATTTGAAGCTTTCAAGAGCAGAGATATTGCAGATAATAATAATAAGAAGAATTCTTGCATTTGATATAACACCTGATCACATCATTGAGACAACTTAAATCACTTCACAGAATATACTGTAAAGTGAATTGACTGTAAGGATTTTGTAGGCGAAACTTGGGAGCCAATTGTGCACAACAGCGTTACAAACAATCATGGATTAAGTGACCAGATTTTTTTAATATATATATTTAGGGATTATTACCCCCAGAAAGCAATCCAGCAATCAACTAACAATCGGGTTCCTACTTACTGCTAAGTAACAGAGGCATGTGGAGTAAAGAAACTCGCCTAACGTTTTGCCCTGCCTGGGAATCAAACCCGGGTCTTCTTGCTTGCGAGGCGAGTGCTCAGATCACAGGGTAGTTTGTATGAGATCAGACACATTTTCAAACTGAGATACATTAACTTTGGGCGGAGGAGGTTTCGCTTTGTCTTAAAATTCAGCAAATGAAATTTACTCACACACACACATTATTTTCACACATGCAGTGTGCCTCAGGAATCAGTGTGAACGGTAGTTTGGTGGTGTTCACCCAGATCATTGGTGCGATCTGGTGGTCAGGTCAGTATAGTATAGTGACTCTTACTTCTCAATTAGCAACTTATGGGTTCAAGTCCCCTTGTGGGATTTCAGATCATAGTCCAGACCTATCCTCCAGTGTAATAATGATAATAATAATCCTTACATTTGATATAGCAAATGCAGCCAATTGCACACAAGCGAGGGTGTTGGGAGGGAGGCTGCATTGTCAGAGACGCCATCCTTCAGATGAGACATTAAACCGAGGTTCCTTCTGCCAACTCTTCAGGTAGATGTAGAGATGCCAAGGCACCAACCAAATGGAGAAGGGAATTTCTTCAGTGTCCTGGCCGCCACCCCACAAAGCCTTCACTCACCTCATGGCTATTTGCAGCACGTTGCGGCTTCACATGTAACAATGATCGGCGTGAAGTGTTGACCTTTCAGCGTGATAAGGCTCCAAACGTATTCTTCCATCTTTCTGTTACAAAAAGAGCCATTATTATACCCGAGGCCAAGGTGTTATTGTGTAAGTAATGTTACATGAGGGACTGCAGTATACAATGAATCTCATTGCAATGCTTCCTGCGATTGTTTTTCTTTGGGCCAACCTCAGGGACACATTACCCCAGTTTTATAACCACTTCAGATCCAACCTTTATCTGAATTCCGGTGAGATCCTCATCGGATACGAACCCTCAGTGTTACTGGGCCCTGGAGCCCACATTCGGTCTGTGTTCTGCAATGTCCACACTTTTATTGCGTTTATCGTCAGTTCGTCACAACTTTTGACTTGATGATTGATGCTGAGATGAGTTAAGGGATCCTGAGGAGTGTGGATGATGGGTTGTCCTTTGTTGCTGGCTGTATAAAAACTTGCTGATCTATAATCTACTTTGTTTCCAAGGAAACAGCAAAAATATAATTAACTGTATCGGAACCTGACAGGATTAGGTTTTCTGTGGTTGATTTTCTTTCAAGTGTTTGAAACTCTGGTGAGAGCAGACAGGATGTGCTGTTATTGTTTGTGAAGCAACATCAGTCTGGCTCAGTCGCTCGCACTCTCAGGTCTGGCTCAGAAGCTTTGTGGCTCCAAGTCCCACCTCCAGCACTTTGAACTCTCGGTCCAGGCTGACACTCCAGCGCGGTGCCGGGGGGAGAGGCGGAGAAGTCGTCCTTCGGAGGAGACATTGAAACCCAGGACCTGTCTGCCTGATCTGCCTGAATGAAGTCATTCACTTCAGTGATGTTTTGTGGGTTGTCCCTGTGTGCATACTGGCTGCTGAGTTCGCCTACAAGTACACAGTCACTCCACATTACAGTAAAATCTCACAATAAAATCTATACCAGGAGGGAGAGAGAGAGAAAGAGAAAGAGAGAGAGGGAGAAGTCTAAACAAACACAAGCCATGTTTCCTTGGCCCATCACCAAGAAAGCTGAGTGGCAGATGCTGAGAAGCGAAACTCACACACATAAAATTCTGCTTTACATAATCACTCAGCTTCTGTTGTGGGATTTTTTCCTCTTCTCTTCCCGGCAAGAGATACTGAATGCTTTTCAATGCGGACCATTTAGGATCTTTGTGTGTGTGTGTGTGGGGGGGGGAACAGACTTTTCCCAATTAAACAACGATAAAGTACCTCCTTACTCTATAACGAAAGACAATGTTTTTTGAAGTAAGTTATTACCCTCACCCCCTCCAAGTCCCTCCTCCCCCCTCCCATCTTCCACCATCACTGAGCTCGCTGAGTGTCACACACTTGCCAAGTGCTGAACGTGAGAGAGAGGGAGGCTGAAAGTGCTGCTCAAGCCATCCGGCTCCCAGGGGAAAGCAGAGCAGAATAGGTTGAATAATAGCAGCAATCGCTACGGTGTCACATGAGCTCTGGGAACAACCCTCCCCTCCAGTGAATAGTCTTTTCAAGGGCAGCAGAAGTCAAAAGACCTGAGAAAACCTATTCCCTGGGAGCAGTGGGGATGGCAGGTTATCCCTGGATTCAAGAGCACGGCCCACTTTTGTCTCAGCTGTTATCTTTCCAGGGAAATATTCACTCACACAGATTACCAGCTAGCTGCTCGATTGCAAGTGGGAAAGGGGAGGGGAGGGAAAATAGGGGGTGAAGGCATGATTAGTGTTAGACAGCTGCAAATTACCCTTGCCATGACACTTTCTCTATGTTAATTACAAAAACCGAAGCGGTCTTCATTGAAGTCTATGATGGGAACCTTTAAATGCTCTGTCCCACGACCACTTGTGTTGCGTGTAATCATTCTTCTAAACACCTGAACCCCTCCATCTCGCTTTCCCTTTCCCAATAATAGGTTCTCAGTTTATCGCCTGCTCTCAGCACCATTTACTCTCCCCCAGATGTCTCTTTCTCTGCTCAATCGCAAGATCTTAGCTTTGCTCAACAGAGGATATTTTCACAGAACATGGAATCGCTTAAGCAGCTCTTTGTGTTGAATATTTAACAGTTACAAAAGTTAACTTGACAGAAAATATTTTATGACAGTAATTTGACTCAAGTTAGGCAGTCACATTGGATTTCAATAGAGTGGCTGAGGTATTCAACTATTGCTGCTGCTATTTTTTAAAACTATTTAACAGTTTCAGCTCTTCCTATCCAGATGAACCAGACTTCTATCTGTTGTAAATGATTTTGTTTTTAGTTGAAGGCTGAGGTGTTGGGATAGTGGAATTCTCGGTAACAGAACTCTCCTTATCTGAACCAGGGAACAATTCTAATCAAAGGCATCTCTGCTGTCATCCACTAAAAAGGCTGTTACAACAACAGGGATGGAGATATCCACCCGCCCAACACTGACACGTTTCCTGGGTGAAAGGAACAGCAGAGAGACAGGAACACAGAGAAATGCAATAGAACCATTCATCGCCTCTCGGCCAAACAGGCCTTCCACTGGCACTAACCCCAATTCCCTACTTTTTCCCCCAATGTTCCCTTGTTCTTCCTCTTCAACAACAACAACAAGAAGATTACATGTGTATAGCGCCTTTCACGTTGGGAGGACGTCCCAAGGCGCTGGACAGTGACAGCATTTCAGACCCGAGCTGGGGTTGGGGGGGAGAAGGGAGGGGAGGGGAAGGGGTGACCGATGGCATGGTCGAAGAGGAGGGTTTTGAAGTGGGACTTGAAGGAGGCTAAGGAAGGGATGAGGCGGAGTGACTGGGGGATGGAGTTCCAGAGGTTGAGGGCAGAGTGGCCAATGATGGGGCGGGTGGGTTGGGGGACGTGGAGCAGACCAGAGCCGGCTGAGTGGAGGGAGCGGGCGGGTTGGTAGGGGGTTAGGAGATCACAGAGGTAGGGTGGGGCGAGGCCATGGAGGGCTTTGTATGTGAGGACCAGGATCTTTAACTGGATCCTCTGAAGGATAGGGAGCCAATGGAGTCAGTCTTCAGTCAACCTTTTTAATACAAAATAATGCTCCTCACATTTGGTACGGGCACTTTCACATTGGGAGGATGTCCCAAAGTGTTTCACAGGATATACCGTAAAGTGTAGTTACTGTGTGTTTTGTGGGTGTAATGCAGCAGCCAATTTACGTGGTGGAATGTCCCAAATTCAGATCAATCGGACTATAATCCCACACGTTACACGTATGTAAAAGGAAACCTTCATGTATTTATTTGACCCATTTTGATGTCATATATACACATTCCACCTTGTGCACCATGAAATGAAAACCTCAAAGACAATGAAATCTCAGATACACAGCTGAACAATACAGATTTAGATTTGGAAAATTCTGGGTCTAGATTTACCTTATTTGCGTAGCATTTTTAGAGCATCCAGAATTTGACAAATTCTTAAAGCACAGCCTCAATTTTGAAGCCAGTTTCCTGTAAGTTTATATTAAGACCTCCAGAAAACCAATGTCAGTGTCAAGACAGAATTCAACAATTGGCCAAATCCCGGAGACTTTGAAATGCTACATAAACAGCGTAAATCTACACCCAGGTGGGATTTCTCCCCAACAAATAACTTGTATTTATATAGCGCCCTTCAAGCGGGGTAGCGCCTTGGCGCGCTTAAATAAAATAAAAAGAAGTATGGTCGGAGGAGCTCGCTCCGGCAGGGAATGATGGGCTGCTGCTGTGCTGAGCTGAAGGAGGTGAATAAGAGGAGCTTGTTTTTGCGAAGGCAGAACATGTGGCAAGATAACACAGGAGGAATGAAACTGCTGCGCATGTGACGGCCACCAGATGGTGGCAGACAGTGTTTAAAAACAAGAAAATTGATTATCTCCCTATAATTAGTATATTACTGTATATGTATGCAGTTGGTAAAGCCCTTTCACATTGATATGAGGTCTCAGAGCACTTTGCAGGATATCCTGTAAAGTATGAACTGTGAGTGTATTTGTAGGCGATGTCCCCACAAACAGCAGTGAACTGATTTTATTTGGTGGACTGTTGGCCAAGATACCTCTGTTTGACTGTGTGTGGAAGCTGCTGATACAAATAGTCGCCATGTTATTTGTAGTATTTTGGAATAATATTCCTTAAGCTCTGACGTACCTATCATTTAAAAAAAGGTAGTAGTAATAATAATAATAATAATCCTCATATTTGATATAGGTCTTTTGCATCAGGACCTGTCAGAATACTTCACAGGATTTATCGTAAAGTGCAGTGACTGTGTGATTATATGCAAACCTAGCAGCCAACTTGTACACAGCAGTGTCCCACAAACAGCCACGATGGAATGACTCGGCTCTATCTGGGGAAATGTTGGCCAGGATATTGAGAAACCATATCCAGTATATCCTGTTAAGAGCTTTGAGGCGTCTCAACGATATAAGTCGCTATATCAAATGCAAGGATTATTATTGTTATTATTATTATAGGATCTCTAACATTCACCTGAACTGGCAGGCGGGACCGCTAACAATGCAATGCTCTTTTTTTCACCACCCACTACCTCCTCCGTGCCCCCCCTCAGGCCTCCTCAATCTTCATATCAAATGCCAAGTGCGAGGAGGTCATGGACTTCTTTTCATCTAAAATTCACAACATCTGCCAGACAGCCTCATCCACCTGCCTCTTGTCACCCACCACCACGTCCTCTCTGTCCCCCTCACCCTCCCCATCTTCTGCTCCTTCCACCACCCCCATCCTACATTCCTTCCTCCCCATCTCTCCCTTCTCCCTCTCATCTACCATCACTTCCATGAAACCTACCACCTGCTGCCTCGACCCCCTCCCCACCAACTTGCTGGTCACCCAGCTCCCCCTCCTCTGCCCACTACTGGCTGATGTCATCAACCAGTCCCTCTCCTTCGGATCAGTCCCTGCCCCCCTCAAAACTGCTGTCATCACCCCCCTCCTCAAAAAACCTTCCATAGATCCCTCAAATCCCAGCCACTACCGCCATATTTCTAACCTGCCCTTACTCACAAAAGTCCTAGAACGCGTTGTTGCCAATCAACTTCGCGCACACCTCTCCTCCCACTCCCTCTTTGAACACCTCCAGTCCGGTTTCCGCCTACAGTACAGAGACTGCGCTTGTGAAAGTCACAAACGACATCCTCTCTATCTATGACCAGGGCTCCCTCTAACTCCTTGTCCTCTTGGACCTCTCCGCCACGTTCGACACAGTCGATCACACCATCCTCCTCCACCGCCTTTCCTCCATCATTCACCTCAGTGGGACCGCACTCGCCTGATTCGAGTCCTACCTCACAAACCGCCAGTAGTATATCTGCACAAACGGCTTCTCCTCCCGCTCTCACCCGGTTACCTGCGGGTACCCCAAGAATCCATCCTTGGCCCCCTCCTCTTTCTGATCTACATGCTCCCTCTTGGGGATGTCATCCGCAGACATGGGGTACACTTCCACATGTATGCGGACGATACCCAACTCTACTTTTCCACCTCTCTTTGCGACCCCCAGTCCCCTGATGTTCTGCCTGTCAGATCTCAGAGGCTGGATGAGCACAAATTTCCTTCAGCTGAACGTTGACAAGACGGAAGCCATACTCTTAGGCACTCGTCAACATCTAAAATCTCATGGTTCTCACCTCCTCCACCTACTTGACCTCCCCCTAAAACTCTCCGAACCCGTATGCAACTTCGGCGTCAAGTTCGACCCCCAATTATCCTTCCTCCCCCACATCCGGTCCCTCACCAGCACCGCCTTCTTCCACCTCTAACGCATTGCCCGTCTCCACCAATACCTCTCTCCAAAAGCCGCTGAAACCCTGGTCCATGCCTTTGTCACCTCTTGGCTAGACTACTCTAATGCCCTCCTCGCCGATCTCCCCTCCACTGCCATCCATAACATCCAGATCATTCAAAACTCTGCCGCCCGCATTCTCACCCACACCAAACTCCCCGATCACCCCTGTCCTGACCAGAGTGCACTGGCTGCCTGTCCCAGAGAGGATTGACTTCAAGATCCTCACTCTTGTATTCAAATCCCTCCACTCCTCTACAACCCCCGACCTCTCTGACCTCCTCTCTCCTCAAAACAGTACCCGTTGCTTTCGTTCCTCCGCGTCTGGCCTCCTCCTTGTCCTCCGCTCCACCCTCGGCAGCTGTGCCTTCAGCCACTATGCCCCGAGGCTCTGGAACTCCCTTCCTCACTCTCTTCGCCTCGCTCCCTCGCTTCCTATTTTCAGGTCTCGGCTGAAGACCTTTCTCTTCGACCGCGCCTTTGGTCACCTTCCCCCCTCTCCCCCTGGCTCCTCCCCCTCCCCTAGCTCGGCCCCAGGATCCGTTACTGTGAAGCGCTCTGAGACGCTGTCCGGCGTGGGGGGCACTATACAAATCCAAGTTGTTGTTGTTGAAACCACAACTTTCTGGCTCAGAAGTAAGAGTGCTACCAACTGAGGTCCGTTCGTAAAAGTAACAATAAATAATTATGCATTTTCATCCTATGTGGAGCACAAAGATGAAACTATAAGGGATGGGGTGATAACAGCCATTTGGCCCACCAACCCTGATCTTTCAACAGACCACACAGAGTCTGCTTATCAGGGCCTCCACCTTACCCACAATTTATCTCCTGAAAGAAAGTTCTGCCTTGATAATGGAGGCTATTTAGCAAGTTTCAGACCCACAGTTTATGTGCACGATTCCAAACGGAATATATAATGAGAATAATCTTTGATCACATCATCGAGACGTCGCAAAGCACTTTGCAGAATATACTGTTAAATAATATTTTGTGGGCAAATAATCTTGTAAAACAATCCCCCCAACTTGTTCTAATGCACAACAATCTATAATGAAAAGAGAGGCAAGAGAGGCAAGAGAGGGGAAAAAGAGATAAGGGTTACAATGCTTGCAAACTGAGGCAAGTGCACATTCCGAATCGATTCACACCATAAGAATCAATCAACCTCAAGACCACGTGCATTCAAATAAGAATGTACGTTGTTACTTTACTAATTCTCAAAACAAATTCCTTGACAGAAAGTAATGGTTATTATATACAAAAATAATTTTGAATGAATTGTAGCTGATGATTACTATACTGCATTGCGTGAAGGGCTGAAACATGTCACAGAAGACTTTTTTTTAAACAAACAGATAATGGAATAAATTCAACTGAAGGCTGAATAAGCACATTTCTTTTCTTAATAGCATCCCTCGATCTTCTGCAGTTACATGATCACTAGAGTCCTTGTTCCCCACACACACCCAAATGTAACTAATGTTCACCAGGTTAAAATTGGTCTGATACAACAAATATAAGGATCAGTATCAATGTACAACTCCAGCTACTACTGATACAACTACTAATAATAATCCTGGCCTTTGATATAGCGCCTTACAAAATACACAGTCAATTCACTTTACAGTATATTTTGTGAAGCGCTTTGAGCCGTCTCGACGACGTGATAAGGTGCTATATCAAATGCAAGGATTATTGTTATTAATTTGCGGGCCAATGGAGTGAATCATTTCAATTGTTATAATAAGAGGGATCCTTGCATGTGATACAGTGCCTTATCACATTTTCAAGACCTTATAAAGCGGCTCACTATAAAGTGTAGTGACTGTATATTTTGTGGGCATAAACGTGGCAGCCAATTGAGATCACGTGGCCCCAAACGTGTTTAATTACACCTGAAAACAAGGAGGCTGTATGTATTAGCAATGAACAGGCTGTGGATTTAGACAGACCTTTACAACTGCATATAAACCACATAAATCTACTGCCAATGGGGATTGGATGGCATCAGCTATATTACCCTGTCTCACCCTTTCCATAACACCTAGCCAATTTGAAATATATTTCTCCCAATCGCTGTATGAAGAAAATTAGTTCTGGTGCCAAGTCCTGCCTTGTTCTTAGCATTTAGATGTGCTAAATATCTGTCTCGCCACTTTGAATAACTATTATACATTTCGCCCATAAAATAGTTAATTTCATTTTATTGTTGTTTTCTGTGAAGCGCTTTACGATGTCTCAAAAACGTGATAAGGCGCTATATCAAATGCAAGAATTATTATTATTATTAAAATCCTGATACCCATATTCAGATGATGTTTATCTAGCGAGTGCTCCTGCCCCCAATGAAGTCACAACTGCATTTCTAGTCCATTTCTTGATTGATATCTGGGGGTATATTTGTCGTTGGTTTCATATGAGGTTTTACACGGTTGTTAGTTGATTGGCAGATCACTTTTCTGGGGGTAATAATCCCTTCAAAAAAATAACAATAATGAATTGGTGACTTCAGTCCACGACGGTTTGTGGGACACTGCTGTGTGCAATTGGCTGCCGTGTTTTGCCGCAAAATATATTCATAGTATATTCTGTGAAGCGCTTTGAGATGTCTCGAAGATGTGATAAGGCGCTATATCAAAAGCAAGGATTATTATTGTTATTTATATATATGTGTTCCCAAGCACTGTGCATATCATCCTATACACTGCATTTCCATGCATTCCAATAAATAAGCATAGTCCTTACAATTTGCAATACGTGATGCACAGATTTGCACCAGTATGTTGCATAGTACAGGATAACAAAATGCACATTATCTGATACACTAACCATGAAGTACTTATCTATTCACATACTGGATATAACAAGATTCAACGTGTACCAGCATGAACACAAGCTTCAACTAACCCAGTATACCACAACAACAAATTATATTTGTATAGTGTCTTTCATGTCAGGAGGACGTCCCAAGGCACTGGACATTCAGGGATTTGAACACGAGCTGGGGGGAGGTCAGGGAGAGTAAGGAGTAGGAGGGTGACCAAAGATACGGTCGAAGAGGAGGGTTATTGAGAAAGGCCTTATAGAAGGTAAGGAAGGGGGTGAGGCGAAGGGACAGTGGGATGGAGTTCCAAAGGGTGGGGGCAGAAAGGCAGTCTGGTACACACAGGGTAATAGACAGTATCTGTTTCACATATAATCCAGAACAATCCAACGATCCAATTCCCAAAAGCAAAATTATAATTTAACCCCAACACTTGAAACAGGCTCAATCATCATCAGTATTCATTCAACCTTTTAGCAGCACCCAGTTTAGCGACTCATGTCAGGTTTAATGAGATGGGCAGTTTATGTATCGGTTTATGTATACAATTTTATTAAAAGTAAATTCTTCGTAATATAACATTGCATATATTTTACAACAATACGCGATATACATACTGCACACAAAACTTTGCCAGCCTATTAACCAGGCTTAAAAGGATATCCATTTAGAGTCATTTTGTCAGAAATGTACATTGTATAAGGAGTTATTTTCTCTCTGAAAGTCAAAACAGGTTTCATTTTTTTTCGTTACCCAAGGTTTCTGCAAATGCAGAAAAAGAAAAAGAAACAATCACATACAAAATGTATTGAAAGTGCAGTGTGGGTTATATATTATGATATTCACAAATACATAGACTGTTAGCAGGCGGGAGCAAACATGGGGAAATTAAGAGTGTACCATTTTTTTGCACTTAAGTAAACAATACACATTGTCCATTTTATTATTAAATACAAGAGTCTGCTGTTGTGGTTTTTGCCGAGTTCCCAATACTCTGTGGAAAGAAAATGTCACAAATTTTACCCATAAAAATTGCCTGCGCTTTTTGTTCCCCAAAAATCTGAATTTATCAAGTGTGTGGAATAAATTATGATTATTGATCCAGAAGATTATAGAAAACCAGGACTTTCAAAAACAGTCGTGTGCTTAACAATTGTTTCATACTTGTCATATGCAGACAGTGTCCTGCTCTTTACACACAGCCTTTGTTAATGTACAAAATATTTCTGTTTGGAAATTTAAATCTCAAAGGGTCTAACTAACCACTTCCCCTTTCATCCCCACTCTCTCTCCGGGTTAGAGAGAGGTGAAAAAGGTGCCATTTCGTAACTTTGCACATCTGTATGTAATGGTGCGTTTTCATCCCCATATCAATTAAGAAGTCAAGTGTAATTTCTCTGCTGATTTGGCCAATTGAGCCTAGTCTCTTACTGTTTGAAGATGGTTAGCCCTTGCGGGAAATCCATATATAAATACTGTATATCAAGAAAAGTACCTTGCCCTACACTCATCCATTGATTTGCTACAAATTACACTACTATTCCACTCGTGTGATCACACAGTTGAAGAGGGAGAGCGAAGGGAGAGGGCGGGTATTGGAATCGAGATCAATGAAAATACTCTTATTCCAACCTAAGCCGTGAGTGAGAGTCTCCTTTGTATTGACACCTTTTTTTTCCTTTCGTTCACGGCAGCTCAAAGCTTGGAAGGAAGGCAGAAAGAATCTTGTACAATATTTACAATGTACCTTTTCTCTTTTATTTTTTGGAGAGAAAAAAAACTGTTTGAAACAAAAACGAAACGGAATGACTCATTCTTTAAAGGAGAGGCAATGATAATAAAACCAGTCACAGTCTGTTGTGGGTGAGAGGATGGGTGTGAGGCAAAGAGAGAAGCGTAGATGGACGTGTACCTGGAAATGAAACAGTTAAATGCAATATATATATGCGTGCGCACGTGTGTGTGTGTGTGTGGGAGCCGCTTAAGCCGGACACGTCGGGACTGGCTGTTTTGACCGGCTAAAGCGGTTTCCACTTTATAAATACAACAAAAATAATAATAATAATAATTTGGTCACTTCAGCCACGGCTGTGTGTGGGACGCCGCTGTGCCCATTTGGCTGCAGCGTTCCGCCCGCAAAATACACAGTCGATTCACTTGACGGTGTATTTCAGACGTCTCGAAGACCTGACCAGGCGCTGTGTCGAATGCACGCGCCTCGTTAGTAGTATTATTATCATTATTTATAGCTAAGATGGCAATTAAAATAAAGAGGCGCATTGAGATCCGAGAAAAGTCAGAGAGAGTCAGTGTTGTAGCTTCTAACTGCAGTGTCTCATCCCCCCCCTCCCCTCTCTACCCCCTCCCCCCCACCCTCCCCTCCCCCTCCCCCCCCCCCCCCCTCCCCCTCTCGCTCTGTGGTCCTATCACCGCTGGCCATTCACATTCACATCTGGAGGAAGGATGGGGTGCTGATGGCGGTGATGCTGGTGGTCGTGTCGTGACTCCAGCTGTTCCTGCTCTTCGCTTAAACTCCCAGGACTTCCCGTCCCATCGAAACAGCTGCCGCAGCTGGAGTCCGGGGACCCGGTGTGCAGGTCCTCCCTGGCCAGTCTGGTGCCGGCCCCCCCCGCCCCCTGGCCCTGCGGAGCCCTGGCGCCCTGGTCACCGTCCTGCTCCTCCTGGTCGCTCAGCAGTTTGGCGAGGAAGTTGATGTACTTCATGGCCAGGCGCAGGATCTCGTTCTTGCTGAGCTTCTTGTCGGGGGGATGGGTCGGGATCAGTTTGCGCAGTTCCGCAAAGGCGCCGTTCACGTTCTGCTGCCGCCACCGCTCTCGGCTGTTGGTGAAGATCCTTCTCACCACTTTGGGCTGCGACACCGGACCTGCAAAATAAACCGGGGGTGGGGGGGGGGGGGGAGGTTATTACACCCCCAAATCCAAACGCCGCTCGATTACATCGACCCCGCACCCCACAACCCCCCCCCCCTCCCCCAGTGAGCGCAACGCATGTTAAGAGACAGCGAATGATGAGCGAATAGTCCAGCCCTGACCTCCAGCGCTGTGCGTCATGTTCAGATCCGAGTTTGCAACGGAATCAAACCCTTATGCTGCACAATATATGTATATATATATATAATACATATAATAGAATGAATCCAAATATAATACTGTACACACACACACCAAGCGCTCTGGGGCGCTGCCCTGCGTGAGGAGCGCTGCGTGAATGCCGGTTGTTGCGTAATTCTTGCGTTTTGCATGTTTTTGGGGGTTGTTTTTTTGCATTTCTAGCGATTTGCAAACGCCAGCACACAGACACACCCGCCTGAACCATTTGCAAATCGTGCGCCTAAATAGACGCGAGCAGTTAATCTCTCAATTCGATGCAAAAAAAAATTGCCCAAAAATGTTTTACAAAAATTCTGTATCTGAACCATGAATGAATGAATGGAGCGGAGCGCATGTTATCCCAACTTCACCCACGTGTGTGCGTGAGTGTCTTTCCTCTCTCTGTCTCACACACACACATGCCTTGAGCTATATATCTATATATATATACAGATGGTTTTGTGTTCGGATAGTTGCAAAATTCAGACCGTTGCATTGCACCGTAAATGATGTGTGTGTGTGAGAGAGAGAGAGAGAGACGCGGGCAGTTGTGCTGCGATATCCCAGTCGAGCTGTGCATACCACTAGAGATTTCCATTTCGTAGGGAGTCGGCCTTCGCTTCACCCTGATGTTGGGGAACATGTTGAAGGGTTCTGGATCACTGAAGTCACAAGAAAAGGACATTTTTGTTGTAATAGCAATCGTGAAATCTGCCACAGCATTTATTTATTTCTGTATTTGTTATTTACTAATGTATGTGTGTATGTCTTGATTGATGTCGGCGCCCTTTCCCAAACCCTTGCCAATCGGTGATGTGTGTATTCACCAGTCCAAAATAGCACAGCGACTTATGGCGCAAACTGTTTCTCAACCTACAGTTATTCTAAGAAACAGGAATGAGTGCCCCCTTCACAATCCACTCTGGGTCATAAATAGCCATCCCACCTCTCGAATCCACCGAGTGAATGATGCCACGCCAACTCTGAGAGAGATAAGCAGCTGGTCAGTCTCTCGTTGGATGCACATATATTTCTGATTTATCTTACTTTCAGGCACATGATAATCTTTGCATACCCCCGAATATTGGGGGGGTGGAGGGGGTTAAACCCTAACTGAAAACCACAATGCATAATTGGGATGGAGAAATAAGATGGAGACGTGAAGAAAAAAAGAGGTTTCCTCCTCTCCCCAATCCCCCCCAATGAAAGGCAACCATTAAATGTCAGTAAATTTCATGAATAAGAAAATAAGAATTTGCCACAAGAAATTAGACCAAGACCCACCATCCTGGCACACAGTCAGTCAGTCCCATGGCACAGGTCATGTCCCCCCCGAACTAAATCTACTGAACTGCATCCCGAAGTATAATTTCCTAACAGAAATCCATGCAAACGAAACTGACCTGTTCAAGAGTGTCTGGTACTGGGCAGTGCTGTTGTACAGCATCGCTCTGGCGGCGGGGAGAGGGAGGTGGGCTGCGGTTAACTGGACCATCCGATTGTCGCTCAGCTGAGTGTGCAGGGCGAGGGGCAGCGGAGGTCTGGACAGCTCGGTGGTGGGGACTGACTGAGTGAAAGCGTCTTTGCCATCAGTCTGATTTATAGGCAGAGCCGCTCTCTGCGTGTGCAGGTTGATGACTGGTACTTCCGACGAGGGGTCGGGGGAGTTGTGTCGCGTTTCCATGGGAACCCCATCACTTGACGCAGGTCTCTGTGGCTGTGGCTGTGGCTGTGGCTGTGGCGCACTCGGTCCCTCTCGCCTTTGGCTGAGCTGCTGCTCACAGGCCGCCGCCACCACCGCCACCGCCGCCACCACCGCCACCGCGGCTGTTTGGGTCGTGTTATCCGCATCCTCACAGTCGCAATCCCCCGGCCGTTTGGGAGAAGCTTTGGGGCCAGGGTTCAGGTCTCCGGCACCACTTCCGTCAACATCCGAACCGACTTTTTCCATCATCCCTCCGCAAACGCAAACAAAAATCCCCTTTCGTAGCTTCAGCACAATTTTCGTTAAATTTCCGCAAATGTATGAGCGCCCGATGTAACCTCATCTGCAAATAAAATCCTATTTATATATATACACACATACACACACACATATATACACAAAACACTACACACAGCAGCTGATGGTGATTTACATTACAAGGGAATAGTTTCCCCATGACTTTGGCGACCAAATAAATGTACATTGACTAAATTATATAGAGAAATGTATGACATCTGATCTCATTTTAAATTCGGCACCGCTTTCAATAATTTATGTTACATGAACGAATGCCGTTACAGAATTTTAAAAGCCACCCAGATTACAAACAAAGAATGTTTTAACACACTTAAGACCTTGTGCCCTGGCAAGAAGCAAAAAATAGTCATCGAATTAAACGCCTATTTTAATGTTAAACACCTAACCCAATATCACTCGATGACTTTGAAGAGAAATGTAATTCAAAGTTTGCCATTTAAATGCCAACCAGATTTATTGTGCGTTGTTGTCTTTGTCTGTCGCCGACTGTGAAATTCGGGGAAAAAATAACCTTTTTTTTGATGTGTGCAAAACAAAATCGCGATTAAAATGTTGAAAGCCAATAACTTCTATATAAGTCGATTGTCAATCCAGCATCAAATCCTTGCATCGTAATTGCATATTTATTTTAATAAAACAACCTTCAATGAATATATAGTCATTGTTAAATTATATCTATATCCCTATATATACCCTTAAAATACAGATAAATGCAAGGATTATTATTATATAATATATATATACAGGGTGACCAACAAATCGTAATGCCATTTATTTTAATAATAATTACTTTATTTCTTCATTCCGTTAAGCCTTATTAGATGTTGTAATGGTATCACGACTTTTTGGTCACCCTTTTATTACATGTATAGCCGTTGTTTAAAGCATGACTATTGCTGGGACATCTCTATCCGCTGTTCAGTCACCACAACACTCGTCAATACTTGTAACATCTCTAAAAATATCTGTCCTCCTGTATATCTTCCCAGCAATTTCAACTGAAGTGAGAAAGGGTTTAGTAATGTATTGCCACAGCTTCCAGTTACCGCACTCAAACTCACTGAGAAATCGGAATTATCTCATTACACTGAGGGTCACACACGCAATCCAACATCTGCATGTGAGGCTCTGTCTCCCTGTGTGTCCCTGTGTGTGTGTGTGTGTGTTTCCATGTGTGTGTGTCCCTGTGTGTGTGTTTCCCTGTGTGTGTGTTTCCATGTGTGTGTTTCCCTGTGTGTGTATTTCCCTGTGTGTGTGTCCCTGTGTGTGTGTTTCCCTGTGTGTGTGTTTCCCTGTGTGTGTGTGTGTGTTTCCCCGTGTGTGTGTTTCCCTGTGTGTGTGTTTCCCTGTGTGTGTCCCTGTGTGTGTTTCCCTGTGTGTGTGTGTGTCCCTGTGTGTGTGTGTGTGTGTGTGTGTCCCTGTGTGTGTTTCCCTGTGTGTGTGTTTCCCTGTATGTGTGTGTTTCCCTGTTTGTGTGTGTCCCTGTGTGTGTGTGTTTCCCTGTGTGTGTGTGTATCCCTGTGTGTGTGTTTCCTTGTGTGTATGTATCCCTGTGTGTGTGTTTCCCTATGTGTGTGTGTGTCCCTGTGTGTGTGTTTCCCTGTGTGTGTGTCCCTGTGTGTGTGTTTGCCTGTGTGTGTCCCTGTGTGTGTGTGTCCCTGTGTGTGTGTTTCCCTGTGTGTGTGTGTGTCCCTGTGTGTGTGTTTCCCTGTGTGTGTGTGTCCCTGTGTGTGTGTTTCCCTGTGTGTGTGTGTGTCCCTTGTGTGTGTATCTCCCTGTGTGTGTGTGTTTCTGTGTGTGTGTGTTTCCCTGTGTGTGTGTGTTTCCCTGTGTGTGTGTGTGTTTTCCCTGTGTGTGTGTGTGTGTGTCCCTGTGTGTGTGTGTGTTTGTGTGTTTCCCTGTGTGTGTGTGTGTGTCCCTGTGTGTGTGTGTGTTTCCCTGTGTGTGTGTGTGTGTGTGTGTCCCTGTGTGTGTGTGTGTGTGTCCCTGTGTGTGTGTGTGTTTGTGTGTTTCCCTGTGTGTGTGTGTGTGTCCCTGTGTGTGTGTGTGTTTCCCTGTGTGTGTGTGTGTGTGTGTGTCCCTGTGTGTGTGTGTGTTTCCCTGTGTGTGTTTGTGGAGTGGAGAAAAAATAGGCTGTTGGATGGATTAAGTATTCTGCAGTGTACGGAAAATCAACCGAGATACTTAAAACAGTTGATCAATTAAAGATCCGGGTTTAAACACTCCACCCACACACACTGTAATATTTTCAGTGAATTCTGTAGGGAACTCAGAAACCAGGTTTAAAAAGAGGGCGGGGGGACACGATTCAGTTTCTAACCCATAGCTGTATCTTTTTTAACAGTACAAAATATCAGACTGTTTCAGAAAAAAAATCACTAAACTATTTAGCTATAATTCGCTTTTGGTGTTATCCACGGAGTCTATCTAAAAGGTATAACCTGTGCAAATTAAAATATCACCCCCCCCCCCCCCCCCCGCCTCTCTCTCTTTCCCGCATTCATTCATATTACAATTAATAATTTCCTTATTTTATTCAAATTATGTAATAAATTCATTTTTTTGTATCTAAATAGCACAAATGTCCTAATTTCTTGATTCCCCCCCCAACACAAACACGCACACACACTGACTCACTTACTCACTCACTCTCTCACACACACACACGTTCAAATGCGACGTTCCCTCTGCCAATTCCTGTTAAAATAGACACCGTGTGTATGTGTACCCATCGCTCGCTCCCTTTATACGTTCGTTCCCATAAACAGGCGGGAGCCGCTGCCTGTATGTATATTTATGCAAGTCAAAGTCTTTAACAGGGCCTGGGACTAAACAAACAAATCAAACACAATGGGGACGAATAAAAAAAACGTGCCGTTTAACTGTACTCAAAAGGACACTTCCCACGACTCTACCGATACATCACAACACACGGAAACTTGTAAAAAAAAATCTAACTTTTAGCTGAAAATGTATTTTTCTCTGGTCTCCTGCAATGCCACCCGACAGTCTGCCTCCCTGTCAACAATGGCCATCCATGTTCCCAATGGCTGATGTTCCCACTCAAATATGGGTGACTTTCACGACAATGCAGCTTTTTTTCCAAAAGGGAAAATTGCCTTTAAATCGACATATTGTGAAACGGTGTGGGGTTTTAATTTCTAAATTAATACCCGGTGATACAAATCCCCATCATAGCTGCGCCCCAGCCCATGTAGAGCTCTGGCTGGAGAGTGCTTTGGAGAATCCTGAGTGAATTTGAGCGTAAATAATAGGTTAATGTTCATCAAAAGGGCTCTGAGATCAGTTTTAACGCACGTCGCTATTTTTCGTTGGAAGAGCAAACGTTCGGTGATTTTCTCCCCCTTCGTTGATTGTTATTGAGGTTATTCCCTCGTTCCCTTTCCCCCTTCCCCCCCATCCGCAAATTTCTTGAAATGCGCAAAATGGCAATTAAGAAAAGAGAAAACGAAACTATTGGATCCTGATATCATTCAAAGTACCACCGTCCTTTTGTGTGTGTGTCTGTATATGTGTGTGTCGTTTACTGTTATTTTCCAAAGGAGGAGACCGAAAAAAAAATAATCCTCTCTTTCTCAAATCAATTCAAAATATCATCAGGCGATTTATTACACGCGCGAACACATCAAAAGCAAAATTTTACAATTTTATTTGTATTTAAACAAAAGACACCGCTCGACATGGGGAATCGTTACAAAATTCGGTGGAAACCCTTCCCATCGTGTTCTTGTTGATCTCGCCGAGGGTTTTTTTGTATTAAAAATAAATCGAACTTTTTAAAAAATATATAGATATAATCAATGCTTCAATGTGTTTTTTTAAAAAATATATATATTGCCATCGTTCAAAGCTTATTAAAATCCCGCATTTGAAATTGTACAATAATAAAGGGGGAATTTCATCCACATAGCACAAAACATCCACCCCCTCAAAGAGTTGATAATTTAGACATATACTCACCGTTGTTTTTTATTAGCAAAATGTTTGCAGCCATTTTCACCCCCCTCCATGGCCGGAGAGAGAGTCTTTGTGCAGTTATAAGTTTTTTGGCAGCTTTTTTTTGTGTGCCTTAGAGAGTGGTGTGGATTTGACATCACGTTGGATTTCCTATTTAGTATGGGGAACGGAACACTCCAGCAATGTGTCCAGGAGAGATAAGGAAGCAGTATTCGCCGCCCTTCCCAGATAAGACAGCCAGGCCATTATTTATGAAATGAATCATTATTATTTGGCAATTTTATCGAGGGAAAGCGGAAAAATATTGCATGGATATGCATAGGAATAACTTTGGAATGCAAGGCATAAAAAAACCCGATATAGATTTTTTCTGTGTGTGTGTGTGTGTGTCCCCTTCAAAGCCATGCAGAATTGTAAAATGCATCTAGCCCTGCCTTGTTGGATTGTAATTTATATTTATATATATATATATATATGTGTATATATATTCCCCCTTCCTTTCCTGGTAACTATTCCATGTTTTGATTAAATTGAAAACACCTACTCAGCCCTTGATTAAATTTAATGAGCGGCTCAAATGTGCACCACAGGGCTATTCTCCTATTCATAGGATTTTTTTTCATATGATAAACAAAGCTTGGGTTGAGGAAGGACATTAAGTAAAATAGTTTCCCTCGCTTCCTCGCCAGTTTAGAAATACTGTATAGACATTTTCCTAGACAGGCGACTTGCCATCAGCGACGCTACAGTCAGTGTATGACTGTTTCAAGTCTGCTGTGAGGGCTTTGGCGAGAAAGAGGAAAAATTGATCCAAAGAGAAAACAAATCTCTTATCAAAATGATCCTAGAAAGGAATGCAATGCGCCGACTCTGATCATTTTCCCAGCACTAAAATAAACACACAGCATTGTGTCGCATCTTAACGAAAAACAATAGCTTATCGGTAATTTTCTATTTTAAAACAGCCACGCATGTTGTGAAGATATCTTTTCTGTCCCTCTATGTCGCCTCACATAGTAATGTCGTTCACTGGCGAACAAATCAGGCGACATGGTAAGAAATACAAATTGAATACAATCCAAAGGTTAATTTTCATGGAGGAAAACGCAAAGAATATGGGTATAACGTTAAAGTTGCCATATTTTCCACAGAAAGGCTAAAGGCTGTCTTACTTGAAAGGCTTGGGAATTTAATTACTGGGTTGAATTCACGCCCTTTTATTAAAAATGTAAGTTTTTAAAAAAAATGCTGCTAAACAGTGCCTTTATGTTCTCCATAATAGGTTATCTGTGTTAATGGATTTGTAACTCTTAAAGCAGGATCCGATGTGACCTGCTATTGGTAAGATTGCCTTGATCAATAACATTATTTTTTCCCAGTGTAACCACTTCCCTGACACGGCAGCCCAGCAATATTATTAACCCTTTGACTGCCACGGGCACCTGACCACACCCTAAAACCAGCGTATTGTCCTCTTGTTTGCAGACTAGTCTGTATATACTGTGCATGTTGTCTGCACAGAATGTCAGTTGAGAAAAATAATGGTGTGGAGGGGGGGGGGGGGGGGCGTTGGATCGCCAACCACCCCCCCTTCCCCCACCAGACACAGCAAGTCTTCAGCCACGATACAATTAACACATTGCAGTGTTCTCTGGAACTCCATCCCACAGTCCCTCTGCCTCACACCCACCCTTGCCTCCTTCAAGACCCATCTCAAGACTCTCCGCTTCGATCTCCCTACTTCCTCCCCCTGTCCTCCACCCTCCCCGACCCCCAGCTTGGGTCTGTAACTCTGTCCGTCCAGTGCCTTGGGACGTCCTCCCGATGCGAAAGATGCTATAAAAATGTACTTTTGTTGTGGTTGTTTATTTTGGAAATGGGGAGGGGGGCAGGCAGATAATTTACTTGGGGTCACATACAACAACAACTTGCATTTATACCGCGCCCTTCATACAGGGCAGCTTATCGGAAAGCAGAGCCTGACGCTAAGCCAGGGAAGCACGGTCGAAGAGGAAGGTCTTCAGCTGTCATCTAAAAGAGGGAATATTGCAGTTTTAAACACATTGGAGCATTGATTATTTTATGACCCCCTAAACAGTGGATATAACGAGCAGACGTCTCAACAAATGCAATTGATTCCTTCCAGACAATAACCGAATCCTGAGAGGTTTTTTAACATTCCTCACTTTTGAATGTTTTTGTGTGTCGGGGAACTTTCAAACTACAACAGCAAAACAACAACAATTTTCACTTAATATAGCACCCTCCACGCAGGGTAGTGTCTTAGGAGCACTTAAACTAAAATGATAATAATACTTACATTTGATATAGCGCCTTATCATGCCGTTGAGATGTATTAAAGTGCTTCACAGAAGATACTGTAAAGTGAATTGACTGTATCTCAGAATGTGGTACCGCTCGACATGTGAGCCAGCTGCACTTCAGATTTGGAATCAGTCTAACCAGCCTGGTTGCATTGAATAAAAATGGTGTGAGGTGGCTTCAGTTATACCATGGATATTGCCTCAGTCTGGTGTAGAACATACAATATCTTACTCAAGCTGTCCAGCCCCCACCTAGAGTACTGTATACCGTTCTGATCACCACAAATAATAATAATCTTTGCATTTCATATAGTGCCTTATGTCATTGAAATGTCGTCTCAAAGCGCTTCATAGAATATATTGTAAAGTGAATTGAATATGTATTTTGTGGGCGAAATATAGCAGCCAATTGTACAAGTAATGTCCCACAAACAGTCGTGGATTGAGTGATCACATTTGTTAGGGGGAGAGATTCTTACCCCCAAAAAGCATTGGGCCAATTGACTAACAACCGGGTTCCTACTTATTGCGAGGTAAACATCCTGCCCGGGAATCAAACCCGGGTTCTCTCGCTTGGGGCGCAAGTCCTCGAACCAATACACTACGGGACGCCACATATATTTATATAATGTATATATGAATAAAAGCTACCAAAACAATGTAAGAGGGCTGCCCAAGCCCTAGTACAGCAGAGAGCAAACAGGATGAAGTCCAGCATTAGAGCAATAACCTACGAGCATTCATTAGACAAGCTGGAAACACTTCAGTGCCCAAAGTGACCTTATACAGGGGTATAACATTTTAAATGGGACTGAAAAAGTAAACCCAGAACAATACTTTTGGATGCACTAAACCGTAGAACAAGAGGAGATAACAACAACAATTATATTTACACAGGGCCTTTCACGTAAGGAGGATGTCTCAAGGCGCTGGACAGTCAGGGATTTGGACCTGAGCAGGGGGTTGTGATCAGGAGGGGTGGAGGGCAGGGAGAGAAGAGGTAGGAAGGTGATCGACAGCGCGGTCGAAGAAGAGGGTCTTGAGACGGGGCTTTGAAGGAGGCAAGAGAGGGAGCGAGGCAAAGGGACTGTGGGATGGAGTTCCAAAGGGTGGGGGCAGAGAGACTCAAGGCCCGACCTCCAATGGTGGTGTGAGCTGGGCGGGGGGACGTGGGGCAGGCCAGAGTCTGCTGAGCGGAAGAAACAGACAGGTTGATATGGAGAGATAGATTAACAGTTGCAGAGTGCAATTGCACGACAGGCACCAGGGAAGGGTTTCTGTATCCAGAGGGTAATAATTGACTGGAACAGATTGCTGAGAAGGATGGTTGAGGCCAAAACACTGTACTCATTAACACAAAAACGGGTGAAGCTGTGATTCGAAGATGGTGGATTGGGTATTCTGGAAGGATGAAATCAAATGGACCAAAGGGTCTTCTTCATTTTGTTTCACCCACAAAATATACAGTCACATCACTTTACACTATATTTTGTGAAGCGCTTTGAGACATCTTGAAGACGTGATAAGTCGCTATATCAAATGCAAGGACTATTGTTCTATTATTATTCATCCCGTGGATGAGACATTAAACCGAGGTCCGGTTTGACAGTTCAGGTGGGTGTTAAAGATCCCATGTCACAAGCTGTTGTGAGAAAGGACTTTCTCCTCATTTCCTGGTCATCAATTTCCCCAGATAACATTGGTCAATCACTTCTTGGCTGTTTGTGGAATGTTGCTGCAAGCAAATTGGCAGTCGCATTCCCCTGCAAAATACACAGTAACTGCATTTTACAGAATATCCTCTGAATACCTTTGAGATATCCTCTAATATGAAAGGTGCTATATCAAATGTAAGGATTATTATTAATATTATAACAATTGCTTTTGCCTTTGGATTTTTGCAAACACAGTATTAAAACAAACTTGTGTGGTTCTTTGATTGATCTTTTTAAACACAACATTTTAAATTGTTGCCTTTGTGAAATCAATGCAATTAGCTCACAGAGCACAGAGGTCTGAAATTCCACCTAATCTTAGTCTGTGAGACCATTTTGTCTGAAATTCATGAGGTAATTTTCACATTATGTATTCAGTTGACAGCTGGTTTTCCACAGTATAGTACTTAAACCATTTTCCAATTTAAGACTGAATTTAAGAATTTCTCAAGGTTCTGTGCAACCTTACATTTTAAGACAAGCTGATTTTATGGGCTAATGTGTGGAATTACTTAGCAGTGGAAATCGAAGGGCTGTGAAAGGCAGATGGGGAATAGAATTTAGTAAAACAGTCTCACTCTGCCCTCAAAACAAGCACCACTGTCAAAACAGCACTTGCTGCAAAGCAGGAGAAATTAATGCCCATTAGGCAGTCAGCATGATGGCTGCAATTCAATAATCCGTTAATTTCTGATGGTTTACTCAGAGATTAAAGGTAAATGAGACTGTGGTGTGCATTGTAAAGCACACCCACTCCCCAGTTCCACTACAGCATATCTCGCTGCATGACTGATGTAGAGTACATTGGAAATTGCATGTTGGTTTATCTGTACATTCATATTTCCTGCATGGGTAACTGTAGCAATATAGAAAATAAAATAGATAGCTGTAAATACAGCCGCATCTTAGCAGGGCTTGTTCGAAAAAAAGTAATGAATAACTATGAGCTGTAACTGCCTTGAGTTTGTGGTAAACCTTATCACAAACAAATGTAGTTTGTAATAACCAATAACGCCCACAAAATAAAACTGGACCAAGGTGGGTTACATTGCTGAACAGTTTGTTATGTGTGGCACATACTGTTAAATGTCTTTGTTATTGTTATGAACATATTGTTAATTACTATTATTACAACAATTTCCTCCCATTTCCTCCAAATTGCAGCGAAGAAAGAAATGCAGTTTTACAGCACTTCATCGCATTGAAACGTCTCAAAATGCCTTTCAAAGGTACCTGAGGTGACTGGTTTTGAGGATATTTCAGCAGCAATTTGACATCAGCAATATCTCACAAAGTCATGATGTAAGGGACCAAAAATAAAATAATAACGATTCTTGCATTTGATGTGGAGTCCTGTAGCTCAGTGGTTAGAGCACTCGCCTCGCAAGCGAGAGACCTGTTTGATTCCCAGAAGGGTGAAATTTTGGGCAAGTTTCCTTACTCCACTGTTTACCAAGCAGTAAGTAGGAACCCGGTTGTTAGCTGACGAGCAGATCCTTTTCTGGTGTTAATAATCCCTTCAAAAAAAATGTGGTCACTCAATCCATGACTGTTTGGGGGACACTGCCGTGTGCGATTGGCTCTCCATTTCAGCCACAAAATACAACCAATTCACTTTACAGTATATGCTGTGAAGTGCCTTGAGACATCTCAACGATGTAATAAGGGGCTGGGAATCTTGGAAGGATTATTATCAGTAGTAGTATTTGCAAAAAATTCAGTTCTTTTGTCAGGGGCAAGTATAAGTTTAGGAAATGGGGATAATGGTAAATAAATACATTCCACTCACCCCTCAAAATTATTTTTGTATGTCAGGGAGTATTTTTAATACAAAACCTCCCCCCCACACACTTCAATCCATTCAATGTTGAATTCTGAACGCGATTCAACCCAAATACCTCACGTCAGGTTGATGCAGTAACCTGGTACCCTAACCAGAGTTTCCACGAATTGCAATGTTTTCTGGTTAGAAAGAGAGAGAAAGAGAGAGAAAAAAATGTAACACTTTAAACTCGTCAATGTAAAGTCATGAGAAGAACCCGGAGACTGTCAAAAACTTCGACATCACAGGAAGGGAGAGACGTGGTTAAAATCTGGGGTCGTGGAGGAGAAGTGGCTCAAATGAGAACGATGTGGTCCCTGTTTTGAGCTGTGAATCTGTTGCCCTGATGTGAGCGGAGCTGAGCTGAGCCACTCGTGCCTTTGCTGAGCCTCATCTCATCAGTCACGAGTATTGCTGCCTTGTCCTCCCGAGGTCACGATGGTGTGATACAGGAGGGCTCTGCAGCCCAGCGCTTGCCTTGGGAAACCCTATCCAGGAAACAGCGGATCAATAACAAGTCAACGCCACCCAACAGAGCAGGAAATGCCAGGACACAGCATGATTGACACCCCGCCCCCGATTGATTAGGGAAAAGCTGTTTTGCAGAGATAAATACACGCCACACAACGAATTTCTTCGTAAACCCACTGCAAAACAAGAGAGAGTGTGGCCTTATGTCACTTTATAATAATCCTTGCATTTGGTATAATAGTAATAATAATTCTTGCATTTGATATCGTGCCTTATCACGTCTTCGAGACGTCTCAAAGCGCTTGACAGGATACGCAAGTGAAATTGACTGTTTATTTTGTGGGCGAAACTCGGCAGCCAATTGCGCACAGCGACGTCCTCACAAACAGCCGTGAATTGAAGTGAACAAATTTTTTTTGTAGGAATTATTACTCCTGGAAAAGTGATCCGCCAATCGACCAACAACTGGGTTCCTACTTAATGCTGGGTAAACAGAGACGTGTGTGTGTGTGGAGTAAGGAAACTTGCCCAATGTTTTGCCCTGTCCGGGAATTAAACCCAGGTCTCTCGCTTGCGAGGCGAGTGCTCGAACCACTGAGCTACTGCCTTCTCTTTTTGAATATTGTCGAGGGACCTTTAACGTTCACCTGTACAGGCAGACGGGACCTCAGTTTAACATCTCATCCAAGAGATTGCACCTCTGACAATGAATTCCCCAGCACTGCATTGGAGAGTCAGTTTTGACCATATGAGTTCAAGTCCTAATGTGGTAATGAAACATCAGTGTATCAGTTGCAGATGTTCATTAACTGATTGAATCATATTATTATAGAATCCTACAGTGCAGAAATGGGCCATTTGGCCCATCGTGCCTGTACCTCTGCCGGTTCTTTGAAAGAGCTATCCAATTAGTCCCACTCCCCCGCTCTTTCTCATAGCCTTGCAATTTTTTTCTTTTCAAGTAAATGTCCAATTCTTTACCATATAATGTTCTTTCAGGGAGCTAACACTGGTATGATGGGATCAATTCTATATTGAGAGCCATCGGAGTCCTGTAGCTCAGTGGTTAGAGCACTCGCTTTGCAAGCGAGAGACCAGAGTTCAATTCCAGGCAGAGGGCGAAACCTTGGGCAAGTTTCCTTACTCCACACAGAGCCTAATAATAATCCCTCCAAAACAAAAAATAATAATAAATTGGTCATTTTCAATCTACGACTGTTTGTGGGACATTGCTGTGCGCAATTGGCTGCCGCGTTCGCCCACAAATATACAGTCAATTCACTTTACAGTGTGTTCTGTGAAGCGCCTTGGGACGTCCTCCCGATGTGAAAAGCGCTATATCAAATGCAAGGATTATTATTATTATTATTGCTGGTACGATGGGATCAGTGCTATATTGAGAGCCATCGCTGATGGGGTCGATGGCTGGCCTCCTGCTATATTGTTTTGTTTCCATTGTTCTAGGGAAGTATGCGTTCGTATGGACTGAAGGGCTTTCTTTACCGGCACATCTCTTTTACTCTTGTGACTTTACTCTTTACCACAATGATTGGTTATTCTGCTCCTTATACCCCTGTTTCGTAATCATGCACCATGTTTCGTAACCATGCAAATCAAAATTTGCCATGAACAACTGTACTTGCTGAAGTTTTACAACTCCACTGGTGTAACCCCACCATTCACAACATGAACGAAGCCCATCTCAAGACCCTCCTCTTCAACCGCGCCTTTGATCATCCTCCTACCTCTATCCTCCCTGCCCTCCACCTCCTTCTGATTCCAATCCCTAGCTTGGGTCCAAACCCCTGAGTGTCCAGCGCCTTGGGACGTCCCCCCAATATGAAAGGCACTTTGTAAGTGTAATTTGTTGTTGTTGTCTAATTTGCTGGCTGTCCAAATGTTAAACTCAGTTCTAGAACAAGTCCCATCAGGAGTAATGCAGAAGGTCAAGGATGAAGAGTGGAGGTTGGGGGGTTCCACAACCACAGACTAGTTAGTGTCTCTAGTCATCATCAGGGCAGAATTTTCAGGAACACCAGTAATGAATACATCACAAGTCATAATTCTCTTCCTAAATATCGATCTCTTTGGGGCAAAAAATGGCTAACAGAAAAGAAAATATAATCATCTTTGCATTTGATATAACAAATTGAAAGATCTCAAAGCAACTCACAGTAATTACTGTTAAGTGCATTGTCTGTGCATTTGCACAAAATGCGGCAGCTAACTTGGCCACAGCAATATTCCACAGTCAGAAGGCAAACAACTTAACAGGAGGATTGTTGGCCAAGATACCAGGAGAAGCCACCTTCTCTTCTCAAACAGTCTCATGGGTTCGTTAGCATTCACTTGAACAGGCAGATGGAACCTCAGTTTAGCATCCCATTATGAAGGGTGGTTCAAAGGGGCAACTCAAGATCCTGAGGTCCAAGTCCTCAACTCAGATTTGAACCCCAAATCTTCTGTCCTAGAAGCAAGAGTGCTGCAAACTGAGCCAAGCTGACACACTTAGCTCACACCAACAGAAGACAGTCAATGCTGAAACAAAACACAGGGACTGTAAAATTGCAAGTGAAAGAGTTCACAAAGAATGTATAGCATGGAAACAGGCTACTCGGCCCAACCAGTCCCTGCTGTTTATACTTAACATGATCTTTTTCCCACTCCTTACTCCCCCTCAGACCCCTCTATTCCCCTCTCCCTCATGTGAAGGTCTAGATTCCTCTTGAATGCATCTATACTATCTGATTCGACCAGCAAGTTCATACAATCTCACTACCCTGAAGGACTGAAACCTCACTAAGTCTTAGCTTGTGAGGCCATTTTGTCTTAAAATTTAAGATTATGCAGAATTGTGAAAAAAAAATTTCAGTTCAGTATGTAATTTGGAAGCTTTCATTTATTTTCAAGAACTGCTGAAAGCTGGCTTCCAAATTAAGAATGAATTGAAATTTCCACAATTAGGCATGATAATAATAATAATAATCTTTGCATTTGATACAGAGCTTTATCACATCTTCGAGACGTCTCAAAGCGCTTCAAAGAATATGTTGCAAAGTGAATTGACTGTATACTTTGTGGGTGAAACGCAGCAGCCAATTGCACACAGCAGCGTCCCACAATCATGGATTGAGTGCTTTAAAAAAAAGCAAACTTGAATTTTAAGATGAAACGGTCTCACAGGCTAGGTGGAATTGTGGGCCTGCAGGGAAGAAAAGAGGAAATTTATTTACACCGGACAAAAACCGCTGCTCAATGAAAGACCATCTTGCTGTTAATTTGCGGTGATGGCCTCAACCACTGTGACCCTAGCATCTGCAGGAAGCATTCAGCACAAACAGCTTCCTCGTCTAAGAGTTGTCAAGTCAAATCGAAGAGCATTCAAGCTTCTGAATCAAATTGCTTCCCTGTCTATTCAGAAGAAAAAAAGAGCTCTAGTCACTAGTGCTTGACTTCTGGTTAAACTCAACAACAAAAACAACAACAACTTGCATTTATAGAGTGTCCTCACACAGGTTAGAGTCCCAAAGCACATGACAGTGGCGGAGCATTAATTAATAATAATAATCCTTGCATTTGATATAGCGCATATCATTTTGTTGAGACGTCTCAAAATGTTTCGCAGAATATATTGTGGAATGTAGTGACTGTGAATTTTGTGGGCGGAACACAGCGGCCAATTGCGCACAGCAGTGTTCCACAAACAGTCATGGATTGAGTGATCAATTTTTTTTATATATAAGAGATTATTAGCTCCAGAAAAGCATCCGCCAATCGACTAACAACTGGGTTCCTACTTACTGTAGGTAAGCAGAGGCATGTGGATTGACAGCTTTTGAAATTTTCTCCTTCCCTTGCCCTCTCCCCCGCTCAAAAGCACTCCCAGTTTCCCTGTACTCCCCCCTTCCCACAAGCCTTGCATTTTGGTAGCATGCCCTTGCACTCTCTGGGATTAGGTAAACAGGGTGCGCACTACACACCAGACAAATCACACGTATACGGAATGTTCAATATATTAGCGAAGGAGGAGACATGGAAGAGATGAAAGGAATCTAGAGAGACCTGATTTCACATAGTTGGTGTTCTGCATGCTGTAAAGGGAACTCAGGACAATAAACTGGGATTGTCCCAATAAAATCAAGGCTATTGGCAAGTATACTGTTGCTATTTCGAGCGCACCATTGAAATACCATCATTTCCTGCTCAGTAAATAATTATGTTTTCCACAATACTTTATTCCAGTGTGGTTTGACTGGGGAGACGGGTGTATTGAAGCCAAGACATCCTTTCCACACACCCTGTGCACATGAGGATCTTCCAGCAGGGATCCTAACGGAGGTCTGACATGATATAATTGTCAATGAGATGGCTTGGTTGTGTCAGCCTGGCACAGTGATAGCGCTCTCACCTCTGAGTCAAAGATTGTGGGTTCAGGTCCCATGTCAGGACTTGGAATCGCATAGTCTAAGTTGATGCTCCAATGCAGTGCTGGGGAGTGTTGCATTGTTGGAGGTGCCGTCCTCTGGATGAGAAGTTAAATCGATGTCTGCTTGGTCAGGTGGACGTTAAAGATCCCGTGACGCTATTCTGAAAGGGAAGGGAGTTTCCCTCGGTACCCTGGCCAACAATTCCCCCCCACAAAATTGGTCACTCGCTCCATGGCTGTTGTTGGACACTGCTGTGCGCAACTGACTACTGTGTTTCACTCACAAAATGCACAGTCACTCCACTTTACAGTACATTCTGTGAAGCGCTTTGAGACATCCCAATGATATGAAAGGCACTTTATCAAACGCAAGGATTATTACGATGATAATCATTATTGATAATGGCCGCAAATATGGAGTCAATTCACTGTTAGGCATGATTTGAAACACTAGAATTATTGTTAGTAATATTAATAAGGAAACTGTAAAGTATGTCCTTCATAAATAAAGCTGTAAAATGATAGCAGCTGATACTGTTCTGTAAAGGACATTTCACATCGTTGAACACTCTGGTAGAGATTTTTATATAATGCGTGCTGACTAGGTGTAAGAGATACAACAACAAGAATTTTACATTCACATGTGTCTTCAACATCAGGAGATGTCCCAAAAGACTTCATGACAGTGGGCCAAGCTCTGCCAAATGGCAGAGAGATAAGAAGAAAGGTGAAGAAGAAAAGAAAGAATTGGGAAAAGGTAATGCTATGTCTAAACTTGGGTCAGCATATTTTCTTTCAGACATGGGGCTGAGAGCGGTCCAGAACACAGTCCCTTCAAACCCTCGCTCAGAGGAAAACATATATAGGAAAACCAGGGGATGCCAGTCATTGTTATTCACAAATCTGCTGTCCAACAGTCACTTGCTTTTGTATTTCCACTTTGTCTCTGTGAAGTACTTTGTAATGTCACCCCATGTGAAAACCATTCTCTTGTTCTTTTATATTTATTTTGCTGTGAACTCAGTAGGTGGCTGAAATATCAGAAGACATAGACAAGTGGCGTTTATCTGCAGGCCAAGTTTGTAAGGGGAATTGGATAGTGATTGGATAGTTGTGCACAAGTTGGTTACCTCATTCACCTATAACATCTCATCCGAAGGCTGCATTCCGTCCTTCTTTCTGACCAAATAACAGAAACAATACGTTACTTTGCTAAAAATTGCAGAACCATCCCGCTTGCACATTGAGCTAACTGCAGAAGACGTTACAGTTACACAATGTGGAGCAAACCCCTGCATTTCACCACTCACCAAAAAACCTATCTTCCAGTTTTTGTAACTGTCATATATGTTTGTGAAACAGAGTTGCCAATCTTACTGAACCTCTTAATCCGATTGCTAGGAGATGTGTAAGAGACCCAGCGTTAACTGAAAAATTTAACAAGCATGATAAATTTGAGACATCTCAAAGCGCTTCACAGGATATACTGTAAAGTGTGGTGACTGTGCACTTTGTGGGCAAAACAAGACAGTATGTGATGACGACATCGTCATCAAAATTCGTCCATAAAATACACCGTCACCCCACTTTACAGTATATTCTGTGAAGCACTTTGAGACATTTCAACGGCATGATAAGGCGCTATATCAAATGCAAAGATGATTATTATTATTGTCACAAATTGATCAGATTCAAAGAGCAAGAAAAACACATTGAACATTCACTTGATTAACATTTCTTCATTTACTATTGCTTAGCTGAAATCAATAGGTGCTTACGTTTACAGTTTACATCACTGCCACAACCTAGTCACATATTGGTGCATCCTATTCACACAAAACATGATTCCTTTTTTTCCCTGACCATTGATAGCATATAGAAGCTGTATTGAAGGTTATTCCAGACATCACTTATTAATGTCTTCAAGAGGATCTTTCAGTGAAGCTGTTTTGCCAATACAAAAGACATTGCTGTCACATTTTGCACATTGAGTGGCTAATCAGGAGGAATACAAAGGGAAGATATTGTCCTTTTAACAACTACTTAAGGTGCTGCTTAGTAATGGTGGACATATTTTCACCGTGCTGCAATTAGAATAGAATAAAACTGTAAAACTAGGTTGAGTGCTCATGTATGTCCAGAGGCATTGACGGTAAATGTAATTATTACAGTGATTATCTAAAGTCCTCAAAGGAAATTTGTTAATTTTGTTTTAATAATGTTTGCTGCGTCACCTGTTCCTTCTACAAATTGTTTTTTTTTATTGTTTCAGTAATGGCATTGCATAGACAACTAATGATTAATGTCCTTGAGCAGAAAGGTACTTCTCGTAAAACAGTCGGTTTTCTGCATTAAAAAACAAGTACTCGCATTCTATAGCACTTTCACATGTGATGACTATTTTTGCAGGCAATGCAGCAGCCATTGTGTAGGCATGGTCCCACAAACATCCATGAAACCTAGGACCACTTAATCAAGAGGATTGTTGGCCAGGACACAGGGAGAAATTCTCTTCTCTTTCTAAATAGTGCCATGAGATCTTTAACGAATGGGCAAATGGGTCTTTGGTTGAACATCTCATCTGGAACACAACACCTTCAGCAGTGAGGTACCCCCACTCTCCCCCAATACTGTGCTGATGTGGGGGTTTAAAACCTTCTGGACCAGAGGCAAGCATGTAATGAACCAAGGCACCTGCTTCAGGAAGTGACCTAATACTGTGATTATAACTATTGCCAAAATACATCACTGATTGTGAATAAGGAAGTCCTCATATCTGTTGCTGCCTTTGGGAAGTGTGGTTCATCTGGTATCTCTATTAATGAGTGAGCCATACAAATGCTAGCTTTGTTATATCAGCAGTCACAACACATCAGACAGCTCGTAAGTGATATGACTGTACACGTCGCTGTGCATAAATTGCTGTGTTTACCTACAAAATGCAGTCACTACACTTTACAGTAAATCCTGTGAAGAGCTTTGAAACCTCCTCCTGAAGTGAATAACGCTAGCTAACAAGATGCAAGAATTGTTGTTATTATATTATTATTTTGTCAACAGAACCTGGATCTTTATTAAATAGCTCGCTTTAATTATTGTCCATCACCACAGGCTCCGATTGTGGTTAGATTTTCAAGTGCAGCATTTGGAAAATGAACATGATGGTTTCTTACCTCAAAGCTCCACTGTGGTCTATTTTTAAATTGAATACTGAGTACTGGTTTCAATCTGTAATGATAAACTAATAATTAATATAGTGGTGTAAATTCAGAACAAATCTGCAGAAACACTACCGCAGTGTGTGAGTAGTAAACGTATTGAACAGGCTCCCTAGGGAGACAGTGGAAGCAGAAAGTGATGATTCTTTCAAGAACAAATGAGGTATATTTCTGTTAGGAAATAATATCTCGGGATACAGTGTTTAGTTTGGCACATGACATATACATGAGACTGCCAGGATAGTACAAGGTGAACTTTGTCTTCTTTTGCCTAGCAAATTCTTATGTTCTTAATCGCGTCAACCCTCTCTGGTGGTCTCAGTAGTCCCATCCCTGAGCCAGTTCTCTATTCAGTGATTGATTTGAACCATTTATCATTAATATTTGACCTTATCCACAACATTGAGAAAATTATCAACATGCCGTACAGTTTTTTTTCCTTCCTTTCTAAAAAAAATTGACTGAAGACACAACTCTTCTGAACAGGAACTGTTTTTTTGATGTTATGTAATATTGCACAAAACATCACCCAATTCTGGTGGAACAAATCCAGCCGTTATTTGAAGTATTATGTCATGAAGAGACATGGCTACTCAATAGCACAAAAATGTGGGAAAACAGTTGAAATTCTGTTCAGTGTTATTAACAATAATAATCCTTGCATTTGATACAGCGCCTTATCACGTCGTAGAGGTGTCTCAAAGCGCTTATCCATGCAATGTGGATTGTATATTTGTATATTTTGCAGACAAAACGCAGCAGCCAATTTGCACACATGGAATGAGCGATCAACTTAATATCCGGGATTTATTGGTCAGGACACTGGGAAAAACACTGTTTTCCCAATGGACATCCCAATGCAGCAGGGTAGCTAGCTAATGCAATATTCCCAACAGGAAATCAGGACAATGTGAAGCAGTTAGTCTATGGATACTTGGGAACATCTCAAGAACATGTGATGTCACGGTTTATGTAAAGAGTAAAAGTTAAAATAAATTTCTCGTATAAATCATCCTGTGAATTTCTTAGATCCCAATGGATTCTGTTGGGTAGCCTGTTTCTGGATTTCTGCCAATACCACTTTGATCAAACATAGGTACAAAGTATCAGATTGGTACAACCTTCCCATCCTAAATTACATTCTGCCTGCAAGGCAATACCTCTGTTCAGTGTAGCTCTAATGGTAAGTACTATATAATTCTATGACAGTTGAGTGTTAGTGTGCCTACAGTGAAGAGGGGAAGGGTTGAATGAATCAGACCTTTCATCTCACTTGCATTGCTCTTACATTCTGGAACCCATTCCACGCACTCTCACCCGCATATTTCTGCTGTGGAGGTTTAAGTAGCCTACTGTCTCCCAAAACTCACATGATTGTCCAGCAAAGCTGTTCTCTGGATCATGTAGAAGATATTCTTGCTCACACCTCCACTTGGCAAACTTCATCCTATTTCTCATACTTTGACACTCTTTTCCTCAACCTGTCTGCCTTGTCCCATCTACCTAAATCCAAAAAATCCACCTAAAAAGCTATCTCTTCTCAGCTTCACAACCTGTCCGCTCCCTCCACTCAATGCTGGATAGTCGAGGGTTTTCCCCCGAGCTGGGAGAAGGGATCAGGAGAGGCGGAGAGCAAGAGGGATGGGGTGGGAGGATGACCGAAAGCACAGTCAAAGAGGAAGGTCTTGAGACGGACCTTGAAGGAGGGAAGGGACAGGGCGATGCAAAGAGATTCCAGGGGGGAGTTCCAGATAGGGGCAGAAAGGGTGAAGGCCCGATGGCAGATGGTTGGGTGGGCAGGGCGGGGGACATGGAGCAGGCCAATGCTTGTTTGACTGTACTTATGGTCACGTCTCCCTTTCTGCTCGGTGTCTAGTCTCTCTGTAAAGTGATATGCGGCATTACTCCATGTGTGAAGGGCAATATATACATGCACGTTGTTGCTATTTATTCTTAATAATTCTAGAATGTGTTGTACAGATTCACATCATTTATCAAGCCACAAATCATTTGAGTGATGATCCAGGAGGTGTCTCTCTCTCAACAATTCAATAGCCTTTCAGTGAGATGTCCTGATGTGATTAGACACTGCACAGAATTACAAATATAATTTATTTGGTTGAGGAAGCTTTAACTTTCTGGGTTTAAAAAAATCCTTGCAGATCCTTGCATTTGATATCGCGCCTTATCTCATGTTTCAAAGCGCTTCACAGAATATATTGTAAAGTACAGTGACTGTATTTTGTGGGTGAAATGGCCAGATATAATCCGCATTGATCAAAGGATTCGTAGCAGAGGTAAAGCAGCAAATCTTCTTTAATGGGCAACAGTCCTCGCCAATAAGACATTCTGCAAGGGACTAAGAGTTGTTTTTTGTATACTGTAGCCAAGTTAAGCAGCAAGTTATTCTTGGTTTTAATAAAGCGTGTAATATTTTGACAGCTGCTTAACTTAATCCAATTAGGTTTGATTTTCCTCAAGTCAAGTTTCATTTCTGTCCGTTATGCCTCCATAGAATCATTGTTTGCTATTTATTTACTTATTTATATATTTATTTATTTGTGTGTGTGTGTTTGTTTACTGTTGCAAATACAGCATGCCTCTGCGCCAAAAGCAGTCACGACCCGTCAAATTTGAAATAAAAACAGTGCAGTGGCTGGGAACACGCAGCAGTTCAGGCAGCATCTATGGAGAGAGAAAAGTGAGTAAACGTTTCAGGTTGATGACCAAAGGTCGATGGGAACACTCAGCAGCATCTATAGAGAGAAGGGATTTGAATGTAAGGACCCTTCCTTACAACAACAACAACATGACATAAAGCGCCTTTCACGTTGGGAGGACTTCCCAGGGCGCTGGACGGACAGAGTTACGGACCTGGGCTGGGGTTCGTGGTCGGGGAGGGTGGAGGGGGGAGGTGGGGAATGGAAGGAGATCGGAAGCATGGACAAAGAGGAGGGTCTTGAGATGGATCTCAAGGCGGAAAGGGAGGGGGCGAAGGGACTGCGGGATGGAGTTCCAGAGGGTGGGGGGGAGCGGCGGATGGCCCGCCCGCCAATAGTGGGGCGAGAGAGGTGGGGCACATGAAGCAGGCTGGAGCCCGCTGAGCGGAGGCAGGCTTTCCCTGCTGGTTTAGCACAGTCCACCTTGGGACGTGCTGTCACTCACACTGGGCTTGATGGACACTACCCTCTCCCTGCTGCACTGCAGATAAAGGAGCAGTTGCTTCAAGCAGTAGACAGTAGCTCCTACTTCTGTGTGCTTTGCTCGCAGCAGGTGCAAGTGGCTCCTGCTTCAATAACACGATGATGAACAATCCTCGCATTTGGCAGAGCGCCTTTCACGCCAGAAGGACGTCCTGACTGCAAATTGGAGTGACTGTGTATTATTTGTGGGTGAACGCAGTAGCCAGTCTGCGCAGCCCAGTGTCCCCACAACAACCATTGAAGTGAATGACTAATTTTATTTGGTGAGGTGGGGGGGGGGGGGGGGGGGAGAATTGTTGGACAGTCACTGGGAACGAGAAACTCCCTTTTTCTTTTCAAATAGTGCTGTGGGATCTTTAGCGTCCACCTGAACAAGCAGACGAGACCTCGGTTTAACGTCCCATGCAACTCTCCCAATCAACATTGCATTAGTGTCCCATCCTGACACTTTAACCCAAACCTTCTGACTCAGAGCTCCGACACAACAAAATGCACCCTTTAAACTACAAATGTACAGGAACAACCCGTGCCTGCAATTACATGTGAGCTGATACGAGTGATTTGACCCTATAGGCGCTGTACCCCAGCTAAAATAATAGATGTTATTTTTCATATATATTATTAGTTGGGAGTTGGTGCAGAGGTTTTCTGGATCTCATGTAGGCCCAACCTCGATTTTCATAAGCAACTTATTTTCTCCACTGTTCTCTTCCAAAAGGAGGCGAGTTGAAACAAAAACAGAGAAAGCTGGGAAAACTCAGCAGGTCAGGCAGCATCTGGAGAAAGGAAAGTGAGTCAACGTTTCGGGTCCACGACTCTTTGTCAGAACTGAGTTGAGTTCAGTTCAGTTACAATTCTGTGGACACCGGCAAACTTTCAGGACCTCAAAAGCCACTTGGGTTGTTACTGATTTCCAGCCGCCTCTCCCCGCCATCACCCCCTGCCACCTCCGGTGTTATGTAACTATTCGTTAGAGCAAATGAGAGGACTGTGGTTCGATTCTCGGGCAGAGCGAAACCTTAGGCAAGCTTCCTTATTCCACACGCCTCTTTTTATCTAGCAACAAGTATATCAAATGCAATGATTATTATTAATATTATTATTCCAGACTAGGTATTATCTTTAAGAACTGAACAAATCAAACAGCTGTAACTACTCTTAATTATCTATTGTGTTCAAATTCATGGTAAGAACAGCATTTCAAAGGTGAAGTTCAGTGACATTGAGTGAAAATGGGGCAATTGTCTTTGACCCACCCAGGTTTTCTATTGTCTTTTGTATGTGTAATCTAATGCATTAGCGTATATATACACATTTGTACACACGATTTGTAGGATAAAGGCAGAAAACGGAGACCCAAGCAAACTGTTGCTATTCCGCAAAAGACCCACCCTGCCGCTTCTTCCCTGCACCACACTGATAAGGAGACTGCAGAGCCCACAGAAAAAGTTGTAGTGCCCAAAGCGATGATAATAACACTACCACAGATAGTGTACTGAATTCAGTTACCAAAACACGTTGGCAAAACTTCCTTGCAGCAGTCCTAAGTATGTAAAGCAATGTGTCCTGTGAAAAATTGCATTTGTTTTAATTTTTAAATTCAACATTATATGCCCATAACAACTAATTAGCTAACAACGCATTTACCACTTCAATATGTGAAACGCTTTGACATGATAATACAAGTATTGCTAACCATGTAATTAGCTTTATCAGTTGCATTGGTCTTGTGCTTCTTGTAGGAGGTTTTGCATTCAATATTAACGCTGAAATTGCATTTCTCACCTAGGAAGTGCTTGAGCCGGGCATAGCATTCAATTCCCAAACTGTGCTGCAGTTTAGTGCAGCTATGAAATATACAGTCAATTCACTTTACAGTGTGTTCTGTGAAGCGCTTTGGGACGTCCTCCCGACGTGAAAAGCGCTATATCAAATGCAAGGATTATTATTATTATTATTATTAGTGCTATTTTAGACCAACAGACTTTGAGGAATGATTGCAGGCTAAATGATTGTAACAATATTATCATAGAATCACACAGCATAGAAGGAGGCCATTCGGCCCATCGTGTCTGTGCCAGCTTTTTAAAAAGAGCTATCCAAATCAATCCCACTCCCCCGCTCTCTCCCATAGCTACGCAAACTTGTCCTCCCCAACATGTGCAATTTATCTGAAAATCAATTGCTTATTACTTCTCTGCAAACACCTTGATTAGCCAATTTGCAATGTCATTCACTGGAGCTCTCAGTTTAGCACAGAAACTAAGCATTCATTGGAAGGATTTTCAATGCCCCCTCTTGCCCTGATTCTGTCTTGGTATAAACTTCAAAAATGGTATCACTGAGTTATTGATGCAGAAACAGCACAGTATTTCAGAGGTTGTTATTTGTATCTAATATCTCATGGTTTTAATTCAATCAACCCCCAAATTAAGAAAGATTAGATTAATAGGTCAAATATATTCCTCAGCCCATTGTGTTATTTTATTATAAATTTCAGATATCAACACATTTTCTCCATCTCCATTGACAACAACAACAAAATTACATTTGTATAGCGCCTTTTATGTCGGGAGGACGTCCCAAGGCGCTGGACAGACAGAGTGACGGACCCGAGCTGGGGGAGGGTGCAGGGTAGTGCGGGGAAGCAGGGAGATCGAAAGCACGGTCGTAAAGGAGGGTCTTAAAAGTAGCAAGGGAGGGTGCGAGACAGAGGGACTGCGGGATGGAGTTCCAGAGGGTGGGGGCAGAGTGGCGGAAGGCCCGCCCACCAATAGTGGTGCGAGCAAAGGCACGGGACGTGAGCCTGCTGAGCGGAGGGAGCGAGCAGGATGGTAGGGGGTTAGGAGGTCACAGACGTCGGGGGGGGGGGGGGGGGGTGTAAGATCGTGGAGGGCTTTGAAAGTGAGGACCAGGATCTTGAACTATATCCTCTGTAATGGGAAGCCGGTGGAATCGGGCGAGGATGGGGGTGATAGGATCGCGGAGCCTGGTGCGGGAGAGGACACGGGCTGCAAAGTTCTGGATGATCTGCAGCCTGTGGAGAGAGGAGTTGGGGTGGTCAACAAGCAATGAGTGCATAGTCAAGCCTCGATGTAATGAAGGCGTATATGAGGGTTTCAGCGGCCTGTGGTGTGAGACAGTGACGGATCCGGGCGAATTGCAGAGGTGGGGAAAGGCAGAGCGGGTCATGGCGCAGATGTGGGGTAGAAAGGATAGTTGAGGGTCAAACAAGAGCCCAAAGTTCCGGTCTGGCTTACTAAGGTGGAGTGAGCAACCATGGATGGTGATGCAGTCAGCGCCTGAGGTGTGGAGGCACTGATGGGAGCTAATCAGGAGAATCTCCGACACCCTTACTTTCCAGGCATCTGTCTGATTGATATCTATCAATCAGCTTTGCATTGACTTTATGAATGAAAATACACCCTGTAACTGTTGAACAAAGTTATAGTTTGGGTTTAATTCTGAGGAAGTTCAGCTTGTAGTGTCGTGCTTGGAAATTCTACAATGTCCAGGATACACCTGCATGTTTAGAAAGCGACAAAATATTTCCTTTGGCAAGTTTTCCTTGCAGCTGCGTTAAGTGTGTCAAACAACCTAACCCTTTAAGGGCAGAGGAATTGCATAGTGTGAAAAGCGAGCAGGAAATAGACAACTTTTGCGTAAACTACTTTGGCTTGAATTGGGATTTCAGTTTAGGGTCCTAATGTCTGCACATTCAGAACTGCACATGCAAAATTCACTGTCACGTTCGCCTACAAATATAGTCACTACACTTTAAAGTGAATCCTATGAAGCACTTTGAGACGCCTTGACATGTTATACCAAATTCAAGGATAATTTTTATTACCCCTAAATATTTCTACCAAAGTATCAGCCTATTCCTCTTTTAAACATTTTTAAAGCATTCTGGTATTTGTCTTAAACTTGTGTGAAGAAATTATGTAATTTCATGGTATATTTTCTAACAGGCACTTACTAAAAGAGAATAATTTGGGAGAGAAAAAAAAACTCCCCCACATATTATAGATTGCCCTAAGCTACCAGTTACTTCATAGAGAGAAAACAGAAGCCAGCACATTCTTAAGCTTCAAAACCTTAACCGTTTCTTTTTAACAATTTGATATGAATTGGACTGCGATTGTTGATTACAAAGGTAAATTTAGAAAAAAAAATCTACCATAATTTAAAATTAATAGCAGAACAGGCTTGATGGACTGAATGGCCCATGAAGGGTTGGTATGCAAGGACATTACTGTGCACCCATACACTAACTATCTGCAATTACTTGTGAAATAAAATCATCTGGTTAATTATAGAAAAAGAAATCAAATATAGCTGAGAACTTTAGAAAGCATTTGTATTTAAAATTCAGCTCATCAGAGGTTTCAGTATAAACCTGTTACTATATTGGACTACAATTCACAGCATGCATTGGATAGGCTTCAATCAGTCTTGTGAATCATTTAGACAGATTTGCCTAACTTCCAATCTCTATAGCAACAGATGCAGGCAACTCAGTGGTTGCAACAATGCACAACATCACATTTAAATGAGAACCAAATTATTTCAATTTCAACACATGGAAATAGCTGTAAAGTAGCCCTTTTTAATACCCTCGAAGTGCTTCATCTCCATAGGTTGCTGGATTCAAATGTGAAGCTGTCAAACGCTTTGATGCACATGCCTACTCCTCTGTGCTTGGAAGGTCTGTTTATAAAAGTGCAGCAACAAGATCACAAGTGCTGTTCGAATGAAGACTCTTCGGCCCATTTGATCTCATCTTTCCAGAATACTACCCACTTCCGCCTTCCCATCACAGCATCAAGCCATTTTTAGAAAAAAAATAGCTCCAGAGACCCTATCTCAACTACCTTTCCTGGCAAACCTGATGCATTTGTTAATTTTCCTCTGGATAAAGAAATGTTTCTCGGGTCTGCCTGAAAAGTGTCATAACCATAATCCTTGCATTTGATATTGTGCCACATCATGTCATCGCAATATCTCAAAGTGCTTCACAGAATATATTGTAAAGTGAATTGACTGTGTAGATCAAAAACCAAAAGAAAAATTAAATAAAAAGGGAAATTAGGTTATTAAAAAAAACGTACAGAATGAGAAACGATTTACGCCAAGAAAGTTACAAAATTAGATCATTGTTACTTTTTTTAACAATACTTTCTTATGCATACAATTATTGCTACAGCTCGTTACATTTCAAAATGTTTCCGTAGGAGCCGATTAGTTTGCGGTTACCAATAATAATATAATAATAATAATCCTTGCATTTGATACAGCGCTTTTCACGTCGGGAGGACGTCCCAAAGCGCTTCACAGAACACACTGTAAAATGAATTGACTGTATATTTGTGGGTGAACGCGGCAGCCAATTGCGCACAGCAATGTCCCACAAACAGTCGTAGATTGAAAATGACCAATTTATTATTGTTTTGGTTTTGGAGGAATTATTATTAGGCTCTGTGTGGAGTAAGGAAACTTGCCCAAGGTTTCACCCTCTGCCTGGAATTGAACTCAGGTCTCTCACTTGCAAAGCAAGTGCTCCAACTACTGAGCTTCAGGACTCCACATAATGTGGAAATATATAATGAAACGTCTCCATTTAGATTCCGAATAAACTGCAAGGCTTGTAAACTTGTATCGTAAATAGATGCAGGTTGCCCCCTGCTGGTCGCAAACCGAGTTGGCTCGTTGATGACATTTAATTTTCACATTATTTGACTGGATTTTTTAAAATTAATACCTACTTAGTGTCACAGTATATTGTGCGCACGCACCCCTTTCACCACACTGTGTGGGACATAGTTTCAAAGGATGGAATATAATTAAAATAAATACACAACAGCAGTGAGTTACCGAGTTAAACTACACTGTTTTGTTACACACACTGTGGATGGCTCAGTTGGCACATTGAGGGAAATACTGTACATAATTGGTCCAAGCGAAGCTCTACACAAAATTTCTTTTGACAAAGTTACAAATAATTTCCAACTCAAGAAACTCGGCTGAAAAATTGACTTTTCTTTTTGGATAAACGCCGGTCCATATTTATATCCACAGCTGTAATAAATATTAATTTGTACAGTACTGTAGTTTGCTTTATTTCCCCATGTCTGTTCTAAAATCACCAGTGTGCCACACAGTGCAAAATCATTTCAGCTTTAAAGCACTCTGAGCTGTTAAGAGGATGTGAAAGGCGCTATACAAATGTGATTTTGTTGTTGTTATTAATATGTTGCGGTGTTAAAACAGCGAGCACTACTGCTTGTTGCCTTTGCGTTGTAGCAAGGTAAGGGAAGAAACATAAATTATATTTGCACAAAGCTATCGGTGAATAATTTGCCAAACAGACTCAAAAGCTTGTGACATCCTCCCGACGTGAAAGGCGCTATACAAATGTAATCTTGTTGTTGTTGTCTGTGCTGGGGAACTTTGTTTTTTAAAAAAAAGCTTGGGCTAGGGCCAAGCAATGGCGAATTAATACAACAGCTACTAGAAAAAAAAAGCTTGGCTCTTCAATTATCCTAAAGAAAATTTTACTCTCGCTAATTGTGCAAAATGTCCCAGCTTTCCCTCACAAGTATTGATGTGATGTGAAGGAAACCGACTGACAGCAGTAATGCTATGACTTGAAATGCCCTGTTCTCACGATCCAGATTCATTCTAAAACTACAGCACTCTACTATAATTAGATATCTAGATCTGATCGCTAGAACACCAACAAAGCTGTAAGGCACACTGGGTTGGTTACTCAGCACTGGAATACCCTTTGCTTTTTGTCAAAATCCCTGGTTCTAGGATTTTGTAATTTAAGAGTTTGAAGCTGATTTTCATCACTGCTTCTTAAACCTAGAGAGGAACCTAAAATGCCCAGTTCATTTTGTACCACATTGTAAAACCAGCGCTGGTGTGAAGGTGAATTGAGAGTCCTGGAGCTCCTAACAGAACATTTCTACTGCAAATTATTGCACAGCTTTATAGTGTACCTCTTGTACACTAATCTGGCTGTAGCTGTAACCAGCATTCAGCAGGCAAGACAGTTCCGGAACCATTTTCAAATGAAGTACTGTACCAAACAAAGCACAGGATATCCACAGCACACGACACTCAAATGGAACGTTTTCCTCTCCCGTGTTACATGTGACCAAGGAAGACCCACGAATAGTGCTAACAAATTAAGCATAAAGTTCACAGTAATGGGTCGACGTTGAATCATTTTTATTAAAAAAAATAAATTTCAAAACAAAAAAATTCAAGAAACCTTAACGTACCTTCCACTTTCTCACAGAATACAGTCAATTCACTTTGCGGGATATTCTCCGGAGCACTGTGAGATGTCCAGTCCCTTGGGACATCTCCTGACATGAGGTGCTAAACAAATGTTATTTTGTTGTTGTAGAAGATTAAGTGCTATATCAAATGCAAAGATTATTATGTTTACTGCATTTGGAGTCCTGTAGCTCAGTGGTTAGAGCACTCGCTTTGCAAGTGAGAGACCTGAGTTCAATTCCAGGCAGAGGGCGAAACCTTGGGCAAGTTTCCTTACTCCACACAGAGCCTAATAATAATCCCTCCAAAACAAAACAATAATAAAAATTGGTCATTTTCAATCTACGACTGCTTGTGGGACATTGCTGTGCGCAATTGGCTGCCGCGTTCGCCCACAAATATACAGTCAATTCACTTTACAGTGTGTTCTGTGAAGCGCTTTGGGACGTCTAGAAGATGTGAAAAGCGCCATATCAAATGCAAGGATTATTATTATTAAAGCAATCATAGTAATTAAGCACTGGTAATAGTTTACATAGGATTGGAAAAGCAGAATACTAGAAGGCTAATATCCCAATGGCCAATGTACTACAACCTCCCCATATCCCACAATATCTCTTAATATGTTTAGTCTCCAATAAGACATCCATCCACCTCTCTCTTGAATTCCTCAACTGGTATTTCATCTATGGTTTTCTGGGACACTGCCTTCCACATTCAAATGCAGTACTTAAGATTGTTTAATTTCAGTCAGGGTAACCCAATTTGTCTTAATTTTAAGTTTACCTCCTCACTCAACCCTCCGATGGAAACAAGGTCACAAATAGCTCACTTTAAGTAGTTTTCATTATTCTAAACCCAGATAAATCATCGTCCTCCCCCCACCCCCAAGATTACACAGATCCAAATATCTCAGCTTTTCATACTATTGGGGTAGCCCTTCCCTTCCAGTTCTTCGCATCACAATCGTGAACCCACACTGCACTCTTTCACTCTATTTCTCCAAAGCCAATTGGAACTATCCTTTCTGCAACTAGGCACCCAAAACAAATTAGGATAAATGGGAAGAAAATTTAACCAAAATAGACAGCTGTACAAAATAAGCATCTCAAGCTATAAATTAATTATACATTATATGTAGAAATTGTGCAAGACTTTATTAAAAATTTACATCAAATTTATGGAAGTGTTAAAATGAATAAATAACCGTGCAAAAGCCACAGGCCAGTAAAAGTTGAATTCAATAACACTATATAGTGGCACTCAGCAAATAACATTCATTAGATTCAGTCACAAAAGGGAACATTTATAATAAAACACTTCACACAGGAATGTAAAAATACACACCAAGAAAATCTGAATTTCTGTAAACTTAAATGGTATAGATTATATACAGAAATTCCTGCACTCAAAAAGGAAGCACTTTAAGTGTCTCTGGGATTTTATCAGAGAACTGGAAATCAGCATCACGGTTTCTCGATAAATGCAGTTTCTTATTAATTGCCAACAATTCTCAACAGGTTTTTCTCTGATAGCCCAGCCAAGAATGGCTGACATAGTTCCAAAATAAGAGTAAACATTGGATATTTATTGCTAACTTTAATGCTCCAAATACATTTTGTGTACGGAAATTTCTGAATTCTATAAATTTCACGAAATACCTGAAACATGACCTTTAAAATCAGTGCCTTAAAAGAAACGTATGGAAAGGACATTCCCTTTGCTGGTGTATATGGAAGTAACACCACAAAACAAACTGAGATGAGTTGACCTGGGTTATTCGTTAGTGGTAAGACCATACAAAGAAATATAGAATGAACAAGCCCATACAACAATTTGGACAGAATGTGATCAGAATTGGATGCTAAACAGATAAGCTTGTTTCAAAACTCGAGCGACTAGTTTTGCACTTGATTACTGCACTTGTCCAGTCAGCACTGGTGATAGCGAGCACAAATCTACACATACTTATAGTAATACCAAAATATCCGTGTTACATGATGTTAGATTCTACCAAAGGTTAATATACTCTACACAAAAAAATGGTGTCAGTTGGACAGGACATTTACAAATAAACCTCCCCCCACATCTGTAAAATACAGTCAGAGACAGAATAACCTAAAACACAGTCTATGTACATTTGCTACCATAAACGGATCATGTAAACCATTAAAATTCACGGCAAAACCAGAATACAAGCAAAGTAAACTTAATGTAAAAGCATGGCCTGAGTAATTCCTCATCTCGCGAGATATGAATGACTAATTCTCTAAAAGAGTTTGGGTAATTGTCGGAGCCGACTGACATCAAGGATGTTGCCCACCATACTGTTACTTTCTGAGTGTTTCGGTGTTTCAGGAGAGATTGGTTTGATTTTATTAGAAGTCAGAAGGGTTTCAATTCCATTTTCCTTTTCAGGATGTTGGGTGTAATAGGTTTCTCCAACATGCATCTTCATTTTGGGCTTCACACTCTTTAAATATGGTTGAGATTCTTGTTGGATAGGAGGCTCCACAATATTTACTGACTTTGAGGAAGCAATCCCATTTGAAATGTTTCTTAGAACATTCCTGTCCATTTCGGAGAAAGACCCGGGAGAACGGTGCTTGTTAATACTCTTCTTTCCTTCACTTACTTTTTCAATTTTTTCTTTTCTAAAGGCAACACTTTCATGTTGATCAATGGCCTCAAGTGAATCTTCCTCCTCTTCACTGCTATTATCACACTCTATGAGTCCATACCTCATCATGTACTTTCGTGTAGCAAATGACATGTTATTGGGTGAAATCAGACTCAGCCCTACCAGGCTTTTGTCTGGGTTTAACTGTAGAAGATTATGCGATTGATCGTTGGTGTCATTTCTGCTCTGAGCTATCTGTGAAAGCTGAGAATCATTCAGGTACTTCAAGGCTATAGCATTGGCCTCCATGCTGAGGTCAACTGCACCAGTCCCAAACCCACTTGTGTTCACATTGGCAAAGGACATGTAGTTCAACCTTGGGATAACTGCTGCAGGGTGTATGCAAGCCAGGGTACTAAAAACAAGAATATGCAGAAATTACACATCCATACAAATATCCCATTTCTTAATGGACCAACAATATCCATCAGATTTCCCCACACATTAATCATCAAATGTTTTTCTAATAAATAATAATCCCTCCAAAAATAAAACAATAATAAAATTGGTCATTTTCAATCCATGACTGTTTGTGGGACATTGCTGTGCGCAATTGGCTGCCGGGTTTCGCCCACAAATATACAGTCAATTCACTTTACAGCATATTCTGTGAAGCACTTTGAGACGTCTAGAAGACGTGAAAAGCGCGATATCAAATGCAAGGATTATTATTATTCAAATGGTTTAAAGTTTTAAAAACAGAAGAGATCATTATACAATTACCATTATATTCTGAGATGATAGCTAGCCTAGATGCAAAATTCCCATAAATAAATATCTGACGTACAACAGTGAATATTTACAGTGAACCTACACTAGCTTTTAAGTTTATTGGTGCTCAACAAACTATTATTTTCATTTACTGCCATAGGGGAGTTTCTCCTAATGTCCTGGTGAACAATCCCCCAGTAAAACTGCTCATTCATTTCATGGCCGTTTGTGAATGTGGAAGTTGATTTGCACACAACTGTCTGAAGGTTTTCAGGAAGGACTTGAAAAAGGGGAGAGGGGGCAAGGCAGAGGGATTAAGAGAGTGTTTCAGAGTTTTGGAGCGTAGTGGCTGAAAGCGCGACCTCCAATGGTGGGTCGGAGGGTGCGAGGGACGAGCAGGAGGCCGGTGCCAGTCAAGCGGAGGCGCCGGGTGGTGGATTGGAGTGAGGAGGTTGGAGAGGGAGGGAAGCGCCAGAGAGTGAAGGGATTTGAACATGAGAATTACCTTGCATTTTCAACTTTATTTTTTATTTTCTTTGTTGAATTGGAAGTTTCCAAATCAATTTGCACTCCCATTTTCTTGAGCTGTTTCATGGTTGCACTCAGCACATCATTTTCATCTTTCAGATAAGTGTGGGTTTTAGATCTTTTATTCCTACTGCGACTAGTCTGCATGACTTCAGAAATTTCTGACTCAACAACTTCATCATCCATTCCTTGGTTTTCACTTGGTGAAGACTGTAAAATTTGATTCACTTGGCCCTTTAGGAAAAAAAATACATCCATTTTTCAATCTTCATAACAACAACAACAACAACAAGATTCCATTTATAGAGCGCCTTTCACGTCAGGAGGACGTCCCAAGGCGCTGCACAGTTGGGTCATGACCCGAGCAGGGGGGAAATGGTCAGGGTGAGGGGAGGGAAGGGAGGGAGAGAGGAGGGGGAAATGGTCAGGGTGAGGGGAGGGAAGGGAGGGAGCGAGGAGGAGGAAGAGAGTCGAGAGGGGAGCTGAAGGCACGGTCAAAGAGAAAGGTTTTGAGACCGGCCTTGAAGGAGGAAAGGGAGGAAGCAAGGCGAAGGCACTGGGGGATGGAGTTCCAGAGCCTGGGGCTGAGAGGCTGAAGGCCCGATCACGGATAGTAGGGCGGTTGGGGCGGGGGACGTGGAGCAGACCGGAGCCAGAGGAACGGAGGGTACGGGCAGGTAGGTAGGGGTGAGAGTGAGAGGGGAACAGAAGGGTATGGGGGAGTAAGGAATTGGTGAAGAAATGTTTTCAATGTTAACTGAGAAACAAACATTTAAATGCCATGCATTCAAAACTCATACACCATATTAAATAAAGACGGATGTGTGAAGATGTATTTATTGTGATTGAACAGAATACTTACCATTAAGTGCTGATAAAACATCTGTTCATCTTGTAAACAAGGGTTAGCAAGTGGTTCTATAGCATGTTCCTCAGTTTTTGGCACCTCTTTGTTACCTATATCTGAACGGCATCTCTGAAGGCATATGCTGGCACTCTCCCCAAGCACTGGGCTCTGAAAACTGACTTGGTCGTTGTATTCATTTTCTGCATCTTCACGTGCAGAGCTAAATAGCAGATAATTTAGGAGTTCTGTTAGTCCAAATGTACTTTTTTTAACATTATCATTTTAGGGTAATACAAGCTGCACTACACTAATAAAAATAATAATGATCACTTTATCCATGACCATTTGTGGGGCACTGCTGCGCGCAATTGGCTGCTGCATTTTGCCTACAAAAAATAACAGTCAATTCACAGTAAATTTTGTGAAACGCTTTGAGATATCTAGAATACGTGATAACAACAATAATAAGATTACATTTGTATAGCGCCTTTCACATTGGGAAATATAAGGTGCTATATCAAATGGAAGAATTATTATTATTAATGAATATCCATAAGTAGGGTTTCCCTATTGAGCCTGCAATATCACTTTTAACAGGTCATACATATCTAGGCAGTGCTGTGGCAGAAGTCACCCGAGACCCATGGGCACAATTATATTTCACTGTAGAGGGGCCAAATATGACTCCTTATTTATTTCCCTCACGAAACACCTTGGAATAAATTAAGCCCCTGTTTATGACTTGGTCAAATTATGGATACTCTAAATTTACTCTATTTACATGGTGTTTCAAATTCTAGTGGAATTTTATCCCTAAGGCTTCCTGAAAGAATACAGCATGAGCTCAGTCAATTAATTACATAACTTTGATGCAAATCCAAGGTTCACCTTGCTTTCTCTGGTTTCTTTTTATTAGTACAAAGAATATGTTCAAAGCACTGGAGGCCTTGAGGAAGTTGCCTTTAGCACAAGATAGACAGACTTAAGTGCATTAGAAAATTACCTTTTTCTTAAACAAAAATTTAGAAACACGAATTAACTTTTTCAGTTGCAACTTTTAAACTAGAAAATGTTTCTTACTTTTGCACATCAGCAGTGGTTTGCTTGGAGGTTTCTTGACTGCTCTCTGCAAAGCTGCAAATGTCCACTGCATTTAGTGATGAAGTAATACTGGTATCCTCAACTGCGACAGGGATGGCCACATCTTCTTTGGACAGTTCAGAGTCATTCAGCTTGAGTGAAGACATAGATTGTTGCACTTGGTGTTCATCTGGTGGGCACCAGAACAAACTGGCACCTAAAATCAAGAAAATAGATGTCACTGGAAGTCCTGTAGCAAAGGCAGTGTTACTTTTAGCCACTACTGCCCTAAAGGGTAGGGTAATCGTAGATGGACGAGTTCAATGTTTGTAATGTCACATTATACAAATGGAGAACTTGCATTATTCAAAATTCACAGCATAATAAATCAAATTACAAGTTTTTCCCCCAAACTTTTATCATACAGTCCCAAAAGATTAATGAGAATTTTTCTCCAATTTCCTTTCCCTTGAAACCATACAAATTACTGAGTCTTACCTGTGTTAACAGCAATGCTGACACTTTTCCTCATTTGAATTCCAGATGTCTGGGTTTCCATCTTATCAAAATCCATTTGTCTCTCTGGCTGCGGTACGAGGTTGGAGATACCAACACTCGTTGAAGCACAGGGGATCCCGGCTGGGGTCCTAACAGCACAGGTCTGAGTGTCCAAAAGCCGTTGAATCTGCAATACAAATAATAAAAGGAATAATGATTTGTGGAATTTTTACAAAGCTCAAGTGTTTTGAAACATATTAAAATTGCCATGTCGATTGGGTCATCATTCCCTTTACTTTGGGTTTTGTAGATGAAGCATCGATAATTTTGATGCCTCATCTCCTTCCTCCTCCCACCCCCTCGTCCCCTCCCAACAAAATAGTTATGGTCTTAATATCCCTTGCAAGGCAACATTCAAGATAGCTAAACTAGTAGGAATATATTATTTCATTTTCCTACACAAATATTTTATATTGAAGTAATAATTAACCTGAGCTTGAAGCAGCTTTAGTTGTCGGTCTTGTTCCACGAGCATCTTGTAAGCATCAACAGGCAAACCCATGGCTCCATTTGCTTCTTGGTCAGGCCCCATTCTAACCCCAGAAAAGGGCACACACGCAGAAGGTCCTGTACAACTTTTACATGGGTTTTGCTGTGAAGCATGTGGATTTCCTAGTGATTTTATATTGGTGTTCTTTGGAGGTGAACCATTCACCTGCGATTGGAAACTCTGGTTCATGGGGCTGGTATTACCATATACAGCATTATAGTGGGAAATAGGTGAAAGCCCCAGATTTTGGTGACAAACTACAGGGTTACAGTCATGACATATAGGTGAGTGGACCCCTGTAGAACCATAAGTTAGGCCATTTCCTTGCCAATTGGCATTCATTGAAGGTACGCAGTAAGGCCCATGATGTTGGCAGCAATTACAGTAGTGAGTTGGATATTGAATAGGGAAATGCGGTGGTGGCCCCATCATCGGAATTTCAGAAGTTCTTACTGGCGAATGAGGCAGGAAGGTGGGAGTATGCTGCAGAGACGGTCTATTGGATTTGATCGGAGAAGGTGGCTGTCTGGTGTTGGGCAGAGATTGCCTGCCTCTGGAAGGAAATGCCCCTTTTCTCAACACTACATTATGCAATGCCTCAACCCTATTAGTCGGTGAAAGCAATTTGGGTTGGTCCATGGTGCTATCTGGTGAAGGGCCACTTAGTGGAGTAGAGGATGATGATGATGAACAGGAGGAGCTAGAAGTCTTCCTCACAAATTGCCTACTTTTTTGAAAATTGGTATGTTGCGGTGGTGGCATTTCTCTATTGGACTTGGCAGATGGTATTGATTGCTTTGAAGGAGGACAAGTTTGTTTTTGAAATGGTGCTGCCCCATGGGATACCAATCCAGGTTGCCTATTTTCTGAATATGGTTTCATTAAATTAAAATTTCCACATGTTGCATTCTTTTTTGGAGGCATGATTGGAGCCTTATTTTGATGTGGTTTTGTAGTAGAATTCTTTGGCTCTATAAAGCTTCCATCAAATACTATTGATAGCTCAGGCACAGAAGGGCAGATCCTTGGAAACTGTATTAAAAAAAAAAGTCAATATTTTTGCATGCACAGTGGAAGAAAAGGTTTTGAGTGACAAAGTGATTGACACACTTCAATCTGATCTTTGGTTAATGTAAACAGGGTAGTTTTACACTTTGGTTAGTATATTCCACCCACGGTTTGCTATTGCTCTACATATATATTTTTTCAGGGGAGGGGAAAGGGGTAAGTCTACAGTTCAAATCGCATGGAACCACAGTATTTCACTTTAAGCCAAATGATTCCCTGAAGCTCTGCCAATGATGCCTTCTCACAGATAGTAGAAGAACTCACTAGACATTCAACCAATTTCCCCAAATATATAATTATATTAGAATATATATTATATATACACGTTTTAGACACAATACAGATTGAAATGCATTTCACAATCAAAATACAACTTGGATTGAAATGATACCATCTTCATGACATGTTCTCGCGCATCATGCATTACTGTTTTTTTACAACACAGAACACAGCCCATCCTGTCATATTTATCATCCAAAGTATTAGTCCTTATACATTTTGATCATACATCTCTACACAGTTGGAGATTATTTTCTTGTCGACCCAAATAGATTAAAAGGTCACGAAGCAACTCAGCAGTTTTGTATTAAATTCCGCCTTCTGTAACACTGACGTTTATTTCAATTGTAATCACTTTTTCAAATGTGATAGAGCATTTAATGGGCCATTAACAAATCAAAAATAACTGAATACTGTACCTGCTGGCCAACAGGGTGAGGGCTTGGCATTGGTCGTGGAGAAAGATCCTCTTCCCCCACACCAGAGTCCTGATCTCCACCAGATATCTTGTTTGAAGGCAATTCAAGCTGCAGACTGAAAAATAAAGTGTGATACCAGGTTTTACTTTAGGGTGTAATATTCCTATTGCAATGAAACTGAGTTTAGCCCATCAAAAAGTTCAGCATGAAAAACTGTATGCTGGGTTTCCTGTGCTTTTAGGCACATTATATCAATAATAATAACTGTTTGTGGGACACTTCTGTGTGCAATTGGTTGCCGCATTTCGCCCACAAAATATACAGTCAACTCACTTAACAGTATATTCAGTGAAACGCTTTGAAACATCTCAAAGACGTAATAAGACACTATCAAATGAAAATATTATTATTATCAGCACCTTTGTATGACATTAAGTGGAGGAACACTCACCAATTCCCTACAATTTTGCTAGCCACCTCCTTGAAGAAATCACTCTCCGAGTTCTGATTTTCACTAAGTTCAAATTCAATTGGTTGTTTTCCTGATGATTCGGCATTCTAAAACATAAAGCAATTTAATTGGAGTTCAATTTGCATTCAGAAACAAAATTACAAGCATTGAGTTAAAATCCAATCATGATTAAAATCAGCACTGTACCTACATGCCATTTTTTGTTATTCATATTATTCTACCGAACTCTGAGACCTTAGCTTTTACATGCAATATTCTCCTTCAAAAGAACTTAATATACTGTACAACATCCATATAGCATATTGCAATTTGAAAAGTGCTATTGTACACTTTTACCTGTTAAACTATTATTGGCAAGTACTGTAGATTATGTGGGAAAGCAGGTTCATTTTTAATTATTAAATTGTCTTACAAAGGTGTGCAAACATTAAGTTGTGGAATTACTTGTTTAAAAAAGAAATATATTTTCTACTCATAAACCCCCATGGACATACCTTGTAAAGATTTATTACTTCAGTGCTGGTAAGAAGCTGAAAATCTAGTTTCTGGTGCTCACCATAAGGGTGACATTCATAGAATTCTGGCTCCTTGTGTGTAAGTGAATATAGCACCAGAAGAAAACTTTTCTGCTCAGTTGAGAATACCCTGTACAAAAACAAATCACATAGCAGTAAAGAGGTACACAAACATTTCAGTTAAAACCTTTTAAAATATAGTATGTGGACTCAAAGACAAGACAGTTGCTCAAGTAAATTTAAAGTTGGTAGTAACGGTCTGCATTTGATTTACAACAACTTGCATTTATATAGCGCCCCTCACGCAGGATAGCGTCCCTGTGTGCTTGATAGCGGTAGAACCTGACACTAAGCCAGGCAGAGGTGACTGTAGGCACTGTCGAAGAAAAGGGTCTTCAGGCACGACCTGAAGATGAGCAAGATGGAGGGATAGAGGAACAGTGTTCCAGAGTTTCGGGGCATAGTGGCTGAAACCGCGGCCACCGATGGTGGAACGGAGGGCACCAGGGACATGCAAAAGGCTGGAGCTGATCGAGTGGAGGCAGCAGGTAGTGGATTGGAGGGTAAGCAGGTCGGACAGGTAGGGCGTAAAGCGATTTGAAAAAGAGTGTGAAGATCTTGAAATCGATCCATTCGGCGAGTGAAGCCTGGCTAAAACTGGTGTGATTTAAAAAACAATATAAACATATGTTTAAAAAGTCAAATGCAGACCAGCACATATTCCAAAGAACCAATGAGTATTACACAGAAAATAACACTAATTGGGTATTAGTTACACATTTTATAAACAAAGGAAGTAAGATTTATCTTTGTTGGATAAAGCAATGTAAATTCAAATTTAAAAAAACTCACAACTCACCTTTCTTGAATTGAAGAGCTGAACATATAACGTAAACAGCTGGCCCAGACTTGTGGACTTTGAATATGGATTACACCACTCAGCCAACTGGAAAGGCAAATACAAAATCATTTGATTCAACATTGCTTTTAGAGCATGATGCCGATACTTAGTTAATGGGATCTAATTGCTAGCCTGGATTTGAAGACCGGGTGCAATATATGCCCTGGATTCATTGGGTCAATAAACAGAGATACTCATTTTTTAGTTACATGAGCTATAGCCTCATATCAAGTCATGTAGCTCAACGGTTAAAGCATTTGCCTCGCAAGCAAGAAATCTGGGCTTGATTCCCGCTAGTGCGAAATGTTGGGCAAGTTTCCTTATTCCAGACGCCTCTGTTTACCTAACAGTAAGTAGGAACACGGTCGTTAATCGATTGATGGATCGCTTTGCTGGGGGTAATAATTCCTTCAAAAAAAATAATAAATTGGTTACTTCAATCCATGACTGTTTGTGGGACACTGTTCTGCACGATTGGCTGCTGGGTTTTGCCCACAAAATGTACAATCAATTCACTTTACAGTATATTCTGTGAAGCGCTTTGCGACATCTTGAAGACCCTATAAGGCGCTATATCAAATGCAAAGATTATTATTATACATGTGTGTAATCTATGCTAATTTATCCAACTATTTTAATATTTAGATTAAATTCTTAAACCAAAAATATTCTGAAATTGCTTCAATTACTTAAGAATTTAATATTCTCTGTAAGTATTTTTTTTTCCTTCAGGTAAACATTGTATACTTACATTCCTACTAAAGGCAGAGTGAAAGCTTTGGGATCAGATTCAAGAATTAACAAAAGCTTTCGTGTTTGATCCATTGTAAGGTACCTACAATAAAATAAATATGTTCTTTACATTTTCATCAATTGCAGTTGGTTAAGCTAAATACAAAATCTAAGTTAAATATAAAATCCCCATACAGTATTGTCATAGATTGTCATTTTACAAGCTACTGATGACAGAATAATTGGTTCTTATGACTGTGGTCAACAATCATAATGAAAAGGGAACAAAAGTCTCTACAAATATGTATTAACAATTGAAAATAATGATGTAGAAAAACTCATTTTTTTTAAATATAAAAAGTTATAAATGATCACGGGAACGAAATGGCTTAAGAATCAAACATGGTTTTCTAATAATGGCGTTCAACTGGTACAGATGGCTTGAAACCATTCAACAACAACAAGATTGCATTTGTAGAGCGCCTTTCACGTCGGGAGGACGTCCCAAGGCGCTGTACAGTTGGGTCAGGACCCGAGCAGGGGGGAAATGGTCAGGGTGAGGGAAGGGAACGAGGAGGGGGTAGAGAGTCAAGAGGGGAACTGAAGGCACAGTCAAAGAGAAGGGTCTTGAGACCGGCCTTGAAGGAGGAAAGGGAGGAAGCGGCGAAGGCACTGGGGGATGGAGTTCCAGAGCCTCGGGGCTGAGAGGCTGAAGGCCCGGCCACCGATGGTAGGGCGGTTGGGGCGGGGGACGTGGAGCAGACCAGAGCCAGAGGAACGGAGGGTACGGGCGGGTAGGTAGGGGGATAGTAGGTCGGAGAGGTAGGAGGGAGCGAGGCCGTGAATGGCCTTGTAGGTGAGGATGAGGATCTTGAATTGGATCCTATGGGGGATGGGGAGCCGGTGGAGGGGAGCGAGGGTGGGAGTGATGGGGTCGCGGTGTCTGGTGCGGGACACTACACGAGCTGCAGAGTTCTGAATGACCTGCAGTGTGGAGGGAGGGCCGGGAAGGCCGGTGAGGAGAGAGTTCCCATAGTCCAGCCTTGAGGTGATAAAGGCGTGGACCAGAGTTTCAGCCGCGCGAGGGATGAGGTAGTGCCGTAGTCTGGCGATATTCCGGAGGTGATGGAAGGCAGTGCCAGTTGTGGTGCGGATATGAGAGAGAAAGGACAGCTCAGGGTCGAACAGAACGCTGAGGTTCCTGATGGCTCTGAGAGGTGGAGAGTGCAGCCTTGGAGCTGATGCTATCAGTGCTTGAGGTGCGGAGGCGCTGACGTGAGCCAATCAGGAGGGCCTCAGTTTTACGCACGTTGAGCTGAAGAAAGTTGTCTCTCGTCCAGGACTCAATGTCGGACAGACAGCTGTCAGGACATCGGGGGTCGTGGAGTTGAGGGTAGAGGAGGAAAGGTAGAGTTGGGTGTCATCCGCATACATGTGGAAGTTAACTCCATGTCTGCGGATGATGTCACCACAGGGGGAGCATATAGAGGGTGAAGAGGAGAGGACCGAGGACAGAGCCCTGAGGGACACTGCATGAGACAGTGTGGGGGGTGGAGGAGAAGCCGTTTGTGGAAACAAAGTGAAGACGGTGGGAGAGGTACGACCTAAACCACTCAAGGACAGGGCTTTGAAGGTTGAGGTGGGAGGACAAGCGGTGGAGTAGGATAACGTGGTCGACCGTATCGAATGCGGCCAATAGGTCGAGGAGGACGAGGAAGCAGAGGGAGCCCTGGTCACAGATGGTCAGGATGTCATTGGTGACCTTGACCAGGGCAGTTTCTGTGCTATGGGCAGCACGGAAACCCGACTGAAGGGGTTCGAATAATGAATGGGTGGAGAGGAAAGAGCGCAGCTGGGAGGCGACAACTTATTCCAGGACCTTGGACAGGAAGGGGAGGTTGGAGATGGGCCGGTAGCTTGATAGCTGCGATGCATCAAGGGAGGGTTTTTTCAAGGTGGGAGTGATGGTGGCAGTTTTTAAGGGAATGGGAACAGAGCCAGAGGAGAGGGACGTTGATGATGTCTGTGATATGTGGGGCAAGGAGGTGGAGCTGAGAGATAAGGAGTGGAGTGGGGATGGGGTCAAGGGAGCAGGTGGTGGGTTTCAGGGATAGGATGAGTTTGGTGACAGAGGGTGGGGAAACAGGTACGAAAGTGTGTAGGGGAGGATGGGTAGGAGTCGGAGAGTGGGAGGGAGGGGGTGGGGGGTGGGTGGATGTTGGAGGGGAAGTGACCGCGGATTCAAATCCCATTTGCCATTTTCCAGATTTACAAAGGACAGTGGCTCTGTGATACTACGTAACCTCTCAAATGGTATGTCAGCAGAGGGACAAATTCTAAAAATTAAGATATCCAAAATGAAACATTGAGCAAGTGGGTAGCATAAAATCTATACATTTAGATTTCATTTTGAAACATCTCAATATTCACGGTCCTTAAACTTCTGAAAGCAAAACGGATTCATTCCTAGCAAAAGAATAGAGTAGTTGCTTCTAGCTTCACTCGTTCCTCTCCCGCCACCCGGTTCATTAACCCCTCTAATCGGATTTCCATACCGCCCACAGCACAGAAACAGCTTTGGTCAAAGTGACAAATGATATTTTGTCCATCTGCGACCAGGGCTCAATCTGCCTCCTCGTCTTCCTTGACCTCTCTGTTGCCTTTGATACCGTTGACCACTCTATTTTCCTCCCCTATTCTCTCACCTCAACCTTCAGGGTTTTGTCCTTGAATGGTTCAGGTCCTACCTCTCACATTGTCTCCACTTCACCTCCACAAAGCGTCCCCTTTAGCCCCCACACCGTCTCATGCAGCGTTTATCAGGGCTCTGTCCTTGGTCCCCTTCTCTTCAATATCTATATGCGCCCTCCAGGTGACATCATTCGCAGTCATGGGGTCAACTTCCACATGTGCGCAGATAAGATGACCCAAATCTATCTCTCTGCCTCCACCCTCGACTCCAGGGTCACTGCTGTCCTGACAGATTGTTTGTCAGACATCAAGTCCTGGATGGGAGCTAACTTTCTACAGTTGAACGTCAACAAGACCGAGCCCCCCTTATTGGCTCCTGTCAGCACCTCCATGCCTCATCACCGTCCAAGAATGCACACTCCATCTCACTGAGCCAGCCCAGAACCTTGGCGTTTTGATTGACCCTCAACTGTCCTTTCTACCCCACATCTGTGCCATGGCCCAATCTGCCTTCTCCCACATTGCCCAGCTCCGCCACTGCCTCACCCCTCAGGCTGCCAAAACCCTCATCCATACATTCATCACATCTAGGCTCGACTACGCCAACTCCCTGTTGTCAGCCTTCCCAACTCTTCCCTCCACAAGCTGCAGATCATCCAGAACTCTGCAGCTCGTGTCGTCTCCCACACCAGGCCCCGTGACCCCATCACCCCCACCCTCGCCCACTCCATATCCCCAGAGGATGAATTTCAAAATCATCATCCTCTCGTTCCTCCACGGCCTCACCCCTCCCTACCTCTGTGACCTGCTGACCGCATATCAACCCGTCCACTCCCTCCGCTCAGCAGGTTCTGGCCTGCTCTATGTTCTTCGCCCGGCCCATTCCACCATCGGCGGTCGGGCCTTCAGCTTTTCTGTCCCCATCCTATGAAACTCCATCCCGCATTCCCTTTGCCTCGCTTCCTCTCTTTCCTCCTTCAAGGCGCATCTCAAAATCCTCCTCTTTGACTGAGCCTTCAGCCCCCCTCCTACCCTCACCCATCCCGACTCAGGTCCAAATCCATGACTCTCCAGCGCCTTGGGACATCCACCCGATGTGAAAGACACTATACAAATGTAATTTGTATAGTGTCTTGTGGAGTGGTAATTAGGTAACAAATATGCATTGTAAATTACAACATTTCTAGAAATTTGGTGAAACTCTCTTTCCATTCAAGTCGAACTTACCCAAATTTACATGTTCCCTGAACCTGAGCAATGTTGATCGGACTGGTTAAATTTCTTGCCAAAGCTGTAGGGATTATAGGAACTGGATTGACTGGTGTAGCATCAAAGATGTTTGCTACTGTAACAGCTGCCCAGTGAAGTTCAAGACGCAAACTGTCCATGCTCTCAATGCAGGTAATGTGGGCCCTCATAGTAAGAAGTCTAGAATGGTCGATTGTTTCCTTACTGCAGCAATAGCAGTGCAGCATCTAGTAAAATCAAAATTCATAGTTATTGACAGAATAATCAAAATTCAGTTATTAACAGAATAATGCAATCTTTCAATACATAAGTGACATGGGAGAGGAAAAGAGAAAGCCAGAAAAAATTTAAAACGAAAAGCAGGGCAAGCAGCTATATTCTCTTTGTTCATATAGAATTAATTGTGCTATTTTTAGTTTACAAGGCTACTATTACATTAATGAAACCGTTATTGATATTCGGGTAGTACCATCAATACATATTGTAGTATTGAGCTTTGCTTAAGCATCACAAAGTGCAAGTTTCAATAAAATTATGTTTTAAATAAAAGTAAACACAAAGAAGACAAATTACACTGGACCTCCCAGTACGATAAGGACTAACAGATGGAGATAGTGAATTATAAGCAGTTACATTATTTATTAAGGTACAGTTAACGTGGTACAGTTGGAATTGAAGGGTTGCAACATATGTGTATGACAGTGAAGCAAAACCATCATTCATTTTTAATCTGTTATTTACAACCAACATTAACTCCACCTATGACAGACCTCCCATTGCAGATCACCTACTGATCAAGCATTTAGAGACCAATTATAAAATTAAACGGATACTGAATACTGATGCTAATTAGCCACCACATTAGAAAATCGTATAATCATTGTAATGAAATTCACAAGAAACAAGTATAAAGTCACCAATCAGCTTAATTTTTTTTCACTCACAAAAGGTTGTCTAATATGTGGAGACTCCTGCGTTATAGATATGGGCATCCAATGCCAGATTGGTAGAGAAGCAATTCCAAGATTAACATAGACTAAATGTACCTAACAGAGGAGCACCTTAATGTTGGCAGCTGCAAGCTAAGATAAAAGCATGGATTTTATCTAGAGGCGCCAAGCCCACCCAAAAAGATTGTGCTGGTTCCTCTGAAAGGTGTTCAGCGTGCTTGTACCCGCCATGCAGGGGTTTTGGCAAATGTGGATTCCCAATTATGGCACAAATCTGCTTGTTGCAGCCACAATTGTCAAATTCTACAGTACTAGCATCTTAGATAAGTAAATATTTAAAGTATAATATAAATACACCATTCACATCACAATGCCTTGCATACAGTGCTGAAGTGAAAGACAAAAAATCTAGACAAATTTGTATTAGTTTCTATGCAGATTTGAGTCTATAATCACAATCTGTGAAAAAATTTAGATTTAAATACCTGAAATGCAATGTTAAAATCTTCTGCAGAATGGACGATGATGTCGCTGAAAGTAGTTCCCCGTGCATCAATAATGCAGGGAATGAGGAAATCCCCAGGAAGAAGAGCAGTAGGGATCTTTTCTGAACGGCCTGGAACTTCTCTCCCGGGATCCAGGCGATCCACCATTAATGCAACACCTTCGTCATCTGAATTAAAAAAAAGTTAAAGATCATATTATTTAAATGAACAAAACCTTTTAAACAATGAAGATGTATATTTAAATCAATACTCATTCAGAAAAAGAATAACCTATAACCTTGTCTTCACTCGATAAAGGGTCACCATGTGGTATTTGTGAATAAAATGTGTACAATTTACAAAAGGATACTTAAGTAAAATTTATTGTTAAATAACAATTTTGTTGTTAGCTGAAAAAAAGCAAATCGCTGACAACTGAAAAGGTTAGACACAAAGAAATAACTATTTTTAAAAAAATCACTTTCCTGGTTTCAGCTAAAGTGTCCAGGCCAGTTCATAGTGTGAAGGAAAGATACAAGAACAATAAGATGGGGAATTTGGCAGGTATCCGATTGAGGAGGCATTGCACCCATGCTGGATTGCCAGCTCACCCAGCATCCACAATTTACCACAGGGGTTATCAGATCAAAATGAACCTAGGCAAAGGAATAACTTACCAACATCGTGTACAACTGATCCTAGCAGAAAACAGAAGAACTGATTTCTTTCAGTCTGTTTGGCATGGCGATGAGCTAAGCGTAGAGTCCTCTCCACCACAAGCAATTTTGGGTTTCTTTGAAGAAATTTTGTACAATGTTCACAAGATTAGATAAATAGCCTTGTTACTTGCCATCCTTATAATATATTATATATAAAAATATTTAAACGTTTAAACATTTAAGTCATGTTCTTAGAAGGAATAAGAGTTTTACAAACCTAAAACAAAATTGAGTAAATTAAGAATCAGCTATATACAGTATTTACCTATAATAAGCAAGGTGCAGACTTATTGTATCACCAAGAGGAGCTGGATTCCATAATGCCACCTTCGTCTTGGGGAAGCTCAAAGGTATTAGTCCATGCTCTGGAGCCCTTTAAATAACATGAATTTTGGATTTCAGGAAATGCATTATAAAATGAAAGCTCTGAAAACATATATTTTTAAATCCTTAACTGAAGAAAACAATATTACTGTACTTACCATTGCGCCCGGTGGCTTTCAGTATTATTGTAAGGAAACTCCATTAGATGAAAAAGTAGGGTTTTCAAACATACTCAAATATTCATGTTCTGAAATAAAATATGTAAAATGTTACAGTTAAGTTTTATTTACTTTCAAAATTAGTTCCTTAGTAAATCATTTTCAGGCAGCTTGGTAGGAGGTTGTAGAGGTAAGGGGGAAAATTGAGATCATGGAGAACTTTGAAGGTGAGGATTACGATCTGGAACTGTATCCACTGTGTGATGGGAAGCCCGTGGAGTCGGGCAAGGATGGGGGTGATAGGATTACGGAGCCTGAGGTGGGAGAGGACATGGCTGCGGCTGCAGAGTTCTGGATGATTTGCAGCCTATGGAGGGAGGAATTGGGGAGGCTGAAAAGTAAGGTGTTTGTATAGTCAATATACCTAATAACTAAGATTTAAAAAAGCCTCTCATAAAGACTGACACAAGAAACCTACTATTATTATGGGCACACATAACTATTAGCAATTTTTTTTGGAAACATAAAAATAATCTTTGGAAAGAGAGGGCATAGAAAATAATGTTAGGGGAGAGAAGGGGTGAAATGAAAATCTCAGGGAAGGTCTCAATTTTAAAAAAAATTCCCACAGTCGATGCCGAATGAGCTAAAATGTCATGAGGTTCTCACTGTCTCTTTAATAATAATCGTTGCCTTTAATATTGCGCCTTATCACGTTTTCGAGACTTCTCAAAGCGCTTCACAGAATATACTGTAAAATTCAATTGACTATCTACATTTTGTGGGTGAAACACGGCAGCCAATTGCGCACAGCAGTGTCCCGCAAACAGCAGTGGATTAAGCAACCAATTTTTTTTTAAGGAATTATTATCCCCGAGAAAAGCGATCTGCCAAATGGCTAACAATCGGATTCCAACTTACTGCCAGGTAAACAGATTATTATTATCATTATAATAATCCTTTCATTTAACGCCTCAACAGTGTTGCAGTCAGTAGGAAACCTGTCAAAAGCAGCTGGACCGCCCTCCCTCAGCTCAGCGTGGTTCAGCTCGGGGGTAAAGGAGGTGAAATCCCTGCAGAAGAAACGGGGTCCTGTAGCTTCCAGAAAGGCCTCATACGCCCCTCCCCTCCTCCCACTCAATTTTAAAAGAAATATTCCCACAGTATATCCGGCGAAGCGCTTTGAGACGTCTCGAAGACGTGATTATGGCGCTATATATATCAAATGCAAGGATCATTGAATGAATAACTACCCTCGTGTCGAGACATTAATTAGGCAAGTTTCCCTACTCCGCCTCGGGTTACCAGCAGTAAGTGGGAACCCGGTTGTCAGTCGATTGGCGGATTGTTTTTATGGGGGTAACAATCTCTTCCAAAAAGAATAATAATTTGGTCACTTCAACCCACGGCTGTTGTTTGTGGGGACGCTGCTGGGTGCGATTCGCTGCCGCGGTTCGCCCACAAAACACACAGTCACTACACCTTACAGTGTATCCTGCGAAGCGCTTCGAGACAACAACAACTTGGGTTTATATAGTGCCCTCCGCGCCGGACGGCGGCTCAGAGGGCTTCATAGTAACGGATCCCGGGCCGAGCCGGGGGTGGGGGGGGAGAGAGCCAGTGGGGAGGGGGGGAAACGGTGACCAAAGGTGCGGTCAAAAAGGAAGGTCTTGACCAGAGACCTGAAGATGGGAAGAGAGGGAGCGAGACAGAGGGAGTGAGGGAGGGACGGAGCTCCAGAGCCTCGGGGCACAGTGACTGAAGGCCCCGCGTCCCAGAGACGTCTCGAAGACATGATCAGGCGCCGTATCAAATGCGAGGATTATTATTATTATTAGTTATTATTATAATACTGACTTCTTCCTCTCGTCAGTCACTCACCGTGAGGGCAGCTCCGACAGCCAGCAACCCCGGGGTCAAATCACCTCGGCCCACGGCCCGATCGCCAACCGTGTCCGGGTAACGAAACACCGCCTTTTTTTTTCTTCTTCTTCTTCTTCTTCTCCTCTCTCTCTCTTCCCCTTCGTCTCTCAGTCTCTTTTCTCTCTCTCTCTCTCTGTGTTAAGTTCATTTAACTCAAATGTAAATATGGCGCCATTTCGGGTCCCGGTGCGCGGGGCGACCAATCGCGCGCCGCTTCTCCCGCTCCGGCCAATCGCGCGCCGCCTTCGCGCCCAAACCCAACCGTCAACGGAAGACACACAAACCCCCGTCCCTCCCCCCACCGCACCCGCAATTCTGCGCATGCGCCAGAGCCTGGGCGCCAGACGGCTGGGCGGGACGATGCCTGTGGGGCGCGGATTGGGCGGTTTCACGCCCCCCCATTGGGCGTCTTTTCCTTTTTTTAAAAACAAAAAAGACGATTGTAGTAAACCCGCCGCAAACGTCTTAGATTTTTTTCCTGTTTCTTGCACGATTTAAAAAAAAAAGCCTGAAGCTAAATCGGCCACACTCATTGCTTCGCTTACAACCCGCCCGTCGCCAGGGGCAACGCGTGATATTGGGCTACTCTCTCCGGCGGCCTTTTTTAAAAAAAGTTTGAGAGCGGAGGGAAGGAAGGGGGAGGGGTCTGCTTGTGGGAGTCTCTGCGCATGCGCGGCCCGGGCTGGGCGTGGCTTTGGGAGGAGGGGGTGTGAGTGCGCAGGCGCGGGGAGGTGAGCTTGACAGGAGGGGTTGATGTCCTGATGTTGTTGTACCTGTGATGTGATGACACTAAGTTAGACTTGGGGGGTGGGGGATGGGGGGATTGGGGGGTGGGGATTGGGGGGCTATGGAACCGCAGGAGGCCGCAGAGGTCTTTTGCCGGTTTTAACCCCGACAAAAAAGAAGTTCTGCAGAGGTAAATGCAAGGTAACAACGCCAATAATAATAATAATAATAATAATCTGCACTTAACAACAACAACAACAACAACAAAATGACGCCTTTCCACTCCGGGAGGAAACGTGGCTGCCCACAGGGCGCTGGGCAGGCGCCGAGTTCGACACGGCTCCTTATCATGCCGTCGAGTCGGCTCGAAGAAGCGCTTCGCAGGATACGCCGTACAGCGCGGTGACCGCGTATTTTGAAACGCGGGTGAAACGCGGCAGCCAATCGGGTGGCCCACAAACAGCTGTGGATTGAGCGACCACATATTTTTGTGCAGCAATTATTAACACCCGCAAATCGACTAATAACTGGGTTCCGACTTATTGCTAGGTAAACAGGTGTGTGGAGTGAGGAAAGTTACCTAAGGTTTTGGCCCGAAATGCTTAAGGTATTTGATATTGGAAGTAAGAGTAGGAGAACAGGTGAACTGCAAAACTCATGTACTCAGCAGATGGGATGGAATAATAATCCTTACATTTGGTATAGCGCCTATCATGTCGGGAAGACGTCTCCACGCGCTTCACAGGGTATACTGTAAAGAGTAGTGCCGTAAGTGAATGCAGCAGCCACTATTGCACACAACATAATCCTACAAAGAACCGCAAAGTAAATTATAAATTTTATCTGTTCCTGTATAGCACATTATAAAGCTTTGAGTCATAGATTTTTCTTGCATGTGATAGTTAATCTCAGGATCAAATCTCACAATAATAATGTTCGGCATTTCAATTATAAATGACTTTGAACACCCTAGCTATTAACATTGAATGGGTAATTGTTTTATAAATTGATAATATGAATATATTAACTGATCAAAAATAGAATTTCAATGAGTTTAGAGTTTGGGTGGGCATCCTTTGAGTGCTTAATTTGCCTGACTATTCTGTACAAATATTCAGAATTGTAGAGTCTCAGGTCCTCAAAGTTTGTCCAATGTCACATTGCTTACATCCTTAAAGCTGCTTTCAGTTTCAAGCCACGTTTACTCCCACTGTGAGGATTTTAAAATGAATATAGCCAATCCATTTGTGCATGCTAATTAGAGCCAGTTAAGAGTTAGAAGTCCTAGAAATAAAGTTTATTCATCAGGAAATTCCTGTGTTAGTAGTGGGCCTGTGTGTTTAGTAAATAGTACAGTACGTACATTTGAAATGGCACCTATAGCATTGAAATGTCTCAAAATGTTTCCCAGGTAATCGCTGTAAACTAACGTGAATATTTATTTGTAGATAAACCTGTTCAAACTAGTCATTAGTGAGTAATTATATGTTTTTAAAAGATCTCTAGATTTGATCCCTTTGTTCATATAAAAATTACACAGGCTGATTGTAGAGTAACAGAAACGATGGAATCATTCTATTATTATTAACAGAAGATGGGAATTGTAATAAACCAAGGTCCCATCCATCTGTTCTTCAGGTGGTTGCCATTTAAATTGTGGCCATTTTTAAAAAATCACAATCACCACACTGGATAGCAGCTTGTTGTGAAATATTTTGATGCATTTTGACACAATAAAAATATATTTTCGCCCATAAATATATAGTCAATTCATTCAAATGCAAGGATTATTATACATATATTATAAGGAACAATAAAAGGAGGGGAAGTTTTTTTTTGCTGTATGGGACAAGATTGGACAGTACAGAGACAGGGAGATAAGAATGAGTTTTGCATTCTTTTCATGTTTCAAAGTTAGAAATGTCAGTGACAAATATGAGGTGGAGGGGAGGGAGAATAAACCTGCCCTTATATTGTATTTCATCCAGGAATTGTGTTTTGATGTCCATATGTTGATTTCAATACTCTTCAATACCCACTGAAAGCAAACAGGAATCAGCAATGTGGCAATTTGACTTCCTAAAGCAGGAGATCTTTTTGCTGCCCTCTTGGACTCCCATTCACTTTCGAAAGCAGAATGCTTTGAAATGCCTGACAAACACTCGTATATCAGATAATAAGGCATTCGGGAATGATTACAGGACAGTAATCTAATCACAGGCTCAAAATGCATGAAGATTAGATTGCAGATTTAAAGGCACTGTAATAAATATAATTCATGTTTCCTGTATAATTTTCTTTTCCTTGTATGTTCTTGTGCTGCTAATGACGGTTGTGCTTAAAACTCTTAATATAGAGTGGCACTTGCAGTGATAATTCTGACAGAATTATTCGGGGTTTCAGAGATGCAAATGTTTTTTAACTATTTTCTCACAATCTGAGCAGAAAGCAAGTGACATTATGCTTCTGATTCAGGTGTTTACAATAACAAAGGGATTTGATAGGATAGCTACAGAGAATATATTTCTCTTAAATTAGAACTAGTAAGAAATCAGGAAACATTTTTACTAACACTGATCTGGCTTTGGCTTAATGGAATGTCACTCATGCAATGTAAATTGCACAGGTTTAAATATATGTATTATATTTAAAAGATGGTTGGTTTAAAGAGAAATTCCAGTAAAGCAGTGTATCAATGCAATTTTAGAAACTAATAGTCCAAATATGGGTGATATTTGTGGAGTCTTGTAGCTTAGTGGTTAGAGCACTTGCCTTGCAAACAAGAGGACCTGGGTTTGTTTCTCAGCAGAGCAAAATGTTGGGCGAGTTTCCCCACGCCTCTGTTTACCCAGCAGTAAGTAGGAACCCGGTTGTTAGTTGATTGACGGATTGCTTTTCCGGGGGTAATAAAAAAATAATAATTTGGTCACTTACTCCAACACTGTTTGCGGGACACTGTTGTGCGCAATTGGCTGCTGTGTTGTGCCTACAAGGCAGTCAATTCAGTTCACAGTGTATCCTGTGAAACGGTTTGAGACGTCTTGAAGACATGAAAATAAGGCGCTATATCTGATGTAAGGATTATTATTATATGGGCCGCATGTTTTGACACCCCTGAGATAGATGCTTTGGGCAGAGTGAACATACATCCCCAATTTCCAGGGACAGTACCCGGATGAGGTATTGTTTCAATGGCCAGATTTGAACTGTCTTGAGTTCAGCCACAAACTTCTCCCAACACGGGTCTGAATTGCTGTACACTGTCCAGCGCCTCGGGACGTCCTCGCGACGTGAAAGGCGCTAATACACATGTAATCTTCTTGTTGTTAATTCCAAAAACAGATACACTCATTAGAATCGCGGAGGATTCACTTTTTAAAGTATATAATGTGTCCCCAGATTTGGTTTACGGCGCCTAAAGGACTTGCAAGTAATACAAAAAAAAGAACTGTGCCGAGCAGAGCGGGAGGCGGTGGGAGCAGAGAGTGTTGATTCTTTCAAAAGCAAATTAAGATCGATTTGCTTCAGGAAACATTATCTCGGGATAACAGTGTATAGCTCTGGGACACGACGTGGGGCGAGCGACCGCCGGGATGGTGGAAGGCGAATGGACCGCGGTCATTCTTTGGTCCAGCGACGACGACCACCGCGACGACGACAACTTGCGTTTGCCCGGCACCTCCCGCGCGGGGGGTAGCGTCCCAGAGCACTTGGCAGTGGCGGAGAGGGAACGGGGGGGGGGGGGGTGGGGGGAAGGGGGGCAGAATGGGGGGAGGAATGGGGGGAGGCAGGCGGTTGACCGTAGGCACCGACCTGAAGAATGGGGCGGGAGGGGGGGGGGGGGGATAGAGGAAGAGTGACCCCGGGTTATGCTCTTGCAGTATAGTAATGGGCTGAGCTGAGGGGATACATGGTTTGGGGGTGAGGGCCAAACCCCCCTCCCCACCCCTCCCCCTCTATGTGTTTTGGCGGCCAACAGAGCAGTGCTGACTGGAACCCGGAAGTAGTCGCTGGCGGTGACTGAGCAGAGAGGAAGGAGAGAGAGGAGAGGGGAAGGGGCGGTTGTCGAGTTCTCTCTCTCTCTCCCTGTTTGTCTGTCCTCTCCCCCCTCTCCTGTGTTGGGCCGCGGGGCCGCAGTGAGGCAGTGCCGGGGGGGCAGTGCCGGGCGGGCGGGGCCGGGGGGCAGTGCCGGGCGGGGCCGGGCCGGGGGGCAGTGCCGGGCGGGCGGGCGGGGCCGGGGGGCAGTGCCGGGCCGGGCCGGGGGGGCGGGCAGTGCCGGGCCGGGGGCAGTGCCGGGCCGGGGGGGCAGTGCCGGGCGGGCGGGGCGGGGGGGCAGTGCCGGGCGGGCGGGCGGGGCCGGGGGGGCAGTGCCGGGCCGGGCCGGGCCGGGGGGGCGGGCAGTGCCGGGCCGGGGGGCAGTGCCGGGCCGGGGGGCAGTGCCGGGCGGGCGGGGCGGGGGGGCAGTGCCGGGCGGCGGGGCCGGGGGGCAGTGCCGGGCCGGGGGGGCAGTGCCGGGCGGGCGGGGCGGGGGGGCAGTGCCGGGCGGGCGGGGCGGGGGGCAGTGCCGGGCGGGCGGGCGGGGCCGGGGGGCAGTGCCGGGCCGGGCCGGGCCGGGGGGCGGGCAGTGCCGGGCCGGGGGGGCAGTGCCGGGCCGGGGGGGCAGTGCCGGGCGGGCGGGGCGGGGGGCAGTGCCGGGCGGCGGGGCCGGGGGGCAGTGCCGGGCCGGGGGGGCAGTGCCGGGCGGGCGGGGCGGGGGGGCAGTGCCGGGCGGGCGGGGCCGGGGGGCAGTGCCGGGCGGGCGGGCGGGCCGGGGGGCAGTGCCGGGCCGGGGGGGCAGTGCCGGGCGGGCGGGCGGGGCCGGGCCGGGGGGGCAGGGCCGGGGGGCAGTGCCGGGCGGGCGGGCGGGGGGGCAGGGCCGGGCCGGGATCGCATGCTTGCGGTGTGTGTGGGAAGCTCAGTCCGGACACTGCTGAGGATGGCGAACCCCAGGGTGGTGTTTGTGCTGGGAGGGCCCGGCTCCGGGAAAGGCACCCAGTGCAGCAACATAGTGCAGGTGGGTGCCAGCCACAGCCCCTCACACACACCCTCACACACACCCTCACACACACCCTCACACAGCTCCTCACACACCCTCACACACAGCCACAGCCCCTCACACACACCCTCACACAGCTCCTCACACACCCTCACACACAGCCACAGCCCCTCACACACACCCTCACACACCCTCACACACACCCTCACACAGCTCCTCACACACCCTCACACACAGCCACAGCCCCTCACACACACCCTCACACACAGCCACAGCCCCTCACACACACCCTCACACACACCCTCACACAGCCCCTCACACACAGCCACAGCCCCTCACACACACCCTCACACACCCTCACACAGCCCCTCACACACACCCTCACACAGCCCCTCACACACACCCTCACACACACCCTCACACACCTCCTCACACACCCTCACACACAGCCACAGCCCCTCACACACACCCTCACACACCCTCACACAGCCCCTCACACACACCCTCACACAGCCCCTCACACACACCCTCACACACACCCTCACACAGCTCCTCACACACCCTCACACACAGCCACAGCCCCTCACACAGCCCCTCACACACACCCTCACACAGCTCCTCACACACCCTCACACACAGCCACAGCCCCTCACACAGCCTCACACACCCTCACACACCCTCACACACACCCTCACACAGCCCCTCACACACACCCTCACACACACCCTCACACAGCCACAGCCCCTCACACACACCCTCACACACACCCTCACACACCCTCACACACAGCCACAGCCCCTCACACAGCCCCTCACACACACCCTCACACACACCCTCACACAGCTCCTCACACACACCCACACACAGCCCCTCACACACACCCACACACAGCCCCTCACACACAGCCCCTCACACACAGCCCCTCACACACAGCCCCTCACACACCCCCTCACACACACCCTCACACACACAGCCCCTCACACACATCCTCACACAGCCCCTCACACACACCCTCACAACCCCTCACACACACCCACACACAGCCCCTCACACACATCCTCACACAGCCCCTCACACCCACCCTCACACAGCCACACACACACCCTCACACAGCCTCTCACACAGCCACACACACACCCTCACACAGGCCCTCACACACACACACAGCCCCTCACACACAGCCACACGCAGCCCCTCACCCACACCCACACACAGCCCCTCACCCACACCCACATACAGCCCCTCACACACGCCCACACACAGCCACAGCCCCCTACACACACCCACACACAGCCCCTCACAGACACCCACACACACACCCACACACACCCTCACACAGCCACACACACCCTCACACAGGCCCTCACACACACACACAGCCCCTCACACACAGCCACACACAGCTCCTCACACACAGCCACACACAGCCCCTCACACACACCCACACACAGCCTCTCACACACACCCACACACAGCCCCTCACACACACCCACACACAGTCCCTCACACGCAGCCCCTCACCCACACCCACACGCAGCCCCTCACCCACACCCACACACAGCCCCTCACCCACACCCACATACAGCCCCTCACACATGCCCACACACAGCCACAGCCCCCCACACACACCCACACACAGCCCCTCACACACACCCACACGCAGCCACTCACAGCCTCTCACACACACCCACACACAGCCCCTCATACACACCCACACATAGCCACAGCCCTTCACACACACTCTCACACACACACACAGCCCCTCACACACACACACTCCCACAGCAACATAGTGCAGATGGGTGACAGCCACTCACATACACAAAATCCCATACCCTCACAGACTCCTTCACACACAAGGGAGGCCCCTTGGTGAAGGAGAGAGAGAGACTCCCCCAGTGAAGGAGAGAGAGAGAGAGAGAGACTCCCCTAGTGAAGGAGAGAGAGAGAGACTCCCCTAGTGAAGGAGAGAGAGAGAGAGACTCCCCTAGTGAAGGAGAGAGAGAGAGACTCCCCTCGTGAAGGAGAGAGGGAGAGAGACTCCCCTAGTGAAGGAGAGAGAGAGAGAGACTCCCCTAGTGAAGGAGAGAGAGAGAGACTCCCCGAGTGAAGGAGAGAGAGAGAGAGACTCCCCTAGTGAAGGAGAGAGAGAGAGACTCCCCGAGTGAAGGAGAGAGAGAGAGAGACTCCCCTAGTGAAGGAGAGAGAGAGAGACTCCCCTAGTGAAGGAGAGAGAGAGAGAGACTCCCCGAGTGAAGGAGAGAGAGAGAGAGACTCCCCTAGTGAAGGAGAGAGAGAGAGACTCCCCTAGTGAAGGAGAGAGAGAGAGAGACTCCCCTAGTGAAGGAGAGAGAGAGAGAGACTCCCTAGTGAAGGAGAGAGAGAGAGACTCCCCGAGTGAAGGAGAGAGAGAGAGAGACTCCCTAGTGAAGGAGAGAGAGAGAGAGACTCCCCTAGTGAAGGAGAGAGAGAGAGACTCCCTAGTGAAGGAGAGAGAGAGAGAGACTCCCGTGAAGGAGAGAGAGAGAGAGACTCCCCTAGTGAAGGAGAGAGAGAGAGAGACTCCCCTAGTGAAGGAGAGAGAGAGAGACTCCCCTAGTGAAGGAGAGAGAGAGAGAGACTCCCTAGTGAAGGAAGAGAGAGAGAGACTCCCCTAGTGAAGGAAGAGAGAGGAGAGACTCCCTAGTGAAGGAGAGAGAGAGAGAGACTCCCCTAGTGAAGGAGAGAGAGAGAGAGACTCCCCTAGTGAAGGAGAGAGAGAGAGAGACTCCCCTAGTGAAGGAGAGAGAGAGAGAGAGACTCCCCTAGTGAAGGAGAGAGAGAGAGAGACTCCCCGAGTGAAGGAGAGAGAGAGAGAGACTCCCCTAGTGAAGGAGAGAGAGAGACTCCCCTAGTGAAGGAGAGAGAGAGACTCCCCTAGTGAAGGAGAGAGAGAGACTCCCCTAGTGAAGGAGAGAGAGAGAGACTCCCCTAGTGAAGGAGAGAGAGAGACTCCCCTAGCGAAGGAGAGAGAGAGACTCCCCTATCGAAGGAGAGAGAGAGAGATTCCCTTAGCGAAGGAGAGAGAGACTTCCCTAGTGAAGGAGAGAGAGATGCCCCTAGCGAAGGAGAGAGACTCCCCTATCGAAGGAGAGAGAGACTCCCCTAGCGCAGGAGAGAGAGACTCTGCTATCGAAGGAGAGAGAGACTCCCCTGTGAAGGAGAGAGACTCTAGCGAAGGAGAGAGAGAGACTCCCCTGGTGAAGGAGAGAGAGACTCCCCTGGTGAAGGAGAGAAAAACACAGATCCTCTGGTGAAGGAAAGAGAGATAGATCCTCTGGTGAAGCAGGAAAGGGAGGGATGACCTTGTAAAGGTCCAAACGTATGAACAGTAGAAGCAGAGGACATGGCCTGCGACTGAAGGGGGTAAATTCAGAACAAATCTGCGGAAACACTACTTCAGTGTAGTAAATTTATGGAACAGGCTCCCTAGGGAGACGGTGGAAGCAGAAAATATTGTTTCAAAATCAAATTAGGTAGATTTTTAATAGAAAAAAATGTCAGTGTATAGTTTGGGACACGACATGTCACCCGACTGCCAGGGTGATGGAAGTCGAACTAGATGGACCTTGGTCTTATTTCGTCAGCAAATTCTTATGCTCTTATATCTGTCTGCTGATATTAATGGGAAACTGCAATAGATCCAGGTTAACATCAGTGATCTAAATGTTTTGGGAGCAGTGCCTTTGTTTTCAACTAATACTGATATTGTTTTGGTGATATTTGTGTGAATATTGATAGGGGTGTAGAGAGAGGGCCTGTTGGTGATTGATTTGGTGTTGGTGGAGTCCTGTAGCTCAGTGGTCAGAGCACTCGCTTTGCAAGCGAGAGACCTGAGTTCAATTCCAGGCAGAGGGCGAAACCTTGGGCAAGTTTCCTTACTCCACACAGAGCCTAATAATAATCCCTCCAAAACAAAACAATAATAAATTGGTCACTTCAATCTACGACTGTTTGTGGGACATTGCTGTGCGCAATTGGCTGCCGCGTTCGCCCACAAATACAATCAATTCACTTTACAGTGTGTTCTGTGAAGCGCTTTGAGAAGTCGAGAAGACGTGAAAAGCTCTATATCAATTGCAAGGATTACTATATTATATTTAAATGTATTTTGCATCAAGAAATCTGAGATTGCTTAATTTGCCTTTGAAGGGGTCAGTTTTGAATCTTTTTTTATTAAGGAGTTTACCAAAAATGAACAATGCAATGTTTAATCAAACAAAAGCGATGAAGCCAAATGGAGTCATGCGAGACAGACATTTTGTAAAGAGAGGATTTTTGTGTGCATTGCTACCTCTGTGTGGTTTGCATAAATCGTTGCAAAGATTTTGGATAATTTTTCCAAATTTATCATTACGTTTCAGTTAAAATAGTAACTAACTTCATAATCTAAAAGTGAGCGCTTAGAAGTTTAAAAGGCTTAATTTCCAAGTTTGTAAAAATATCTGCATTCAGTTCTCTGTAGTTTGTATCACTCAAACAAAGGGAAATTTGTACCCTTTTGGAGTGTTTTAAGTTATTTTGTAATTAAGTTTCATGTTTGGAGTCCTTTTTCATTCTACTGTATTCTCTGGGAATGTCAAGTGAGTGTATGGACGGGAATCATTGATTTCATTGGTTGCTGAGTCAGTTGTGAAAGGGCATAAATTTAAGCTCACAGGAAAAGGAATTAATGTGGAGGTTAGAAAACAGAAATATCTTCCAAAGAGCTTTTGGAGAGTGGAATTCTCTACTGTAAAGCATCATTGCTAAAAGGCGAAGTCCATTAAATTATGTTTTAAAAAGCAGTTGGATGTTTGGAGAAGAGCAATATTAGAGGGTGTGGAGGGTGGGATTAGGCCAGGTGGCAAGTGAAGATAAACATCAGTGTAGACGTGGAAGGATTGAATAGCCTGTTTCTGTGCTGTTACTTTCTGTGGTTCTATGTAATGGAATCTTAGTGTGTGTGTGTGTATAAGATTTTATATCCTTTCATTAGAACTTCATGCAAAATACTCTCCAGTCATTAAAGGAGATTCCTTGCCTGTAGTAGATTTGGAGCTTCTAAGAGTTAAACTAGCTTCTTAAACTGACCAGGTTTACGCAAACTAGTTTTTTTTATTACAATGGTTCTGTAATTAATATGTGCAATTAAAGAATATTTATTTTGATGGAATACGGCCTCTGGTTTCAAGCAGTATTCCCAGCAGAAAGCTTGCCATCGCCTGTAATTTCACTAATTCGACCTCTTAGATTTTATCATAAATATTTAAAAAATCCCCAACAGTGATGCACACTGTGTAGTCTTGTTTTTTTTCTGTTGCTGGGAATATGTACATGTGGCAACTTCAGTTTTAACTGAACCACAGGAATTTGGATTTGGATTCAACTGCGAGTTTGGCTGTCTTATCATTATTTTCGTGTTTCTAAAGGATTCAGAGTTTTCTGTGAAGTCCAGTGATGTCCATTTGTTGGTAAACCTGACAATATCCCACAAACGCCTATGAAGTGAATGACCAATTTTTTTAATCTGGCGAATTGTTGGCTAGGACACCGGAGAAACTTTTTTTTTCTCTTTGAATGCTGTCACAGAATCTTTAGAATCTTTAAAGTAGCAGACGGACTTTGATTTGATGTTTATTGGAAGGACACTTCATTGGAGTGTCAGTCTAGACTGTGAACTCAGTCCTGCCATGTGGCTTGAATCAAAAACTTTCTGACTCAGGCAAGACAGCTAACAACTGAGCGAGGCTGAGACCTTGTCATACTTTCCAACATTTTACAATTGTATCCTTGCCATTCTGTATTTTAACTTTGTCTTTATTTTTGTGCAGAAGTATAGCTATGTCCACTTGTCTGCTGGGGAACTGCTTCGTGCTGAGCGAAAGCGAGCTGGCTCCCAGTATGGGGAGCTCATTGAGAATTACATCCAAGAAGGGAAAATCGTACCAGTGGAAATAACTATTTCACTTATTAGAAAGGTAAGGCAACTTTTGACCACTAAGTGTTCCAGCAACAACAAATACAACAGATTACATTTGTATAACATCTTTCACGTCGGGAGGACATCTCAAGGCGCTGAACGGTTAGGATTTGGACCTGAGCTGGGGGTTTGTATTGAGGGGTGGACGGCAGGGATGGTAGGGGTAGGAAGGTGATTGAGGAGGAGACAAGGGAGGGTGCGAGGCAAAGGGACTGGGGTGGAGTTTCAAAGTTGGTGTAGCAGGCCAGGCGGGGGAAATGGAGCAGACCGGACGGAATCCGCTGAGCGGACAGGTTTATATGGAAATGGAATTGAAAGAGATTTTAATAACACACCTAGTGCCCAAATGTAGCGGTTAGAATCCCAGACCAGAATGTTAAATGCTTGATTCATGATCAAGCATTTGATTTTTAGCCATGCTGCTAAAATTGACCTGGTGCACACTGGTCTGGGAAGAGCAGAATTAGCCAGGATTCCTGTTCATTTTTGCTATTCTGTGAGCACTGTGTTTTGCCTATGGGACAAAAGGTGGTGGTTTCAAACCTCACACCAGGACACATCAGGAGCCTACTCCATGTCCCCCGCCCAGCCTCTCTCATTATTGGCAGTCGGGTCTTCAGCCTCTCTGTCCTTTGGAACTTCATCCCACAGTCCCTTTGCCTCTCCCCCTTCTTTGCCTCCTTCAAGGCTCAGCTCAAGACCCTCTTCTTAGATCCCGCCTTTGGTCACACTCCTACCCCCTACCCTCCCTGCCCTCCACCCCTCCTGATCCCAACCCCCAGCTGGGGTCCAAATCCTTGACTGTCCAGTGCCTTGTTACGTCCTCCCAACATGAAAGGTGCTGTACAGATTTCTTGTTATTGAACTCAGTCAGCATAGCCCCAGATAAAATTGGTCGTTCACGTCATGGCTGTTTGTCGGACGTTGTTGTGAGCATATTGGATGTTGTGTTACATAAACCCGTGAAGTGCTTTGAGACAACTTCCCAACGTGAGAGGCAGTTTATCAAATGCACAGATTAGTTTATTATGAACTTAGGTGGTTTTGAAAGAGGATAGAACGATGCAATAGGAGTAACCGCAATGATGATTTCACTGTTTAAAATCAATCACAGAGAGATTTCAGCTTCTTAATAAAGTCAATGCCTTGTATAGCAACTGGGCAAATCTGACTAGCATTGGTGTCACAATCCACAAGGTCCCTTTTATTCCCACTTATAATGGCTTTTTTATTGACGTGTAGAACTGGCAAAATGCCTCTTGCTGTTGCAATGATTAAATAACATGTTGGAATTTACTTTGGCAAACGATGGTACTGTATTTATTTAGGGGGTGTGGGGTTATTCTGTCACCGCTCAGCCATGCATTGCAATCTTAAAACCTTTTGTTTTACCATTGTATCCTGAAGCAATTTCCGTCTTTCATTGTTTAATTATTTTTCAAAAAATGGTTGCTTCCAACTTCAACATCAACAACGACTTGCATTTATATAGCGTCCTTCACGCGGGCACTGTCCCGGAGTGCTTCAAGGTATGACCTGTGAAGTGTTTGAGGCAACAGTCTGACGACGCCTTATAATGTGCTCTATCAAATTCAAGGATTACTATATATCTTGTAGCACAACATGCAGATAATACCAAGAAAGGTTGAAACGCATCATACAAGCTGTATAGCTTTTACCCAGATATTTGGAGACGAAGAACAAATATCCTGCTTCACAATAGTTTGACACAATAGCTCTGTGAATCTAGCTGTTATTGATTTTCTGCCTGCTCCCTCTTCAGGAATCTGGATTAACTTGGCTCCAGCCCAACCTTTTGTTGCACTGCAAGGTGCCCAGAAGTAATCTTTTATGAGGAGTGCTGTAGCTCAGTGGTTAGAGCACTCGCCTCTCAAGCAAGAGACCTGGGTTCAATTCCCGGCAGGGTGAAACCTTGGACAAGTTTCCTTAATCCACACGCCTGATAATAATCCCTCAAGGAAACAAAATAAAATTGGTCACTTGAATCCACGACTGTTTGTGGCACACTGCTGTGCGCAATTGGCTGCCGCGTTTTGCCCTGAGCTGTCCTTTCTCCCTCACATCCGCACCACAACTGGCACCGCCTTCCATCACCTCCGGAATATCGCCAGATTACGGCACTACCTCACCCCTCACGCCGCTGAAACCCTGGTTCACGCCTTTGTCACCTCAAGGCTGGACTATGGGAACTCTCTCCTCGCCGGCCTTCCCGGCCCTCCCTCCACAAGCTGCAGGTCATTCAGAACTCTGCAGCTCGTGTACTGTCCCGCACCAGGCTTCGCGATCACATCACTCCCACCCTCGCCCTCGCTCGCCTCCACTGGCTCCCCATCCCCCAGAGGATTGATTTCAAGATCCTCATCCTCACCTACAAGGCCATTCACGGCCTTGCTCCCTCCTACCTCTCCAACCTACTATCCCCCTACCTACCTGCCCGTACCCTCCGTTCCTCTGGCTCCGGTCTGCTCCACGTCCCCCGCCCCAACCGCCCTACTATCGGTGGTCGGGCCTTCAGCCTCTCAGCCCCCAGGCTATGGAACTCCATCCCCCAGTGCCTTCGCCGCTTCCTCCCTTTCCTCCTTCAAGGCCGGTCTCAAAACCTTTCTCTTTGACCGAGCCTTCAGCTCCCCTCTCGACTCTCTTCCTCCTCCTCGCTCCCTCCCTTCCCTCACCCTGACCATTTCCCCCCTCCTCGCTCCCTCCCTTCCCTCCCCTCACCCTGACCATTTCCCCCCTCCTCTCTCCCTCCCTTCCCTCCCCTCACCCTGACCATTTCCCCCCTGCTCGGGTCATGACCCAACTGTGCAGCGCCTTGGGACGTCCTCCTGACGTGAAAGGCGCTCTATAAATGGAATCTTGTTGTTGTTGTTGTTGTTGTTGTTGCCCACAGATATACAGTCAATTCACTTTACAGTATATTCTGTGAAGCGCTTTGAGATGTCTCGAAAAGCACTATATTAAATGCAAGGAGTATTATTTATACCTCAATGTTGCCGATGGGCCAGGATCAATTTTAATTGGTGATTTAGGTGTTGTTGACCTGATTAAGTTTCAAGGGTGGTTTCTCTGTGACTGAAAGTTAGTGTCACCTCTTTGCTTGTTAAATGGTAACGGTCATTATCCTTGCATTTCACATGACTTTGAATGTCTCAAAAGGGTTTCACAGACTTTTGGTCAAGTTTAGTGACTGTGTTTGGAGGTGATTGCAGCAGCCAGTTTGTGCACAGCAATGCTACACAAACAATGAATGATCAATTTTGTCTGGACACCAGGTAAAACTCCCTTCTCTTTTCCAAAATTGCCATGGCATCTTTAACTTTCACCTCCACAGGCAGACTTTGTCCTTTGGGTGAGACTTTAAACCTAGGTCCCATCTTCTTATACAGGTAGATGTTAAAGATCCCATGGTACTATTCGGAAAGAGAAAGGAGTTTCTCCCAGTGTCCTGGCCAACAATCCCCAAAATAAAATTGGCCACTCACTCCATGACTGTCTGTGGGACTTTGCTCTGCACAACTGGCTGGCGCATTTCGCCCACCAAATGCACAGCCAATCCACTTTATATATATCATGTGAAGCGCTTTCAGACATCTCAATGATGTGATAAGGCATTATATCAAATGTAATTATTATTAGTATCTTGTTTGAATGCATCATCCGAAGGACAACATCTGATCCTACTGTGCAGTCCTCATTTATGTAATTAATACCCAATGAAAAGGATTAATATACACATTGTATTTAGATGACACATGATAGTTAAATTAAAAACCTCCTGTTTCACAATGACAATGGGAGAACGGTTAGTTAGTTAGTTAATTACACTGATGACTTTTTTTTGTAGGCAATGGATGAGACGATGGTTTCAGATGCTTCTAAAAACAAATTTCTGATTGATGGATTTCCAAGGAATCAGGACAACCTGGATGGCTGGGAAAAAAACATGGAGGGGAAGGCTGACGTGGCTTTCGTGCTTTTCTTTGAATGCAGCGATGAGGTATCTGAATCAGTTCATTTCCTCTGGAATAGTAATATTTCGGCGCTCGCTGAACAAACTCTGCGCCATCTGGGAGCCCTGGATCCATTTTATTCCGTTTGCTTCCTCCTTCAGATGAGTGTTGTGAAATTAAAACATTTAAGATACAGTAAAGATTAAAACAGCTTTCTGTGAGGGGGGAAGGGGTGCGGATTCTCTGGTAAGCAAGGAGTACTAGAGATTTGTGCTATTTGTCCTAGATAAGGTGCGTGCGTGAGTGTAATATCACAACATTCATTGCATCACCCACCTCCCTGCAAGAATAAACCTCAATTTACATGGGATCCTCAAAGTTTTCATACTTCACTGGAGTAAATTACACACTCACTTGTCCAATCCCGAAAAAATTGCGTGTGAGAGACTTGATTTCACAAAATGCTCATTTCAGCAGATGTGAGTGTTTGCCTCCCTCTTTCATGCTGTTTAAGTGAATTATATTTTTGTTTTGTTAACCCGATCTCACCCCTTCTCAACAATCTCGGAAATTGACGATCTATATTCTTTTCTTCCCAAAGATTTGTATCCAGCGTTGCATGGAGAGAGGGCTGAACAGTAACCGATCTGATGACAACTTGGAGAGCTTGAAAAAAAGGTATCCAAGGGAATCGTTTGTGATTGTAATGATTTTGTCTCCTCCCTCCCTGTAGTTTATGACCTCACTGTCCCGGTGTGCCTTTTCAGATTTCAGACATACTGGGAGTCCACTCGACCTATTATAGAACATTATCACAAACTGGGCAAAGTAAGAAAAGTGGATGCATCCAGCACTATTGAGGAGGTATGTGATACACGGTTTGAAATGAGGGCAGTGGAGCCCTGCTGTAATACCAAATTGGGGGTGGGTGGAGATGGATTTGGGATTTTTTTTGTAATGTAGTAAATGTCAAGGACCCAATTGTGCCAAAAACAAACCCGCATACAATGAAGAGCATTTTAACTGGCTTTTACTGCATTTGCCCATCAAGCAATGAAATCTGCATCTGCTCCTTTGTTGCTTGCTGCTTGACTCGAATCCTTCATACTTCATCATTGTTGAATCATTTCATTGCAAACCACCCTGGGTTGCATTTTGTAGATTGAAACTATTAAAACACTCGGTGTGGGGGGTGGCTGGAGGGGATTGACACAGTTTCCGCCCTAGTCGATCCTAGCATGCAGCAAAGTAGGCAAATAATATCCTTGCAATTGATATAGTGACTTGTCATGTCATTTAGATATCTTAAAGCGATTCACAGAAAATACTCTGAAGTGAGTTGACTGTATATTTTGGGTGAGTAAATTCATGCCCAGAGAATGGATTGATTTAGTATTGTTCTTGGTTTAATTTGAAGCCTTTATCCTTTTAGGTTTTTGCTGACGTCCAGAAAATCTTCAGCCATGAAGATTGAATTGGGAACTCTTGGAAATATTTTACAGATCAGATGCTTGAATCTTGCTGAGATTAGCTGCTACTACATTCTACCTTTTTGTTTACTTCATATTTTTTTTAAAAAATGCTATTTCTTCATCGAATATCTTCGGGATGGATATATGTATCATTCTTTCTTTATGGTGCAGACTAATGTATCTTCTTTTGTAAATTTATTTTGTATGCAAACATTCTTTTGTCGAGCGTGGTGAAGAAGAAACGCTTGTTTTTTAAAAGATATTTTTTTAAAGGAGGAGAGAGGAAAAAAAATCCACACTTATAAACATGCTTCTAACTAGGGTTCCTGAATGGTCCATTGTGGAGTAGAATTGTTCTTGTGAGAAGGTTGCTTTTGTTTAAGGGTGAATCTAAACCTTTGAGGTTTGCCACTGACGTCACTCCACGCTTAATGATCCACAGATTGCTTGGAAGGGGAAAAAGTGCCTGAGCGGGCACTTTTGACTAACCCCTGTGGCCGATTTAAATTTATTAAGGTTCCAACTCAGTTGCAGTCCCAGTTGACCCAGATTTGAACGAGGCACAGAATGGGCTGTGGAGTCCCAGGAAGATGTGCAAAAAGGATCTGCATATGTTTGGTTTTTTTTAAAAAATTGAGAAAAATTGCCTCTGAATATTTATGTTCCAGTCTACCTGGTAATTATTGACAAATCTTTATCTGATTGAAGGTGGCTCTTACTGTTTAAAAACTAAATGAATTCAAACCATGAAGATATATTTCCAGCCATATGCTGTGGTTTTAAAAACTCATAAAGTGTGTGTGTGAGTGTGCTTATATATACACATACGTGTGTGTAAATAAGCACAGTGTGTCCCGAGGGACAGATGCATTCAGAAGTAAAATGTTCCTGTGTGGAATCCAGTCACTGCAAGACTGTGTTTCAGATCAGTGGGTGCTTTTGTTGTTATTCTGGTTGAGCTGAAATGCATTATTAAACGTATAGGAGTATGGAATAGGCAAAGGCAGTTTTGTTATATATGTATCCTGTCCAGTAAACAGTAGTTGTCTTCAATATCTTGTCAAGCAGGGTACTGTGCATGTGAGTTTTGCTGTCATTTATTCATGACCAATTGTTATAGTTATAAAAAAAATTATAGCTTAACAAAAGTTATAGCAATTCCAAACCTCACTTTCTTAAACTGGCTGAGTTGGGCTTCCTTCTATTGAAGTTCTGATGAATTCAGTTATTAAAGGAGAGGTTGAACCAGAGTACCTCACTCCTTTAACTTGATCACAAATGATTTCTTTTAGCAAATTTGTTTCTCAACTTCCTGCTTCGTTGCCAAGATCATATCTTTTCCTGCTATTTCATTTAATAGCCAAGATCAGGTCTGGTCCTACTCTACCGATAATACAAATTCATTATGATTGTGGTAACAATACAGCAATCACTAACTTGGAAGTTTCGCGGTGCGCCACATTGTAATGAAATGCTAGAGCTCAGGCAAACTTTCCTTGTAGTTTATATTTTACACGTTGGCTGTAGATTCAGTTAGAATTCTGCCTGGCATTTGGTGAGGGTAGGGGATTGGGGGCTGTAATAATATTTATTCCACTGGTAAGATTTTTTCAGGTATGCAAGCATTTTAGGGCATTTTATTTTTTACGTAAATCCATGTTGCTGAGCAGGTGAATTACATTTGAGCGGAATTATTTATTATCATCTCTCTTGCATTTTGGGGTCCATTGGTGAGCTGTACAAACAGAAACCTTAGAACCCAGAACTTTCGACAAATGTAGTTCAACTTGAGGAGAGGGTGTTTGATTTTATGTAATAGCTACAGAAATAAAAATTCTGTTTAAAAAAAAAGTCTAATCTCATCTGTTCCTCAAATGTTAATGATGCATCTTTGCAAAAATGTCTTATTTCCTAGTTATATCAGCTTATGTTGGATACACTAGAACCTTCGTTGAACTACTTTGCGTGAAAATTAAGAGACTTTCAGCTGCCCACCAAGCCCAAGTTGTCTTTTACCTGTTTGAATGTGACCTGCAATTGTACTGAGGTTTTCTATGTTAACTTCAAACGTGAAACTTCACAAAGAAATGGGCAAGAAGAGAGCAGTAATGCTATTTGTGTGCATTGTCCTTCAATAGGCAAGAAAGCCTTTCATAAGAGCATCAAAATAGCAACGATTTGTAAAGCAAAGGCCACGCACCAGTTCGTGGGTTCGTACTATCTTTTCACAAGCTGCATTTGACCAGGAATACAACTAAACAAGTTGGAATTTTAGAGCACCTCATCACATGAAAAAAACATGTTACAGTAATTAATGTTGAATGTCGTGACTGCNTTTTTTAGGCAAACTTGGCAGTCATTGGGCGCACACATGGACTCACAAACGGGCACAAGCTCAATGAGTAGCTTCTCTGGATGCAATTTTTTTGTGGATTACAAAAGATATTGAGAAACGACTCTTGAGATCCATTGTGGAACATGAGGCGCATGCTGTTTGCTGTCATGATGTCCTATCAACAGAAGGAGCTTTAAACTCCTTCAATCAAAACATTTATACACAGAATCTGGCTAGCCACTAAAACGACTGTCAGTGTTTTCGATGTTGTAAGTAGGTCCTAGGCAAAGTCATTAACAGTTATTATAGTATGACAAGTGAATGTTACTAACCTAGTTCTTAATTTTCAGCGCAGACAACATTGTTTTAAGTCATTTTGCCCCATGAGCTGAAACATTTTATGAGCAAAAAGAACTGATGCCTTCAGTGATTCTGAGGCTCACCACTAGATGGATGTCTGGGCTCGCATTCGAATGGTTCTCTCAGCAAAGTGCTTGCTCGCTCGCTCTCAGTAGTGCTTCACTGTACATACAATAATATACAAATATATTAATAATATAATAATATATCCAGAGAAAGCATTGGAAATCATCACCCTTGGTACTGACATTCGTTTTGGAGGATTTGCAGATGCCCTTTAAACCAGAAGTAACGCAGCCTGAGAATACATTATTGGGGTCTTTATTATTGTAGGTAATTCCAAAGCAGGACTAACAAGTCTTTATGATATTATAGAGAAAGTTGCCGATACAAGAGATTAGAGTACTTAACTATTGCTATTAATTACTATTTACTCTTCAACCACATGTTTATCAGTGTGTGTCTTAAGCCACTTTATAATACAAAATAATACTTGCATTGGGTATAATGCCTTAACATTTGGGAAAGCACTTCACAACTTTTCTGTAAAGCATAAACCGTGCACTTATACGTGAGCTGAGCAGCCAATTTGTGCGCAGCAATGTCTCACAAACAGTCACAAAGTGAATGATTAATTATTTTAATCTGGGGTATTGCTGGCCAGGACACAGGGAGAGAGAAATTCCTCTTTTTGAGTAGTACCATCGGATCTTTAACATCCACTTGAACAGGTAGACTTGGTTTAGCATCTCATTTTAAGGACAGCACCTCAAACAATACAATACAGCACATTTTCCTTCCCCCTCCAGCAGCGCTAGTATTCGAGCATCAGCCTAGACAATGTGTTCAGTGTCCTGATGTGAAGCTTGAACCCATAAACTCCTAGCTTAGGCGAGAGGCCTACCAACTGAGCCATAAAGGTAGATGGAAACTCACCTGATGAACTGTACTGGTGGACTTTTCCAAACAAAGGACCAAATTAGAAGCTAAAGGAGAGGCTTAAACACAAAACCTTTTGTGCAGAGCTTTTAAAATTCCACTCGACATATTTTAAGACAAGCAGAATGTAATGAACTTGGAGCTGAGGGTAGTGAGCTCTTTCATTGTCTCTAACATGTACAGGGAACTTTGAATCCTTTGCTTTCCCCTTTTCTTGCTTTTGTCGGCAACAGACCATTAAAACCAGTTAATATCTTTAGGAATTGTACTTAGTACAGTGAATTTCTGCAGCTAATTACAATTAACACAACAACGTACATGTATAGATTTACTGCATTAAGAAGTTCCACTAAAAAAAAGGTGCCTTTGCAAATTTTGGCCTAATCTGACGATAATAGATTAAGTGATAAATTTCTATTGCCAGTAATTGTAGCAAACTGTAATAAAGGTGTTTAGAGTGTGATTTTCTATTTGTAAGGGAACATTACTACAATTAATATACTCAGGTAGTGTTCCAGTATGATTTAGATGACTTCCTGTCATTATATTAATGGGGTAAAAAATGTGAAATTTTGTCACATTTAATGTGGTAATTAGCACTTCGAATCTGATATGAAGCACCACATTTTGTGCCCCTATATTTTTACTGACTTGTGAGTATCTGTTACTGAAAGAGCAAAAGAAGTATGGAACGCAAGTCTTGTAGTTCGTATTTTACAACAAACAAATGGGAAAATGGGGGAAATGTTATTTGAGTCACATCTGCCGCTTAATTAGTGGTTTAATTGCCAGTTTTGTCATTATGTGCTGTTACATTGTGACTGTTTTATTCAATACAAATATTCAAACTTGGTGGCAATTAAACTATAGCTACTGCAGAAATAGTGGTTAAGAAAAATGCCTTCCCAGGGAAATGGAATCTAAGCACTGATGTAACTAGAGAAAGCGTGATTGGTTGAAGAAATACAAATACATTTAAAAATATGCATCTAAGAGTCCTCTCTCCTTCACTGATACTGTACAATAAAGATTAGTGAGCAGTCAGTCTGCTGATGGCTGCGTAATAATACAAAAATGTTTTAAAAATTAATAATTTGCTCACTTCAATCCACGACTATCTGTGGGACACTGCTGTGCGCAATTGGCTTTCGTGTCTCGTCAACAAAATAAACAACAACAAGATTCCATTTATTGAGCGCCTTTCACGTCGGGAGGACGTCCCAAGGCGCTGTACAGTTGGGTCAGGACCCGAGCAGGGGGAAATGGTCAGGGTGAGGGGAGGGAAGGGAGGGAGCGAGGGGGGGGAAATGGTCAGGGTGAGGGGAGGGAAGGGAGGGAGTGAGGAGGGGGTAGAGAGTCGAGAGGGGAGCTGAAGGTACGGTCAAAGAGAAAGGTCTTGAGACCGGCCTTGAAGGAGGAAGTGGCGAAGGCACTGGGGGATAGAGTTCCAGAGCCTCGGGGCTGAGAGGCTGAAGGCCACCGATGGTAGGGCGGGTGGGGCGGGGAATGTGGAGCAGACCGGAGCCAGAGGAACGGAGGGTACGGGCAGGTAGGTAGGGGATAGTAGGTCGGAGAGGTAGGAGGGAGTGAGGCCGTGAATGGCCTTGTAGGTGAGGATGAGGATCTTGAATTCGATCCTCTGGGGAATGGGGAGCCAGTGGAGGCGAGCGAGGGTGAGGGTGGGAGTGATGTGTTCCCGAAGCCTGGTGCGGGACAGTACACGAGCTGCAGAGTTCTGAATGACCTGCAGTGTGGAGGGAAGGCCGGGAAGGCCGCGAGGAGAGAGTTCCCATAGTCCAGCCTTGAGGTGATAAAGGCGTGGACCAGAGTTTCAGCCGCGTGAGGGGTGAGATAGTGCCGTAGTCTGGCAACATTCCGGAGGTGATGGAAGGCGGTGCCAGTTGTGGCGCGGATATGAGGGAGAAAGGACAGCTCAGGGTCGAACAGAACCCCGAGGTTCCTGATGGCTTTGAGAGGTGGAGAGTTCGGCCTTGGATGCTGATGTTGTCAGCGCCTGAGGTGCGGAGGCGCTGACGTGAGCCAATCAGGAGGGCCTCAGTTTTGCGCACGTTGAGCTGGAGAAAGTTATCTCTCGTCCAGGACTCGATGTCGGACAGGCAGCTGTCAGGACATTGGTGGTCATGGAGTTGAGGGTAGAGAAGGAAAGGTAGAGTCAATAGAGTCAACAAAATATACAGTCAATTCACTTTACAGTGTATTCTGTGAAGCGCTTTGAGACGTCTCGAAGACGTGATAAGGCGCCGTATCAAATGAACGGATTATTATCTCTCCTGTGAGAAGCTGAGATCTGTTAGTTGGCTGATCTCAGGCACTAATGATCTCAACAATTGGCCTAGGTGTTCCTGGTTACGGAAGGGAAATTGTGTCAGAGCTCCTGATTGCTGATTGCTATCCAACAGCCCGTACTGAAGTCACACACTTGTGGACAGGAGGTGAGTTCAGGATTATGCTTCAGTGTGCTGCTCCTGCTGACAGTCACTGCCAAGTCTCACACTTGAACAGAATAGCAATATTATAAAGTAAAACTTGCATAAATCTGATCTCTATATACATCCTATAATCGCCCAAGTCGTACATCTGCCCAAGCCCCATTGAGTTTCCTATTATTTCTAAGTTCGATATAACTCATACTTTGCATAAGTCATATTAATGTCCCAACTGATACGACTTATGTGAGGTTAACGGTAATAATACTTGCATTTTAAAGTCACACCTATAGTGTCAAAATGTGTCAAAGTGCTGTGTTCTCCCGTCAAGTGCAGTGATTGTGTATTTGCAGGCAAATTTGACAGGCGTTTTGTACACAGCAAAGTTGGACTAAATGGCCTGTTTACGTGCCATGTCGTTCAGTGTAATATTATGTAAAATTCCCCCGAACAGCCGTGATGAAGAACCAATTTATCTGGAGGAATAATGACCACTTAGGTGAGGAGGGATCACGTGTTGATTTTATAGTCCAGTGGATGTAGAGGTGAGTATTCACCTTCAAGTGAGAGAGAGAAAGGAGCAAATCAGCATTGACTTGACAAAGAGAAATTGGATTACAACGTGATTCCCATAATAATAATAATAATCCTTGCAGTTGATATAACGCCTTATCATGTCTTTGAGACTCTCAAAGCGCTTCACAGAATACACCGTGAAGTGAATTGACGCAGCTGCCAATTGTACACAGCAGCATCCCACTTGTACACAGCAGCGTCCCACAAACAGTTGTGGATTGAGCAACCAATTTTAAAAAAAATACATTATTATCCACGGAAATAGTGATCTGCCAATCGACTAACAACCGGGTGCCTACTTATTACTAGGTAAACAGAGGTGTGTGGAGTAAGGAACCTTGCCCAACATTTCGCACTACCCGGGAATCAAACCCAGGACTCTCGCTTGCGAGGCGAGTGCTCTAACCACTGAGCCACAGGACTCCACGCACAGTATAGCACATTATTCTCCCTCCATCCATCACTCTCCATCCAGATCAGAGTTGGAGGCTGCTTTGCCTGTTACCATGAAGTGCCCTGTTGGAGCTGCTTGTTACTGGTTTGGGCTTTCTTCTGCTGGCAAGATACTGCAGATGTATTTACTGAAATAAAATCAAGTCGCTGGGACAACCCGGCAGGTCAGGCATCATCGATGGAGAGAGGAAAGTGAGTTAACATTTCAGGGCAATGACCTTTGGTTTGCCTACAAATACACATTCACCCCAATTCACAGTAAAATGCTGTAAAATGCTTTGAGTTGACACAGATTTGATACAGCGCCTTAACACACCACAGCATGCTAAGGCGTTATATCAAATGCAAGAATCATTATTATTGTCCAGTTATAATATTATTATAATATATGATAATAACAGTCATTTAAGGTATCTAAGTGCATTACCGAACAAATGCAAACTTCAAGAACCTAGTAATTGCAGAATTTGAGCAGCACAAAGCATTGGATCATACCTGAGGGTTTGAAAAGAAGTGGCATTTCTGATGTGGGTGCTTTGTTCTTGAGTATTGCTAATAAGGCTTTGAATAAAGATGGCAGCTGGACCTTTAGTGTATTTACATGAGGGCTTCTATTGTGCTCTTTAAAGGAACAATATTCTCTCTTCACATCCCTTCATTTGGCCTATATCAAAACCTATTGAAAAGTAAAAGTAGATTTCTCTCTTGTAGGCATCGCTGTAATTGCCTCTCTGACCCTTTCTTATTTACAAGTTAGTTTTATTTGTGTCAGGCACCAAACGTCGGGTTGGTTCAATGGGAATTTATACATTTGACTTCAGCTTAATTCATAAACTTTGTGAAACAGTGATGTTGCCTTTTTAAAGAACATTAATAAATTAACAAGGAAATATAATGGTGCACATTTCCTTACACGTTTGGTCTCAAGTCTAAACAAATAATATTTTCAATTGGTACAATGCCTTTCACTGCGGAATGACATCTCAAAGTATTTCAGAGGATTTACTGTAAAGTGTAGTGATGTGTATTTTGTAGGCAAAAACCTATATTGGGGAAACCATGTTAATAATAATAATCCTTGCTTTTGATAACTATATCATGCCTTATTCACGTCTTCGAGACATCTCAAAGCGCTTAAAAAATATACTGTAAAGTGAATTGTCTGTATATTTTGTGGGCGAAACGTAGCAGCCAATTGCAAACAGTCATGGATTGAGTAACCAAATTATTATATATCTAATTTTTTTGAAGGGATTACCACTCCCAGAGAAGCGAACTGTCATATGATGAACAACTAGGAGTAAGTAAACCCAGCAGTTTACTTACTGATAAGTAAGCAGAGGCGTGTGGAGTAAGGAACCTTTTCCTAAGGTTTTGTCCCGCCCTGCAATCAAAACCAGGTCCTCTCGCTTGAGAGCTGAATGTTCTAATCAACACGCTGCAAGGCTCCTGAGTTAACCTAGGTTTTGTCCCCAAAATATACAGTAAATTCACTTTGCAGAATATTCTGTGAAGCCCTTTGAGACATTTTGAAGACCTGATAAGATGCTATATCAAATGCAAGGATTATTATTATAATATATAATAATACATTTGATATAGTGCTTTTCACATCTTTTAGATGTCTTAAAGCGCTTCACAGAATATACTGTGAAGTGAATTGACTGTATCTTTGTGGGTGAAATGTTATAATAATATATTATTATTATTATAAACTCACTGAAGTGCGTAAGGGGTTGCAACTAGCTCAGGCACACTGATCTTGCAATATAGGGGAGGACACATTATTTCAATTGCCAACTGACTAAACCCAGAAAAATAATGAAAGTTTCAATGACCTTTGAACACTTTACCAAGGAAGCTCTGTCTTACTTGAAAGAGAGAGAAAAAAAAGACTAATATAGTGCAAACATTTACTTTCTTCATTGACCTTTTTCGGAAGATAATGTGACGAGATACACATTATTAGTTGCTGAGAAACTTGTAGGATAAAAGCTAAACCAACAAATGCTACAAAGAAGCATTAACTAAGTGATGGAAATGATAAATGGCTTTCTAAGCCAATAACCAATTATGCTACAGTACAGATTATACATCACACAAAGCAATATAGAGCAGTGGAAGCAAATAGCAGAAAGTCTCCTGATAGACATTCCTATATAGAAGTTTAATGAGAAATAAAGTTGACAGATTGATAAATGAGGAAGGTTGGAATACAGTATTCTTACTTGGTTACTCTTTGTCTGTCAGGAACTTTTAATTCTGCTGTAGTGCCTTGTCTCTTTCTCGGGTAATATTTTGACAGGAAATGTCTGAATGATATTACCCCATATAATAATTAACACTCACGTTTACATTGCAATGGCATGAGTAAGAGGACTGCTTTGGTGGAGATTTGGGCTTTGTGCACAAGAAGAAATAATAATTCTTGCAATTGATATAGCGCCTATCACGTTGTTCAGACGTCTCAAAGCATTTCACAGAATGTAAGTGGATTGACTACATATATTTTGTGGGTGAAACACGGCAGCCAATTGTGCACAGTAGTGTCCCACAAACAGTTGTGGATTGAGTGACCAAATTATTATTTTCTAAAATTTTTTTTGCAAGAAGAATAAATAATAAAGAAGAACAATCTGCTGTCGTGAAGGTGATCAGTCAGCTGTGACCATATGAGGGAGACACTGAGTGGAAGGAACGCATACAAATTCACTTAAGTGAAACACGTTAACAGCCAGGAAAAGTTTGGAAGCACAGCAGGCACCCTTGGCAATGAACCCCAGATGAGTAACATAACATATGGCCGATAGTTAAACTGTCACAATGTGAAAAAATCATTGGGAAATAGAGCGTATAGAATTACAAAATCTAAAAAAGTCCAAAATAAGATATAATCATCAGAGAGTTCTTTACTACAATAGTTGCTACTTAGCCGTATTTCTTAACAGGATTCCTCAATGTTGATCAATCTCTGCTACAGAAGTAGATTTTTTTGGTGTATTTCCAGTTACACAATTCAGATTCCTTTTTTTAAAAAAATCTCATTAATATACCAAATTCACTGAAATTCTCCTTGTTTTGACCCAGTAACAACAAAACCAGCACACACTGTCTATTTAGTCCAAGTGCACAGCTTGGTCCGTGAATACGCATATTTTTGTACAGTTAGACATTGAGGTGCTTTGACTGTGACTTTAAACTTTTCATGCAGGCTTTTCTGCTGCACACTGGGGAGCTTGTTATGACGTTTCAGTGAGGATTTATTCCTGTCCCAAGTTCTGACGCTCACTGCTATTTCATAATGCATAGCTGTCATCGCATCCTCAAACCTTTTGGGCCTCCTTGAATGTTACCTGGTACTTGACTTAATAAAAGTGAGCTGCTCACACTGAGCGTGAGGTCACCAGACTATTTTAGGGTGTCTACCTGTGCTACGTGAAATGGCTGCAGTCACTCAAATGTTCTTGATGAAAGGCACGGTTGTTTGGAGTGGAGAAGCCTACGTAACATCAATGAAGTTCTTGTTGGTCTCTGAAACCCACCATCCTGTGAGAGGCCTTCCTCGGAGAATTGGAAGCTTTCCTTATTAAGATTACCTGAAGGAATGTTTGAAATATATCCCACTATCAAAATGCCAACTCAGCCTCAAATGTAAGATATTTTGCTACCTTGGGATTCCATTAACGGAACTATGTCACACCCAACCCTCGCTCAAAGAACAGATCTTAATTTCTTAATTAAGAAACCTTGGTAAAAATTCCGCAAAATTGCCATTCTGTACTGTGAAACCTTCCGCTAACAATCCCAGTTTGAGCTGTCAATAAGTTCATGGGCAGAGCACAGTTGCCAGGGGAATTAATTATTTATTTCAATGCAATAAAGTCCTGTAGAGTCCTGTAGCTCAGTGGTTAGAGCACTTGCCTCGCAAGAGACAGGACCTGGGTTAGATTCCCGGGCAGGGCAAAATATTGAGTAAGTTTCCTTACTCCCACGCCTCTGTTTATCTAGCTGTAAGTAGGAACCTGGTTTTAGTCGATTGATGGATCGCTTTTCCGGAGGTAATAATCCCTTAAAAATTTAATGAATAATAATTGGGTCACTCAATCCATGACTTTTTGTGGGGCACTGCTGTGTGCATTTGGCTGCCACATTTCACCCACAAAATATACAGTCAATTCACTTTATAATATATTCTGTGAAGCGCTTTGAGACGTCTTGAAGACATGATGAGGTGCAAGGATCAAATGCAAGGATTATTATTAATATTTTTGAATATAACACTGCTGATTATCATCAGATCTGCCCATTTATATATGCCACTGAGACAAGTTGAGGTAACATATCTAAGGTTGAAGAAAAAAAATCAGAAACAAAATTCCAATATTAATCTTTCGTTTTATCAGATCGATTCATCTTTATGTCTTGTAAAATCAGTAACTAAAATATCAATTGCAAGTCATATGTGATACCAATAAATCACTTTAATCAAGGAAACCCGTCTTTCGGACTTTATTAATAAAGGTGATTGCAATGACCTTTCATGATGTATCAGAGGTTGTTAAAGTGTATTCATTCTTTGTCTGCTTGTAGACATATTGCCATTTTCTGCAGTTATGTTGATTGAAATGCCAGATATTTATCCGTGGCTGTTTTCATTGCAACTCGGTTGCTTTGTGACAATATATGAAGTTCATATTTGTCTTTTTTTAAAAATACTTATAGGGCTGTTCACTAGAGGGTGACCCCACAGAACCTTTAATATTCCAACAGTAATAGGCACGCTGCTGTTAGTCGATTGGCGGATCACTTTTTCAGGTGTTATAATTCCTTGACTGTTTGTGGGACACTGCTGTGAGCAATTAGCTGCTACATTTCTCCCACAAAATACATAGTCAATTCCTTTATAATATATTCTGTGAAGCGCTTTGAGACATCTCAACCACGTAATAATAATCCTTCCATTTGATACAGCACCTAAAATATACATTCAACTCACTTTAAGGTATATTCTGTGCAGTGCTTTGAGACATCTGATAAGGCACTATATCAATATACAGGATATAATTTGGGATATGACATGTCAAGCGACTGCCAGGATGATGGAAGGCGAACTACAACAACAATATAGCGCCCTCCATGCAGGGTAGCGACTCAGAGTGCTTAAAAGCTAGATGGACCTTGGTCCTTTTTGCCTCACAAATTCTTATGTTCTTATTATTATTGTATGAGTCACAGCCATAATAGGGTCTCCTTGAATTCCCATGACAAGATTATTTTCCTTGTGGAGATGACCTTTGTTGTGTTTTAAAAATATCCTTACAGTTGATATAACACCTTTCAGGTTAGCAGGAAGTCTCAAATCTCTTCACACACACACACACACACACTCACACATACGACTGACCAATTGTATTTGGGGGATTGTTGGCCGGGACACCGGGAGCGAGAAATTCCCTTCTCTTTTTGAATAGCACTGCAGGATCTTTAACATCCACCTGAGCAGGCAGATGGAGGCCACAGTTTAATGTCTTATCTGAAAGACAACATCTCCAACACTGCACTAAAGTGTCAGCGTAGACTGAGCTCGTCTGATGCCCTGGGTTTGTCCAGTTCTTGTGTGTCTTTATCAAAGGCATGTGGTCAATGGAGCTAATGTTCCGTTAGAGATTGAGCCTCATCACATTTGACTGTTTGACTGAGAAGCCCTGTTCAGAGGGCACGTAATTCTGTACTTTGGAATGATTCCAACAATAATGGGTGCAAGCTTTTAGGACTTACAAATGCCAGAGCTCTTATTTACATGAAGAGCTGTCAATCAGTCCCTGGAAAATGTGTGACAGTGAGTGGCATTTTGATGCATCTCCTTCTGTCTCTCTCTCTCTCTCGCTCGCTCTCTATTTTTCTCTACCTCTCTCGGCACTACAGATAATTTCATTTGTTAATACTTCAGGAGTGCCCTTCATCAAATAGTCAAATAAACATTTGCCAAAAAGAATTTTAAGCGATTTCTCGGTGAGTGCCTGGAGAGCAGCATTAGCGAGAATGAGGGTTGTTTGGGCAAAAATTCTAATGAAAAGATTCTGTATCTGTTTGCACAATCCAGAACCAGAGGTGCTGATAAGCTAAATTATTTTAATATATGTTTTTTTAAATATTGCAGTGCCAGGACAGTGCTGTTGGATTAGCTTGCCATCTGATCTGTGGAGACCTGTCGGGTGTTCGCCTCGCAAGCGAGAGAATCCATGTTCAATTTCCGAGCAGGGTGAAACCTTAGGCAAGTTTCCTTACTCCACCACACACCTCTGTTTATCTATGCAGGAACCCGGTTAGTCAATAGGTGGATCGCTTTCCGGAGGTAATAATCTCTCCAAAAATATAATCGAGTGATAATCCTTGCATTAGCCTGATTGTTGAGATGTCTGAAAGCGCTTCACAGGATACACTATAAAAGTGAATTGATTGTGTATTTTGTGGGTGAAATGTGGCAGCCAATTGTGCACAGCAGTGTCCCACAAACAGCAGTGGAGTGAGTGACCAAATTATTACTTGGGGGGATTGTGGAGGAGTTTTAACGCATCCAGAGTATGACAGGTCAGCATTGCAAGGGGTTAACAATTCATGCAGCGGAGAACAAATTCTTATCATGTGCTGTATCAATGCGGAGGGAGTGTTTACAATAATAATGATCTTTGCATTTGATACAGATCCTATAATGTTCAATGTCTCAAAGCGCTTCACACGGAACGTTTGTAAAGTGAAGCGACTGAGTCTGTTTGTAATCAGATGGAATATTATTCTAATAATCATTTTATTTGATATAACGCCTTATCACTCTTTGAGATGTCTTAAAGCGCTTCACAGGATATACTGTAAAGTGATTTGATTGTATATTTGTGGGCGAAACCCAGCAGCCAATTGCGCACAGCAGCGTCCCACAAACATGGTCGTGGATTGAGTGACTAAATTATTGATGTGTTACTGTACAGCAAGCGTGCTTGTTGCTTCTGTTATTATCCTGCCATTTCAGTATGTACTGTTTTATTGTAGAGACTCAGTGTGCGGTCATTTGAAAACATTCCTTGCTTCATAGCGCCCCCAATAGCCAGTTAAGCTCCATTGGTGAGAGGTGAACTCTCCAGGTTTTTGTCCTCTTTGACAGCCTTGCCGCAGTACTTAGAGATAATTTGTTACAAATATGTGCAGTGCAATGTTGCCTAACAATGGGTTTCTATGCATTCACTATAATTATAAGATTTTGTAGAGTAAATGGGGAATACGTCCTTGGTGGAGGAGCTATGAAGAGCGATAGTAGAGTTTGAAAAGACAAGCTTATTTTCTATCAGCTTGTGAGAGAGAGAGAGAGAGAGAAGACACTGAGCATTTATCTTCTTAACGGTCATCTTCTGTGGCCTTCACAGAAAATAAAGAAGATTCCATCTGGAGTCGTCTGACTCTGTCAGTCTGTCACAAGGACCCCCCCCCACCCTCCCCCTAATTCATGCTCAGCTCCACAAGCTCCCCCTTTCCCCGTTCCCCCATCCATTCCCCCACCCCCCCCCCCCCACCCCATGGATCGAATTCAAGGTCCTCATCCTCATGTTCAAATCCCTCAAACGGTTTGCCCACCATGCTCTATCTCTGTGACCTGCTGGAACATCTCAGTGCATTTCACGTGATTATACTGTAAAGTGTAGTGACTGTATATTTTGTAGCCAATTTGGGGCAGCAGCTGATTTGTCTCACAAAGAGCCAGGAAGTGAATGGGCAATTTTACATGGGGGATTGTTGGCCAGGACACCAGGAGAGACTCACTTCTCTTTCTGAAAAGTGCTGTGGGATCTTTAATGACCATCTGAACAGGCAGACGGGACATTGGTTAAACATTTCATTCGAAGGACTCACCTCCAACACTGCATCGGAACATTAGCCTAGACTACATACGCTCAAAGTGGGGCTTGAATCCATAATCTTCTGACGCAGAGTCGAGAATGCTACCAACTGAGGCAGGCTGACACAGCTTTAACTTGGAACTTGTTTTTCTGTTGTTAAAACATTTAAGTTAACATCAAGGTATACTTAGATAACCCTGTCTAATAATAATAATAATCCTTGGATTTCATATAACACCTTATCTTGTCGTTGAGACGTCTCAAAACGCTTCGCAGAATATACTGTAAAATAAATTGACGGTATATTTTCTGGGTGAAACAGCAACCAATTGCGCACAGCAGTGTCCAACAGACAGTCGTGGATTGAGTGACCAAATTATTTTTTAAAATGTTTTTTTAATTTATTTTTGAAGGGATTATTACCCCTGGAAAAGTGATCCACCAATTGACTAACAATGGGTTCCTACTTACTGCCAGGTCAACCGAGGCACGTGGAGTAAGGAAACTTGCCTAACTGCATTAAATCCGGATCCTCTCGCTTGCGAGGCGAGTGCTCTAACCACTGCATTACAGGACTCCATACATGTTTACACTTAGCTTTTAACATCAAATGAAGCATTACTGGAAGTGGAAGAAATCAAAATGAATATACCTGAAAGACTGATGGCCCTTTAATAGAGATGATAAGTTTATTTTATCCCAACAGCTGTAACACGGAAGATATGAGAAACAGCTAAAATGAAATAGAAATCAGCAAGAAAATCATACGCTTTTTGGTGAAGTCAGTTTGGTCACTGTAATGATTACCTGATTAGTTGGGAAATCAAAGTGACAGCACGTAAAAGTTATCAGATGCTTTATCTCGATGTCTGGTATGTAGGCCAGAATGCTTATCAACAGGAAAATCAGCCAAATAATCTATGGATCACTGACCGCAACTCTAAAGTGAGTCTGTTATCATGATTCCAGCGTTGGAGGGTGGGACGGGGCTGAAAGCAGTGGACAAAGAAGATCCAAGCTCAAAACTGGTATTGCCTGCCATGGGATGCAGTCAAAACTTTTTTTTTAACAATATCTGGAAGACATCACTCCATGAAGTGCGTTGCCAAAAATATGGACTGACGAACAGGTGTGCTTTCTGCGTTGCTGCTGTACTGTGGTAGTGAAGTGTCGATGAAACATGTATTATCTTTGTGCCAGTCCAAACCCCTTTGCAATTTGACATGACAGGCTCTGACAGCTATTCGTCTGGCAATTTGCAAATGTCACAGAGAGCGCTGTGTAATCCCTCCAGTTAGACATGGCTGCAGGATAATAATCAGAACTCCCTCTTAATTAATATTGAAAGACGTTGAGCACAGTATTAGATCTGCTGCATATTTGTTAAACGGTAAGTGATCCTAACATTTTTGAAATCAGTTTTACACAGAAATTGGCTTGACCTTCCCAGGCTCCAGCGTAGATAGCAAAATTACTTGTGTGAGTTTCTTTTACATTTATAGTTTATCTTTGTGCTTCTCAAGTTGAAGAACGTCAGTGGTGTTTTTAACTCAGTGCATAGACTGCCATTTGGCCCATTGAACCTATGCTAGTGCTGACTGCTCCACTAAAACAGGCCATTCTTAAGTGTTTTGTCTACAAAATATACAATCAATCCATTGTACAGTACATCCTGTGGAACGCTTTGAGACATGTCAACGACGTGATAAAGTGCTATACCAAATGCAAAGATTATTATTACTCTAATCCAAATTCCCCACACTTTCTAATATTTCCCCTTGTAGAATCTTAATCTAATTCCCTATTAAATCTCACTTCAGACAAAGGCCAAGCTCTCCCTCACAACTCAGCCTTGTAATCAGAGAGGTATTCCCTGGTGTAGATTGATTCTAATAATACAGAATTTTAGAAAGTCCAGAATTTGGCAAATTCCTAACCACAATCTTAATTTTGGGAGCCACAAAGTGTAGAAGATTGCTTCGGAATTTAAGACTGAATTCAACAATTTGCTGTGACCTTCTGAGGTGAAAAGCACTATACACATGAACTTGTTGTTTTTGTTATTGTTTCGGACGCAATGAAATGCTGAATAAATTTCTATCCGGTGGAAATACTCCCCGATTGTGACATTGCCTGTTCCACTAACCTGATTGTTTCCATTTCTCACAGTGGGTCCATCACCATGACCTTTCCTGAGTTCCTGCACAGCTTAGCATTTGGGCAATTTTAGTGTCATCAGGATGGCCAGAGGTTAACAAGAGGAGAAAGCTTCACAAGCAAATTAACAAACAGCGATCCATTGCATTTTAGTAGCCTTGACGAGTAGGAAGTTGTTTTTTTACACCTGGAGGGAAGAATATCCACATGAGGGCATCTAGCATCCTATCCCTGGCTCAGGTCATAACCTTTGGCCTCATAATATCTCTGACCAATTCAACAGGATCTTTGTGAACACCCAAATGCCACCTTAGGTTTATTGCCTTTATTTTTGGTTTCCTATTTGTGCTTCTTGTTTTTTATTTGAGCTGTTGTACTGAATGTGACACTTACTGTACTGTGTTCCTCTATAAGAACACCAGGTGCCAAATAGAGAATAAAAAGTAGGGGAATCTCAAGGGCATAATATTTATAGTATATTCTGTGAAGAGGCTTTGAGACGTCTTGAAGACGTGATAAGGCGCTATATCACATGCAAGGATTATTATTATTCAACGGGTTAAATTCAGGAGCAGTAAAAGTACAACAATCCTTGCATTTGATGTCACATTTTTAACGTTGTTGTCTCAAAGCAGCTCGCAGGATTTTATGCACAGCAATGTCCCATAGTCAGCCATGAACAATTTATTCGGGGATTTGTTGGTCGGGACACTAGTAGGGAAACCTCTTCTATTTTTTTTGAACAGTCCCATGGGACAGACAGGACCTCAGTTTAAGATTAGCACTCAAAAAGAGAAGGGTCTTTCTCCCGATGTCCTAGCCAACAATCAAATTGATCATTCATGGCCGGTTGTGGGATATTTCTGTGTGCAAATTCGCAGCAGCGTTTACCTACAAAAATTCGGTCACAACAGTGTAATACAATAATAATCTTTATATTTGATATAGTACCTTATCACGTCTTCAAGACATCTCAAAGTGCTTCACAAAATAGACTGTAAGGTATAATGACTGTTTATTTGTGGAGGAAAAGCAAAAAACAAATGCTGTGAGGTTCATTGAACAGTCACTGTCACTGCATTTCACAGTAACATCCTGCGAAGCATTTTGAGACATCCACCTGATGATAAAACTCTTAATCAAATGCAAGAATTATTATGATCTCTGTCTGATCTCTGAACTGCAACCCTTCTCCTTGGGTCAAGCCTTGTGCTCTCTAACCAACCATCTCTCAGTTGCACCCTTAATTCTGCCTGAGCAATAACCTTGATTATCCAGTTTCACATCTTCCAAATGTCTCAACTTTTATAGCTGTGATGTCCTAGTTCCCTTACATCATGGCAGTACATCATAACATTGCCACCATATGCGCTACCAGGGTTCAAGAACACCATGCTTTACTTTAACACTGATGGAAACCACTGAGATCAACTAAAATAATATTAACCTTGAATAATTTACCCAAATAAGAGACGACTGAAAAAGCGAAATGTATACAACGGTCTTTATCTTGAGCGGTACAAAGGAAAGCATTGAGTATGCCATTCTTATTCAATTACCCAGTATTTGCATAATTTATTCAACTGCAGGAGTAATTTCCTGTACCACTTCAGAGCACAGAAGCTGCCTCAGCTGATGCTTCAGAAAGAGTGCATGTCAAATTATCTGCCTTGGAATTCATTGCCAGGAGTGGCTATTGAAGCTGTATCAATGGTACCAACCCAAAGGGAATTGCAAGGATGAACACCTGGGCAGTAAAACTCATGTGGGAATATGGGGAATGAGCTGGAAAATGGGATTAATGAAATAAGAGGGTGATTTGGTAACATAAGTAACAGTCGCAAGAGATTCAATGAGTTGAATGGCTTGATTTGTGGACAAATTCTGTGCTATTAGGCCGACAGCTGAAAGACTGCAGTAAGCATGCTAACATCAGCACAGACATGATGGGGAGAGAGCAGGAATTAGAGAGTAGAGAGCTCCAGTGGGAGAACTAGCTCCAACGGTATGATGGGCCAAATGGCCTCCTTCAGTGCTCCCATCATCATTAACTCACAAGGACTGTAATGAGAAATACTTTGAAAGTTCTGGGTTTAGGGAAAAACGTGGCGTTTTGTATCCGTTCCATTAAGTCTGTACGTGAAATCCAGTTCTGAAGCAGGGCGGAGGCCTGCTTAGCGATCTCCGGCCTGCTTCACGTTCCTCACTTGCCCCACCATTGGCGGGCGGGCCTTCTGCCACTCTGCCCTTACTCTCTGGAACTCTATCCCGCAGTCCCTCTGCCTCGCCACCTTCACGATCCATCTCAAGACCCTCCTCTTCGCCCGTGCTTTCGATCACCCTGTTTCCCCCCTGACCTCCACACTCCCCAATCCCAAACTTGGGTCCTAAACACTGACTGTCCAACGCCTTGGGACATGCTCCCAACTTCAAAAGTGCTACAATACAAATTGAATTTATTGTTGCTCTTCTTCATTCCATTATGGGTGGTACTCTGACCATCACAAACTAAATTTATTTATTTTCTTGAGCAGGAAACTAACAAAGTGGATTGCAATGTACTGTGCACTCATTGGGCACCAATCTATCCAGCAAATGGATTTTCTATCCAACCCAATGGGAATTTTAATATGAAAGAAAAAAGTGAGCGAGAAAAAAATCTTCTAAGAATTTCAATCCTTCTATGAATTAACAGTCACTTCACACAAAGATTATGTTTGAAATCATCTGCTGCAAATGGTATAAACCAAATTAACTGGTAATCATCCGATTTCTCACCAGTTAATAAATGAGCAATATTTAACAACAGCAGTGCCATTGTAGAATTATTATCAAAGTTAAATTATTCAGCAAACCCAATAAGTGTAACTTTGCAATGCACCTTAGAACTTCATTTCTAATAAGGCGCATACAATGTATGAATGTAAGCCGTGTAATTATAGGTTTTATTTCTAGCCCATATTAAAGAAAATAAGATAAGACATAATTGCTTAATGGTGCATAGGCAAATGTCTCAGAAATCTTCAAAAAACACATCGACTTTGATGTGTGAACTTCCAACTTTACATATCCATCTGTTTGAAAAGACTGTAAGAAATAGACTTATTGTAGGATCTTTGTTTAATTAGGTTTCTTCACACTGGTTTAATGGAAAGCAAATAGTCAAGGAGCAGGCCCTATTATGCCATTTCAAGGTAACATCAAGAGAACAAAAATGAACTGTCAGCCGTCAGCGCATGTTATTTGAAGACCCTCCAAGGAGAGTCATCTTTGGATTATCCATGTTTGCATAATTTCTCTATTTAAGACCTGATCCCTTGCCACTCTGAAGCAGGCAGTGGTTTATGACACTGACCTGACTTTGGTTCATGTAACTCCTGAACAGTAACCTGATCCTGCTGTCTGAGCAGGTACCATTATGGTTAAGGATTAAGAATATCAGGGACGTAAATTGTATTATTTCTGAAACAAAATATACAATCTATTGACTTTACAGTATATTCTGTCAAGCACTTTGCAAGGATCATCATTATTTTATTATGCAAAGTTGGGAAGCATGAGATATGAGATGAAGTGTCCCTGTGGTGCTCTGAATACGGAAAGTGTACTCCCCAAAGTGGAGTAATTTACTATGTAAGATTTTTGTTAGCCCAATGTGGAAACCACATCAAATCAACACCACTTTTGCAGTAAAACTGCACATAGTTCCCATCATTGCCATGGGCTGTGGATATTCATTGCCATTTGATTGTTCAGGCTTGCTTTGTTATTTTACTCTTGCACGTCAGCGGGAAGATTGTTATAAACCATTGCTGTAAAATAGTATATTGACGAAAGTTAGGCACCATCAGGTTTCTGTGAAGCACTTTGAGACGTCTCAACAATGTGGTAAGGCACCATATTAAATGCAAGTATTATTATTATTTGTGTCATACTTGTCCACTTAGCTGAAACCTGGAGTGGAATCGCTTCTAATAAGTCGACTCCACTTCTAATAAGCACCTCTGCAGGGAACCACCTTGTCTTTGTTCTGTGCCTCTGTCAGGCAGGACTGATAAAGATCAGGAATTTAACATGCGGGGGAGTTGTTGTATTGTACTGGACCAGTCTGTAGCATCACCAGGGTGCCTCTGAGCTCAAATCAAATACAATAGCCTGTATCTGTACAGAAATCCCAAACCATTTTTGTCTCTTTGTGAAGCTAATACTGCCAGCGTCCAGAGGCCGCAACAAAGCCTTGTGCAGCAGTCACTTAATTTGCAACAATCTCCTTGCATAAATCTAAAACGGTCTCTTATGGAAAGTGAGCAGGGCTTAAACGCAGCGTCTTTTCACTAAATTACATGCCTGATACTCGCAATGTGTAAACAAACCTCTTTACAAAGTATGACAGCTGACAAATGATAATCACAGTTAGAATATAATACGGCGAATTGAGCAAACAGGGCACTTAGGGTGAATGACATGCCAAATATGTTAAAGCTTCCAAACCAGTTTCTCTTGTGCAGTCAGACCTCCTAGAAAGCCGAGGAGTCGTCGACTGCAGAATAGGGATTACCTGAGATTAATTTTGCCCAGACCCACCTCAGTGTTGGCTGCCATACAGACATGTTTAGCTATTCATGTTGTGGTCTGAACTTTATTCCTGTGTTATAAGCAATGCTGAAATGCCATGCAATGTTGACTTTCCAACTCTGCCTCAGTAACTCTGTGGGTACCAGAGGCAAAGGGAATTTCAAACACAGTTGATAACATTTAGCTCAAAAAAAGGTACATCAGAATTAGAGAGAGATAAATTCTCGGCAGCTAAAAAATGTTTTTTTTAATAAAAATCACCAGCAAAATGTTTATTTTTCCAGATTTAAATTGGTAATAACAACATTCAAACTTTATTAAAAAAATTCTGTTGTATTTTTCTTAAAAACAAATGGTATGGAAATATATTGCAATAGACAGGTGATAATAAAAATAATAACAATAATTATTGCATTTTATATTTTGTGTCTGTGCTGCTTTTTTAAAAGACCTACCAAATCAATGAAATGAACGACCAATTTTATCTGGAACATTACACTGGGCAACATGAGGAAGGATTGACTGGGAAGCAAAATAAGATAATACGATGGAATAGATAAGGACAGCGTTAGAGGAGATGGAGATTGATAACATCAGAGGTGGAAAAGTAAACATTCAAAGGATTTTAAGCCAAAAAGAGAGAGACGATTGTGTAGAGAACTGGAGAGATAGATATGTACTGATCCTTAATAAAATAAGAAAATGAGACATTTTGTCTCTTTGGTAGCACTCTCAGAGTCAGAAAGTTGTGGGTTCAAGTCACAGAGTAGAATTTGAGTTCAGAATGTAGGATGAGACTCCAGTATAGTACTCAGGGAGCAACTATATGATGAAGCTCCTATTCTTTTGATAAGAGTGTAAACCGAGGTCTGGGCTGGTGGTTCAGCCGGATGATAACGATCCCCAGGCACAATTACAAAGAGGTGCAAGATGGTTTTCCCAGTGCCTGGCCAATGTTCTTCCCTCATACAAGTTCACCAAAGTATAGATTAGTTGGTCATTCATCATGCTGCTGTTTGCAGAATTTTACTGGCTCAGGTGAATAGGCTACATTTGCCCGGAAACTAATAGTGAACCATTGTTCGAGGCACTTTGAGACGTTTGACCTGATAAAATGTGAAATCAAATGTAAGTTTAGTTTTATGACTTTGTGGGGGGGTGCATGTAATTTGCAAAGCATGTTTTAATGATATAATTTTACCAAAAAAAACCCTCCTAACTTTATTGCTGAATAACAATTAATATTACTCCTTGTATTTGCCTTATCACGTCGATGAGATGTCTCAAAGCGCTTCATATATTATACTGTAAAGTGAATTGACTATATATTTGTGGGTGAAACATGGCAGCCAATTATGCCTAGCAGTGTCCCACAAACAGTCATGGATTGAGTGACCAAATTATTATTATTTATTATCATTTTTTAAGGGATTACTATTCCAGGGAAAGTAACCGGCCAATCGACTAACCCGGGTTCCTATTTACTGCCAGGTAAACAGAGGTGTATGGAGTAAGGAAACTTGCCCAACATTTTGCCCTGCCCAGTAATGGAACCCAGGTTCTGTCACGTGTGAGGCGAATGCTCTAACCACTAAGCTACAGGACTCTACAAAAAGAGACATTTACCATGAAAAGAGATGGATCTTTTTCTAAAGGACAGAGGAGTTTTTTTAATCATTGGTTCTGAAGATTAGGACAAAGTATCTGTCTTAGGAAAAGTGAAGTCCCATCATCTTGCATTGGAATGCAATGCAGGTCTCAGAACAATTACGTAATTACTTGTCTGCCTTGTCTGGACATGCCTGGTTTGCATCAATTAATCCCAGGTGATGTCTTGAGTATGGCCTCAATTAACTTCATGGGCTGTTGTGTCAAACTGTGCTTAAATTAAGCCAGGAAAGCCATGAGTGGAGCAAGCAATTTGTAAGACATGGCCTCAGAAGCCAATAATACCACATTACAGAATTACACTCAATATCTATTTATGTGGTGTTAAGTCACAATTTAGCAGGTTCAAGGACACTCTAAAATAACTCTTCATGTGTGCCAACTCTTGCTGAGTCAAAGCACACACACACAAACAGTGTTTGGCATCTAGGATATTTCAAAGAGAAACCTAATAAAGGGACAAAACCTGAAGGGCAAGACACGACTTAGGTTGAAAAGAGCAGGAAGAAAGTCGAGAGAAATAGCTCAAGAACTAGTATGTTTAAAAAACTTGTGGATAAGGAGGATAAGAATGCTGAGAGAAGTAAAGAGTTTCACACTTTGGAAATGTGTGTTGAGCCTGGAATTCAGGAGAGTGAGAACGCAGGAATGCATAGTTACTTTTAAATCGCAGAAATATTGATAAGGAAAGTTATACAAGGGTGTAGTAAAAGTAGCGGATTGACGCCCAATATGTAGCTCCTTCAGAGAATAGGTGCAATCAACAACAACAACAAGAAGATTCCATTTATAGAGAGCCTTTCACGTCGGGAGGACGTCCCAAGGCGCTGTACAGTTGGGTCAGGACCCGAGCAGGGGGTAAATGGTCAGGGTGAGGGGAGGGAAGGGAGGGAGCGAGGAGGGGTGAAATGGTCAGGGTGAGGGGAGGGAAGTGAGGGAGCGAGGAGGGGGCTCCAGGTTAATCCTGGAGGTGAAGGGCAACCCTAGGCTCCTGTTCTCCACCACCAACCGGCTCCTCCGCCCTCCCTGATACGCCTCGCAGATTTATTCCTTTGACTCTCATTGCGAGAAAATGCTGGACTTCGAGTCCAAAATCGAGGGAATCCTCTCAGCTGCCACTGCCCCCACAACTTCCTCTCTACCTCCACCCATACTCTGACAGTTACCCATCCCTCCTTCCACACATTTGAACCTGCCAATCCGTCCTCAGTCTTCACCACCATATCCTCCATGAAACCCACAATTCATGGGAAGGCCACTTTGATACAATCTACATTCATAGGGGTATTACCACCACACAGTATGAATTAGTTGACATATTTTCGAATACCGGAAGGAGTCCCTATTTGTTTACTCCTCTACCATTTGCGATGGAATCCCATTTTAGAAACTGCCACACGCGAGCCACCCTGTTGTGCCTGTGTAATGAATTCTAACCCATGGCGCAGCTCTCATTACCCATAAAGTAAATCATTGCCGATTTGATACACAAAACTGCACTTTGAAGCTAGCTGCATTCCACTGACAGGAGAAAGTCCTTCATGTCTATTCTCTAACTGCCGGGGTGAATGTGGTGAGGGCAAGGCAGGGCTGTAGTTGGCAGCCTGCTATTCATATTGTGTTGTTTCAGTGAACAGTGCCCCAGCATGTAAAGTCATGCCCAGTCCATCTGCTCAAGAGATAGTTGTTTGACTGTCATCCGTCATGCTTTCATTATTGCCTCAAGTCCACCTCATGCAGCGATAATGGAGTGCAATATTCTGGGGCCCAGGAAGAAAAAATCTACAAATGCTTCTTCTGTTTAGTTCAACAGCTGCTTTTATTTTTACAAGTAATCACTCCAATGCAGATATTTCTGGTGTGCCGTTCATTTTAATATCTTCAGCTCCTGAAAACAAAAATGGTCCTGAATAACTGTGTGGGGGAGGCAATAATTGTATATAAAACAAAAGTATTTTTTTAAAAAAGTATCTTAACATACAAAAATTAAATAAAAGTTGAAAGCAACAAAAGTAAACTGAATCCCTGCATTTTCTTTTGGAAACAAAAACTGGTGTTACTGCCTTGTTGGTTAATAAAACATCTCAAGAGGCATAAAAACTCTCATGGTCTTAGACTCAGAACTATTATCATAGAATAAGGATTGTACAGAGTGACGCTGAGTGTTGAATGACGTCCCTGTTTGAGAGAAACAGTGCACGAAGCTCATTATTGCTCCAGTAAAACTGATCTGTGTAAATCGTATAATCGCCTAAATCGTACATCTGCCTAAGTCCCGTTCAGGATTATATTTTATGCAAGTTTGACATAACTCAGACTTTTGATAAGTCATATTAAAAGTATGGTACCAACTGATATGACTTATGTGAGGTTTACTGTATCCAGGAAACAAAGATACCTGTATATGCTCAGGAGGATCCCAGTGTACTGTGTAGGCATTTGCTTTAGAAGAAGCCCACCTCGCTGGTCGTTCTCTTCCTTTTCAATGTCATGAAATCTGCTGCCCTCTCCATGCAGCACGTTATGAAGTTTACAGTGTTTGCTACAGTTCACTGTAGTTTCCATTCATATTCTACCCAATGGTGCCACAGCTGTGCTCATTGTATGTGGGTGGGAGTCTCAGCATCAGCCTCCCACAATCATTCACATTAACATAAATCCTTTTGCATTTATTGTGCATCTGTCTCTGCTAACCTTTTTAAAAAAATATTCATCTCTAATGAAAGTAACAAGGCCTAAAATTCTACCCAATTTCGGCCAGTTAAGATCGCCCACAGTTACCTCCAACAATATACCATCTCCACACATGACACTAAATACTATAAAGTGTTTTGAGACATTTTGACATAACAAGGCTTTATATCAAATGGAAGGATTAATTGTTAATAATGAGTGTTCTACCTCAAAGGCATCAGAGAGCAGCCCAATCCTATCATCCTCTGACCTATTTATTTCTCTAGTTCATAGAGCGAAAGACAAACATAGGGATCTAAACTGCTGCACTAACTTTTAAGTCAGTCCCAGGCTCCTGGCCTCAACCGCCCTTCCTGGCCACCTGTTCTAATTGTTAATTACTATCCAGGTAAATAAAACTTCCTGATTTCTATCCTGAAGTTGCCCGTTGCAACAACAAGAAGATTACATTTGTATAGCGCCTTTCACGTCGGGAGGATGTCCCAAGGTGCTGGACAGTGTACAGCATTTCAGACCCGAGCTGGGGTCAGGGTGGGGAGAAAGAGGGGAGGGGAGGGGAAGGGGCGGGTGGAGCAGGCCGGAGCCGGCTGAGCGGAGGGAGCGGGTGGGTTGGTAGGGGGTTAGGAGGTCACAGAGATAGGGTGGGGCGACGGCATGGAGGACTTTGTAGGTGAGGATCAGAATTTTGAACTGGATCCTCTGAAGGATAGGGAACCAATGGAGTCGGGCGAGAATGGGGGAGATGGGATCACGGAATTTAGAGTTGCAACTCTAAACCTACATTCTTGGTGCATCCACTGCCTTCTACTATCTTGATGCATCCACAAATATTGTTCTGGGTTTATGTTTTCATTCCAATAATCCAATAATAATCTCTTCAAAAAATAATAATAATCTGGTCGCTCAATCCATATCTGTTTGTGGGACACTGCTGTTCACTTTGCAATATATTCTGTGAGGCACTTTGAGATGTCTAGAAGATGTAATAGCGCTATATCAAATGCAAGGATTATTATTTTGTACTTACCAAATGAAACGGAAATCACAAGTTTATCTCAGTCTCCCACAAAGTTTCAATGTCTCCAAAGAAATGTCATCAAAGGAGTTGATGCTGGTAACATGGAAATCAGCTTTTATCTTTCGTGGCCTTTATTGAAACAAGTTCTCCGTATTCATTTTGTCCAGAAACAGTTTTTTAAGGGCTGGAGCAGTTTAACCATTTGATCACCAGAGTGATTCTTTTTACATACACTTAAAGAAGAATTAACATTCAGAGCACTGGAGAGAAATCACATATTTTTTATTGTTGAACAAGGTTTGGCCTGCTCAACCCCCTTAACCGAATTAGACTGAATACTTCCACTTGGGAACGATAATTGTCACCACAAGCGAGCCCCAGCCCCCCCCAAAACTTTCCTAGGCCCCAAATTGTCACAGGGCAATGCGGACCTGAACCTGTCTTCACAATCACCCGAGTAAGCCAGGTGACCGGATCAAAATCACAATCCTGGGGCTTTTGCGATGCTTTGTTTTAATTAAACAGCAAGGGTTCCTGGTCTGCACTTATTTTAAGTCAACTGCTATCACCTGCCACCTTGGGGTTGGGGGCAGTGGATGGCACAGTGGGAAGATCTACAGGAGATGCCCAGCACATGTCCAGCCACAGCAAGTGCCCAGCCCCACTTTGCAGACCAATGTGGGGTATAAACACCGCCATCACGGACTGGTTGACCTGAGTGGCCTGTTTCCGTGCTGTAGTCTTTGTAAATCTTTGGTAATAATCCCTTCAAAACATTATAATAAGGTCACTCAATCCACGACTGTTTGTGGGACATTGCTGTGCACAACTCGCCTTGCAAGTGAGAGACCTGAGCTCAATTCCAGGCAAAGGGCGAAACCTTCGGCAAGTTTCCTTACTCCACACAGAGCCTCATAATAATCCCTCCAAAACCAAAAACAATAATAAAATTGGTCATTTTCAATCTACGACTGTTTGTGGGACATTGCTGTGCGCAATTGGCTTCCGCGTTCGCCCACAAATATACAGTCAATTCACTTTACAGTGTATTCTGTGAAGCACTTTGGGACGTCCTCCTGACGTGAAAAGCGCTATATCAAATGCAAGGATTATTATTATTATTATTCCCTACACTTTCCAGTGTACACTTTACTGAGAAGCACTGTGAAACGTCTCGTAAATGTGATAAGGTGCAATGTCAAATGCAAGGATTATTATTATTATTATCTTTGTAGAATTGGAAGATTCCAGAAGGTGAAACAACGCAAAGCCAAGATTACGATTCCAGGCTCTTCGGTGAATGATTTTCTTTACATTTCTAATGCAATTGATTAGGAAAAGTTGTGTTGTTAATGTTGCTGACTTAAAGGTGCTTTGAAATGTCAGACCTATTTGTTAAAGTGTTTCTGCAGTCAACCTGATGCCGTTCCCTGAGTTTCTAAGGAGATAAACCGAAAGTATAGCGTTTGTGTATCTGCCTGTCCAGGTTTGTGAATATTACTCAAAAGTAGTTTGACACTTACTTTTAGCAAGAATTGTTAGTGCTGGAACCTTTGTAACCCAATGATAACATCAAGCAATTCCAGATCAGGTATAGAGCAAATCTCCCTCTATTGTAGCCCATCAATGTCATTGAAATATAAAGGACAATACTATGTGAGAGCCATGAAAAGCATATTCAGCTCACCAAGTGGAGCACAATGGCGGACCTGTTTTTGCTCATTTAATCCTCTAAACCTTTAGCTGCCACCTCAGATGAGCAACTACATAATATTCCCAGTTTCATATTCAGCCTTCGTTTAAATTTTTCCGAGTGCGCTCTAAAGGGCATGTCAATGTGGGGTCAGATTATACTGGTTCTGAAGACCTGTGCTCACTGTGACCTGGACTGTGACCTTATGTTCTTTTACTTATAAATATATTTTACAGTCAACAGAATGGAGATTACAAATCCATCCACCTGGGCTAGACTGCGCATCACGCTTAGACCCAGAGGTGAAATAATAATTATAGTAATAATCCTATCAAATAATAATTTGATATAGCGCCTTATCACATCCTTGAGACATCTCAAAGGGCTTTACAGCATACTGTAACGTGAGTTGACTGTATATTTTGTGGGCGAAACGTAGCAGCCAATCATCCAGCAACCGGGTTCCTACTTACTGTTAGGTAAACAAAGGCGTGTGGAGTAAGGAAAATTGCCTAACGTTTCATTCCGCCTGGGAATCGGACCCGGATCCTCTCGCTTGTGAGGCGAGTGCTCTAACCACTATCCAGTACAGGACTCCACTAAGGAATAGTACATTCACGTCCTGGCCTCACTCAGTCTTCCTGCTGTTCCGTAGGTTGATTGAACTTTCATCCGTACTTCTTGGGATCAGAATGCGATGGAACGTGATGAAAAATACTGTTATGTTCGGATTCCCACAAGCTTCAGAAATGTTCACATACATCTCAGGCCCTTGTGAGAAGCCAGATTATCTCCCGTCTCACTCTGATCAAGCGTCTCTTTCACAAACTAACACTTCCTTCCCTTTTTTCCAGCTAGACTCCATTCATCACTTCTCTATAATGCTCAGCGACAGAACAGTTCTGGTTTGTGAGGAACTAAAAACACACCTACAACATAAATGTTTTCGTTCCCTTGGAACACTTCTATTTAAAGTTGTCCCTTAACAGACAAAGTTTAATCGTGATGATAAATTTCCATTACTTAAACAAATTCCCCTAAAAACTTCCTAATCTTCCATCAGGCCAGCATTTAAGTTAGGAATAACAACAACAACAACAAGATTCCATTTATAAAGCGCCTTTCACGTCAGGAGGACGTCCCAAGGCGCTGCACAGTTGGGTCATGACCCGAGCAGGGGGGAAATGGTCAGGGTGAGGGGAGGGGAGGGAGCGAGGAGGAGGGAAATGGTCAGGGTGAGGGGAGGGATGGGAGGGAGCGAGGAGGGGGAAGAGAGTCGAGAGGGGAGCTGAAGGCTCGGTCAAAGAGAAAGGTTTTGAGACCGGCCTTGAAGGAGGAGAGGGAGGAAGCGGCGAAGGCACTGGGGGATAGAGTTCCAGAGCCTCGGGGCTGAGTGGCTGAAGGCCCGGCCACCGATGGTAGGGCGATTGGGGCGGGGGACGTGGAGCAGACCGGAGCCAGAGGAACGGAGGGTACGGGCAGGTAGGTAGGGGGATAGTAGGTCAGAGAGGTAGGAGGGCGCAAGGCCGTGAATAACATAGTGAATGTTATGCTTCTTTGGGAAGTGAGTTTTCAGTTTTAAAGGTGCACATTTTCACACTATTCTGCCAGCGTTCTATCCAAATAAATACAGCAATTAAAATACATGTACTCTGATGGAGTGGGAATGTTGTGCTTGGACAATCAAAGCGAGAGGTCCACCTTGACACGTGTTGGCAAAAGAGTGCTCGTTCGATCGTATTATTACAATTTAAGATAAACAACTTGGTCAGAGCATAAATCAACAACAGTGTATTGAAAGTATGTTCCCATGAACAGCACACATGTGCAACAGAAATAATTTAAAGGGGAGGTGGGAGAGGGAAAGACTCAGTCTTAATTAAAATGCAATTTGACTTATTGTGGGGCTGTTTAATGATATTGGCACCAAAAACTGTATTGGTGACCACCTGGGATTTTGAAGCCTGTGGTGTAGCCACATTGGCTTCTTCATGTGTGGCAAAGTAATAATTGTGGACAGGAATTTCCTGTTGGAAACACATCCTCTGTTGTTCATACACAGTGCGTGTGCCATAAATAATTGTATGTGTGCTGAAAGGGACCAAATATGCATCAGATGTGACGCGATCGAAATGTTTCTGCTTTGCTCTTTTTTTTAGTCCCTGGAAATGATTCACTAATGTCTCGATTTTTGGGGAAATGTGTTCTTAGAAGTCCCCAAAAAGCAATAAAGAGGAAAAAAACACAGATTTCCTCATTTGAAACGAGGATGGAGACCAATAGAACATGAAGTGCACAAGCAGAACAAGTTGAATTGAATTTCTAAACGCTGTAAAATAAAATATTTTGAAAGCGATCAGGCGAGTCCGAGAAACAGATTGAGAGACGTTATACTGGGAGGAGAGAACAAGAAAGAAAACACCGAGTTAAGACACAGGAAGATGCATTGCATTGTATTTTATCTATGGTTACACTCTAACATGGCTTATTCACCAAACGCCTCATGAAAGCGCAGTTGGAATATCTTTCAACACTTGAAAGAAAAATAACTATTCTGGGGTATATGATCCATTCTCTTACAAGAAAGTCAGTCACAGCACTTTACACTAAATTCTGTGAAGGGTTTTGAGAAGTCCTCCTGATGTATCAAATTCAAGCATTATTATTGGTATCGTCCAGTTCTATACTGTTCAGGAAGAGAACAAATATTTAAATATATTAAGACATTTATACAATTACAAACTAGCAATCTGGAAGCCTGGTTTGCAGAATTCAGGCTAATCCGACAGCTCTTGACCATTCTTTGATGGCATTTCGTTATTAAGTGAATGGAAATCACACTTTTCCACGGGTTTACACTCTGCAAACAGCACAGCTTCAGTGTCTTTTAATTGTATTTAAAGGATGCAATGACAAAGTATCTTTAATGCCAAATTATTCTAGGGGTTTGAATGGCATTATGATTGACATGAATATTACTTGTCTTTGAGTTATGCCTCGGTTTCATAAGTAAATGTTATAGTTTATGCTTTCAATATGAGCATTTTTGGTGCTTGTGAGGGTTAGGGTTTGGCAGTGTCTACCAAGAATCAGCTAATTGCCTGCTCTCCCAGTTAGACCATGATGAGGTGTAAGTGGCCCACTATCCATTGCCGTATGGGGAATGTGAAGAAAAAGAACTTAATATTGTAAGCAGATGATTTTGCCAGACCCTTGAACGCACTATTGGGAGCCGTTCACCCATCTCTCGCTGTAACAATCATTCTCAAACAATTGAAACAAAGTGTAGCTTTCCTCTTACTAAATATGTTGAAGGCTTTATTGAGGTCTTTAATCTTGTCCAAGCTTTGGTCATCTCCTGCCTTGACTATTCCAATGCCCTCCACACCGATCTCCGCAGAATCCAACTAATTCAAACCTCTGCCACCCCATATACTCACTGCTCTAAACTCTGTACGCTCGTCACACCAATCCTCGCCAGGCTCCACTGCTTCGCTGTCACAGATAGGGAGTCACCTGAGCCTGGAGATCAACTTCAAGATCCTCACACTCATCTTCAAATCCCTTCATACCCTACACCTACCCACGTCTCCAACCTTCCACCTTCCATCTCCGCTCGGCTGCCTCCAGCCTCCTGCTTGTCCCGCATCCCCTCTACCCCAGCTCGGCATCAGGCCCCACTACTGTTAAATGCTCCAAGACGCTACCCTACATGAAGGCCACTATGGTGTTGTTGTTTAGCCAAATAACAGTCTGTTCCCTGTTACTTGCTTTCTATTTTTGAATGATTTTACTATCTATTCTTCTTAAGAAATAGATAACCCATATGCAACAGCTGCTTCAGTTTAAAAATATAGAAGTATTCAGCAAGCAGATAGTGCTGTAGCAACTTGTCACTATTGCATATGTTGTTCGAAGCAAACAGGAAAGAAGCAGATAACATCTGTGATGGTAACACAACTTGGACCTAGATTGGGAAAGGTACTAATATGTAGTATATATAGTATACTAATATATTTATAGTATAAGCCCACCACCTGCTCCCCTGAACCCCATCCCCAACACCCCTCTCCTTAAATCCCAGCTCCACCTCCTTGCCCCACTACTCGCCAACATCATCAACCTCTCCCTGTCATCTGACACTGTTCATTCCCCTCAAAACAGCCATTCTCACCCCCACCTTGAAGAAACCTTTCCTCGACCCATCACAGCTATCCAGCTACCGGCCCATCTCAAATCTCCCTTTCCTATCCAAGATCCTCAAGAGAGCCGTTGTCTCCAAGCTTCGCTCTTTCCTCTCCTCTCACTCCTTCCATGAACCCCTCCAATCGGGTTTCTGTGCTCCCACAGTACGGAAACTGCTCTGGTCAAGCTCACAAACGACATCCTGACGATGTTTGACCAGGGCTCCCTCTGCCTCCTTGTCCTCTCCCCTGCCTTTGACACCGTGGATCATTCAATCCTCCTCCACCGCCTCTCCTCCCATCTCAACCTTAAAGGTTCTGTCCTTGACTGGTTCCGGTCCTACCTTTCACACCGCCTCCACAGCTACCCCTTCTCCTCCAACCCCCGCACTTTCTCGTGCGGTGTTCCTCAGGGCTCTGTCCTCAGTCCCCTCCTCTTTACCCTCTACATGCTCCCCCTTGGTGACATCGGCAGACATGGGGTAAATTTCCACATGTATGCGGATGACACCCAACTCTACCTCTCTGTCTCCACCCTGAACTCCAGGTCTACTGATGTCCTGACCAACCACAGATGCACCCTCAACCTCACTGAGCCAGTCAGGAACCTGGATTGTTTGATCCTGAACTGTCCTTTCTCCCCCACACTTTTTCCAACCGAGGCCCTCCTGATCGGCTCGCGCCAGCGCCTCCACACCTCGGATGCTCGGGGCATAAGCCTCCACGGCTGCACACTTAACCTCACTAAGTCAGTCAGGAACCTCTGTGTCTTGTTTGACCCTGACCTGTTCTTTCTCTCCCACATCCACGTTATGACTGGCACTGCCTACCACCACCTCCGCAACATTGCCAGACTCCGCCACTGCCTCACACCTCAGGCTGCCCAAACCCTAACCCACGCATTCGTCACATCAAGGCTCGATTATGGGAACTCCCTCCTCATCGGCCTTCCCAACTCTTCCCTTCACAAGCTGCAGATCATCCAAAACTCTGCAGCTCGTGTACTCTCATGCACCAGACTCCGTGACCCCATCACTCCCACCCTTGCCTGACTCCACTGGCTTCCCATCCCCCAGAGGATCGAGTTCAAGATCCTTGTCCTCACTTTCAAGGCCATCCACGTTCTTCGACCGTGCCTTTGGTCGCCCTCCCATCTCTCTGCCTTCCCCCACCCCTCCCCCACCCCTCCCCCATGCTCGGGCACCAACACCTGACCGTTCAGCACTTTGGGACGTCCTCCCGACGTGAAAGGCGCTCTATAAATGTAGTTTTGTTGTTGTTCTTCTTGGGGATCAGCCGGGTGTCTGACACATGTGGAAACCTATCACTAAGCTTAAGAGTATCCTAACGAAACTGAAATGTCAATGCATCCAGAACAACAACAACAACAAGATTCCATTTATAGAGCGCCTTTCACATCAGGAGGACGTCCCAAGGCGCTGTACAGTTGGGTCAGGACCCGAGCAGGGGGCAAATGGTCAGGGTAAGGGGAGGGAAGGGAGGGAGTGAGGAGGGGGTAGAGAGTCGAGAGGGGAGCCGAAGGCACGGTCAAAGAGAAAGGTCTTGAAACCAGACTTGAAGGAGGAAAGGGAGGAGGCGGCGAAGGCACTGGGGGATAGAGTTCCAAAGCCTAGGGGCTGAGAGGCTGAAGGCCCGGCCACCAATGGTAAGGCGGTTGGGGCGGGGGATGTGGAGCAGACCGGAGCCAGAGGAACGGAGGGTATGGGCAGGTAGGTAGGGGGATAGAGGGTCGGAGAGGTAGGAGGGAGCGAGGCTGTGAATGGCCTTGTAGGTGAGGTTGAGGATCTTGAATTCGATCCTCTGGGGGATAGGGAGCCAGTGGAGGTGAGCGAGGGTGGGAGTGATGTGGTCCCAAAGCCTGGTGTGGGACGTACACGAGCTGCAGAGTTCTGAATGACCTGCAGCTTGTGGAGGGAGGTGCCGGGAAGGCCGACAAGGAGAGAATTCCCATAGTCCAGCCTTGAGGCGATAAAGGCGTGGACCAGGGTTTGGAGATTCTGGAGATAGATTGTAGGAATAGATTGTAGGACTAATGTATTAGGCGCAGGTTGACAAGAGCCAAGGCGTGGGGACCCCAAAGTGTGCGTTGTTAAAATCTAACCAGCTAAAACCACAATAGCTTGCAATGGGCTGAATGGCCTTCTGTGCCATTAATTAATTTAATTCTATGATTGCAAATAGGACACCTAAGAGAAACGTAGAGGGAAGCTTGAAGGAACAAAGACCATAATGGTATCAATACAGTACACCCAAGACCTATTCAGTTGTAATGAAAGTGCCTAAATAGTGCTTTAAAGCTATTGATGAATGAATATAGGGTAGTTAAGGAGCAATGCATTCTTTGCTCTTCATTCAGTATCATTTTGGGCACTTTGAATTGATAGCCTAGGCTGACACTCCAAAGGCAGTCCTGTTGGAGCAATGCACTATCAGAGGTGCCGTCCTTCAAATGAAGGATTAGGCCAAAGTCCCAATGCCTGTTCAGGTGAACTTCAAAGATCCCATGACACTATTGGAAAAGAGAAGGGAGTTTCTCCTGGTGTCCTGTACCTCAAGTAGAATTGGTTATTTACTTCACGGTTGTTTGTGGGATGATGCTGTGAGCAGATTGGCTGCATGTTTGCCTACAAATAGATGAGACTGCTTGCCTTCTATATATAGCAGTCCATCCCTATCGACTTCTTGGAGTGTCAAGAAATGGCCCACTAAAACCCCGCACCAGGGCAGGTAAGTCTGTACCAGATCAATGCCTGGTTTCCAGTAGCTACCGAGCCATGATACCCACAGTGCAACCATAAATGAAGAACATTTCACTAAAGAAAAATCTATTTGGTTGGCTACCACTGGTATAGGGTAATCAATAGAATTATAGGAGAGGAGATGGCTCACCATATTCTCTGGTCTAAGTCTTTTGGTGATTGACTGTTGCTCAATTATTATCAGGTTGGATCAGTCAGCAGATAAATGTCCCCAAATGGTATCTCCTCTGCATACATTTTTTTGCCCGGCAGCATTACACGCTGTGCACAAACCTGTGCGTCTGGTCTTGGCTGCAGTTCTGAGGTCTGTCACTTACACTTATTGTGGCCGGTGCAGTGCTAATCCTGGTAGTGCTGTTCTAAGTGGTCTCTAGCACAGGATTATTCTTTGTTGAAATTTCCTGCCAATCCTGTTCTTTTCATTAATTGCTGAATGGAAGTGTCCTCACCAATGTATCTCCCTTGCTAGAAAAATACAGGATTTATCAGAGATCCCACATACCACAGGCAGCCTTGGCTTATGTTAAAAGTAAAGAACTTAAAGGCGCTTCAGTGCATTTGTTCTGGGGGTGGCTGAAGACGAGGCCGCCCCTGATCCCACATTCACCTGTATCAGTGAGATGAGTGAATGAAAAGAATGGCTCTCTTTGTGTTCCCAGTGCAGACAGATTCTTTGCTTCGTCAGAGACAGAAGGACTTAAAGCATCCCAGTGACAGCATGCTTACCGGTCGCTTGGCAACCTGCAGTAAAGGAGATGGACTTGATTAGTTTGACTGTGAACACCTGTGTTCAGAAGAAATCTGTTTGCAGCACGGACCTTGCTTAGCCTTCAACCCAACCTAACTTCTGCTGCACTACTTTACACCTCCTCCTGTTTTTTTTCAAAAAAGTCAGCAATTTAATGGCTGTTTATGGGGCATTGCTGTGGGCAGATCATCTGTCCTGCCATGGAGTCCTGTAACTCAATGGTTAGAGCACTCGCCTCGTAAGCAAGAGGACCTGGGTTCGATTCCCGGTCAGGGTGAAACATTGGACAAGTTTTCTGACTCCACACGCCTCCATTTACCTAGCAGTAAATAGGAACCTAGCTGTTAGTCAATTGGCAGATCACTTTTCAGGGCTAATAATAACTTTTTTTTTAAAAATGTGGTCACTCAATCCATGACTGTTTGTGGGAGACTGCTGTGTGCATTTGGCTGTCATGTTTTGCCCACAGAATGTACTGTAAAGCGAATTGACTGTATGTTTTGCCCACAAAATGTACAGTCAATTCGCTTTACAATACATTCTGTGAAGTGCTTTGAGATTTCTCGAAACTGTGATAAGGTGCTATATTAAATGCAAAGATTATTATTACTAACAAATGCACAGTCACTGCAGTTCACAGAAAAGTAATTCCTTAGGTTTCACAATGTGAGGAGGAAGGGGTTAATTGTTCAGCTCCACATTAACAAAGAGGAATGGCCTGACTATGTGGATTGACTGTTTGTCAACAAGTCACAGACTGCCTATTGCCACTAATTGTGTTAGTCAGAAGTCAGAGATTCTTAAATACTGACATGTACATGGTTTTGAGGTTCTCGTATAACAGGTCAGAGATCTGTCTGAGTTCTCTTAAATTCTCATAGAAAGTGAAGAGAAGCTGAACGGAAATCATAGAATCATAGAATCGTACAGCACGAAAAGAGGCCATTCATCCCATCGAGTCTGTGCCGGCTCTTTGAGAAGAGTCAATCCCACTCCCCAGCCCTTTCCCCATAACCCTGCAAACCTGTCCTCCTCAAATACCCATCCACCACGTTTTTAAAAGTAGTTATCGAATTGGCCTCGACCGCCCTTTCAGGCAATGTATTCCAGATTCAAACAACTCGCTGCATGAAAAAATGTCTTCTCACCTCCCCTCGGCTTCTTTTAGAGACTATTTTGAATCTGTGACCTCGAGTCACCGACACACCCACCAGTGGGAACAGTTTTTTCCTTTCTAACCTATCAAATCCCCTCATGATTTTGAAGACCTCTGTTAGGTCTCCTTGTAACCTTCTCTGCTCCAATGAGAATAATCCCGGCCTCTCCAGCCTTTCCTCATCATCAAGGTCCCTCATTCCTGGTACCATCCTCATAAATCTCCTCTGCACCCTTTCCAATGCCTTAACGTCCTTCCTATAGTGTGGTGCCCAGAACTGGGCGCAATATTCCAACTGAGGCCTAACCAGTGTTTTATATCGGTTAATCATTACCTCCTGACCCTTGTACTCTATGCCCCTATTTATAAAGCCTAGTATCCCGTATGCCCTTTTTACAGCTTTATCAACCTGTCCTGCCACCTTCAAGATTCATTTACCTTAACCCCCAGGTCTCTAGCTAATCTATGAAGTCTGGAATTCAGGTCTCTACAATTGGGGCTAGTTTAGGCCGCTATCTGACTTGTTAGGAAGAGATACAAGGTGATGTGGAGCTTGGAAACTGAATCAAAGGTTCACCATAATCTGAGACTGCTTAAGCAACAACAACAAGGTTACATTTGTATAGCGCCTTTACATCGGGAGGACGTCCCAAGGAACTGGGACATTACAGAAGAGATTTGATGTGATCACATTATGAAGTGTTGCATTTTCACTCCATTATTTTAATAACATCACAGCTCTGGCACCAGGACGAGCAATGGCCCCTTGAGAACTGCTCACTGATGGACCTGTTACATAAGTGAGTGGAATGGATCTCCTCAGGCTGATATGGAGGGTCTGCAGTAGGTGGTCTACTGTAAGACAGTTCAATGCTAACAAGTGGAGAGCATTGTCGAAGATGCTGACTTTGGATGAGTTTTTTAAAAAAATAAAAGGTCCTGCCTGCCAGTTGAAGTGAATATTGAAGATCCCACAGCACTGTTGGAAAAGTGAAGTGAATTTCTCCTTGGGTCCTGGTCAACAACCCTCTAGATCAATTGGTCATGAGCTTCACAGTTCTTTGTGGAATATTCTTTGTGCAAATTGACTAACGTATTTGCCCATACTACACTTGACAGCAATTTCCTGTGAATCACTTAGAAATGTTTCAATGTTGTAGACGTAATATCAGTTGTATTGACTATTACTGTTTATGTACTGAAGGCAGGAGTAAGAGATAATACAGCACAATGAAAGGCAGATTTTTGAAGTAATGGGAAAAATAAAATATATATAATATGGACGTGAAATAAAATTGGAATGGATTAGATAGTGTCAAAGGGGAGCTGAAATAAAGTTTTCAATTTTACTGTAAGGAATAAGTCAATGTGGATGAGCCCTAGTGTGTGTGTCTATGTGTGTCTATATGTTCCCAATTGAGCACATATTAGAACGTTGAATTTAGTTCACCCACAAAATACACTTTTTTGTGTATTTAAGGTGCTATATAAAAGGTGTATATAAAGCGTAAGGTGCTATATAAAATGCAAGAATTATTAAATTATTAATTTAGATGCCTGCCTGAATTTGAATCTGAAGTTTAGATATTCCTGAATTGTCTTTGATTCTGAAGCCCACCTGTACAGAGTAAAAATGTGGTCACTCAATCCACAACTGTGGGACACTACTGTGCGCAATTGGCTGCTGTGTTTCACCCACAAAATATACAGTCAACGCTTTACAATATATTCTCTGAAGCGCTTTGAGACATCTCAACAAAGTGATATATCAAATGCAAGGATTATTACTGTTTAACAAAACTCTTCCAAGAACTTTTTGAGCAGGGAAGTGTTGAAAGTGAGGAAGAAAGCTGCATGATCCTTGCAAAAGAAACCTCAATTTATTGATTAAAATGTAGACAGAAAGTTTGGTGAGTGAAGACTTTGGTTACGCATGGGTTTTGTTGTTCATTTTCCTTGTATTTGTTTAACTGGAAACCAATGTGTCATTTGATATTTATTCCACATTTTAGCAATGAAAGAGTCTACGACTACCCCCTCCCACCCTCTTTTTCTTTTCCCACCGCAAAATAGCCAGCTGCAAAATTCCATTAACCTCTGTCATATTCTCTAAATGCCACGTTAGTGGTTGCGTGTCTGGCTGAGCGAACTCAAAGCGCAAAGCGGGGTCTGATACAAGGAGAGCGAAATGTGGATAATCCATGTTTTTATCATTCGCAGGCCACTCTTTTCACAGGATGTGGGCCGTAGTTTATTAGGTTGAGCAGTTCTGTGCCTGCAAGAAAGGTTCGGACTTTCTCATCGCTATGAGAATGGGACGGTGAATGGTTTCCAAGTGTTTACTCAGCATTTGTCTTCCGTTTCATCGGAGGAATTAGTGACGCGCGCTTTTTGACGATCAAACAGCTTGATGTGTTATGACAATGTTCCATTGATATGCAGAATGGCATAAGGGATTAGGCTCAGTCCGAGTGCTCTAGGCACTTTGCTGGGACATTCAGACTTTTTAAGGATGACCTGTTCGCAGGCAGGGCATTGAAAATCAGATTTCCCAGCAGATTTTTTTCAAAAATCTCACACTTGTCCAAAGCAGTTGATGTCTGGCTTTGACAACACAATGCACAGTTTTTTTGTATTGTGGTACAAATTAGACACTTTGTGTATGATCATGTAACTCGTTGACTTTTAACTTTTGCTGAAAGTTTTTGTGTCGGAATGTTAAACTGCAAAACAGTCGGAAGATATCCGAGTTTACAATTTGGGTGCTAACTTCAGGTTATGATAAGCAGAAACTTTTGTTTTTATTTAATTTGAACTGTTATTCATTTGTACAGTAACTAGTCTATAGTGTCCAACGAATCCCCAAAATAAAATTTATCATTCGCTTTATGGCTGCTTGTGGCACATAACAGTGCCCAAATTGGCTGCTGTGTTTGCCTACAAAAAACTCAGTCATTGCGCTTTACAGTAAATACTGTGAAGCACTTTGACATTCTCCTGATGTGAAATGCGCTATATCAAATGTTTATATCAAATTATTATTTTTTTCTCAATATATATGCCTGCAGTTATGGATTTTACACCCAGCATTCTCATGCCAGTGTCTGTCTGTCACACATGCTTAAGCAATTGCCACACACTCATGTATAGGACATTCACAGGGAAAGTAAACAAATAAAATTGCCTGGTGTTATTGAGATTCAACTTAAATGTTGGCTTTAGAAACACTAATTACTGAAATTCACAAAAGGTGCTGTATAATAATAATAATAATAATAATAATAATAATAATAATAATCCTTGCATTTGATTATAGTTCCTATAACATTGAAATATCTCAACTCTTGTGACCATGTGAATGCAGAGTCTGATATGCACACAGCAAAGTCCGACAAACAGCCAAAACAAGCCATGTGTAGGGAGAAACAAGCACTCGGGTAAAGACTTACTCAATTTATGTACCGTTTTAGGGTGCCGAGAACTTGGCAAGTTGTTGAATTCAGTCATAGCTGGGAAGCAGGTTTTATCTCATTCTGGAGTCCTGTAGCTTAGTGGGTAGAGCACTTGCCTCGCAAGTGAGAGGACCTGGGTTCGATTCCAGGGTAGGGCAAAAACATTCGGAAATTTCCTTACTGCTTCTGTTCACCTAGCAATTTCCTTACTGCCTCTGGTTATTGGTCGATTGTCAGATCGCCTTCCAGAGAAAATAATCCCAGAAAAAAAAATTGTCCACTCAATCCATGACTATTTATGGGTTTCACCCACAAAATATATAGTCAATTTATTTTACAGTACATTCTGTGAAGCGCTTTGAGACATCTCGAAGACATAACAATAATAACAATCCTTGCATTTGATATAGCGCTTTTCACGTCAGGAGGACGTCCCAAAGCGCTTCACAGAACACGCTGTAAAGTGAATTGACTGTATATTTGTGGGCGAACGCGGCAGCCAATTCCGCACAACAATGTCCCACAAACAGTAGTAGATTGAAAATGACCAATTTATTATTGTTTTGGGTTTTGGAGGGATTATTATTAGGCTCTGTGTGGAGTAAGGAAACTTGCCCAAGGTTTTGCCCTCTGCCGGGAATTGAACTCAGGTCTCTCGCTTGCAAAGCGAGTGCTCTAACCACTGAGCTACAGGACTCCACATTTAAGGCACTACTATATCAAATGCAAGGAATATTATTATTATTCTAAAAATGCACTTGCAGAAAGCCAGCTTCAAACTTAATTTCTTATTGCAAAAGGGATTAAGGGATATGGGGATAAGACAGGGTCAGGTTATTAGCTGGAGTCAGATTAGAAGATCAGCCATGAATGGCGGGGCAGGCTCGAAGGACCGAATGGCCTACTCCTGCTCCTACATGTTATGTTAATGTTAAATAAAAATCTAAATTTAACAAATGTACAAAACTATCAACCGCTGTGCTCTATTTCTTACTGGAGCAAACACTTTGGTTCTAATAATCAATTAACCAGTCATTTAAAAATCTTCATGTCTCTCTATTACTGTAAAGGCGATTGCATGCCTACCGGGACTCTTGATCAGGACAGAGGGTTGATCTATCATCTTTTTAGCACCAGAAAGAGGCAAAATACACTAAAGCTGAAAAACGAGCAGATTGGGCGATGGAAATGAATGTTAAGACAATTGTCACAGAATTCTCAGAAAATTGCTTCACCAAAACAAAGGTAAAAGGCAGGTAATGTGCTCAATAATGTGTAGCTTCTGAAATAATGCATTTAAATTTACATCTATATTATAGCCTCTGCCATATTCCAGCTTTCGATTCTGCGCATGATGATTTACTGAGGTGCGTTCACAGCTAATTAGTTTGTCCATCCAAGTCACTTTTTGTTTAAAAAAGATCAACCATCACAGATCCTATTGGATCCATTGCATTCTCATTGCTGGTGAGCAGATTGTGCGGTTTGGAAACAGTTTTACTTTGATAAAATAGCTGAAACATTGAATGCAGTAATAGTGCTGTTTGCATTTGAGTCATTAAGTGTTGGTGTATCATGAGAGAGATTAGCTTCTGCTAATATAATATAATAATAATAATCCTTGCATTTGATGTAGCGCTTTTCATGTTTTCTCGACGTCTCAAAGCGCTTCACAGAATAGACAGTAAAGTGAATTGATTGTATATTTGTGGGTGAGATGCGGCAGCCAATTGCTCACAGCAGCGTCCCACAAACAGTTGTGGATTGAAGTGACCAATTTATTATTGCTTTTGAGGGATTATTGTCAGGCGTGTGGAGTAAGGAAACGTGCCCAAGGTTTCACCCTGCTGGGAATCGAACCCAGGTCTCCCACTTGCAAAGTGAGCGCTCTAACCACTGAGCTACAGGACTCCACAATGAAATGAATCAAGACAAATAATAAGAGTGATTTTATATTATTTATATTTGGTTCTGGTAATATTTTACAACTGCACTGAAATCCTTTGCAAACATTTTAGAGAGCTCACTCTCTTTGGGAACTTCAGGATGTACTGTCAAGCCTCAATTCACTTGTAATAATATAGACCCAATGCCTTTCTTGATTTTAATATTAAGGTCTTTCTAAACAAAAAGTCCCGAAAGGCTGCTGAAGTTTACCGTGCAAATCCTTCAGTAGAAAAAGCTGTTTGACTTTGCTGAATCATTGTTAAACAGCTGGAAGCCACCCAATTGAAAAATAAAAACAAATAATTAGGACCAGGTTTGTTCTTGATAAATCAACAGTTTGTGGAAGGAATTTAGTTGTGTGAAAACAGAGAACTGAGTCTGGTCAAAGTCTTTTGATTCTGAATCGCAAAGAAAACACATAGTTTAGAATAAAAGGGACTCAGGAGCAAGACTTTTGGAGCTGTATTTGGAGCTGCAGTGTATTACTGAAGTATCAGGCTTTATTTAGGATGTGCAGGATTACAGAGTTTGCAGTGTGCTGCTGGACTACGACACATAGAAGGACTGAGATGATGTCCTAGGGAATTTACTTACTAATATTTCCCTGGCGGGGCAAAACCTTAGGCAAGTTTCTTTACTCCACATGCCTCTGATTACCTAGCAGGAAGTAGAAATCTGGTTGTTAGTCGATTGCCAGATCGCTTTCCGGGGGTAATAATAACTTCAAATAAAAAAATTGTTCAGCCACTCCATCACTGTTTGTTGGACACTGCTATGTGCATTTGGCTGCTGCGTTTTGTCCACAAAATACACACAAAATTAACTTTACAATATTTTGTGAAACGCTTTGAGATGTGTCAACGATGTGATAAGGCGCTGTATTAAGTGCAAGGATTATTATTATTTGGTGTCGAGGATGTAATGTCGGTAAATGTTCTGACCTTTTGGTTCGAGTGGGAGAGCACTTACAACTGGAAAATAATATTAATTAAAACAAGAACAATGTAAAGTGATTGATCAATGTCATCTTAATGTGTTCCTGCCTTGGGGGTACCTACTGTAACATGTGTTGTCCCTTATAACATGGACGGACCTAATTTTCCACTTATGTCCACTTATTTTTCTAGTTAGCAATGGGTGGCAGGCTGGCACCATCAAACACCGTGATTCAGCCAACCATTAAAAGCGAGGATTATTAGATTTGAAAGGATGCGGGGGGAGGAAAAAGAGGGGCCTGAAACAGCGTGAGAAAAGTCAGACAAAAAAGCGTTTATTTTGTAACGTGTTGCACAATTCTTTTCTTTCAAAATGGTTAAACAGTGATTTTATTGATGGCGGTGACAAGCATTTTGAAATATAATGTTTTGCAATAAGTTTACATTGAATAGCCATTGTAAGGCAATGGGATGAGCTGATTGAGTGTGAGTGGAAGCACAGTGCCTGATAAAATAATTTGCTGTGTCCAAGTACTGCTAGTACTTCCAAACACTACAGAGAGGAGATTTTACATGTAGGACATGTTTGCATTATTCTGAAAAATAAGCTCTTGGTAAACTCATTGAATATTTGTGCATTTTCCTTTTTGCTATCAGCCTGGCTCAGTTGGTAGCCCTCTGCCTCTGAGTCAGTACGCTGTAGTTCCAGCCCTACATCAATACTTTAAACTCACACAGTCCAGGCTGCTGCTCCAATGCATTTAATATACATGCACATTAATTTGTGTTCAATCAATATCCAAGTCCAGTTAGCTATCATTCTTCAAGCCTTTGTCTGAGCAGAGTTTTTTTTGAACCACAAGTCATGTTGCATTTTGAATCCAGGCGACAAAGAAGCCTTCTTTTCTGCCAAGTTTTGCACAAGTCTGAGGGACTTTGATCAGCTTATTGTGGTCTGGGGATGTGATGGGTTTAACCTACTTCCAAACACATGTGCATACCACTCCAATAGGTACAACTGCACAACTGTACAGGCCTGAGATTGGATTTGATCACTGTGAAATGGATGCTGCCTCCTTGGTAATGGTATGAGTGAACTCTCAGGTTCAGTTTCACAAAATGTACCTGAAAGACGTAACCTCAAAAGGATGTCAGAGGCAAAGCTGATCATATCTGCACTGGCCACTCCAAGGGACCTTCAGGATATCATCTGACTGGGGCTTCATATTGTGGGGCACAGAGTGATCACAGATCTGTTTTTCTTTTTCTGTATGTTTCAGCCAGTGCTGGGGCCAACATTCCCTTTCATTTCAAATCTGCTTCCAGAGTGAAGGAGCATCTGCATAAATCCCTGTATCTCATGCTTCCATGTGAAGCTTCAGACATGGGCTTTTTAGGGTCCTAAGCTGACTATCCAGACAGAGGAGAAGACAGACCCTCAATTACTAATCTTCAAAGAGATGATGGTCTTTATTGCTAGGCTCCTGCTGGGGAGGTGGGGTGGGAGGGGTGTGGGAGAGTGTTCAACATCCCTCAAAACTTTTTTTCCCCCTAAGATGAATATTACAGGAAGACTGAGATAGTTGAGGAGTTCTAAAGTTTTTAAAGTCCTGGGAAAGAAGTTTGGAAAGTAAGACCTCATTTCCACATGGTATGAATGGGGAGAGGAGAACTGGTGTAAAGGAAAATCTATTTGGATTTTTAGAAGTAAAAGGGAGGTATTTCAACGAACCAACAACTTTGAAGAAACAGAATAGTTATACAGTACTTATTTGAAGTTCTTTCAAATAGTGCCATTGGGATCTTTAACTTTCACCTGAACTGGCAGACAGGACCTTGGCTCATCTGAAAGAACAACAGGGCAAGTTTCTCCCCAAAAATAAGGAAAATGTATAATTATACCAGCTCAGAGGCACCCGAGCTACTTGGCACTGGATAAAGTGGGAAGACATTATAATTGTGGACTACAAGCAATAACTATTGTTCACTTGTAAAGAAGGATCTCAATCCTGTCAGGTGATTGAAGAGCATCCTCTCCATCTTGGTTACTCCTGTCATTTCTATGCATGGCTTGCCACACAAATACCATTAGGAGACAGACGGGGCCCTTACCAGGGTCCTGTTTGTGGCAGCTCCACTTAGTCACTACTTCAGTCTGGGAGAGAAGCACTACAAGGATGCTTCCTCTGTGCTTCACTTTCAAGAGTTTTCACTAAGCTTTGTCATGCTGACTTTAAGGGAAATCTTTTCATGCATTCTAGCTTGTTTCTGTTTAACATGTTCCATACTTTTCAAAGGGTTAATCATGCATCTATTGGAATTATCCTTCTTCCTGGAATTAATGTTTTTAGTGAATTTCTGGGCTGGGTGATGCAGTGAGTAAGTGAGTAAGTGAAACTTTCCTTTCACCTCTGGGATCCAGATTCATACTAGTAGATTGATGGGATCAAAGGCTCCAGGAATCCTATGTGAAATGACATTTAACTCAGTTACTAGACTGTATGAGTTTCAGAAAGCAAAGCTGCCCCTAAGGCAGGGGAAAAGCTAGATTTCCAATCATCATTTTGCAATACATATACTTTTATTTTGTACAACAACTTATGAGTTTGCTGTGCACAAATCGTCTGTCACATTCACCCACAAAACACGTAGTCATTAACACTTTGGGACCCCATCTTGACATAAAAGGCACTATACCAAATGTGATGATGATTATTATTAGACCTCAAGATGCTTTACACAAACACTTTCAAATGCCACTGTCATCTCTGCCGAAAGTGGCAGCTAATACAGTATGTTAGAATCGATTGTTGGAGCAGAGTAAATTGCCTCACCACTCTAATACTCTGCAACTCTACTGGTGTGCCGAAATCAGTCACTGTTATGTTTTTGTAAGACCACTTTCCAATACAATGGCCATAAACTTAACACCATATTTCTGATGAAAGTCGCTGGGGATTTTCTAAAAGTAACCACAAACATCGCAGACTTTACAGTCATGTCTGAGTGCAATAGCAATCATGCCAGTGTGGATGTTACTCACAAATCATCAAGAGGGCGTCAGAGTTTAAAGCTACAAATCAGTTAATAAATGGTGTGCCCACAAAATACGCAGTCAATTCACTTTACAGTATCATCTCTTTGAGATGTCTTGATGACGTGATAAGGCAAAGATTATTATTATTAAATATTTACGGCCGAACCACTAGGAGAAGAATGGGACATTTTTAATGAAAAAAACCTCGTTCTTAATTATTTCATAGAATCTGTTATGACATTTTGTACCTTTTATTCCGTAGAATGTTACAGTGGAGAAATGGGCCATTTGCCTATCAAGTCTGCACTGGTGTTTTTGTTTGTTGTCCCTATGAGCCATCTGAGCTAATCTCACTGTTCTGCACCATTGCATAAGTTGATGCTGTTCCTAGGATTTGCAACTACTTTTCCCATAGCAGCATTTACACACGCCACATAGATCCAGAGTAACAGAGGCACCAACACTCTTGTACACTGTTTAGGCATGTGTGTTCCTATGGCTTATAATCAAACAAGACAATGATATCATTCATGCAGCAAAATGGCTTTATGCTGTTAAATAAATCTTACATCACTTGCACAAGATGTCAATGTGAAATGTCATGCACCCTATTGGTCTAGTCGTGCAGTCGTGAGGGCATGAAAATGTCAGTTTAACAATAAAGTCCCTTTTTAAACACTCCAAAAGGGCTCAATACTTTTGAGAAAGAGCGTCAGCCACAGGGATGTTAAACATAGATGTTGAACAGCAATGTGTTTTAAAATTAAAGTTAAACACTGACGGCAGTTCAACTGCTCTCTATATCGCAAGGGGATGCATTTAAACATTTGCCGTGACTTTTCTCACATTGAATACAGAAAGAAGAGTCACCACATGTACACCTTGGTCTGAAGAAGCTGCTTCAGACAGCTTACACACCACATCTTCTATTTGATTCGCCTCAGCTGCTGTGCATGGGAATCAAGGAGTGAGTGTTCACCCAGAAGCGCTGGTATTGTGTTGCCATTGTATTCTCTTAAAGGTGAACACGTCAGCATTCTGAGACTTGAACAGGTAAAATTAGGTCAAATATGCTTTCTAAATAATCCTAGATAGCTGAAAGCTGTGTTGTGCATACGTCTTAAATGTCAAGATACTGAGAGATCTCAAAACGGGGCTCAAATAAATCTTTATAACATAGTAAATATAGTGATTATCATTATACTCTGAAACCTAACTAGTGTGGAATGGTTACACTGCCATTTCTCTCTTGTTGTCAAGAGGACACAATATTGTCATATAACAAAATAAAATAAAAATATAGTAGTAACTTTATGTCGTTCAACTTGGATCTTATTAATTCGAAACTTTTAACAGAAGCTGCAGATGTCAGAATTTTCAGGGACCTTCTTTTCGTTATTTTCTAAACCCACCCATTACCGAGTCTTCCCATTTATTCCATGAATTACACAAGAACAATAACTGTGTGATCTGCCATGAGCGGGCAAATACACCTATTCTATTGTTTAAAATATTCTTGTGCATAGTTTACATGAAAAACAACTTAACTAAATTGTTGACACCTGAATATCCTGATATAACAACATTTTACTGTATTCGTATTATTTCACCCACGAAATATACAGCCAATACATGTTACAGTATATGCTGTGAAGCGCTTTGAGATGTCTCAATGACACGATAAGGCGCTATAGCAAATGCAAGGATTATTATTATTATTCACCCAATCAGTTTCTAGACAGGAGGAGCTTGTGTAATGTAGAATTATTTAACTTTCTTTTTAACTTTGGGATTACCAGATGTTAAGGGATTGCCTTAATGTTCCTGTACTTACTTTATTACTTTAGTACACACAAAGATAATCACCACACAATTACTCAACTGTTGTCAGTGCAATGCTGGGAACTAAGACTGCTCTTTCTTTTGACGCTGGAGTACACTGGAAGGATTCAGGTTATTAATAGGCTGACGTTGCTGTCTTGGTTTATGAGGCTTTCTGAATTCCTGGAGTCTGTCATAACCACACAGTCAGACTTCTCTGTTTGCATTATTCACAAATTACTGTCCCGATACCTGACATTTCCAGCTTCGACTTAGCCTTTAAAAGACAGTTTGAATACTATTTCTTTGAACCAATTAATGAGAACTAGATACAGTCAGATAATCCCTCACATAAGTTAAGAACATCACTGCAAGCTAACTGAACTGCAGTACTATGTTCAGAAGGTTGTGGGTTCAAGCCTCACATTGTGACATGGAATCATATAGTCTAAGCTGACGCTCCAATAAATTGCTGGGAGGGTGTTTCATTGTCGGAGTTAGACTCTTTCAGATGAGATATTAAACCAAGGTCTCATCTGCCTGTTCAGGTGGACATTAAAGGTCCCGTAGCATTATTTGAAAAGAGAAGGGAGTTTCTCCATCCCTGTGTCCTGGCCAACAGTCCCCCAAAATAAAATTGGTCATTCCCTCCATGGCTTTTTGTGGGACATTGCTGCGTGAAATTGGCTGCCGTGTTTCTTCCAGAAAATACACGGTCATTCCACTTTACAGAATGTCCTGTGAAGCGCTTTGAGACATCCCAACGACGTGATAAGGTGGTGTATCAAATACAAGGATTATTATTATAGGCGCCGACAATGTGTTTATCTCCTTTTCGCTTGCATTTTTTCCTACATTACCGTGTTGATTTTCCCAGCTTTGCCCAGACATGTGTTGGTCAAGCGACTGATCTGCTGGCCACCTCCACTAGTAATTCTGTGTACAGCCACTAGGAGGCGCCCAAAGTTGTTCAACGTTAATCTACAGGGTCAGAGCTGTGAGGATTCGCCACTAATCTTGAGAGATGGGTGTCCTCGCTAAAGACTTTACCAAATAAGAGGGAGAGGGGAGAATAGCGTCTTTTTGCTGGTACTAGTTAATCAAAGTTAAAATGGCTTCTTGTTTCAAGTGACAATGAAACGGGTGGTTTGCAAGAAGCTCCAACAGAATACATTTTTTGCCCCCAAAACAGTTTGCTCCAACTTCTGCATCTGACTCCATACATTTTGTATGGTTCTGACGATTTGGGCATTGTCTCTGATCATTTTTGCCCATCAATATTTCAGCTGTTTTAGCTGATTTATTTATGATTTTAGCAATTTATTGAGTTATGATTTAATCAATGTTTTGGCTGTTCAATAAGATGTCACTTTATCCGCCCCATCCCCAAGTTCTTGCAACTATTGGCATGTTTTAATGTGATGGCGCCTTATATTTCCTTCTCAATTTGTAAAATCAAACCTCACCTCCCTTTTATTCGTATTTGATTCGCTAATAGCCCCACACGGTTACTCGCTTCTGAACTTGGAATCTAAGGAAGGGCTGCGGCAAATGGAATATTTTATGAAAAACAAACTTAATTTCCTTTCCAAATTAATTCCAATGCAGAATTTCCAATCGATTTTCGTTTTCGTGATGGGAGAACAATATTTAAAGTAAGCAAGATTTCGCTAAAAGTCGGTTCGCAAGGAAAATATTTCAATTGGCAAACTATTTTCCGAAAAAAGTTCTTATTTCTCTATCCTAATTCTCTAGTATACAGTACAGGATTGGGATTTTCAGAAGATATTTGATCGCACTCTCTGTGTCTATTACCTCCGATCCTTTCACCGATGTAAGAAATTTCGTCTGAAATATGTGTAGTATCTCAAAATTGACAACCAACAATTGAAAATAATTTTCTGTTCACTGCTCTCAGATATCTCTAATTTAATGTGTCATAAAATAGTTTGATGGAAATCCGCGACTGTTTTTTCCTTAATCGTATCTATGACAGTTTAACTTTCGATCATTAATTAACCTCCATAAAATGATATTCCGTGCGCACATCGATCAGATCCTGAAGTATTTTTTCCCTTTCCTATATATTTTAAACTGATTTATTTCGCTGGTTCATAACTTGAGATAATAATTTTTGAAAATTACAGACCGGATCTGCTTTCATAGTGAACAGCGTAAAAATGGAAGAAAATATACTGTTCTTATATTATTATTATCAAATATATATTATTATTATTTCTTCGGAAGTTTAAGACTACACCGAATGCAAGGATTAGTATTGTTATTGTCATTATGGTGCATGAAATATAAATATGCAGTGATTAAAAACCACTTTAAGCTGTTAATTATGCCATAAAACTTTCCAACTACTTCACTGAACCTTTCCAACTATTCCACTCAAAAGGTTACGATTGAACCCGAATGCATACAGCTCTAAACCAGAAATTAGGATATTATTCATTTTATTAATACAATTAGGTTGCGGAATTCCGTTTTTTTTAAAAAAAGAAAACAACTTCTGCTAAAATCCATCCCTTACTTGTGATCTGGGGCTGGAGGAGCCCTGTTCCGGAGATGGACTGTCTGGTTGCTTTCATTGGGTTTAGTTGGGCTTTGGTGAAGGGAGGGAGGGAGGGCTGGTGAGCCGGATGGCTGCCTTGGTGTGGGTTCTCTGTGGTTGGCTGACACTCGCCATCCAGCAAACCATGGCCTTATGTCCAAGGCCACACTGCCACAGGGAAAGGTTTATTGCAAAGAAACGATTTAAAGACAAAACACAGCGATGGGAAAGGGTAAAGCATTGATCTTGAAAAATCCTGCCCCACATACACATATGTACATCAATCACATCCACCATCGAAGGTTTCCTGAATATGGAAATGATGCGGTTATGCAATAACCCGAATGGATTGAGACTTTGGGTCTCCAGCTCCCACCCCATCATCAAAACATTTGACACAACGCCTTTCACACGGGGAGGGCGCCTCAAAGCGCTTCAAAGGGATTTTCTGTGAGGTGTAGTGACTGCAGTTTGGTGGGCGAGCGGGGCGCGCAGAAACATGCCCCACAGAAAGTCATGAAGTGAATGGACAGTTTTATGTAGGAAATTATTGCAGAGATGATAATTACTGCAGAGTTCATAATTATTGCAGGTTATGTTATTGCAGAGATTATAATCCCGACACAAATGGAAATGGAGAAGAGAATTACCATTAAATGTATTTTCTCCGAACTTTGAAGAAGGGTGAGTTATAAAAAGAGACACATCGATACACTTTCTTGTCTTAAAGTGCTGAGATATTCGTTATTAGTTGTGACAAAGAAATAGAAATATTTAGCAATGCTTCTCTTTGAAAGCAAGGTTAAAAAATTATAATTTAAAATTTCAGTATGTTTTAATTTAATGTAAAAAAACATTCAAAGCGCTTCCAAGGAATTGTTGTGAAGTGTGGTGACTGCTTGCTTGGCTATTAAAGCAATGAATTTCCCTATCCCCTGTGTTTGCCTAATGCAGATAGGAGCGAGTTGAATGTTAGTCCTGTTATAAACTACAAATATGCCCATAATTGTGACAGTATCGTCATTTATCTCGATATATCATCGGCATCATATCGAACTCACTATGTTTATCTGCGATGCAACTAACATATTTTTCCAGAAACACAACCCTGAATTTTTTTTGGCAGAGTTACCGATACAACTACAACCCAAACAACAGTTGGCAGGTTTTATTAATCGATGGACAAATTTCTAATCTTGACGTATTGAGGTTAAGGTGTACAATATTAACATCGAACGATTTTAGGAGGAAAACGTCCACTTTCAGTTCCATAACTTTTATCTCGAATTTCAAACAAGTCACAATATAGCTGCCAAAGAAACTAGAAATTGTTCTTTCAAGCAATTTCGTGTCTTTGTTAAAATAAAAAAAGTTACATCTCCTATTCTGCCAAAAGAGTATTTTAGATCGTTGTGATATTTTACAACTTTCGTTACGAAATCGTTTCATTATCTCGGATTACCCACTTGCAACCTAAATTGCGCTAAATATTCAGCACAAACAGTCTGCCTTCTGTAGACACTGTGTTAATGTTTCAGTCACACCGACAACATTCATCACATCACCGACTTGAAATAAATGTTTTTTTTATCCCAACACAGTTTCCTCCCAAACAGCGATGTGAAATTACAAAAGTTTGCTCAAAATATGCCTTGGGTTCAGTCAAGAGTAGTGGTTACCATCAATTTTTAATATATATATATATATATACACATATATATATAGACAGTTTCAAAACTTCCTTGAACTTTTCTCGGTTGGAGAATGGCTTAAAGGCTGAAGCAAAACAAGAATAAAAACATTAAAAGTTTCGAAGGAGCTTTGAGCGCAAAATGGGCTATTGTTGCCCTGTGTGTACCTATTTGTGTGTGTGTGTGTGTGTGTGAGTGTGTGTGTGGGTGGGTGTGTGAGTGTGTGTGGGGGGGGGTGAGTGTATGTGTGGGGTGTGTGTGTGGGGGGGGAGAGGTGTGTGTGTGGGGGGGGGCGGGGGATGTGTGTGTGTGTGTGTGTGAGGAGGTGTGTGTGTGTGTGGGGGGGGGGTGAGTGTGTGTGCGGGGGGATGAGTGTGTGGGTGTGTGTGTGGGGGGGGGGGGCGGGGGGATGAGTGCGTGGGTGTGTGGGTGTGTGTGGGGGGGGGGGGGGGGGGGGGGAGCATGTTAATGACAAGCTTTGACACAATGACAGTAAACAGGGTGGCGCCAGATTGCTTTAGCACTGACATATAAGCCAGGTGGCGTCAGCTCAGCACCTGATCCCAGCCTCCACCCCACCCCAGACCACCCCAGCCTGCACACAGGGACAACCCTGATCCCAGCCTCCACACCCCCCACCCCAGACCACCCCAGCCTGCACACAGGGCACAACCTGATCCCAGCCTCCACCCCCCCCCACCCCAGACCACCCCAGCCACCCCAGCCTGCACACAGGGACAACCCTGATCCCAGCCTCCACCCCACCCCAGACCACCCCAGACTGCACACAGGGCACAACCCTGATCCCAGCCTCCACACCCCCCACCCCGGACCACCCCAGCCTGCACACAGGGACAACCCTGATCCCAGCCTCCACCCCACCCCAGACCACCCCAGCCTGCACACAGGGACAACCCTGATCCCGGCCTCCACACCCCCCACCCCACCCCAGACACCCCAGACTGCACACAGGGACAACCCTGATCCCAGCCTCCACACCCCCCACCCCACCCCGGACCACCCCAGCCTGCACACAGGGACAACCCTGATCCCAGCCTCCACACCCCCCACCCCACCCCGGACCACCCCAGCCTGCACACGGGGCACAACCCAAGGCTGCAGTTTATGAATCTGGCAGATATCTCCTACTTCTCTGGTCTGTACACCATGACGGCAGAGTCCCAGCAGTCTCCCACCGAGGCTTCGGGAGCCTCCAGCCCCACGGGGAGCTCGGCGGACGTGTGTATGGAGTCCCCCGGGAAGGAAGGGGTCATGATCAAATCCGAGCCCGGGGGCGACACCCCGACGGCGGACAGGGATGGCGAGGGAGCGGCCCACCCGGAGGAGCACACCCCGGCCGCGGGGGGCAGGAGGAGGAAGCGCCCCATACAGCGCGGTAAGCCCCCGTACAGCTACATCGCTCTGATCGCCATGGCCATAGCCAACTCCCCCGAGAGGAAGCTGACGCTGGGGGGGATCTACAAGTTCATCATGGACAGGTTTCCCTTCTACCGGGAGAACTCCAAAAAGTGGCAGAACTCCATCCGCCACAACCTGACCCTGAACGATTGCTTTGTGAAGATCCCCCGGGAGCCGGGCCGCCCCGGGAAGGGCAACTACTGGACCCTGGACCCGGCGGCGGAAGACATGTTCGATAACGGGAGCTTCCTACGGCGGAGGAAGCGCTTCAAGCGCTCGGACATCACCACCTACCCCGGATACATGCAGAACTCCAGCGCCTTCACCCCCACCCCGATGGGGAGACCCTCCTACCCCAACACTCTGTACCCGGGCATGAGCTCGGGGTACGGCTCCCAGCTCCACCCCACCCCTCACCACCCGGCCGTGCTCCACCACTACCAGCCCCCGGGGACCCCCGGCCACAGCCACAGCCACAGCCAGAGCCACAGTCAGCACAGGATGTTCAGCATCGACACGCTGATCAGTCAGCAGTCCCTCGCCATTCAGGCCTCGGCGGCCAATGACCTGACCGCTCACTCTCTGGCCTTGACTGGCGACCTCGGGGCCATGAACGTCGGTGGGACAGACGCCTCCAGTTTCCAATCGCAGTCCGTGAGCCCCAACGGGGTGGGGGGGCTCCTGAACAGCAGACCACCCAACAGCCTGACTGCCAATCTGACCTATTCCTACTCCACGTCCCCCCCCCATGTGCCCATGGCTCAGACCAGCTACTCCCCCCCCACCCCCCAGATGTACTGTCCTTCCAATAGACTCTCTCTCCCGTCCATGAGAAGCAGTGTTTGCTCTGACCACACCGATCAGCTGTTGGGGTTACCGAGCGCACCTGTGACTGGCCTCGGGCAGTTCAACGCCAACAGCTCCTACATGAGACAGACAAATTTTCCGTCTGGACTTGAACGATTTATGTAAAGAAAAACACAGAGTCATTCCAATTTGTTGTGGCCTTAAAAGCGAAGCTCGTGAGTGAAGTCGAGTACTATCTAACATTCCAATGATAAATCTCAACTTATTTTTTAGCTCTTTTTACATATTTATACAGCTCTCTACTCCCCCTCAAACTATCTTTTTTTAAAAAACCCTTTTGACTTTAGTGCGACCGAAATCTTTTCATATATAATACTGTATATTCAACTATGAAGGACGGACTGTGCCGTTAATACGAGTTCACACGGCGTCTCTGTGCACTGTAAACTGTTAAGTTTTAGCATTGTTCTATCAGAGAAAAACTGTCATGAAATTGTCAAAAAATTAACGATTATTCTCTATTCTCTATTAAGGACTATTTTTGCTCCAGAAATACAAATAGTCAATTTTCAACTGCGTAAAGCGTTTCTTACCCGTATTGGCGGTGGGGATTATTGCAGTTGAATCAGTAAAATGGTTGGTTTTAGAGAGAGAGAGAGAGAGAGGCGTTATTTCACGTGTCCTTATCAATGACATTCAGTAAACTGATTTTCACGTTATGAGATATTTCTCGTGTTTTGGGGGATTGTTTTTGTCTACAAATAAACACGTTCTTGATGTCATTCAAATGTGGCCATCGATTGATTGTCTTTAAGATCCAGTGTCGAGTTAGATTATTAATCTCACACCGAATGGCTTTCCCCGAATTATTATTATAATAATATTAATGATAATAACCCTTACATTGGTATAGCGCCAAATCATATTGTTGAGACGCCTCAAAGCTCTTCGCGGAATAGTTATCATCAAAGATCAATAGGTGTCATGTAGTTTTAGAATATCCCAGAATATATTTTTGCCAAGTGCCATTTTATTAGTAAAAACAACAGCGACAACTTACACATATAAAGTTGTTGTTGTTGTTGTTCTTACTAATAAAATGCCACTTGCCAACTAAGAAACGAACGCACGAGAAATCGGCGAAACAGTGAGATTGCTGTAAGGAACGTGAATGATTGCAAGTCACAATGTTTTGCGGGTTTTCTAATCAGATTTCCTAACTGGAGACGTGTAGTTATCGAATTCCCAAGATTTCGAGAGCGACCAACTGTGCAGTGCATTTTGAAGCGCATTCGATGTATGTATTAGATGTTCGATAGCGGCCAATTTCTCACCAAGAAATATTAGATTAAGAGCTGAGCAATATCGCGAATTAGACCTCACTTTTTGATATGTGTTCAAATCAGTTTCAAATGTGTCCCGACGCCGATGTGACGCTGGTAATTTCGTATTTTAAATTAATATATTGTGTACAGCCATCAATACAATGCATTTAAACTTACATTTCAGTATTTTAATTTAAATTAAATTTAAAGCGCGTTCCGCATTAGCGTTCAATCTTACAATTAAATTATTGGTCGGCAAGAAATAATAGCGACATCTCCGCACACAATTCATCATTAATTGCTGAAATAACCTGTTTTGGTTTGGAAATGGCTTACCTGTTGCCTTTTGGGGGTGGGGGTGCATTTTTTCGATGGGATATAACACATTGCTATAGAAAGACTGCCGCAAATTCCTTGAGTGAAAGCGAATAATTTTGTGATATTGCTGAAAACACAGCCTTTGCAGTAATTTTTCACTATTTCCCCTTTAGAACACCAAACCTCCGGGTCGATGAGGTGAAAGTCACTGGTTTCTAGGAAGTAGTTAATGGTGGAGAGAACGTAAATGATTTCTGCGCGGGTTTATGAGAAGATAGATGCAAAGCCACGCAAAGATGGTAATAATAATAACAATAATAATCATTGCGTTTGATATAGCACCTATCATAGTTGAAACGTCTAATGGGGTTGCACGGGTTATATTGTAAAGTGGATTTAACTGTGTATTTTGTGGGTTATCGTGTAACCTGCAACATCTCTGCTGTTCCATGAAACTACATTAAAAAGTTCGCTGGTATTTTCGGTTCCCTGTTAGATATGGTGCACAAAACCTCTCTTTTTTTAAAAAAAAAACCGTACCTGTCTCGATTTTTTCAGGTGTAAAGCAAAACGGTCACCCCCCCCCAAAATCCTCAGGACATGATGTGATAAACTTGCTCCAATGAGATATTTAAGTGCTTTGAGACGTCCAGAAGACGTGAAAAGCACTATATCAAACGCAAGGATTATTATTATATTTACTTTGAGTTTTTTTTTAATCCAGAAAAAGGTGAGTAACTTTCCTGTTGCGCAAATTTATGTGAAATGTAGAAAGCTTTTAAAAAAAAGTTTTCTTAAAATGATTGCTCCCAGGGCAGGGGTGGAGGAGGGGTTACATTAACCATCTCTCACAGTCTGTGTGTTCGATATATCAGGGTGCTGTTTATTATTATTGATGAGTAATAGTAAAACATTTCGCCCAGAAAATACACAGTCAATTCACTTTACGGTATATCCTGTGAAGCGCTTTGAGATGTCTCGAAGACGTGATAAGGCGCTGTATCAAATGCAAGGATTATCAATATTATTATTTTCCACCTACAATCAGTGTAACAGAGAGTCGAAGCAGAAGCTGTGCGAGTGATTGATGACTGTTACGAGGACATGTTCATTAAGTACTAAGGCAGAAAGCACAGAGGGGCAGGCAGCCTGTTGAAAGCGTTCTCCACTTGATGTCCCAGTAACAGCTCCCAGTTCTGATTTCACCTCAAGTGGTTTTGGAGCCAGGAGAGCTCAAGGAGTCTGCCTTTTTCCCCCCTATCACTGATTGCCATCTCCAGCTACTGTGTTTGCTGTTTTCCCGCAAGTCGAAAAGAGGTGCGTTCACTTTGACTGACTAATAATATGACCATCTCTTCACCTCTTAGCCGACACGACACTCCCAACCTAAAGAAGGAAGGTGGTTTGGTTGTGATTAAACATTAAAATGCAGCAGCCAGAGCTATTGCAAGCCAGTTCCCCAATAAACGGTCCTTCGAGAAAGACTTCCCATTCAATTTGATGTGTCCATTTTTTTTGCGAAATAACCCTTTCAACCAACGTAGGTTTAACAATAATCCTTGCAAATTTTGTACCAATGCAATCGGAATAAAGGTGTGTATATTTGTGATGTGCGAAAAGTCATCTTGTCGACCAAATCCTAACCCTCTTTTCTCTCCATTCTACAAGTGCTCTAACATTCACCCTCAGTGGCCCTGATAGAAATGATCTAAATCACTCCTGAATTGACTTGATAAGGCACTGTATCAAATGCAAGGATTATTAGTAATATAATTATTAATCTGCCAGGGTTATTTCACCTTACATTTAGTACAAATGCCGTCTAAGAACGTCTGCTTTCCTTATATGTTCCATTCCTTTATTTTTTTTAAAAAAGAAAAAAAATTAAAATTCTGTGCAATTTTACTGTTCTTTAAAACCTATCTGCTTCCCAGCTCAGTCACTGATTTTTTTAACCTGGTTCAATTTCTTAACTTGTTAACTCTCGGATTGCATCAGCACTGACTGACTGAATTCACTTTAATAATAACCCTTGCATTTGCACTTTGTTTTATTTTGTTGAAAGGAAGTTGAGTAACACAGTTCATGCTGTCAGAGAATGCATCTTCCTGGTGGTATTTGCTCCAGAGACAGAGAGAAAACTGAAAGCTTCCGGTGTATTTACCTGTTTCATTATGACTCCCACGCCCCCAAACAAAAAAACCCACTATAAATTGACTCTTCTATAAAGTTTTGCAGTGTTAAAGCACAGCATCAAAACAATGCAGTCTTTTAGCACCACACGACTTTGCCTCTCGATTATACAACGTTTACACAAGAATCCTAGATCTTATTAAATAAAATCCCTGTTTATAACGTTGACTCTACTTAGCTGATCTTTGGTGAGGTATACCTTCCTGGATTAGGTTACAGATTTGAGTAAAAACAGATTGAATGGGCAATAGCCTTAAAATGACAATACAGCTTACAGTTCTTAGATTGCATTGAAGGTCAAAAGCTCTCATCTTTGGGGCATTTCAAGAATTTATTATGTGATGAATATTAACTTTCCTCTAAATTACATTTTTATTTTATTTCAAATAGAATAGGTTTTATTTCCAGTCAAGTGATTCTGTAGCTATTAATCTGCAAGTAATATAGATTCCACCACAGGAAACGGTATAGGTCGAAAAATGTCACACGTTTCAACTTTCGATCAACTACTACAACAACAACTTGCATTTACACAGCACCCCTCACCCAGGGAAGTATCCCAGAGCACTTGACAATGGTGGACCACGACCCTGAGCCGGGGGAGGGGAGGGAGAGGTGACCGTAGGTACGGTCAAAAAGGAAGGTCTTTAGGTGCAACTCGAAGATGGGGAAGGAAGGGGCAAGACAGAGGGATAGAGGAGGAGTGTTCAAGGGTTTTGGGGGATTAGTGGCTGAAAGAGCAGCCACCAATGGTGGAGCGGAGGGCACGAGGGACATGCAGGAAGCCGGAGCCAGTTGAGCGGAAGCAATGGGTTGTAGGTTGTGGGATAAGCAGTTTGGAGAGGTAGGGAGGTGCCAGGGTATGAAGAGGTTTGAAAATGAATGTGAGGATCTTGAAATCGATTCGTTCAATGATAGGGAGCCAGTGGAATTTGGCTAGACTGGTGTGATGAGGGGATGGAATTTAGTACCGGTGAGTGTGCCTGTGGCAGAGTTTTGGATCAGCTGGATCCTGCAGGGCATTTGAAAAGTCGAGTCGGGATGTGACTAACTCATGGGTGAGTGTATCGGCTGCGTCTGGGGTAACGTTCAGGTGGGCAATGTGTCGGAAAACTGTCCAGTTGCTCAACTGTTATTTCCTTAAATCAATCCTATTCTGATCCCACATTCACTTTTTTGAGTACAGCTGTTATTATTTTTTCTTTAAAAAAATCACTAACCACCCAACACTAAATTACACATCTCACTGGTGGACACGCAATCTCAGTAAAAACTAGCAGATGCCAGTCAAAAATTAATCATAATAATCCTTGCATTTGATATAGTGCATAATCACGTCGTTGAGAAGCCTCAAAGTGCTTCACAGAATAAATTATAAAGTGGATTGACTGAGCAATTGCACACTGCAGTGTCCCACAAACAGTTGTAGATTGAGTGACCATTTTTTTAACTGCAATAATCAAGTCTCCATCATAGTACACACACCACTCACACTCACCACTCACCACTCATGGGGAGCCAGTGGAGTCGGGCGAGGGTGGGAGTGATGGTGTCGCGGAGCCTGGTGAGTGAGAGTACACGAGCTGCAGAGTTTTGGATACTATATTGGGTTTGCCAAAGTTCACATTTCACTCCAATCAAACTTAACGATATTTATACACCCTGTTAAAGGCTTCAGTTTGTGCAATCAAGTTCAAAAGGAAAACAAATTTCTAATACAATTTTTGTCGAAAAACATTCCCATATTGGAAATCCTGTATTGAGGAAAAAAAGTACCCACTTGTAGGTTATAACGAATATTACATACCAGCCGGGTAACTTTGAACATTCTAAATTATAAAAATAATAATAATTCTAGCATTGATAAAGGGCCTCATGTCGTCGAAAGTATCAAAGTGCTTCATAGGATTTCAGCACTCTGGACTAGAGAAATAAATAAATTAGACAGGCTACATTGGGGGTGGGGGAAAAGGGGGCGAGGGGAGGAGGGGGTGTAGGGAGGAGGGGTTAGTGGGGGAAAGGATCAGGATGAGGACAAAGCTGCTTGACTGTGATAACTTTGAGGTGGAATGCACATTCATAATAATAATCTTTGCATTTGATATAATACGATGTTGCCAAAACATTTCAATGCACCTTACAGGATTTAATATAGACTATGTCTTTATCCTCTGTCCTCTGCTCTTCAACCTGTAAACGCTCCCTCTTGGTGACATCATCCACAGACACCCAACTCTTATCTCTCTGCCTCCACCCTCAACCCCAGGACCACTGATGTCCTGACAGGCTGCCTGTGAGACATCAAGTCCTGGATGAGGGCCAATTTTCTCCAACATCAGCAAGACCGAGGCCCTCCTATTTGGCTCGCGCCAGCGCCTCCACACCTCGGACGCTGGCAGCATCAGCCTCCACGGTTGCACAGTCCACCTCACTAAGCCAGTCAGGAACCTGGGCATCTTGTTCAACCCTGAACTGTCCTTTCTCTTTCACATCCATGCCAGAAACCCTTCTGCCTTTCCCCACCTCCACAACATTGCCCGACTTGACCACTGCCTTACCGCTCAGGTCACTGAAACCCTCATATATGCCTTCATTACAACCAGGCTTGACTATGCCAACTCCTTGCTTATCGGTCTTCTCAATTCTTCCCTACACAAGCTGCAGATCATCCAGAATTCTGCAGCTTGTGTTCTCTCCCGCACCAGGCTCTGTGACCCCATTACACCCATCCTGACCCAGCGACATTGGCTCTCCATCCCTCAGAGGATCAAGTTCAAAATTCTCATCCTTACCTCCATGACCTTTTCCCGTCCTACCTCTCTGACCTGCCAACCCCTTATCTAACTGTCCGCTCCCTCTGCTCAGCAGGCTGCTCCATGTCCCCCGCCCGCTCATCGGCAGTCGGGCCTTCAGCCTCTCTGCTCCCACCCTCTGCAACTCCATCCCCTTCACCTCGCTCCCTCCCTTACCTCCTTCAAGGCATGCCTCAAAACCCTCCTCTTCAAACATGCCTTCGGCCACCCTCCTACCCTCATCCTCCCTGCCCCCATCCTCCCGCTCGGGTTCTAGTCTCTGACTATTCAGTGCCTTGGGACATCCTCCCGATGTGCAAGGAGCTTACAAATGTAATTTTCATTGTATTGTGATTCGGTTGTCCAGTTCCTGAGCCAGGCAGATCCACAGTGCTCCAGGACATTTCTGATAACAGCCCAGCCAGGCTAGCTCATTGGCAGGACTTTCGCCCATAAATATACAGTCAATTCACTTTACAGCATATTCTGTGAAGCGCTTTGAGACGTCGAGAAGACGTGAAAAGCGCTATATCAAATGCAAGGATTATTATTATCATTGTAAAGGGCAGACATGTCACTGGGGACAGGGCCTCTTCACACTCAGATCCTGTTAACCCTGCGAGCCAAAGCCCTAACAGTTTGCAGACAGGTTGATAATAATAATAGTAATCCTTGCATTTGATATAGCGCTTTTCATGGCTTCCAGACGTCCCAAAGCCGCTTCACAGAATTTGCTGTAAAGTGAATTGACTGTATATTTGTGGGCGAACGCGGCAGCCAATTGCACACAGCAATGTCCCACAAGCTCGATTAGCTCGATTCCGACATTCAGTTGCCAAACATGTCACCCTGGAACTGGTTAAGCTCCAAGGAGACCCCGCTTGTCTCAGTCTCCCCTGCAAGGAGGTAATTTACAAGAGAACCTAATTCAAACAATGATAACCATGTCACCATCCTGACCCTCCAACTGGGGCTCCCATTCAGGCTGAACCAAGCAGGCTTCGCCACCATGTGGTGACGAGCAGTACTGCACACAACATCCTAATTCTAGTATTCAATTTGAATGCAAGTATACACTGGCAAGTACACTGTTCCACAGGTGATTGATTATGGAATGCCCTTTCTGTTTATTAGAATAATAATTTTACTCTACAAATACACTCACAAGTTAAGAACTCCAACATCTCATTGCTTGATGGGTGCTGTACATTTTCAAGTTATAATAATAATAATCCTTGCATTTGATATAGCGCTTTTCACGTCGGGAGGACGTCCCAAAGCGCTTCACAGAACACACTGTAAAGTGAATTGACTGTATATTTGTGGGCAAACGCGGCAGCCAATTGCGCACAGCAATGTCCACAAACAGTCGTAGATTGAAAATGACCAATTTATTATTGTTTTGGGTTTTGGAGGGATTATTATTAGGCTCTGTGTGGAGTAAGGAAACTTGCCCAAGGTTTCGCCCTCTGCCTGGAATTGAACTTAGGTCTCTCACTTGCAAAGCAAGTGCTCTAACCACTGAGCTACAGGACTCCACAGAAAATTACATTTGTAAAGTACCTTTCACATCCCAAGGCGCTGAAAAGTCATGAATTGGGGGTTAGGACCTGAGGTGGGGGTGAAGTGGCGGGTGGGGAGTGTATCACTATTTTACAGTAAAAATCCTGTGAAGCGTTTTGATGACATTGGTAAGATGCTCTATCAAATGCAAGACTATTATTATTGCCAATGTTTCTATAGTGTCTGTCTCCTATTAATTATGTGTCAGAAGACCGACCATTCTGCATTCTCCTTGTCTATTCTGTATGTGAGAAAGCAGGAGCTGTGTGTTCACTACAATCGAGGAGTCAGGTCCAATGGATGAGTTAGCACCAACTTAGGCCGAAATAACAAGGGTCTCCTCCTACGTTGTCATTCTATAATTGGAAAAAATTAGAAAATGGAAAAGATGGAAAAGCTGGAAAAAGAAAGTGGCTTTTGAGAAAAGTAAGTGCTTCAGACTGAATAGCCTTTTGCTCTGATGGAGGTCACCTGACCTAATGTGCATGCCGTTTCACACATGCTGTTACTGAGAAGCATTGAGGTAAAATAAACATTGCTCTTGGGGTTCCGGTGACCGCTTGTGCATTAAGGTGACCAAAGCCAAAGGCTGAGGGCATTATTGTTCCACTCAAGGTCACATTATGAATGCGGGGGCAAACATGTCGGTACTCACAACTGAAAGTTTCAGTCAGTGCTTGGTTTACTAGACCCTGGGGGAGTATTTTATGTTTAGAAGAAGGAAACAGAACTTTTGCCCTGGGAATGTCAGTCAGGACATTTAACAAAGCTGTGTTCATGGACTTTGGGGATTTGAAATACTTTCGTTCAGTGAGAACTGGCCATAATTCTCCTTAATAACAAGGATCTCTGCAAACTCATATCAGCTAGCTTGTTCAGCCTATTTGTCCATTTCACTATTTGAAAAGCGAAGTAAATTTCTTATGTATCCTGGCAAAAAATCTCCCAAATAAAATTGATCATTCATTTTATGCCTGTTTGTGGATCATTGCTGTGTGCAGATTGATTGCTGTGTTTCACCTACACAATATACATGTATTTATATACATGCTTTACAGTTTACCCTGAGAAACACTTTGAGATGTCCTCCCAACATGAAAGGTGCCAAATGCAAGGATTATTGTAACATGAACACAGAGAGCAGATTCTCTCTCTTTCTCTCATGACGGCTGAACTAAATCAGGAGGAAGAAAAAAAGGAATTTCTCTCCACCAGCGCAGAGTACGATTGTTTTGCTCTCAGCACCCCATGGGTTAGGAAAGGGAACTCAAATTAGCAAGGCCTCCCGATCTCTATCTGGTGACATCCTATTGAAAAGTGCACATGTGTGCAGATTGATTAGGGTAAGAATGGGATCAGGTTGGGCTGTGATGTCTCCTGTGGTGGAACTACCTGCTTCCTGAGAGGGATAGAACCCAAGGAACAGTACACAGGTCAAAGTCTTCAGGAAAGAAAGAACAAATTTGCATTTTTTATAGTGCCTTATCATGTTGAAACATCTCAAGCCACTTGACAATTTCTGTCAAGTATATTGGCTGTTTTGGAGGGCAAATACAAGTCATTTTATGCATAGCAATATAGAAACATAGAAACAGGAATAGGCCATTCAGCCCCTCAAGCCTGTTTTGCAGTTCTATAAGATCATGGCTGATCTGTACCCCAAGTCCAATTACCTGCCCCTGTCTCATTACCTTAATACCCTGACCTAACAAATATCCCATAGTCATGAGGTGAATGACCAATTTATTTGAAAGATTGTGGGCTAACACACCTTGTGAAATTCCTTTCTCTTTCATAGTGTCATTGGGACCTTTAATGTTCACCTGAAGAATAGACATCGAAAGACTGTACGTCAGATAATGCAGCACTCTTCCCCATACTGCACTGGAGTGTTACCCTAGACTGAGAGTTTAAACCCACAAATTTTTGACCCACAGGCAAGAGTGCTGCCAACTGAACCAAACTAACATCTAAGACTAGAGATGACGGGAAGAGAAGATTTGAAATAGCTTCATTTTAGGTACACGTGATCAACTTAAAGGCTGGAACAATGCATAAAAATGGATAATATTTCTTCAGAGTACACTGTTCCTCAAAGTGCCTTTTAATTGTGCCAGCAAAAGATCAAGTGAAGCTCGCAGGATAAACGCAGCTCAATGTGGAAAGTTTTCCATTTATCAGCACCCAACATCTTCTTTTTTGGGGGAGGGAGGGGGTGGGTGAGGGGGGGGAGAGTAGAGTGGGAACAAATATGCAATTGTGTTGTAATATTGAGGTGATTTTTTGGTGCGACATTTCAATACTGATGAGCAACAAAAAAGATTGTACTTTCATGTAAGAGAACATCCAAAAGCAGTTTCAATATTTGCTTTTGGACTATTTTCACAGATGCTGCCATTGAGAACAACAATTTGTATTGATATAACGTCCTTCATGTAGGATAACTCCATGGATTTATGTACAGTGTCAAGGTTGGAGCAACTTGCTATCTGGTTACAGAGGAGGACAGTGTCCACTTTGGGTGTACTTGACAATATAATAATAATAATCCTTGCATTTGATATAGTGCCTTGGGACATCCTCCCAATGTGAAAGACGCTATACAAATGTAATTTTGTTTTTATTATTGCTGCCTTATTACATCTTTGAGATGTCTTAAAGCGCTTCACAGAATATACTGTAAAGTGTATTGACTGTATATTTTCTGGATGAAACTCAGCAGCCAATTGCACACAGCCATGGCCCACAAACAGTCGTGGATTGAGCGACCAAATTATTATTATTTATTTTGATTTTTTTGGAAGGGATTATTACCCCCGGAAAAGCGATCCGCCAATCGACAAACAACCGGGTTACTACTTACTGCTGGGTAAATAGATGTGTGTGTGGAGTAAGGAAACTTGCCCAACGTTTTGTGCTGCTGGGAATCGAACCCAGATCTTCTCACTTGCAAGGCGATTGCTCTAACTAATACGCTACAGGACTCCACAGGACAAGTTCAATATAGAGCACTCTGGTACCGAGTTGACCCCAGTCTGAGCTCTGGACTGTTGGAGCTGTTAACAAACAGTTAAACGAAAAGCTTCTGTTACTGCCCTTGCTCCCGCCCCCACCAGCACGACAGAAGCTGAAGGATTAAGTAACTGGAAAATCATCCATTGCCTGCTGAGGTGCCAGCTGAACTCACTCAATGTTCTCTTGGAAAAGGACTGAAGCCAAAGGTTATAAAACAAATTTTCAGTACAATTGTCAGGCTATAAAATGCTAATATATCGATTCTCAGATTACAAACGTGACCTTGGGTTTGCAATAATACTCTCAATCTTCCAAATCGGACTCTTTAACAAGACTCCCAGCCACTTTTGTTCCTCTTTGGCCAACATGCCAGCATTTTATTCCACATATTTCTATACTGTTAGTTTTATAATAAATTACACCTCTGAAACGAATGGTAACCATCTTTATTGGCATTTATCCATTCTGCAGATTCAGCAGAAGATTTCCTTCTGTTCGCCAGTAAACCATGAGGTGGAAACTTTGAGTGATCACAGCCCCTGGGTTTATAAAATTACAGCTTGAACCCACTTGATTTTGTAGATTGCTAACCATTTCACAAAGAAGTTAGTAATAATAATCATTGGATTTGATATAGTGCCACAACACATCTTCGACATGTCTCAAAAGGCTTCACAGAATATACTGTAAAGTGTATATTTTGTGGGCCAAACACGGCAGCCAATTGCGCACAGCAATGTCCCGCAAACAATCCTGAATGGAGTGCCTCATTTTTTTTGTTGAAGGGATCATTATCTCCAGAAAGCGATCCGCCAATCAACAAACAACCGGGTTCCTACTTACTGATAGGTAAACAGAGACGTTTGGAGTAAGAAACTTTCTTAAGGTTTCACACTGCCCGGGAATCAAACCCACGTTTCTTGCTTACAAGGCGAATGTTCTAACCAACACACAACAGGACGCCACCATATTGTAGCTCTGCTTTTATTTGCTGCTGTTACATTACAGAACTATGATTTTGAATCAATCCCCTTGTTAATTTTTGAATTGGTTGCACTCTGATGCCAATCTACACTGCTGCCCCATTATTATTCAATGATGTCTCGGAAGATCTTTGGTTTGCAGAGATCTGCAGAGAGTTGCAGAGCATTTGAGTGCAATGATTCACATGTCTTCATATTACTAGTGGAAGTCTCAGCTTTATGCTTTGAAGACCAATTGTTTAGTTTGTGAATGGATTCATGTGTTCATGTTGACATCAATCCCGTTTTCACCAAATCAACTTAATGTTCTTTTTGTTTTCCCCAAAATACAATCAGTTTTGGTCCCATTGTCCTATGGCGATTGTAGCTGGTAAATCATTGTCAAATAATGTGGAGGACTTGTTCTGTTTGTTGACAAACAGTAGGAAGCTTTGTTGACATTCAAGCATTGTGCAATCAAATGGTAGAGAACCAGTTATTGGCTCATGCCCCCCCCGTGTGGTGAATTCCTCAACTGCACCAAAGTTTGTGAGCCCAAGGTAAGGAATTTCCGTACAGCCACAAAGAGCAACCAGGTAACGAGAGAGACATTCTATTGCGCATATTCTTGGCAGATTGAAAGGGTCCTGATGCGCCAATCATTAAAAGCCAGAAAATGGAAAGAATTATAAAGCGGAAAACCTTGCATGTTACTTCTCACATTAATTCAGAAATTGAATTCAAGAGAAAGGTTCTGATGAAAATGACCATTCAGCCCACTTGATCTCATCCTTTCAGAAACCCTTGCCGTTCTCTCATTAGAGCATCAAGCTTGTCCTAAATGTGTCCCAGCCTCAACCACCCTTCTTGATAAATCATTACAGTGGTTAATTGCCCTCTGCGTTTTAAAAAAATTCAGTTATCCACCCTAAAATTGTCTTTCACAGCCCTTCTATGCCCTTCTGTTTTGGCCTATCTGAAATATTCTTCTGTGTTCAATTTCTCTTATCCCACTGAGCATTTCTTTAAGGTTCTTTCTGAGACATTGAAGACACTGGGTTTATGGAACGCTTTGAGCACTCGCCTCATCTAGTAGAAAGGAGAGAAAAGAAGTGGAGACACAAATGGTGGAAAGAGGGAAAAAATTCTGGGCTATCCAGTAACAAGTGATAAAGTAGAAATGTTTCAGATTTGAAAGTTGCTTTGTTTGGGGATGCAGTCTGGAGTTATTCTGCAGGCCATGCCATTTCAGAGTCCTGTAGCTCAGTGGTTAGAGACCTGGATTTGATTCCCGGCAGGGTGAAACCTTGAGCAAGTTTCCTTACTCCACATGCCTGATAAAAGACCCTCAAGAAAAAAAAACAATAATAAATTGGTCACTTCAATCCATGACTGTTTGTGGGACACTGCTGTGAGCAATTGGTCATGTTTCGCCTACAAAATACACAATCAATTTACTTTACATTCTGTGTATTCTGTATATTCTGTGAAGCGCTTTGAGAAGTCTCGAAAATATGAAAAGTGTTATATCAAAGGCTAGGATTATTATTATTAATATTATTATTTGAAGTTGGGAAGCATGAGATATGAGATGAAGTGTCCCTGTGGTGCTCTGAATACGGAAAGTGTACTCCCCAAAGTGGAATAATTTACTATATAAGATTTTTGTTAGCCCAATGTGGAAACCACATCAAATCAACACCACTTTTGCAGTAAAACTGCACATAGTTCCCATCATTGCCATGGGCTGTGGGTATTCAATGCCATTTGATTGTTCAGGCTTGCTTTGTTATTTTACTCTTGCACGTCAGCGGGAAGATTGTTATAACCCATTGCTGTAAAATAGTATGTTGACAAAAGTTAGGCACCATCAGGTTTCTATATAGCAGGTTACTGGACGGGGTAGATTCAGTATACATTATATGCAGGTATGAAGTGAAATGCAATTTAAGCAATGCAAGCAAGCACGAAGTCGATATCAAGAGGGTCAAGTCATTAGCGCAAAGAAAAACAGAATGTGCAAATATAATTAATTGTGCTGCAACTGTTATCTTTGCTGTCTAACTGTTGTTCCCATGGGATTCCCAGTGAGCAGCTATGTGCATACAGTTTGAGTGAATTGGACTCTTGTTAAAAAAATATATCTAAGGATTAGATTGTGCACTGTGTCTGCGAAGGAGATATAGATGTGTTGATATAGATCCCGAAGCTCTCGATTCCCACACCTTCGTTAGCTTCACATACAGTTGCTCACAACAGGAAAAAGGATCGTATTTGAGAGGATAATCACGCCTTCCGTTATTAATTAAAAGGTGATGCTTAGCAAGTGGCTGTTGGATATGTACTTGAAAAGGAAAAATGCGCAGGACTATGGGGTGAGTAAGCGCAGGGGAGTGGAGCTACTTGGGCAGCTCTTTCAAACAGCCAGCACAGGCAGGCTGGGCCGAATGGCCTCCTTCTGTGCTGTAAGATCCTATGATTCAGTGATCCACTCTCCATTGTGACTGGAGAAGGAATGGCTGGGAAGCTGTGACTCCCCGCCGTGGCCTGCAGGGGGCGCGCTTGTCACTCCTCTGCCCACAGTGCTGTGGTGGCACTGGTCTGTCTGATTGACAGGACTGCTCCGCAAACACCAGTGTGGTTTCACTCTGCAACCTGTTATTTATGCTTATTTACCGTTGAAGGAACTCTGACGTGCTCCAGCGTTTCAAATAGGGCGTGTAAGTGTCAACTCGTCGAAGTGTCTCGTCTAAATTGGGTTTAAAAAATAAATGAAGCCTATTTTATTGTAATGGCTCTGTAAATATATTGGTGCAAAAGTATGGGTTTTCTTTTCCCCTTTTGTAACTTCCAGTGGAGTGGTGTATATTTCAGTCGGAAGGTAGCAATTCAGTCGGAGGGTAACTTGCTGTTTGCCCCCGTGTTAAAAGTAACCCTTTTCGAAACTGTTCAGCGAAACATTCGTTAAAATTTTGCGCACAACGATTCCCCCAACGGCGTCTGAAATGGAAACTACTTCTTGGCACCGGGAGCTATTTTCTGGAGTAAGATGTTTAGTGAATTAACTGATCTTTGACAATTCACGAAAGGTCAACAGAAAGAGAGAGAGAGAGAGAGCGAGAAAGCCTTTGGAAGAACAAATTTCACAAGACCAAACTTATTATACGATGCAACTTTACTTATTTACGTTGACCTTCATTCTGGGGCCGCTTTAAACTGTGTCTATGTGCAGCGCTCTAATGTGGACCCTTTATTACAGAGTGGGGGAGCGGTCAGACCGTCGTGGGGTCTGGACATGGGAGAGATTACACTGTTGGTATTGATGGCGACTGTACCCTAAAAAAAGTGACTTACGCTCATGTGCGCGGTTCGCTGTTTATGAAATGGTCAACACCACGAGGTCAGGCGACCGCTTAGAAAGCAGAAGCTGTTGTGAAGTTTGAGGGCTTGAATGGCATCTGCGGTTGGCAGCTGTGGTTGGGTCGCGGGACTGTGTGTGAAGTGACTGTCCGACTGGGATGTGGGAACCACAGCAGCAGAGATCCCCACACAGTGCAGCCGCACCTGTTCCCCGACACCAACTATACCTCGGGATGAACCCCGCACTCCTTACCTGGATTTGGGCTTTGGCTCCGCTCCCTTGAATGTCACGGTGCCCAAAGCGCAGCCACAACATGTCATTCCAGTCGCTGACGGCAGATCTCTGCTGGAAAACCTGCGGATTTCCGCATAGTTCTGACAGCGAGGAAGCCTGCGGAGGGGAAGCGGGTCCACATGGCACTGGGACATGGTCCTTCCCGAGAAAGTACAGTGACTATATCAGAAAATCCTACTCTGTACAAGAGAATCAATTAACACGCGACCTGCTCTTTTTTATGTTTAGTGTTGACCGAAGTTGAGCCCAATTGAGATGTTGGATTGCAAGATTTATATTATTATTTTTATTATTATCATTATAATCTTTCACCTGGAACACAGTGTATTAGCCCTGTGAGCTCGTTAGCCTTACACTGCGTAATAAACCTCGGAATCTATTAGAGTTTTGAAAAATACAAGTTGAAATGGGACCGAAAAGTGAATTTCAGTCAGAAATGAACGTGAATGTAGCAATAGATGCCCTGATTGGCCTTCGATCCGTCAAACTACCCCTCTGTTGACGGGTCAAGTCTACATACTGAAGGGGTTTGTTTCTCTGCTTCATCTTAAGTAGCGCCAGTTTTGCTGCGAGTGTTTAGACAGTATTGACGTGTGGAGGTGAATGGTCCAAACTAACGCGGCTTTTACCACCTCTGTATACATACATGAACCGTGGCACTCAGGTCCAGCAAGAACAGTTATTTGTACTTGTGTGTGTATAATAACATAATAACCCTTAAATAGATAAATTGCATATAGTGTATATATTATATATTAGATTTCTCCCACAAAATAGTCAATTCACTTTACACAATATTCTTTGAAGCGCTTCGAGACGTCTAGAAGACGTGATAAGGCGCTATATTCAAAAGCTAGGATTATTATATTATATAAAAGTAGACCTATATATTAAAAATTAGCATCAGTACTACTATATATTAAAAATTATAGAAATATGAAGAATTCGGATTTTTAATGATGAAAACTAACTTTCTACGTTTTATGCACTATATACGAGCGATCTACCAATCGTGAGTTTAACTGATATGAAAAGCACATTTCCAAGACCTTCCCTTTGAATTTAATGGCCTCTCTGTGTGTGAGAATATTGACTCAATATTGAGAAGCTGTTTGCGTGGTGATAAGTGCAGAGGGTCTGCGTGTGTTTTTTTTAACGCATTTAGTTTTATTCTGAGCACCAATAAATGCAACGCACAGCAAAGGGTCGTTTTAGAGTGAGTATAACCTTAAAATTAACCTTCCATTGGAGGCGGATCACACAGCGAAGTGAAGCTCGTGGTCTATGTGTGGTATTTGCAGTTGGCTTGTGTTCCCTTCGCTAAAAGTGTTTTAGAGACTTCTCCTCCATAATTATTCCCACAATTAAAAAAGCTAAGGTATCGATTGGAGTCAAGGGAAGTTATCAGTTTTCTTCCTGTGTTCTGGTTGTCTCGACTTTCCTTCTCCCCCCATTAAAGTTGCCCTTCCCAGCATTTATTTCTGTGCGTTTCGCACACAAGATACAAAGTCAATTTACTTTACAGTAAAGCGCTTTGAGACGTCTCAACGACATAACAAGGCGCTAAATCAATGCAAAGATTATTATTATCGCCTACAAAGTACACAGTCACTATACTTACAGTATATCCTTTGAGTAGTCTTCCCGATTTGAAAGGCTCATCATCAAATGTAAAGATTTTTTTTGTATAGTAGTTTGAAAGACTGGGTGTATTATAGAACCACTTTGTCTACCCTAACAGGTAGATTAGGGTATCCCGTTTTATTGAAATCATTACTGCACTTATGCTTGATTTCGTTTCTTTATTGTATAAAAAATTATAAAATTGTTTGTTCATATTATATTTTATATATATGGATAATAAGTGGCACACGTCGTACGGAGCTGTGTATCACACGAATAGCTTGAAATTCAGCATGAAAGCCGAAAACTGTTTAATTTATCAGTAACACGTGCGCCGTAAACACCCCCCCCCCACACTCCACAACCCCCCACACACACCACAACCCCCCCCCCCACACACACACACAAATCACATAAGGTGCACCTGCGTTACAGTTGAGTTGAAAGAAAGTTTTAACTAAGAGCAAAATAATTACACCAATACACTTTTCGTGAGACCCAGAAGTTTGGATTTTAGCAATGAGGAGAGAGAGAGCGTCACCACTTTGTAAATACAATACTTACTAATATGCAAAGGCAGAAATTCAATAATAATGATTACTTTTATTTTGATCTGTCTGTAAAACTTTCAAGCGCTTCGGGTGTTGTTGTCCAGTACAGCGACGGTGAGTGTGTATTTGTAGACAAACGCGACAGGCAATGTGTGCACAGTGTATTTCCCCAACAGCCCCGAGAAGCAATTTTATTCCGTCTTTATTATCTCTTTTCTTTCCCAATCGTCTCTCCGCGTCTTTAAGTTCTAACGGGAAAAGGGACCTACTCGATGTAAACCTCACACGATCATTGAAACGTTTCAAGATGTGTTGTGTGTATGTCTGTGTGTGTGTGAGAGAGAAATATTTGCAAAATAAGCAAAACACGTAAAGTCCTGATTGTGTAATTAAACAACATCCACAATCTTTGCATTTCATGCAGCGCCTTATCAGGTCTTCGAGACGTCTCAAAGCGCTTCACGCGATATACTGTAAAGTGAATTGACTGTATATTTCGTGGGCGAAACCCGGCAGCCAATTGCACACAGCAGTAATGGATTGAAGCGACCAATTTATTATTATTAATGATTTTACAAAAAATGTTTAATAATATTCTTATCCTAAATCTTACCAAAAATGCTTTGTAAAAATGCTGAGAACGAGAAGGAGAGAGAGAGATTGAGAAGAGGCAGATAGATACAGGAGATGGAAAAGGAGGGGAGGGAGGGGGTGGGGTGTGCAAGTTTAGCTGCTGACTGAGGTTTCTGGTGTGGGTGGGGCTGATCAGGGTTTGGGGGGTGTGGATAGTGGTGGATGGTGGTGGGGGAATGGTGGGGGGGGATGGAGTGGGTGGGGGAGATGGTGGGGGTGGTGTGGGTGGTGGATGGTGGGGGGGATGGTGGGGGGATGGTGGGGGGATGGTGGGGGATGGTGGGGGTGGTGGGGGGTGGTGGGGTGGTGGGGGGATGGTGGGGGGGGGATGGTGGGGGATGGTGGGGGATGGTGGGGGATGGTGGGGGTGGGGGGATGGTGGGGGGATGGTGGGGGGATGGTGGGGTGGGGGGGATGGTGGGGGATGGTGGGGGATGGTGGGGGATGGTGGGTGGGGGGGATGTGGGGGGATGGTGGGGTGGGGGGATGGTGGGGGTTGGTGGGGGAGGGGGATGTTGGGGGGGTGGTGGGGAGGGATGTTGGGGGGATAGTGTGGGTGGGGGGAATGGTGGGGGGGGTGGTGGGGGAGGGGATGGTGGGGGGGTTGGTGTGGGTAGGGGGTGGTGGTGGGGGGGATGGCGTGGAGGGGGTGGTGGTGGGGGTGATGGTGGGGGGGATGTTGTGGGGGATGGTATGGGTGGGGGGGAATGTTGGGGGTGTTGGAGGGGATGTTGGGGGGGTTGGAGGGGGATGTTGGGGGAGGGGATGTTGGGGGGTGATGTGGGGGGGGTGGTGTGGGTGGGGGGCGGTTGGTGTGGGTGGGGGGGATGTTGGGGGGGGGGTTGGTGTGGGTGGGGGTGTTGGTGGGGGAGGGGGATGTTGGGGGGGTTGGTGGGGGAGGGGGATGTTGGGGGATGTTGGGGAGGGGGATGGTGCAGGTGGGGGGGGTTGGGGGGGGATGTTGGGGGTGTTGGTGGGGGGGTTGGTGGGGGAGGGGGGTGTTGGGGGGATGTTGGGGGGGTTGGAGGGGGATGTTGGGGGGATGTTGGTGGGGGATGGTGTGGGTAGTTGGGGTTGGTGGGGGGGGGATGTTGGGGGGGATGGTGTGGGTGGGGTTGGTGGGGGAGGGGATGTTGCAGGGGTTGGAGGGGATGTTGGGGGGGTTGGTGGGGGAGGGGATGGAGGGGGATGTTGGTGGGGGATGTTGGGGGGGGGACAGGTCTGGGCTGTTGTCACAGATGGAAGGAAGTCTGGGCTCGGTGCTGACGTCAAGGCCCACGTGACGCCCCCTATCGGATAAATGTCTATTGACAGCAGCTCTTGTGGGGCAGAGGAGAGGCGTCTCCTGGTCAGTACTGAGCCACACAGCACTGAGCCACATAGGAGATATATATAGATATATGTAGCCAGACAGACAGACACACACACACACACAGACAGACACACACACAGACACACACACACACAGACACACAAAAACAGACAGACACAGACACACACAGACAGACACACACAGACAGACAGACAGACACACACAGACAGACACACACAGACAGACACACAGACAGACACACACACACAGACAGACACAGACACACACACAGACACACACACAGACAGACACACAGACAGACACACACACAGACAGACACAGACACACACAGACAGACACACACAGACAGACAGACAGACACACACAGACAGACACACACAGACACACACAGACAGACACACACAGACAGACAGACAGACACACACAGACAGACACACACAGACAGACACACACACAGACACACACACACAGACAGACACAGACACACACACAGACACACACACAGACAGACACACAGACAGACACACACACAGACACACACAGACACACACACATACAGACACACACACAGACAGACACACACACAGACAGACACACACACAGACATACAGATACACACACAGACACACAGTCAGACACACACACGCACAGACACACACAGACAGACACACAGACACACACACACAGTCAGACAGACACACACACACAGACAGACACACACACAGACACACAGACAGACACACACACAGACACGCAGACAGACACACACACAGACACACAGACAGACACACACACAGACAGACACACACACACAGTCAGACACACAGACACACAGACACACACACAGACAGACACACACACAGACAGACACACACACACAGTCAGACACACAGACACACAGACACACACACAGACAGACACCCAGACAGACACACACACAGAAAGACACACAGACAGACACATAGACAGACACTGGAAGAACCAACAATTATACACATATCTATATGCTGTGTATATATATTTATTTATCCATCAAAAAAACTTTTGTTCTAAAGAGAAGAGGAAAAAAGATACAGAAAACAACGTAACAACCCCCCCCCCATCTCCCCTCCCCCCCATCTCCCCCCACCCCCATCTCCCCCCCCCCCCCCCAGCCAACTCCCTCCCTCAACTCTCCATCCAAGAAAAGGAAGGAAGGAAATCAACTTTGGAAAAAAAAGTTAGTCGATGAGGAAAAAGAAAAAAAGGGGTGAGAAGAGGGTTTGGACTGTTCCCGGCGTGACTGGGGTTCCGGCTCACTGACCCCCCCCCACAACCCCCACACCCCCTCCCCACCACCACACCACACTCTCTCTGTCTCTCCCCACCTTCCTCACACCCTCCCCCCTCCCCCTCCCCCCCCCCCCCCCCCACCTCCCCACTCTCACAGGAGGTTCCGGGGAAGCGCAGAGTGGGATTTGTTACCGACACCGCAGGAGGAGAAGAGGAAGAAGAAACACAGGCGAATCGCTTCGAAAATGACTTTAGGCACCGAGATGTCTGACAACTCGGCGCTCTCCGAGGACACGGATATCGATGTGGTGGGGGACCTGACCTGCCCGGGGGGGGGACACGGCGGCTTCCATTCCGACAACGATTCGGATGACAACGTCTCCAGGATCGCGTCCGAGAGGGTCCAGGAGGGCGATGCGTCCGGCGGCTCCGAGTCTCACCACCCCCGGGTCGGGGCGGGGGCGGGGGCGGGGGTGGGGGAGAAGCCCGGGAAGAGCGCCCTGGTCAAGCCGCCGTACTCCTACATCGCCCTGATCACCATGGCCATCCTGCAGAGCTCCAAGAAGAGGTTGACGCTGAGCGAGATCTGCGAGTTCATCAGCAACCGCTTCCCCTACTACCGGGAGAAGTTCCCCGCCTGGCAGAACTCCATCAGGCACAACCTCTCCCTCAACGACTGCTTCGTCAAGATCCCCCGGGAGCCGGGCAACCCCGGCAAAGGCAACTACTGGACCCTGGACCCGGACTCTGCGGACATGTTCGACAACGGGAGCTTTCTGAGGAGGAGGAAACGGTTCAAACGGCAACAGCCCTCCGAGATCCTGAGGGAACACGGGACTTTCCTGCCCGGGTTTGGATACGGACCTTACGGCTGCGGCTACGGGATCCAACTGCAGAATTTCCATCACCCGCACCATCATCATCATCACCATCATCACCACCCGACTCCGACCGCCTTCCCTTTCCAAGCCCCGCACTGCTCGGTGGCCGCCCCGGCTGGCATGTTCCAGACCCCGGCCATCCCCTCGCTCCTCCACGGGGGAGAGATCACCAGGAAGTCCTTCTACCACCCCCAGCCCAGCCCTGCCTTGCCCGGCCTGCAAGGGCTGAAAGCGGATCCCAACCAGACCAGACCCTCTTTCTCCATAGACAATATCATAGGGTCCGCTCCCTCCACCGGACCCGCCTCGACGTTCTCCGCCTCGGCTGGAAGCCCAGCTCAGGTGTTGGCTATGTTGACCCCAACTCTCACCCCACCCCAGAACCCTCTAAACCTGACCCCCGAAAACCTCCTGACAAGCGGACAGAACTTCCCGAGTAAACTCACAAACCTTAACACTTGTCACTATTAAACAAAAAAAACATGTCTCGCCCTCTCTCTCCTCTCCTCTCCTCTCCTCTCTCTCTCCCACCTCCCGTGTAAGGTAGGAATTATATATGTTTTTTTTAATATTTCGAAGCCAGGCAGAATATGTTTCGCTTCAAGAAAGGGGACAGGAAAGATTAAAAATATATTTATCGTATGTACATATGTAAAATATAAAAGTGCGAAGGGGAATATTGAATTATTAAAGTCATGCTTTCTGGTGCTTTCTGGTGTCTGTATTGGATGATAGTTAAACACTCTAAGCTATTCTACTAGTCAGTCAGTCAACGTTAAAACGACCGCCAGCAACCCTCAGGTTTATTGAATAGATTTTCAAAAATAAAATAAAATCGAAAAGCACATTACAATGGCTATGGAAATTATTAAAAGGAAATTCAATTAATAAATTGGAGTCTTTGAACCCGTTCAGTTTAGCGTTAAACTCCAACTCCCCAAGTTCTGCGTTTAATGACGATTTTTTTTTGTAATTATTTGTATATAGGTATAGAGTAGATGTACAGCGTTCACACATTCTGTTTGCCTGTTCGTTCAGTTTATTGTACATCGGGTCTATTTTATGAGGAAAGTCTGTGGAATGATGTTCAAAAAAAATGTTCTTTTTTTGATGTAAGTTAATAAATGTTTTTTGAACTCGGAAAAAGGATGTCGTCACATGTATTTTTGCACATTTCTTACCCGCATTTTTTAAAAATACGATATATTTTTTTAATTAAAAAAAACAAGCTAAAGTCGCAAGGCTCTTTTAAGAGAGAGAGAGAGTTACGCTGCAGAAATGCATTAGCTCAATGGTCCTCGATTATTTTGCTCTATCCTTCAGGACATTCGATAACATTAACGGTGGATTATTCTGAATTGTGTAAATTAAGGCTCTTATTCAAAATTTAGTTGAATGGTTCTTGAGGTCTGCACCTGCTTAGTGTTAGGGGAGAGAAAAAATCGAATAGGTTGTTTGATGTAACTGTAATTCAAGGCAATGTATGAGTACCAAGCAGTGGATTTTCTGTCTAATTCCTTTGTATTTTTATTGTTAAAGTTTCTAGAATTTTTTTGGAGGGTGGGGGGTGGGGTATATAATTTGAGGAGAGAGAGAGGAAAACGCGTTTCTATCAAATCAAATTTTCAGCATTTTATTTTCCTTTCCTTTCCCCCCCTCCCCATTCTGTTTAATCTTAAGAGTCGCACGTGTCTTCAGAAGACAAAACCAGCTATAGGAGTTAAAAAACATGGACTATTGGAAATTCCCCACAGTTTTTGTAACAAGTAAAGTCCAATATAGATAGACCGAGTTTCTCTCCCACCCCTCCTATCCCCCCACCCACCCACACACACAGACAGACAGACAGACAGAAACCCAAAATATTACACTTCAATTCACCTGTACAGTTCTTAATATCTCACCATAATTAAATGGAGGGTGTATCTCTCTATATAAAAACATAATATTTAAGCACCAAACAGATGCTATTGACACACAAACGCACACACACATCTCTTCCTTCTTAACTCCCCGTAAACCCATTTCTCGCTGTCACTTCTCGCTGTGTTTCTGAACAGCAGTAACTTGTATCCGCCCCTAATCCACATAAACTCTGGTGAGTTTGTTTGTGTTGCTGATACCGCCGTGTCCTGAATAAACCACTGTCTTCATATCCCCGCAAAGCACCACATTTGCTTTTGAAAAGCGATCTCCCCTTTCCCTCCCCTTCCCTGTTGGTTATCTTCTTTTAAGTCTGTGCTTTTTTTCGGGCCTGTGGACCCAGGGGTGTGAGCCACGGGACAAGACAGACGGGGCAATGAATCTAGTTTGAAACGTTTGTGTGAACCACATGTGTTTTGACTCGGGATGGTAGAGTTCTTGGATGTGAAACTGTGTGCAGAAAAACGGGCTAAATTACAGTGCAGGGTGGCTCCTGACAAGCTCATTACCCAAGGTGGCCCTTTGGACGTCTTTGATTATGTTAAAATATGTTTTCTCTCTGCTTTCTGTGCTCAAGTTGAGCATGGGACTGCTTTTAATCACTGACATTAACCCGCACTTACCGGCCGCATAATACCAACTAATTGCTAGAGGGGGAAGAAAACGGTCAGAGACAACCGCGGTGGGGAAAAAAGGAGAAATGGACTAATTAAAGCAGTAAACCTTTTGTGTGGCCTACCTAGTCTCCAATTTTTCTGTTTTTTTCAACAAAAAGTGCTCGACTCAGCTCTTTATTCACCCCCCTCCCCCCCCAATTTCCTTATAGAATCGTGTGTGAAGTTTAAATTTACTTTAAAAATCTGATATTTTCCTTAAGTGACGACCTCAGCACTTTAATATACCATAGAGTAAGTTTTTCTTTGTATAAAAATGAGACTTTTGGCGACTATGTCGTATTTATTTTAAATTAAGTTGCTCCAGTAATTCAGAGTTTATGATTTGTGTGCGTGTGTTCAATTTGAAATTAGCCTGAAATAATTAAAGTTTACTGAAGACATGCAGGGTGGGAGAATAAATGCTAGAAATGAACGCGGTAGCTAACTTAAGTCATTTTTTTTACTCCTTTATTTGACTTATTTGGGTTTATTTAAAAATGATAGGATTCGCCCGCAGAGTAAGACGAGAAAGTGGAGTTTCAATTTTGACCCTTCGGGAAAGGCAAAGAGAGAGGGAGTGAGAGAGCTGCAAGACTTAAGTTGGAATCAGTGTTTTTTTTAACACTTTAATAAAACATAAATATTATTATCTCTAGCATTTAAGAACCATCGTCCCTCCTTCTATGTTTAGCTTTTGCAAACACACACATGCTCAAAAGGTACTCTCAAATCTGCATTTAAATGTAAAGTGGAGCTTTGTGTGTGTGCGCGTTTCAATGTAAAATAACCTCCCAGCTTCCCCTACTCATGGCCGTCTGTATAGCATAAAAAAGCTAAACGCGTAAAAAGATTTCGATTTGCACCGCATAGACCCACAATTATTTTTGAAACTTTCAAACTAAAGTTACCGGAGGTTAGCCATATCGACAACATTTATTTAAGAATCCTGTATTTTGCGATAACGTAAAAAAAAGGTCTAAAAACTGAACAGGTTTGTAAATAGGTCTGTGGATATCTATCGTAAATTATCATCCAGTTGGATAGTTACATGCGCTGAGGGCTGGATTGTTAGGGTCTCGAGTAAATAAATGTACAGCCCACTTAATGGCGTTTAGAGTTCCAGCTTAAAGAGGTTGTGGCTATGAACGAGATCACAGGACTCTGGTGAAAAGGGCTGTGACATTGATTAGGAGAGGGTTTTCTTTTCTGGTAGCTACAAGCTAATAATGGGCGTTTGTCAGATTTCATACAAACTGCGGGCTTTGCTGATAAAAGCAGCTGAATCGTGTGGCTACTGAAAGATTTATTGTAAAAGAGGCGAAGCTTTGGCCTCGCTCTTCTGGGTGGCACGTAAACAGCTCCCGTCGCTCACTCACACACACCGAGGCTGAGTGAGCAAAGACCAAGTGAATTAACCCACCTACACTTTAACAAGATTTATAGCCGCAAACGCGTCAGCTTTGACTTAGAGTCTCAAATAAAGGTACTTTTTTTAACTGTTAAAAAACGGTAATCAATAGTATACGGCAATTACTAACCACGTGAGGTTTGCGTTACGTTAAAATGCTAAATAATACGTTGTTGAGAGACCAGACATTCGTGTAATCACATTAATATATTCTATCCATCTTCCTATCTCAATATTCCGTTAGGACTAGACTATCTATTTCAGCTCAGTGAACCACTCTTGTTTACATCGTTTTTATATTGAGAAAAATGTATTTTTTTGCCGATTGCGTCCAATTCTCTAATATCATATAAGCGATGAATTTGTAAACGTTACCAAAGAGAGGTAGAGTTTACCATTTAAAAAACATTGATTAACAAGTCTTTGCATGAAGCGTGGATAAAGGTGTCTAACTCAACGCCTCTCGCCTTCATTCACTAACCACTAGTAGAATGAACACTATTAGTTTAGAGGCTGATGTCTTACAACTGTGAATTCCTAGGATATATGCAGACTTTATTATATATAAAATATATAATATGCATGTATACAGTATATATAATATATAATTTCCCCATTTGTATGCCATATATAATGTATTGTGCATATATGCAATGTGTTATATATAGTATATGTATAATTTGTATAATCATTCATTTCCAGACTATTACTATATTTTAATTTGGAACAAATACACTTTCTTTTACAAATGCAAATACCAAACAAATCGCTCGAAGTTTTCTACCTTTTACTGCGCCATTTAAAAAGCAGGAAAGCAGACAGATATTCGAAGAGAGAAAAAAAAATGTTGAGGGTGGGGGAGGAAAGCACAGCTTAGATACCCGATAATAAAGATTTTTTTTAAAAAAATTAATGATAAGGATAACATTTGATAAAAACCTTTGCAATAAATCTAAAAACAGAGGGAAAAAAAATCATGACTGGTTTCCACTCAGTTGCGATATTTATCCATCTATCCAGTGACCGGGTTAAGGTCTGTTCAATTTCAAGAGTAGTTTCTAGTACAATATTAAACCCAGGGCCTGTGCCCGCCTTTCCCCTGTAACAGGTGTCGGGATCACTGCTTAACAAGAGGCTTCTCTTTGATCCTGAAATTATTGGTGTCATCCATCCGAACCCCATTCACATGCAAATCGTTATGAGTTGGATTTCTGCTTTGATGCTGTAATGTGTGTGTAGGGGTGGGGGCGGGGGAGGGATGTTGCTCGCCCCCATGAAGTGGGGCCACAGTGGTTGCTGTTTGGCGCGGGGATGTCAGAGCGATGCAGACTGATGCTGGGATGCTATTGTACACTGTGCAGTGCCTGTTGCTAAAGAGAAAGACTATTTATGACTGTGTGTGTGTGTGTGTGGGTGGGGGGGGGGGGGGGGGGGAGAAAAATTGAAGTCACTGGTAAAATGTACAAAGAATGGAAGAATTGAGTTATATTATTATATCAATAATAACTTGGATTTATATAGCGCCCCCCACGCCGGGCGCCGTCTCAGAGCGCTTCAAATAATAATCCTTGCATTTGATATAGCGCCTTATCACGGCTTTGAGACGTCTCACAGCGCTTCACAGGATATTTAATTGATGTTTTCACAGACTGTACATTTTGCCGGAGAACCGCCCACGATATATTTGTTACATGAATGACATGATCGGCTCTCTCTCTCTCTCTCTCTGTGCTGTGTTTTGCCGAATGTCAGCCGAACTCGGATTAATGCTTCCTTCGTCGGCAAAGACCTAATTCTTTCAAGGACTGTTTTTCGCTAATTGCATTTAATTGGGTTCAGGACCTGCAAAGGGCGCGACCCCTGATGTTAAAGTTCCCAGTTTTAGCATTCACTATTTTGAATCTGGGATCAAATCGCCTGGCAGGAGGAAAACCTTCCCTTTTTATGGATAACTTCTAAAAATTATTTTAATCTTAATTGTACCAAGCGGTGCTGAGTGATTCTAAATGCGACTGTTATTATCATCATCAGTATTAATTATTATCATATTATACCAGTTCACAGCGAACGTTTCGATAAACGTACCGCAGAGAGAAGAATACTGTCCTAACTCAAGTTGTACTTTTTCTTAGCAAGTCGATTGGAAAATCGAGGCGTTTAACATTTTAATTGATGCTTTCGTTCTGCGCAAATAAATCGTTGACAGATCGCTGGAGAAGCATAATATTAACGTTGGGGTCGCTTTCCTGATATATATTTTCAACTGACTGTGTCAAATTGACAGACACCTGCCCCAGTCATTTACCCGCACACAGCGAGCGATGTCGCCTTCAGAGCTTAACATTGCAGAGCTGATTTATATATCTGTGGCACTTGTAAAAACTAACCAGCCTTCTGTATTCTCGCTCTATTAAGACGCTGTTTATCTAACCATCTCACTTTCTCTCTTTATGTAAAAAAGTAGCCTTTTTTATCCCCGCGGTGTACTGTTTTTTTAAAAAAAACTCCAAATTGGATTGTCGCGTAAATTATTTCGCGGTTTTCCCCATTACGGTTTTTTTGGACTATACTGTACTGCACCTAATTTTTAAAATAATCCTTCTTTTTTTGGGGGGGGGGGGGCTGCAATGTATTGATCTTCTTGAAATATTCACAGCGTCCAGAGTGGGTTTAGGAGAATTAGGAGATTACGATTAGGAGATTCAAAGGTTTTCTTAGTTTTTTTTAATATATATTAGACATTCTCACTCTGGCAATGCCGAAATTGTCATCGTATCTGGTAATTACAGTAATTGGGGAAAATAAAGTGAAGATCATTAATATTTTTCTATCTTCAAGAAAAGGAAAGCGACCATGATCTCTGTCACTCTCTCTCTCTCTCTATTATCCGCGGATTAGCTAACACACGGGCAAAGAGCGAGTAACGATGCTTTAAATGAAGGTAAGATGTGAGTCACATACCAAGATCATTCCCAAACTATTTGGAATTGGGAATGAGGGGAAATAGCACACAGAGCGATCATACACCTGATACCTCACAACTATTCAGGAAAGCGACGTGTATTTTAAGATTGGGTATTTTTGGGGGTGGGGGGTGGTTTATAAACATTCAACGCGGTGGCTTATTCGAACAAAATTCTTTTTTGGGGGGCGGTGGGGTCCTGTGGGGGGAGAGAAGATTTTATAAATAAAAACCCAGCCTGAAGAGAGGGTTATTATTTCTATGTTCTGTTCACCTCGAGGGTTTCTTCATACATTTGGGAACTTCTAACTTGTAACGAACGAAGGCTTTTATTTGACCTTATAAAGCGACGAGGATTCCTCACAACTCGCCGGAACCCACGAGAACAGCTGATTGCCGCCAGTTATTTATTTTTATGTTTGAAACCCCCCCCGACATTGCCGAGACTGTCGGGCTGTCCCACACTGTCCCACACAGCACCCAGAGGCGCTGTCCAGCGCTCACACAGACAGTGACACCACCTGTGAAGCACCACATGGCTCGTCCCGATCACTGAAAACAGGCAACAGGTCCCGTTTGTATGGTAAACAGCTCCTCATTCACTGGACCGTGAGACTTAATAATATACAATAATAAGACTTGCATTTGATACGGCATTATCACGTCGTTGAGACGTCTCAAAGCGCTTCACAGGAATACACGAGACAATGAATTGACTGTGTATTTTGGGGGCGAAACGCGGCAGTACAGCAGCGACCCACAAACAGCCGTGGATTGAGTGACTAATTTTATTGGGGAGGGTGAGGGGGAGGAATTATTACCCCTTGTAATTATTACTTAACCTTGGGGGTGGAATCACGACCTTTCATTAACAGATTGGATGCGGCAAATTATCACAACGAATCAGTTAAGAAACGTCGCGTTTTGATTTTCTTTACCTCATTATCAGAAAGCCGGATTTTAAAGGGATTACATTAAAACTATGGGATGTGTGTTATTAAACTGCTTTAACTGTTCCGTTGGCAGAGGTGATAACTTTAAAGGGAGGGTTAAAAGTTGTAAAAAAATACAAAGTATAATAATAAATAGATATTTTATGTGATGTTGGGATAGGGGGTGGAAAGACTTCTTATCGTGAACTTTTGCTGTGAAAGGTGAATTATTTCCATTATAGTTGTAGCCAAGAACCCTGGCCAACTGCTGGAAAATACTGCATGAAATAGTATTGCATACTGATTTTATTAAGAAAAACATTGTCCGCTTCCAAAAAATAAACCAACTTGTTACCAGACGAGGGTCAGTAGAAAGTAACTGCACAAAAAAGCAAATGATGTGATCATTAATTATAACAATTGCATTTGATATAGCGCCTTCTCACGTCGTTGAGACGTCTGTAAGCGCTTCGCACGGTATCTTGTCAAGTGGATTGATTGAATCAGGGATAGATTTATTGTTTAAGCTCAAATTTTCCGAAGTATTCACAGAGGTGAAAAACGCGAAGCTTCATAACGTTCCGATGTGCTAACTATCCCGTCGCATTCGTTAAGAAACGTCGCGTTTTTTTCATTCACCCCAATTGACCCCTCAGAGCAAAAGCTCAACTGCGAGATACATCAACACGAGCTGTTTAAGTGGGGGCGACTGTTTCCTCTCATAAGACCATATATATAACATATATTACGTTATATGACTTAAACAAAATACTCAGTTTCTCTCGTAGTTTTCCAGGAAGTCGGTGCTCAGAGACCTGGAGCATTTTTCCCAGAATTGAACACAATTTAAAAAAAAGAAAATAGATTTCGCCAAAAGGGTTTCTCTCTAGAAACCGCGTCAACTTCACGCGTGGATCTTTTTCTTTCCCCTAAATGCCTATTGAGCAGCTCTCCACAACCGATTGCATTTGCTTCATTTCCACATGAGCAGGAAAGGTCACGAGATGAAGATTTTTCCAGAAGCTGCAGTGGTCGGGGATTATGCCAAACAGTTTGCACACACGAAAAAAGCTCACCATTGTCACACCATTTAGATCCAACCTGACGGCCTATTCGGTTTGTAGAATATATTTCATTCTAAATTTTATTTTCCCAATGTGTGTGTGTGTGGAGGGGGTGGGGGGGGGGGGGGGGGGGGGAGGCATAAGCAAAACTAAATCCAAAACTAAATCCCCTTTCCTTCCACTTCCTACTGTACTCAATCCAATAACAACACGTTCTCTGCGCTTAAACGTGTTAAACGTTTGTGGTGTTTATTTTCAGTAATGGAAAATGCAACCATGAACTCTGTAAAAGCACACGTACACATGAGCTCAGTTGCTTTCATTGCGGGCTTTACAATTATATATATATATATATGTGTGTGTGTGTATATGTGTGTATATGCACACACACATATATATATTCTAACTCAGTTTATAGCTAACCCAAATATACAGAAGTGCATGTTATAGATTGACGACCCTCACACACTACAGACTAGTTCTACGTTTCCTCTTTGGTGTGAAACATTTTCACAGTGGTCCCAAAAATGGCGGGAATTAAAACAGTACTCGTTGCAGCAACTATTTATGTACATCTATTCTGAGAGATACTGTACTGTGACTTATTTAGATCGACCGTAAACGGCGACGGGGGGGGGGGGGGGGGGGGGGGGGGGGGGGGGGGGGGGGGGGGGGGGGGGGGGGGGGGGGGGGGGGGGGGGGGGGGGGGAGGGGGGGGGGAGAACTAATTGATTCTGGCCCTATCAAATAATATCTGTTTTGCCATCTCAGCACCACTTGTATATGAATTGCAATATGTGATCATGTTTTGTTTTATTACATATGGCGAAAGTATTATTCTCGCTCAAGATGTGCAGTCCGTTCGTCCGAAAGACTGACCCTCACTCCAGAGATTAATGACAGAAGTTCTCCCATTTGAGTTCAAGTCGCGGTACGATGTAAGTGCGATGAAACATACGATAACTGTCTACAGCTTTGCTACCGATATTTTCTCTCGAGGTCAACACATATGTGCGTTCGTGTTATTGTATTGAAAAAGTGATAGTGCTGTGTGTATATATATATATATATATAGATATATATTTCTGTCTGCGTGTATGTTCTGTGTGTCTGTTCATGTGTGTGTTTGTATAGGTATGGGTGTCTCTGTGTGTATATCCCTGGGTATTATTTTGTTCGCATGTTCTACAAAGACGATTCCAATTAGATTTCAGTAAAATTAAAATTGGCAGTCAAATAAAGACTTTTTTCAATATAAAAATTATGCATACCCTTTTCTTTCTTTTCTCCTTTTTTAAAAAAAAACCCCACAATGTCAACGTGTTTTAAACCTTGAATTTGTTCAACCCTTTGGGGAGCTTTTTCACGAATAATTACACATGTGAAAAGAGCTGCCTGGTGTGTGATTTAAAAGGCAGCCTCACTCCCTGCCTCGTGTGTGTGGAGACACGATGTAGAAACAAGTTTCCACATTAAAACAGCCCCAGTCCCTTTAGATGTGTATGTGTGGTGTGGGGGGAAAGAGAACTCTGTTCCCCTCTGGGGTGTGGACCTGATGATGGCTCTATTTTAATATCAGAGGCAGTAACCAGAGCAACGCATTAGCTCATACCTTTCTTGAGTGAACCATTTGACTGTGTGTGTGTGTGTGTGTGTGTGGCTCGCTGCCTTGGGGAGAGAGAAAGAGAGAAAAAAACATCAGTAATAATGCAGTGTAAAGGGCCGGAGATATTAACTAATGACTCCAAGAGTTCAACATTTGACCCTCGCAATTACGGCGATGTGACCCCCATCGCAGCTGCTGTGCCTTCCAGAGAAGCTGCTGTGTTTTTAAGTTAAAATCTTTCTTTCCAACCACCGCGAATAATTAGATACATTTCACTATTATTAAAGCCACGCTATCACATTTCAGCAATCGCCTTGAGTGAGTGGTTTCTGTCCATTTAAGTCTAACAGCTACTAATAAGGCAGTTTATACCCAGTTTTGCATTTGACAAAAAAATCCCTCTCTATTTTAGCCCAATTACCACTCGTACTTTTTTTAAAATTTGGTAATATAATGATGATAATCCTTACATTGTATCTTTGTATTTAATACAGTGCCTTATCACATCATGGAGACGTTTCAAAGTGCCTCACAGGATATGCTGTAAAGTGGATTGACTGTATTTTGTGGGCGGATCGCGGCAGCCAATTTTTGCACCAATCAATGCCCCTCGAATCGCTTTGGACTGAGTGACTAATTTTATTTTTTATTTTTGATGTCTTTATAATGTGTGGATCAGTTTGGCTCAGTGTGTCACACACTCTCCCTTATAGCTCCATAATAATAATAATAATAATAATCCTTGCATTTGATATAGCGCTTTTCACGTCGGGAGGACGTCCCAAAGCGCTTCACAGAACACACTGTAAAGTGAATTGACTGTATATTTGTGGGCGAACGCGGCAGCCAATTGCGCACAGCAATGTCCCACAAACAGTCGTAGATTGAAAATGACCAATTTATTATTGTTTTGGGTTTTGGAGGGATTATTATTATATATTATATATAAAGATTAATTATTAATTATTAATTAATAAGGTTATGGATTGAAGCCCCCAAGTTTAGACTTGAGACCCGAGACTCCCAGGGAAGCTGAGACTGGGGGTAAGGCCCTTGTCAGAGGTGCTGTCTGTCTTTTAGATGACATTGAGGTTTTGGTGGGCTTTAAAAGAATCCGCATATGCTATTTGAAAAGAAAAGTTAAATCCTTCCTGGAACTCCCATTAATTCACCGAGATTAACTGGTTATTCACCTCATGGCTGCTTTCAGGACTCTTTGCCACAAATATTTACTGCACTTAAGAATGATTATTTGGGAATCCCTTTTCCTTTAATCAAAACTGTGTGGTGACTGGGCCATTTATTTAAACAGAAACTCACTATTAGGTGCAGCCTGGCCTACTTGAATTGATATGGGTGTTTTGAATGTCATAAATGCCGCAACCCATCACACAAGAGGATCCTGACTGTGTTAGGGTCACACATAACTGCGCTTGATGGAAAATACTTTCCCTTTTGCCTTGATTTTGCCTTGGAAATAGAGTCGCTTCATATTTTCACAGTTTCACTTAAAAAATCTTACACATCAGTCTTTGAGACATTTTGACCACGTGATAATGTGCTATATCAATTGCAAGGATTATTATTAAATCTACAATTTTTACTTTTTTTAAAAAAAAAGGGTGTCAGAATGACTACATTTCTATTGGCTCAGAGTCCGCAACTCAATTTCTGCAAACAGTTTACCATTTTAATTATAATGTGAAATTTACTGAGTGTTTCACTCACTGAACCTTTAGCATTCCAAAGATGATCAGACCTCCATGAAGCGCTCTGGGACCCCACCCTGAGTACAGCGCGCTCTATAAATGCACCTTGTTGTTGTTGTTGTTGTAAATCAGCAGGTTGGGAATTGGTGAGATGGCGAGTGGAGAAGATATCACATAATAATAATAATTCTTGCTGTTGAAATAGGGCTGAAATGTGGGCGAAACGCAGCAAAACATTCGTGGATTAAGTGACCAAATTAGTATTTTTTTTACTTTACCTGCACACATAATGCAGCTATCTTACCTGTTTTTGTAAAAACATTCCACATATATTTTAACCAGTTACTCCGAAGAGATTTTAGTTTTTAGTTCCAATTAAATGCGTAGAAAAGTGGCATATTCATATTTACAGCCTTGTTAACATTCACACCTGACATACCTTTTCTTCCGACTCTAATAATAATAATAATAATAATAATAATCCTTGCATTTGATATAGCGCTTTTCACGTCGGAAGGACGTCCCAAAGCGCTTCACAGAACACACTGTAAAGTGAATTGACTGTAAATTTGTGGGCGAACACGGCAGCCAATTGCGCACAGCAATGTCCCACAAACAGTCGTAGATTGAAAATGCCAATTTTATTATTGTTTTTGGTTTTGGAGGGATTATTATTAAATAATAAAAAACAATGTTTTTGTTCAAGGTGGCAGGTATTAATCTGAAAAGCTAGCAGGCAGCTCACATGGCAATGTAATATAAGCATGTTTGTGTTTGAAATAGCTGCTGTCAAATTAAAATTTGCATTAAAAGCAGAAATATCCAACACATAGAGCAACAGAATGTACTGGGGAACAGTGGGATACAAAGTTGATTCAATTGTGCTATCCCTGAATAGCAGAGTATCTCACCATTGCAGCTCTCCCAAATGCACTCAACTATTGGGCCAGTTCCCTATTTACACGACCCCAAGTGAATCCAGCATATTATTTTGAAAGGAATGGAGTGTTTCCTAAAATATAAATATACTTTATAAAATCTGTAAAAGGAAATCGCTATTCACAAGATAAAAAACATTAAAATTAATTATTTCTGATTCATTCAATTAGAGCAAGCACTATGTTATTTTAATCTCCAATGAGATTTGTACCAGTACGACAGAAAACAAAACTATGATTGTTAATAAACAGTGCTAACCTTTATTTAGAACTGTAATTTTGAACCTGGAGTGGATCCTTAAAGCAAATCCAGAACTAGTTTTTTTTGTTGTTTGTTTAATTTCTTTCTACGTTTGGGTACTTTTACTAAAGTAGCTTTTTTTAAAAAAAAATTTAAAACCTTTTGCTAATTCTGAGAGGCGCTGAGTTAATAATAATAATAATTAGATATCTCATATCTCTTCCTTACTCCCAACCTTTCTACGGGCGCCTTACAGACGTGCAACACACAGCTGACACACCCGTATTCTATTACTTTTACAGAAAAATACAAATTGAAAGTTGATATTTCTGTGCTCTTCTAACGAGCCATTTCTTACAAACAGACACAAAAAACAAACAAGAAAAAACAAGGCAAAGGAAAGCAGGAGGGGCGGGAGGGCCAATCAATCAATCAATCAATGAATCAATCAATCAATCAATCAATCAATCAATCAATCAATAAATAACGTCCTAGTTTATCAAGTCATCTTTCCAATGGGATGAAACGAGGTGAAGGAAAATAGACGAAACACATTTAGGTATGGTGCCTGTGCTCGCTCTGTGTACCTTGTCATCTCGGGCATATTTAGTCTGCGCAGGAATAAAATATGTGGTTTGCAAAAAAAAATGAACGCAATCAAATCGCCGAGGTCAATAGTGCAAACTTTTTAAGACTAATGTTTATGTAGAAGAATGATTGCTGTCTGCTTTGCTTTTCTTGTGCCCCTGTGCCTGGATGTAATGACTTTACCAGACACACACACACACACACACACCAGCCATCAGCCCCACTGCAGGGCCACTGGCCCCGCTATGTCAGGACAGAGCAGCAAACGCGCATCGTTTAACGAATTGCCGCAATATGCTTCATCATCTCCACTTGGGATCTTTCACAAAAATATAAATCTCGTTTAATTATGATAATTATATTGTATAAGTATATATATGAGAAAAATATGGTTTAAAATGCGGAAACTGTGTTTATTTGAAAGCCTCGCTCAAGAATTGTAACGGTTAGTTTCACAGAGCGCAAAGATGTGGGATATTATGTGTGTGTGGGGGGGGGGTCTGAAAATGCGCTGCATTTAACGAAAGAAGTGCGTTGGCGTACAGAGGCTGACTCAGTTCTTCCTCCAAGGCCAAGAAAAAACAAATAGCGGTACTGTTGAAGCAAAGCCTTGCAAAACGTGGCTCGGTATTAACTGTAAGGACATAAACAGTCAATCGAAAAATGCCACAGCGAATATCTGTGATTGATGAGCAGCCAATGTGTGGACGAGTGGAAGTTGAGTGCAGCCGAGTTGGACAACAGGCAGTGTTACTACATGAATCCAATTGACTTCCACAGTATTAACTCTTGTAAAAGTTATCACCATGTGGCTAAAGGTATGTTTTCTCAGACTAACCTCTCCTATGGCGTGTTTCTAAAGTCTTTTTGGCTGATCTCCACTTGGCAAATGTCAAAAAGTAAATGTATTGTTTTAATAGCCCCAGTGTTTTGCAGTGATGTTAGCTCGGGATGAACCTGAATGATTCATTGCTCAGCCCTCATCTTCCATCGAGCAGGGCAAGTCCATTTTCTCTGCAGTGTTTTGTTTTTCCACAACTCCTGGTTGGGACATTTCTTCATGTTTATACAACTGGAAACACCATCGGTCTCTCTTCTCTCTCTTTTGGGGGGGTAAAAAATAACAGAAAAAGCAACACGTTACGTGTGGTGTGTGTGTGTGTGTGTGGGGGGGGGGGGGGGGGTAACAAATGGGAAATCGATTTACGGATTCAAAAAGAAAAATTCCCTAATGGTGATTTTCTATGTGTGTGTAATATCTTTTCAGTCGCTTCGCTAATTTTTTGAAGAAAAATCACTCTCAGCATTCCTGAAAGTGCATTTAATGCGGATTTTTTTTAAAAAAGGGTCCACTCAGTCCATCACTGTATGTGGGACGCTGCTGTGTCCTGTTGGCTGCTGTGTTTCACCCACAATATGTACAATCATTTGACTTTACAGTATATTCTGTAAAGGGCTTTGAGACATCCCAACGACGTGATAAGGCGCTGTATCAAATGCAAGTATCATTATTATTGTTGTACCTTTCCTATGTGGAAGGGTTACAGTCTTACTTGTCCAGTTCTTGGGACACTTCTGAGAAGTTCATCACTTTTAGTTTAGTTCGACGTCTCCTGACTGTTCAGGAATTTTGATGCAACTTTGCAAACAAACATTCTGCTGAACTATTTGAGGTGAAGTTTTAAAAAAAGCCACACTGGTTGCAGAGGTTCAGATATTTCTTGTTCAGTTAAACATTTACTGGGGGAACAATGTTTCCTAACAAAAATACCTCAGGATTGGCCTGTTGCTTTCTTTCATGGGAAATAGCATTGCAACAGTTGACTTCAATAAATAAGGCCACAAGTTTGTGAAATGGTCTATGAGGTAAATTATCTTAATAAAATTCCCCATAAAATGTCAGGGTGACTCATGACGCTGGCTTAATCTCTATTGGTGTTGGAATAATGGCTTGTGCTTGCAAAATTCCTGGGCAAATAACTCATGACTAAGATTTAAGTAATTAAAAGTCACTCTCAAACTTACAAGGACAATAGTGAGTTACACTGCAGTCAATCCTCAATGCAAATCTTAAATGAAATGATAAACGCCTCATACATTTATATACAGGAGCGCCTATGTTGATCAGGCCTTGTTACCTGTGCCAAGTGTGGATTAATCAACACCCTTAAGTGGAGCACTTGGCAGTACAGGCATCTATTTTTACTGCTGCTAATTTGCTAATTGTTCATCTATTGTCAAGAATCTACCCAGTACTGCTGAGTGTTAATCACTCCAGACTTCCACATTTTGCTAGTCAGCGTCCAAACAACTTAAAAATTTGCATTGCAGCATATTTGAAACTTGTTTATATGCAAGTGTCAGAATGAGTTGCATACATAATTAACGAGCAGGCGAATAAATATGGTGCATCACAGTAATTAAATTTTTTTTGCTTACTTATATCCCCTGATGTAGAATGTTTATTCCTATACAATGTCCAGACCCCAAATTCCACCTTGTGTTAGCGTGTGAATCTGTTTGTCTTAAACTTATCTTAAAGATCATGTAAAATTGTGGAGAATTTTTAAATTAATCTTAATTTGGAGGCCGGTTTCTTTTCAAGAACTGCATGAATACATTTATTATTTTTTGGAAAATAAGACGGAATATTAGAATTTACCAAGGTTCTGCGTGATCTTAAAACAATTCAGACAATATGGTGTTATTGGCTTTCTACAAGGTGAAATTTCAGGCCTGCATATAAGTATGATATGAAGCTAAGTCTTTATATTTTGGCTGTTTGTATTTACACATTTAGTTCTTATCAAATCCAATCTTTAGTACATTTCAATGTGAAGAGTTAATTGTAGAGTCTGATCCTGTGCTCTGAGAGGCTGCCTCACACAGAGGGTGCCATAACAATGTAAATTGTTGTTGTTGTAGTTCCAATTGACATTATAGGCATCTGAAGAAATATTCAAGAAACTTTGACATTTGGATTTTTTTATCTACCCCCAACTAATTTTGAAAGAAGGTTAAAATTGTGCTGAAGGAATAAAGAGGAGGAATAAAGCTTGCGACCAAAACATGCAGAAGAAATCTGTGTTTTAAAAAAAAAGATTTAAACCTAAAACTGTTCTCGTTGTAATAATATTCCAAGTGGGAGGTAAATGCTCTCCAACAAGAGCACAGTTGAACTTTGAGATAAAATAAAACTTTAAATATCTGCTCACCTCTCTTTGATTGGCGAGATGCATTGTAAACCAGTTGGTGAGTAAGGGTTAAGCTGTTTCTCTTCTGAACACTAAATATAGTGTGAGAGAACCCAGACTGCACAATTATAATTTTGCTCAACCGATGAAACAACCTCTTGAAATGAGGCAGATTGAAGCCTCCACAAGGCCCATTAAAGCACAACTTCTTTTCTTTTGCAGCTAATGACAGGGTGAAGTAATTGAAATGCTGAAACGGACGACACATGCTGGTCATGGCTATTTGTCTAATAACACGTCGATCCTCTACTCCATGCCTGAGACGTGCTATCTTAGGAGGATTTCAGACGAGAGCCTAATTACACTGCAACGGATAATCAGTCAAATGAAACATTGAGAACAAGTACGTTTAAAATACCGTGGAGCGTGCGGTTGAAGTGTGGGGTGAATTACAGACTGAAATCCCGGGTTAAAGGGGTTATTGAAACAGGAATAATCTACAAGGAACTCCAAAGTCACAATCACTGGCAATACGGAGAATTATGAAAAGGGCTCTGATTAGTTCAATGCAATCTGCCTTGAGAGAGGAGCTCAAATGTGTTTTTTTTCTCTTAAAATGCTACAAGTCTTCAAAGATGCTCGCAAACGCTTAGGAATTAATTACATAGAACATATGGCACTGAAACAGGCCATTCAGCCCAACTAGTCCATGCAGCTGTTTATACTCCAATCCTTCATATTTCTCTCACTTACCCCTTTATTCCCTTCTCCCTCATCAAGCTTTTCTTAAATCCATTGATGCTTTTTGCTTTAACCACAGAAACTGAGTTCCCCATTCTCACCACCCACTGCTTAAAGGTTTTCCTACTAAACTCCGTATAAGATCTACTGCTGGCTATTTTATATTTATATCATTTAGTTTTGAACATACAAATACGTGGAAACAGTCTATTAAAGTCCACCATATCAATTCCTTTCATAATATACCTCAATCAGGTCCCCTGGAGGTTTCAATTAAAATCAAACTTAAATCACCTCAAAACAGCTGAATAAGAAGCTGCAAGTTTTCATTTCTTGGACTGTCTAGCTTCATCTCATCATACTCGATAATTAACTCTACTTTGATAAATGCGCTAAAATTGAATTTCATGAGAACTGGAATTCCATATGTTCATTAGATCAAGTTTGCATCTAACCCAAGCTTTGGTTGGTTTGTGGAACAACAACAACAACAACAAGATTCCATTTATAAAGCGCCTTTCACGTCAGGAGGACGTCCCAAGGCGCTGCACAGTTGGGTCATGACCCGAGCAGGGGGGAAATGGTCAGGGTGAGGGAAGGGAGGGAGCAAGGAGGGGGGAAATGGTCAGGGTGAGGGGAGGGAAGGGAGGGAGCGAGGAGGGGGAAGAGAGTCGAGAGGGGAGCTTGGTTTGTGGAAGTTGAATAATGTACATGTGTCAAAGAATCAAGAAAAATATTGGGATATAGTAATTTTAAAAATATTGTCTTACTCTAAGATAGAGTGATATCCTGAACCATTGCTGTACAAATAACTTTAAAGTGATTTGAACTCTGAAATGAATTGATAAATTAGATGTTAATAAGATGTTTTCACTTGATTTTGAGTCCAAAATAAGGGGCATAAATACAAAATAGCCTGTAGCAAATGTAAAGGGGAGTTCAGAAGGAACTTATTTGCACAGAGGGTGGTGAGAATTTGGAACTCATTGTCAGAAGTTGTGGTTGAAGCAGAAAGAACGTATCTATACAGTGAAATGTTACTTAAAGTTACTGATCATTTTTCTCATTGGCACCAAAAGCAAATATGCACCGGGTAATCTGGAAGTAACATTTCAGTAAATTATCAAGAAATTAAATTTATTTTTTACATCACAAATGATAAATTAAATATTGTACCAATTGAATGTGTAGTGTCATTTGAGACCTTTAAAATATGATCACTCATCCTGGAATTTGTGAAGTCCAGGACATATCGCGCTGTCGATTGAGGAATATTTACATTTTCCAAAAATTAATAAAGCATTTTTTGAAAATTCATACAGAAGTATTGAACATCAAAACAGCATTCTTTACGCAGTTTATCTCCACTCTCAAATTCAAATTGATATTTGGCTCTGGTTACTTTTTACCTACAGTTATTACTAATCAATAGCTGGCAATTCAGAAGCAGCGCTAGACATGAAATGAAATAAAATCGGTGTTGACTAATATGAGTTTGCATTAAAAATTAGTTTGAGTAAGTTTGTCAAACGCAACAGAAACAGCTAAGACGGATTGGGACACCCAGGTGAGAGATTGTCTTTGTCACTAAATGCAGGGAGTTGATGATGATCACTTAAAATGAAATGCATTGAAGGTTTTTACAGTGCCTTTTTGTATCATTGAAACAAATTATTGAGCCTTGTGCCAATAAACAGATCTATTGTTGTTTGACTGCTTGTTCGGAGATATAGGAATGCAAACATTATAATAATTATGATCCTTGCATTTGATATCATGTCTTCGAGATGTCCCAAAGCACTTCACAGAATACACTGTAAAGTGAATTGACTGTGTATTTTGTGGGCGAAACATGGCAGCAATTGCGCATAGCAGCATCCCCAAACAGTCATGGATTGAGTGACTAATTATAATTATTTTAAGGAATTATTCCCCGGAAAAGCCATCCATCAATCGACTTACTGCTAGGTAAACAGAGGTGTGTGCTGCAAGGAAACTTGCCCAACATATTGCCATGCTGGGAATCAAACCGAGGTCTCTTGCTTGTGAGGCGAGTGCTCTAACCACTGAATCTGTAGATACTTCATTCCAATCCATCATACTTGCCCGGATTGAATTTTTCATTGCACAAGTTAGGCATTTAAATATTTTATGACATTTATAATATATTACATCAAAGAAGGAATGATTGGGATATTTTGCCCACAGACGTCAATAAACACACGATAATCCCATCAGGAATTCCCAAGTATTTCAGCACTACTGTTTCTGCAGTAGGAGATGTAGTAGCCAAACTTTTGTATTTGTGTGAATTACAACTATAAAAAAGTTTTGAAAAACACACAATTTCCAGAGTAAGGATGATGAAGTAAAATTTTTCAAGCATTTATGGGCCGATCTTTCAAGAGCTGAATGAATAGTTTGTGCCTCCTTTTGAAGCAAATAATAACCCTGAATTTGGACTAACTTCAAGCAGGCAATTAATGGTCCACATACATCAACAAACTCTACCTCTGTCGCTACTGGAGGTGTAATTATGGTCACAGTTTATTATTGAAGAGATTTTTTTTAAAAAAGATTTATTTTTATGTAATGACAACTGCTTTGTTCACGCTGCTCTGATATATCTGGGTCTTTTCAATCGAAATTGCTTTCAGTCAGTCAGTCACTGCACCTTTAGTCCACTGGCAAGTGGGTTTTGAAAGAATTTCCATTTTGGAATGGTCAAGTGGGCTGAAATTATTTTGTAATTGGGAAGGGAATTTCAGTGAATTGTCATGTTAATTTTTGAAATGATGAATATTATTGATTTTCCTACCAAAATATCACAAAGATGTTTGATGTTGGTCCTGTGGTTGTTTGGCAGTCATTTCCATCTTCAATAAGTTAACGAATACTACCAATGGTGATACGACCCCAGGAGTTAATTCAGCATTATTATTCGTTTGATCTGATTTCAATGGCTGAATTTAGTTGTGCAGAGATCAAACCGTTCTTGGAATATCAGATACAGTGAGTCTATTTGTGTTAGACAATTAATACGATCAGTGTGCAGGAAAGCAGTCAGATACACAAAGCAGTCATCCCACCAGAGATTGTGCTGTGTTACTTAACTTATTAGATATCACATAAACATAGTTTCTTAGGATACAACTGACTATGCAACAAGTACAGTGCTAGTTAACAACTTCTGTCGGCAGTTTTGTTTATTTTACTGATTTAATTTCTTAAATAAAAAGTTACAATTGTTGAGAGACTCTTGAAATTGGATTAAGTTTTTTTGTGTTACAATATGTGTTCTCGCTATAATTACTAAACACAGTGCATTTAATCTTAAGATTCTTATTGGGTTTTAAGATACACAATATTGCATAGCTGGAATATCATTGTTTAAAATCTCCTATGAAAATATATTGATCTCCACAGACTGAAGCACTGAATTCAGCCCAAACAGTCTGTGTCAGTGTTTATATCACAAGTGAGCCTCAACCCCTCTTAATTCCCTCTCCCATTCCCCTCTATTCCCTTTTCCCTGGTTCATGCATTGAATTTCCTCTTGATTTCAGCGATGTTTTCTGCTTCAACCACAGTTTCTGGCAGTGAGTTCCACATTCTCACCACCCTCTGCGTAAAGAAGTTCCTCCTAAACAGTCTTATAGATCTGCCAGTGACTACCTTCTATTTAATGCCCCTCATTTTGGACTGAACAACAAGTACTGGGACTGAGATTAATGTCATCTTAATGTTGTTAAGTTCCTGCTGTTCAAACCCAAATCAGATTTTGTGGTGGTGAAAGAGTTAAAGATTCACTTTGTATTATACTGAAAAAGAACAGGATTTGACCTGTGAATTTGTTATGCAGCACATTTAAATATTTCCCATTCAGAAAAAGGCACAGGATTGTGAGCTAATTTGGTTAAAGCTTCAACAATATGAATAGAATCACCAAGTGACTACATTCAGCAGTAGCTTCCCTGGGTTCCTGTCAAACCCTAAAATACTCTCCAGTAATCAAACATTGTTATTTGTTTTTAACACAAAGAAATAAATATTGGCTCTGAAATAAAGCTGGACAAAATAATGGCTAAACTTGATATTCACAATATTGGACGACTGCAGTTTAGAGAACAAACCTCCTGCACAGTTACGGACCACACAAGAACATCTTTCTCCTCTGAAGCACCAGAACAGCTGATTGGCAGCTAAAAGAGCTCAACAGCTTGATTTCTTCAGAAAATATGGAGCATTACAAAGAAGTGCACATTCAGCCTCGGAGAAGGATGGAATAGAATTCTCCCTGCCCATTGCTATAAATCAGTCCGTGTCTACAATTCACACATTAGCCATCACCCACATCTGTACCTTTACAATGCATGGTTTAGAGAAATTAGGGATATTATTAATCTGGAATTTATTGCTGATAATTGACGAGCCATGTTATAATAGCCATATGTTATAGGGATAATGATAGTAATTTCTCCTGATTACACATCGTAACTAATTCTCAAAAAGTGCAATAAACTATCTGGAGGTTAATTTAGAACTTTTACATGTGTATGCTTGATATATACTTAACATACAGCACACAATACCCCATTTAATCACTTTTAATTCAATCCACTTTACAATATATTCTGTGAAGCGCTTTGAGACATCTGAACGACGTGATAATGCGCTATATCAAATGCCAGAATTATTATTATAGAATTTCCCCTAGAATGAGTTAACCTACCTGCTTATGCTCCTTGACAACACTAAGACTGGACGTTTCCCTGAAGATCGATTGTTTGGGATACAATTTACGATAGGAAAGGCTTTGCATGGTGTATGTGGGGTTGATGGGTCAAATGGACATTTTCTTGTACCATATTTTCCTTGGAAAGATACTCTGATCCTTGAAAATAATTGAACAAAATCCCAGAATATTGATCCACCCCCACATTTTCAATATTCAACTCTGAGTTTCTGACCTCTATACACAATATCTTCACTCTTCTCTCAGGCACCAAAAGCAAGAGAGATTGAAGAGAAGTTTTATGGTGGGTTTTGAAGGTGGAGAAGGTGTAACAGGAATCTGCGCAGTGAGAATTTGATCACTTCAGTTTATATCTAAAGTGAGTTGTCACAGCATTAATTACTTTTGCTGTGATTTCTCGCCAACCCCCCCACCAATATCCAGTACTTTATGGGAGCCAATGATAAGAACTTGAGATACTTGGATTTATTATGATGACTAACATACACTTGAGTGTGTCTGAAATAAGCAAGAGATCTCAGACAGATCATTCAAGTTCTGCTTTCATGACTGAAAATCTCATGTCATCTCTCTGAAGTGCCACAGCTTTAATTTCACACACCGTACATCAAAATCCTACGTACATCAATCTTTTCCACATATTTTTGGGTTAATCTATTTTTTTAAAAAATATTTGCAGACCACACTGATGTTCTGGGTTCTGTATACAAAACATATTCAAATAGTAAATAAATGGTTGGATTTGATATAGCACCTTTCACATCAGGAGAACATCGCAATATGTTTCACAGGATTTACAAAATACAAAAACACTAAATTACAACAACAACATCAAAATGCCATTTTTAGAGCGCCTTTCACGTTGGGAGGATGTCCCAAAGCACTGAACAGTCAGATGTTGGTGCCTGAGCATGGGGGAGGGGTGGTGTAGGGGTGAGAGAAGGCAGAGAGGTGGGAGGGGGACCAAAGGCACGATCGAAGAGAAGGGTCTTTGAGATCAGCCTTGAAGGAGGTGAAGGGACCGTGGGATAGAGTTCCAGAGTGTGGAGGCAGAGAGGCTGAAAGCCCGGTGGGTCAGGTGGGAGACATACTGCAGGCCGGAGCCCGCTGAACGGAAGGATCGGGCAGGTTGGTAGGGAGTCAGCAGGTCAGAGAGATAGGAGGGGGCAAGGCCATGGATGGCCTTGAAAGTGAGGACGAAGATCTTGAATTTGATTCTCTGGGGGAAGGGGAGCCAGTGGAGTCGGGCGAGGGTGGGAGTGATGGGGTCGCAGAGTCTGGTGCGCGAGAGTACACAAGCTGCAGAGTTTTGGATGATCTGCAGTATGTGAAGGGAAGAGTTGGGAAGGCCGATGAGGAGGGAGTTTCCATAATCGAGCCTTGATGTGACGAATGCGTGGGTTAGGGTTTGGGCAGCCTGAGGGGTGAGGCAGTTGCGGAGTCTGGCAATGTTGCGGAGGTGGTGGTAGGCAGTGCTGGTAATGGCGCGGATGTGGGGGAGAAAGGACAGTTCAGGATCAAACAATCCAGGTTCCTGACTGGCTCAGTGAGGTTGAGGGTGCATCTGTGGTTGGTCAGGACATCAGTAGACCTGGAGTTCAGGGTGGAGACAGAGAGATAGAGTTGGGTGTCATCCGCATACATGTGGAAATTTACCCCATGTCTGCCGATGTCACCAAGGGGGAGCATGTAGAGGGTAAAGAGGAGGGGACTGAGGACAGAGCCCTGAGGAACACCGCACGAGAAAGTGCGGGGGCTGGAGGAGAAGCTGTTAGCTGTGGAGGCGGTGTGAAAGGTAGGACCGGAACCAGTCAAGGACAGAACCTTTAAGGTTGAGATGGGAGGAGAGGCGGTGGAGGAGGATTGAATGATCCACGGTGTCAAAGGCAGCGGAGAGGACAAGGAGGCAGAGGGAGCCCTGGTCAAACATCGTCAGGATGTCGTTTGTGAGCTTGACCAGAGCAGTTTCCGTACTGTGGGAGCACAGAAACCCGATTGGAGGGGTTCATGGAAGGAGTGAGAGGAGAGGAAAGAGCGAAGCGTGGAGACAACGGCTCTCTTGAGGATCTTGGATAGGAAAGGGAGATTTGAGATGGGCCGGTAGCTGGATAGCTGTGATGGGTCGAGGAAAGGTTTCTTCAAGGTGGGGGTGAGAATGGCTGTTTTGAGGGGGATGAACAGTGTCAGATGACAGGGAGAGGTTGATGATGTTGGCGAGTAGTGGGGCAAGGAGGTGGAGCTGGGATTTAAGGAGAGGGGTGGGGATGGGGTTCAGGGGAGCAGGTGGTGGGCTTATACTATAAATATATTAGTATACTATATATACTACATATTAGTACCTTTCCCAATCTAGGTCCAAGTTGTGTTACCATCACAGATGTTATCTGCTTCTTTCCTGTTTGCTTCGAACAACATATGCAATAGTGACAAGTTGCTACAGCACTATCTGCTTGCTGAATACTTCTATATTTTTAAACTGAAGCAGCTGTTGCATATGGGTTATCTATTTCTTAAGAAGATTAGATAGTAAAATCATTCAAAAATAGAAAGCAAGTAACAGGGAACAGACTGTTATTTGGCTAAACAACAACAGCAACAATATAGTGCTGCTCGGGTCCCTGCTCGGGTCATGACCCAACTGTGCAGCGCCTTGGGACGTCCTCCTGACGTGAAAGACGCTTTATAAATGGAATCTTGTTGTTGTTGTTGTTGTAGTAGTGGCCTTCATGCAGGGTAGCGTCTTGGAGCATTTAACAGTGGTGGGGCCTGATGCCGAGCTGGGGGAGGGGACCATAAGTACAATTCGAAGAAGCAGGTCTTCAGGCCTGATCTGCAAAAAAGGGAAGGAAGGGGCAAGGCAAATGGGTTGAGGGAGAGAGTTCCAAATTTTCAGGGCATAGTGGCTGAAAGCACAGCTGCCGATAGTGGAGTAGAGGGGATGTGGGACAAGCAGGAGGCTGGAGGTAGCCGAGCGGAGATGGAAGGTGGAAGGTTGGAGACGTGGGTAGGTGTAGGGTATGAAGGGATTTGAAGATGAGTGTGAGGATCTTGAAGTTGATCTCCAGGCTCAGTTGACTCCCTATCTGTGACAGCGAAGCAGTGGAGCCTGGCGAGGATTGGTGTGACGAGCGTACAGAGTTTAGAGCAGTGAGTATATGGGGTGGCAGAGGTTTGAATTAGTTGGATTCTGCGGAGATCGGAGGGCATTGGAATAGTCAAGGCAGGAGATGACCAAAGCTTGGACAAGATTAAAGACCTCAATAAAGCCTTCAACATATTTAGTAAGAGGAAAGCTACACTTTGTTTCAATTGTTTGAGAATGATTGTTACAGCGAGAGATGGGTGAACGGCTCCCAATAGTGCGTTCAAGGGTCTGGCAAAATCATCTGCTTACAATATTAAGTTCTTTTTCTTCACATTCCCCATACGGCAATGGATAGTGGGCCACTTACACCTCATCATGGTCTAACTGGGAGAGCAGGCAATTAGCTGATTCTTGGTAGACACTGCCAAACCCTAACCCTCACAAGTACCAAAAATGCTCATATTGAAAGCATAAACTATAACATTTACTTATGAAACCGAGGCATAACTTAAAGACAAGTAGTATTCATGTCAATCATAATGCCATTCAAACCCCTAGAATAATTTGGCATTAAAGATACTTTGTCATTGCATCCTTTAAATACAATTAAAAGACACTGAAGCTGTGCTATTTGCAGAGTGTAAACCCGTGGAAAAGTGTGATTTCCATTCACTTAATAACGAAATGCCATCAAAGAATGGTCAAGAGCTGTCGGATTAGCCTGAATTCTGCAAACCAGGCTTCCAGATTGCTAGTTTGTAATTGTATAAATGTCTTAATATATTTAAATATTTGTTCTCTTCCTGAACAGTATAGAACTGGACGATAGCAATAATAATGCTTGAATTTGATACAGGGCCTTTCACATCAGGAGGACTTCTCAAAACCCTTCACAGAATTTAGTGTAAAGTGCTGTGACTGAGTTTCTTGTAAGAGAATGGATCATATACTCCAGAATAGTTATTTTTCTTTCAAGTGTTGAAAGATATTCCAACTGCGCTTTCATGAGGCGTTTGGTGAATAAGCCATGTTAGAGTGTAACCATAGATAAAATACAATGCAATGCATCTTCCTGTGTCTTAACTCGGTGTTTTCTTTCTTGTTCTCTCCTCCCAGTATAACGTCTCTCAATCTGTTTCTCGGACTCGCCTGATCGCTTTCAAAATATTTTATTTTACAGCGTTTAGAAATTCAATTCAACTTGTTCTGCTTGTGCACTTCATGTTCTATTGGTCTCCATCCTCGTTTCAAATGAGGAAATCTGTGTTTTTTTCCTCTTTATTGCTTTTTGGGGACTTCTAAGAACACATTTCCCCAAAAATCGAGACATTAGTGAATCATTTCCAGGGACTAAAAAAAAGAGCAAAGCAGAAACATTTCGATCGCGTCACATCTGATGCATATTTGGTCCCTTTCAGCACACATACAATTATTTATGGCACACGCACTGTGTATGAACAACAGAGGATGTGTTTCCAACAGGAAATTCCTGTCCACAATTATTACTTTGCCACACATGAAGAAGCCAATGTGGCTACACCACAGGCTTCAAAAATCCCAGGTGGTCACCAATACAGTTTTTGGTGCCAATATCATTAAACAGCCCCACAATAAGTCAAATTGCATTTTAATTAAGACTGAGTCTTTCCCTCTCCCACCTCCCCTTTAAATTATTTCTGTTGCACATGTGTGCTGTTCATGGGAACATACTCTCAATACCCTGTTGATGATTTATACTCTGACAAGTTGTTTATCTTAAATTGTAATAGTACGATCGAACGAGCACTCTTTTGCCAACACGTGTCAAGGTGGACCTCTCGCTTTGATTGTCCAAGCACAACATTCCCACTCCATCAGAGTACATGTATTTTAATTGCTGTATTTATTTGGATAGAACGCTGGCAGAATAGTGTGAAAATGTGCACCTTTAAAACTGAAAACTCACTTCCCAAAGAAGCATAACATTCACTGTGTTATTCCTAACTTAAATGCTGGCCTGATGGAAGATTAGGAAGTTTTTTTTCTCATAGGGGAATTTGTTTAAGTAATGGAAATTTATCATCACGATTACAACTTTGTCTGTTAAGGGACAACTTTAAATAGAAGTGTTCCAAGGGAAAGAAAACATTTATGTTGTAGGTGTGTTTTTAGTTCCTCACAAACCAGAACTGTTCTGTCACTGAGCATTATAGAGAAGTGATGAATGGAGTCTAGCTGGAAAAAAGGGAAGGAAGTGTTAGTTTGTGAAAGAGACGCTTGATCAGAGTGAGACGGGAGATAATCTGGCTTCTCACAAGGGCCTGAGATGTATGTGAACATTTCTGAAGCTTGTGGGAATCCGAACATAACAGTATTTTTCATCACGTTCCATCGCATTCTGATCCCAAGAAGTACGGATGAAAGTTCAATCAACCTACGGAACAGCAGGAAGACTGAGTGAGGCCAGGACGTGAATGTACTATTCCTTAGTGGAGTCCTGTACTGGATAGTGGTTAGAGCACTCGCCTCACAAGCGAGAGGATCCGGGTCCGATTCCCAGGCGGAATGAAACGTTAGGCAATTTTCCTTACTCCACACGCCTTTGTTTACCTAACAGTAAGTAGGAACCCGGTTGCTGGATGATTGGCTGCTACGTTTCGCCCACAAAATATACAGTCAACTCACGTTACAGTATGCTGTAAAGCCCTTTGAGATGTCTCAAGGATGTGATAAGGCGCTATATCAAATTATTATTTGATAGGATTATTACTATAATTATTATTTCACCTCTGGGTCTAAGCGTGATGCGCAGTCTAGCCCAGGTGGATGGATTTGTAATCTCCATTCTGTTGACTGTAAAATACATTTATAAGTAAAAGAACATAAGGTCACAGTCCAGGTCACAGTGAGCACAGGTCTTCAGAACCAGTATAATCTGACCCCACATTGACATGCCCTTTAGAGCGCACTCGGAAAAATTTAAACGAAGGCTGAATATGAAACTGGGAATATTATGTAGTTGCTCATCTGAGGTGGCAGCTAAAGGTTTAGAGGATTAAATGAGCAAAAACAGGTCCGCCATTGTGCTCCACTTGGTGAGCTGAATATGCTTTTCATGGCTCTCACATAGTATTGTCCTTTATATTTCAATGACATTGATGGGCTACAATAGAGGGAGATTTGCTCTATACCTGATCTGGAATTGCTTGATGTTATCATTGGGTTACAAAGGTTCCAGCACTAACAATTCTTGCTAAAAGTAAGTGTCAAACTACTTTTGAGTAATATTCACAAACCTGGACAGGCAGATACACAAACGCTATACTTTCGGTTTATCTCCTTAGAAACTCAGGGAACGGCATCAGGTTGACTGCAGAAACACTTTAACAAATAGGTCTGACATTTCAAAGCACCTTTAAGTCAGCAACATTAACAACACAACTTTTCCTAATCAATTGCATTAGAAATGTAAAGAAAATCATTCACCGAAGAGCCTGGAATCGTAATCTTGGCTTTGCGTTGTTTCGCCTTCTGGAATCTTCCAATTCTACAAAGATAATAATAATAATAATCCTTGCATTTGACATTGCACCTTATCACATCTACGAGATGTTTCACAGTGCTTCTCAGTAAAGTGTACACTGGAAAGTGTAGGGAATGTGTGTTTTGTGGGTGAAACGTGGCAGCCAATTGCGCACAGCAATGTCCCATAAACAGTCGTGGATTGAGTGACTTTATTATGATGTTTTGAAGGGATTATTACCAAAGATTTACAAAGACATGGAAACAGGTCACTCAGGTCAACCAGTCCGTGATGGGGGTGTTTATACCCCACATTGGTCTGCAAAGTGAGGCTGGGCACTTGCTGTGGCTGGACATGTGCTGGGCATCTCCTGTAGATCTTCCCACTGTGCCATCCACTGCTCCCACCCCCGCAGTGGCAGGTGATAGCAGTTGACTTAAAATAAATGCAGACCAGGAACCATTGCTGTTTAATTGCTACCTACCTGCCCGTACCCTCCGTTCCTCTGGCTCCGGTCTGCTCCACGTCCCCCGCCCCAACCGCCCTACCATCGGTGGTCGGGCCTTCAGCCTCTCAGCCCCCAGGGTCTGGAACTCTATCCCCCAGTGCCTTCGCCGCTTCCTCCCTTTCCTCCTTCAAGGTCGGTCTCAAAACCTTTCTCTTTGACCGTGCCTTCAGCTCCCCTCTCGACTCTCTTCCCCCTCCTCGCTCCCTCCCTTCCCTCTCCTCACCCTGACCATTTCCCCCCTGCTCGGGTCATGACCCAACTGTGCAGCGCCTTGGGACGTCCTCCTGACGTGAAAGGCACTTTATAAATGGAATCTTGTTGTTGTTGTTGTTGTTAATTAAAACAAAGCATCGCAAAAGCCCTAGGAATGTGATTTTGATCCGGTCACCTGGCTTACTCGAGTGATTGTGAAGACAGGTTCAGGTCCGCATTGCCCTGTGACAATTTGGGGCCTAGGAAAGGTTTTTGGGGGGCTGGGGCTCGCTTGTGGTGACAATTATCACAACAACAACAACAACAAGATTCCATTTATAAAGCGCCTTTCACGTCAGGAGGACGTCCCAAGGCGCTGCACAGTTGGGTCATGACCCGAGCAGGGGGGAAATGGTCAGGGTGAGGGCAGGGAAGGGAGGGAGCGAGGAGGGGGGAAATGGTCAGGTGAGGGGAGGGAAGGGAGGGAGCGAGGAGCGGGGAAATGGTCAGGGTGAGGGGAGGGAAGGGAGGGAGCGAGGAGGGGGAAGAGAGTCGAGAGGGGAGCTGAAGGCACGGTCAAAGAGAAAGGTTTTGAGACCGGCCTTGAAGGAGGAAAGGGAAGAAGCAAGGCGAAGGCACTGGGGGATAGAGTTCCAGAGCCTGGGGGCTGAGAGGCTGAAGGCCCGTTCCCAAGTGGAAGTATTCAGTCTAATTCGGTTAAGGGGGTTGAGCAGGCCAAATCTTGTTCAACAAGAAAAAATATGTGATTTCTCTCCAGTGCTCTGAATGTCTGAATGTTAATTCTTTTAGTGTATGTAAAAAGAATCACTCTGGTGATCAAATGGTTAAACTGCTCCAGCCCTTAAAAAACTGTTTCTGGACAAAATGAATACGGAGAACTTGTTTCAATAAAGGCCACGAAAGATAAAAGCTGATTTCCATGTTACCAGCATCAACTCCTTTGATGACATTTCTTTGGAGACATTGAAACTTTGTGGGAGACTGAGATAAACTTGTGATTTCCGTTTCATTTGGTAAGTACAAAATAATAATCCTTGCATTTGATATAGCGCTATTACATCTTCTAGACATCTCAAAGTGCCTCACAGAATATATTGCAAAGTGAACAGCAGTGTCCCACAAACAGATATGGATTGAGCGACCAGATTATTATTATTTTTTGAAGAGATTATTATCCCTGGAAAGGTGATCCGCCAATCGACTAACAACCAGGTTCCTACAAGGTAGACAGAGGCGTGTGGAGTAAGGAAACTTGACTAACGTTTCGCCCTGCTCGGGAATCGAACCCGGTCCTCTTGCCTGCGAGGTGAGTGCTCTAACCAATATGCTACAGGATTCCACCAACATGTTTACTTCTTGATGGGCTCCCCTCCAGTTCTCTCCTCAGGTTGTGAAAAGGCCTTTCAGAGGAGGTCTTATAGAATGGTAAATTGGAATGAAAACATAAACCCAGAACAATATTTGTGGATGCATCAAGATAGTCGAAGGCAGTGGATGCACCAAGAATGTAGGTTTAGAGTTGCAACTCTAAATTCCGTGATCCCATCTCCCCCATTCTCGCCCGACTCCATTGGTTCCCTATCCTTCAGAGGATCCAGTTCAAAATTCTGATCCTCACCTACAAAGTCCTCCATGCCGTCGCCCCATCCTATCTCTGTGACCTCCTAACCCCCTACCAACCCACCCGCTCCCTCCGCTCAGCTGGCTCCGGCCTGCTCCACCCGCCCCACCATTAGCGGGAGAGCCTTCAGCTACTCTGCCCCCAACCTCTGGAACTCCATCCCCCAATCACTCCGCCTTGACCCCTCCTTAGCCTGCTTCATGTCCTGTCTCAAAACCCTCCTCTTCGACCATGCCAGCGGTCACCCCCCCTTCCCCTCCCCTCCCCTCTTTCTCCCCACCCTGACCCCAGCTCGGGTCTGAAATGCTGTACACTGTCCAGCACCTTGGGACATCCTCCCGACGTGAAAGGCGCTATACAAATGTAATCTTCTTGTTGTTGCAACGGGCAACTTCAGGATAGAAATCAGGAAGTTTTATTTACCTGGATAGTAATTAACAATTAGAACAGGTGGCCAGGAAGGGCGGTTGAGGCCAGGAGCCTGGGACTGACTTAAAAGTTAGTGCAGCAGTTTAGATCCCTATGTTTGTCTTTCGCTCTATGAACTAGAGAAATAAATAGGTCAGAGGATGACAGGATTGGGCTGCTCTCTGATGCCTTTGAGGTAGAACACTCATTATTAACAATAATAATCCTTCCATTTGATATAAAGCCTTGTTATGTCAAAATGTCTCAAAACACTTTATAGTATTTAGTGTCATGTGTGGAGATGGTATATTGTTGTAGGTAACTGTGGGCGATCTTAACTGGCCGAAATTGGGTAGAATTTTAGGCCTTGTTACTTTCATTAGAGATGAATATTTTTTAAAAAAGGTTAGCAGAGACAGATGCACAATAAATGCAAAAGGATTTATGTTAATGTGAATGATTGTGGGAGGCTGATGCTGAGACTCCCACCCACATACAATGAGCACAGCTGTGGCACCATTGGGTAGAATATGAATGGAAACTACAGTGAACTGCAGCAAACACTGTAAACTTCATAACGTGCTGCATGGAGAGGGCAGCAGATTTCATGACATTGAAAAGGAAGAGAACGACCAGCGAGGTGGGCTTCTTCTAAAGCAAATGCCTACACAGTACACTGGGATCCTCCTGAGCATATACAGGTATCTTTGTTTCCTGGATACAGTAAACCTCACATAAGTCATATCAGTTGGTACCATACTTTTAATATGACTTATCAAAAGTCTGAGTTATGTCAAACTTGCATAAAATATAATCCTGAACGGGACTTAGGCAGATGTACGATTTAGGCGATTATACGATTTACACAGATCAGTTTTACTGGAGCAATAATGAGCTTCGTGCACTGTTTCTCTCAAACAGGGACGTCACTCAACACTCAACGTCACTCTGTACAATCCTTATTCTATGATAATGGTTCTGAGTCTAAGACCATGAGAGTTTTTATGCCTCTTGAGATGTTTTGTTAACCAACAAGGCAGTAACACCAGTTTTTGTTTCCAAAAGAAAATGCAGGGATTCAGTTTACTTTTGTTGCTTTCCACTTTTATTTAATTTTTGTATGTTAAGATACTTTTTAAAAAAATACTTTTGTTTTATATACAATTATTGCCTCCCCCACACAGTTATTCAGGACCATTTTTGTTTTCAGGAGCTGAAGATATTAAAATGAACGGCACACCAGAAATATCTGCATTGGAGTGATTACTTGTAAAAATAAAAGCAGCTGTTGAACTAAACAGAAGAAGCATTTGTAGATTTTTTCTTCCTGGGCCCCAGAATATTGCACTCCATTATCGCTGCATGAGGTGGACTTGAGGCAATAATGAAAGCATGACGGATGACAGTCAAACAACTATCTCTTGAGCAGATGGACTGGGCATGACTTTACATGCTGGGGCACTGTTCACTGAAACAACACAATATGAATAGCAGGCTGCCAACTACAGCCCTGCCTTGCCCTCACCACATTCACCCCGGCAGTTAGAGAATAGACATGAAGGACTTTCTCCTGTCAGTGGAATGCAGCTAGCTTCAAAGTGCAGTTTTGTGTATCAAATCGGCAATGATTTACTTTATGGGTAATGAGAGCTGAGCCATGGGTTAGAATTCATTACACAGGCACGACAGGGTGGCTCGCGTGTGGCAGTTTCTAAAATGGGATTCCATCGCAAATGGTAGAGGAGTAAACAAATAGGGACTCCTTCCGGTATTCGAAAATATGTCAACTAATTCATTCTGTGTGGTGGTAATACCCCTATGAATGTAGATTGTATCAAAGTGGCCTTCCCATGAATTGTTCAGTTTCCTTATTATAATAATAGTCCTTCTATTTGATATAACGCCTATCACAACGTTGAGCTGTCTCGAAGTGCTTTAAAAAATGAATTGGAAAGTGTGTCTTTACAATTACTTTATATTGTGGGTGAAACATGGCAGCCAATTGTGCACAGGAGTGTCTCACAAATAATCGTTGATTCAGCAACCACATTTTTATGCCCAGAAAGCAAAAGGATCCCCTCTTTCCCCCGGGAAACAAGTCCTCTCAAGTTTTGCAGTTGGAAATAATCAACACCTGGTTACCAGGAAGGGTGGCTGAACCGAAAAGTTGGACTCATTGCAGAAACAACTAATCAAAATAATAATAATAATCCTTACACGTAAACAGAAGTCACTGGGTTTACTCAGCAGGTCAGGCAGCATCTACGAAGAAAGGAAAGTGAGTCAATGTTTCGGGTCCATGACCCTTCGTCAGAACTGGGGCATGTTGGGAAGAAGAGGCTTTTAAGGACTAACAGAGAGGGACGAGGCAAGACAAGGAAGACAAAGGAGAAAATAGGGTCAAACACAAGAAGGGAAACAGATAGCAAATAAGGTGAGCAGGGTAAAAGGGAAGAACAAAAGTTATGTCGAAGAAAAGAGCAACTGCCTGACCTGCTGCATGTTCCCAGCAACTTCTGTTTGTGTTTCAGATTTCCAGCAACTGCAGTATATTGCGTTTTGTATAATAACATTACGTTTGATATAGCGCCATATCACATCGTTGGGACATCTCAAAATGCTTCACAGAATATCCTGTAAAGTGGATTAACTGGGTATTTTGTGGGCAAGCGTGGCAGCCAATTGCACACAATGATGTCCCACCAACAGTCATGGGTTAAGTGACCACATTTATTATTATCCCCGGAAAGTGATCCAGAATTGACTAACAACTTACGTACTGCAAGATAAACAGAGGCGTGTGGAGTAAGGAAACTTGCCTAAGGTTTCACCATGCCTGGGAATCTAACCCGAGTCCTCTCGCTTGCGAGGCGAGTGTGCTAATCATTACACTACAGGACTCCAATGGGAGATGGGAGACGGTGGGCATTGTGCATGGATGAGATCTAGTGAGCCAAAGAGCCTTCTTCATTGGCATGGTTCTTGTAATTACTCCAGCTCCAAAGGACAGCCTGTGACCCTTAAATTTGAGCAATATATCCCAAATCCAAAAAAGATCTCAATTTTCAAAGACAAGTAAATCCACTAAATCAACTAACACTGTCTTGCGTTAGAAATGTTCAAATAAATAAGCGAGTAATGACACATGCCAGCATTCTTGGAACATGAGATTAACAGAAATAAACATGTTGCAGTGATAAAATAACAGCGGGGTTCAAGTCATACCAATCTCGGAAAGCAAGCTTACATCCCCTTTAATCTGATGGAGTGGGTCTCTCTGCTTATTTAGGTTTTATAATAAAAATATTGACCCACTGAATTCAACAGACATCTACAGTGCCCTATAATAGCAAACGTTCACATTCCTCCCAGAAATATTCCCGTCCTGATAAAACCTTAGAACGGTTGCAATAACTGAAACGTCAAGATCCCTTCCCCAACACTTTAGCTGAACCATTTGTGCAGTGAGCGATTTTGCCTTCCATCAGTCTTCTGTACATGTGACCTTTGACCTCCCATTACTGCACCACTATGAGTGATGTGCCTTTACTCAGTTTCACTGAAATGCCATTTGCTTGCAGGCTCCAGCTGTCTACAGTAACTCTTCTCTGTCCTAGATGTGCATTGAGATCCACCCAATGCTGCAGGTCCAGAAAATGAGCACTATTTTTACATAAACCTCTTGTAACCAATACTCACAATGTAACAATTTGCTGTTTCCAGAGTAAAGACGTGATTTGGACCTGGCTACTTGACCTTTTCCTACCGCAGTCTCTACACCATAATGGAAATAGTAATAATAATCCTTGCATTTGATATTTGATATAGCGGGTTTACACACCATAGAGACGGCTCAAAGCGCTTCACAGAATATACTGTAAAGTGAATTGACTATATTTTGTGGCCGAAATACAACAGCCAATTGTGCATAGCAGCATCCCATGAACAGTTGTTGAGTGACCAAATTATTATTATTTTGGGGAATATTATTCCTGGAAAAGCGATCTGCCAATCGACTAACACCCGCGTTCCTATGTACTGCTAGGTAAACAGAGTTGTGGAGTGAGGAAACTTGCCTAAGGTTTTGCCCTGCCTTGAAATCGAACCCAGGTCCTCTTGGTTGCAAGGCGAGTGCTCTAACCAGTATGCTACAAGACTCCACGTTAATAGATATCAGGGTGCAATTAGAGGCATTTCATAAAGTGTTCATATGTGGTAGTGGAACACCAAAGTGCTGCCAATTTCAGTCCAATACATAAAAAAAAGTGTTTTTAGGAATGAAAAGCACAGAGACAGTGTCTGCACTTTTCTCACTGGGAGCTTGCTCTTGTTTGTACACATGAAAATCTTCTGGACAAACAGAACAATTGCTCCACGTCAGATGTCTGATCAGGATGTGGGAACACTGGCCTTGGAATAATAAGACGTGAGTATAATCATCTTCATTTACCAGCGAGCGGTATGTACTGTTTCCTGGACTATCACATGAGCAGACTGACTTCCCAACTCGCAGAAGGGCCTTGTACACTCCTCGGATCTGCGTGGCTACAGAGAGAAGCACTTGCAAAGGAGGACCTTCGGTATCATTGGTAGTTTGCTTTGCAAATGCCTTTCACCACGTTAACGAGGCTAGCTCCTAATTTTATATTGTCATGCCAATGAGAGCCAGCCTTCCCACATTCCTTTCAAAGGCATGTAAAGGCATCCCTGCCCATTTGTCCAGCTATCACTTTCTATGTAATCGAGACTGGCTGTCAGCAGTAACATTTGACTTATGTGGGAAGAATTTGGCTGTGTTTGCCTTAAGCATTTGGGTATTTTCCTGTTATTGGGCACAACATTACACACATAAGCACTTTGAGATGGTGAAACAACATGATGGTGGAGCTGTATGAAATGCTAGGATTTGACAAAAAGATTTTAGCAATTAGTGTACGATGGATGCACCACCAAAACAGAGCGTGAGCCAAATCTGTGCCCCACCCAGCCTCAGCCTGTATGACTATTTTGGCTAAAAATGTACGATTGTGAACAAATTGTGCAGATGCCTTAACTTTGGAAGCCCTTTTTCTGCAGCTTGAAGGAAAGAACCGGCTTCCAAATTCAGGGCGAATGTAAGAATTTTACCCGTTCTGCACAATCGCCTAAAGTTGGACAAAATGACTGCGACTAGACTACGACTTGGCCTCGAAGTAGGCCTCGCTGTAACCTCTGCGGGGTTTCAGCACTACATTGTGTGATGACACATGTATCCAGCAGAGGGAGATGGTCCTGGGGGTAAAAGCTGTCAATCATTGAGCAAGCTCCAGGTTGATAGGTATGGGGTCAGGAGTTTAGAAAATGATTAGAACTGAAGGAAGTTCGAAAGAGACTTGTAAAAAGGAGCTGATTGTGTAGTTTATTTCGAACTTGGCTGCACAGCTTGTTTGAGATTTTTTTTAACCTGCCTGAAATAACTAGAAAAGTTTTTTGTCCCCCAGGCATATGTGGAATAGAATTAATGCTCAGATACATTATTTTTTCTGCTTGGGGGCTAAAAAAAAAAGTACTTGATTTCTTTTTAAGCAATCCCATTAGAAAGCCTACGTTTCAGACCCAGATTGCACTGCATGCAAACTGAGACTAGACGAGTGTGGGGAAATGGAAATGGCACGATTCCCGACACAAACAGACCGCAGGGTTGACAATGATTACTTGTGAAGCGCTTTGAGATGGTCATTATGATAAGGTGCTGTAAAAATGCAAATTTTTACTTTTGTGCCTGAATCATTGGGAGGTGGGGGGGGGGTGGGGGGTGGGGGTGGGGAGCAGAAGGATGATAATTCATAATTCGCACTAGTTTAAAAAAAAACCTTATTCAGACTCAGAACACATTGTGGGATACAATTGGGCCCCTCAACCTTTTTGGGGGAGGGGGATTGGAAACTATCGCTGAGGGACGCCTTTAACTTTAGGATACCTCTGAAGCAATATATAGTCGACCGTCCAATATTTCTTCAAGACCCTTTCAGCATTAACTATAAATAAGGCGTTTGACATTGAATTTGTGTTGTTGCTCTTGTGTGCACCAAAGCTGCACATATCCCTTTTTCCAATGGTCTCTCGAGGCTCGTTTCATAACTGTCTCAAAAACAAATTCCATCTGCAAGTTCTTTCTGAGGAACATGGAGCTCCATTAACAGAAAGTTTTAAGGAGTCGTCTGGAAAGATGATCTGGAATATTTACTTTGCTGTCTGCCACCTTTCCCCAGGGACTGTGAAACATTACTGTACTCCAGTATTTGTAATACTCCAGGGAAAGCTCCGGTGAGGTTAACTCACTTCAAATGGGGCTATTGAACAGAATTACATTTGATATGTGGTCCCGCATTCAGTTTGCATCTGTGTGGCATTCTGTGAGTGCAAAGTGTGTAAACCAGATGTAGTTGAATGAATGTTTTAATGATTTTTTTTAATGAAAAAAGAGAGAAACGGATTAATGGAATAACAGAGTTGAAATAAGCAGCTGGAAAAGTAGCTTTCAGAGAAAATTCAAATAAGCAAAAGATGTTTTAGTAAAGTGTATTAGTTATTATTGTAATCTTGCAAGAAACCAAGTTCAGGGGAGACTTTTCTTGTTTTTTTACTATCTTGGTGACTAAACTGGTGTCAGCCTGGCTCAGTTGGTAGCACTCCAGCTGTTGAGGCAGAAGGTTGTGGGTTCAAGCCCCATACCAGGACTTTGAGCTTGCAGTCTAGGCTGACACTCCAAAGTGGTGCTGGGGGTATGCTGCATTGTTGGAGGTGCCATCCTTCAGATGAAATGTAAAACCAAGGTCCAGTCTGCCCATGGCTGTTTGTGGGACATTACTGTGCACAAATTGACTGCCTAAACAATATGCAGTCACTACACTTTACAGTGAATCCCGTGAAGTGTTTAGAGACATGTTCGCGAGGCAATACAGAGCTGTATTAAATGGAAGGATTATTATTAAGTATAAACTGTAACATTTATATGGAGAGTCTGTTGCATTGCTCTAGGCTCAGAGTTCTTTCTTCTGTCTTCAATATTTGCATGCAATCATTGAAGCACAGAAAGGTTCAGCACAGGAGATGGTCATTCAGCTCATTGAGTCTGAATGTTGAAGTGTTAATGCTGGCACGTCTGTAAGTCCTAACTTGGATCTGTTTTTCTTGTTTTTTATATTTTACTGAACACTCAATTAATATTTACTGGCTGAAATATTAATAGATGCCTTGGTGAAGGGAGCTTTACATTTAGTTATGTTGCCTTGCTATTTACTAATGATTTTTATTAAAAAGAAAATGATACAATGCTTCGTGAGGTGCTTTTGAAAATGGAGGATTATTTTTATTGAATCGAGTTCCCTGGCCTCGACCACCCTTCTCGGAAACATGTTTCATTTGTTAATTACCCTCTGGGTAACAAAATAATCCTGGATTCTGGACTTCGAGACGTCTCAAAGCACTTCACAGAATATATTGTAAAGTGAATTGACTGTATATTTTTTGGGGAAAAACACAGCAGTCAATAGCACACAGCAGTGTCCCACGGACAGTCGCGGGTTGAAATGATCAATTCATTTTTATTTTTTTGAAGAAATTATTACACCCGGAAAAGTGATCCGCCAATCGACTTTCTACTTACTGCTGCGTAAACAGAGGCGTGTGGAGTAAGGAAACTTGTCCAACATTTCATCCTGCCGGGAATTGAACCCAAGTCTCTTGCTTGCGAGGTGAGTGCTCTAACCAAAGAGCTACAGGACTGCTTTGCAATATATGTACATGGTATATTGTATATGTATACAAAAGCCATACAAACTTACACCAAGAGTATTTGATATAATACACTTGAAATTGATATGACCCGACAGCGGTAAATATACTTACTTTTTCTACTGTGACTCTAATTGGATTTGAAAAGAATTGAGTTCTCATAAGGTGGAGGGGTATTAGGGATGAGGCAGGGCAGTGGGTTTGAACGAGCAGCTTGTTCTGAGAGCTTTTGCAAACTCGGTGGACCGAATGGGTTCTTCTGTGCTGTAAATGATAATTCGCCCACAAAATATACAGTCAATTCACTTTACGGTATATTCTGTGAAGCGCTTTGAGACATCTCAATGAAGTGATGCAGCGCTATATCAAATGCAAGGATTATTATTATTACAACTATAGGATTCTAAGCCCTGTAATTTTGAGTGAAAGGAGGAAGGTGAATAACAGTCAGTTCCACTGTGTACAGGGTAACATGATGAAGTGCTCCTCTCTGTACCGAGTCTCTACCAACTGGCTTGCATCAGCATTGTGATATTGCTAAATTGACATCAGCATCTTAAGTGATGTTTCATTCAACTCAAAGTGCTACGTACGGACTAGATTCCCCACCACAGCTCTTTCTCAGTGGAGCCAGGCATTTGTAACAAGTGATAAACACAGAAGTCGCTGGCAACGTGCAGGTCAGGCATCTATGGAGAGAGGAAAATGAGTTCGTTGACCAAAAGCCATCGACTTGAAACGTTAACTCAGTTTTTTCTCTCCATAGATGCTGCCTGACCTGCTGTGTGTTCCCGGCGACTTCTGCGTTTCTACCAGATTTCCAGCATCTGCAGTATTTTGCCATTTGTAATGTGTGATTCAGTAGCAAAGACTCGGCACAGCATAGCTTTCCAACCCTGCATGTTTGTTCTACTTTGCTCTTTAAATGCTTTTTTTCCCTTTTATTTAGGATTTTGCTTCCCCAGAATAACCACAACATAGCATAAAGTTTTAAAAAAATAGAAAGCCAGAGAGATTTTTGAAGAGTTAATGAAGTGACGGAAAGTGCAGGGGAAAAGAGGGAAAAATCTATAGCATAGGATGTAATGATTATAAGTGAGTGGTGATAATCAGCATATCACTATAACTGGTACTGATTATCGCATCACCTGTTACAATTTCACCCCACACCCCTTTGACAGAGTCGAGTTCCCTGACATCTCCCTCGCTGCAGATTCCTGTGTGTAATCCAGCTATCACCCCTGTAATAATTGAACAAAGAGAACCAAATCTGTTTTATGAAGCTATCTGATTCCAGTTCCATGTCATTAATGAGGTTGTAAAGTATCTAAGTAAATAAATATTCCTTGTATTTCATACAGTGCCTCCTCACCTCACTGAAATGTCTCAAAGCACTTCACAGGATTTCACTGTAAAGTGTAGTGGCTGTATAATTCATAGGTGAACGCTGCAATTTGTACGCAATGATGTCCCGCAAACATCCATGAGGTGAATGAGCAATTTTTCTTTTTTTATCTAGATGATTGATAATTGTGTCTCAATTAGTCATCATTTCTGGCTACGTTTAACATCCCACAAATTGCATCCCCAAAACCCAGTGAATAATTTAATTGCTTCATTAAACTTTTAGCAAAACCTACATCATGTGATCGTCTGAGGGCTTGTAGTTTTGAGCAAAATGGATTGTTCCCCGTGTTAACCTTTTTTCACAAAACGTACACTGTATTGTGTATTATTTCACTAATGCGGAGGAGGATAAGCGATATATGGTATCATGGAGTCCCGTGGCATATTGGTTAGAGCACTCACCTTGCAAGGGAGAGGACCCGGGTTCAATTCCCGGACCGAGTGAAATGTTGGTCAAGTTTCCTTACTCCACACGCCTCTGTTTACTTAGTAGTCAGTAGGAACCCGGTTGTTAGTCGATTGGCGGATCGCTTTCCAGGGGTAATAATCCCTTCAAAATTAAATAAATAAATAATGATTTGGTCACTCAATCCACATCTGTTTGTGGGGACGCTGCTGTGCGCAATTGGCTGCCACGTTTCGCCCACAAAATATACAGTCCATTCACTTTACAGTATATTCTGTGAATCGCTTTGAGACATCTCAATGACGTGATAAAGCGCTGTATCAAATGCAACGATTATTATTATTAATTATATCATCATCATAATTTCAAACCAATTTTGCTTAATCGGTCAGAGAACTAGTCACTGCATTCCCCTCCTCCTTCGTGAAATTGACATACATACGGAGTGGAACATGATCCAAAGAGATTTCAATGGAAGAATTCTACGCAGAAGAAGAAGAAAAAAACCACCAGGCTATCTCTTACTAGACAGGGAATGTGTGCTTTACTGACAGAGGAAGTTCATTGACTGGGTAACTGAGAAACTTGGACAGATTGCGTGAGGGAGTGGGAAGGGTGGGTGGGTGAGCTTAAACAGTTGGAAGATCTGCTATATAAGAGTGAGTGACAGGAGAGAGAGAAAAAGAGACAGAGAGAGCTTTCAAAATCTTGCAGCAGATGACTTCAGCCTTTGCATTCCTTCTCTGCTTAAAGTAGCAGCCTCGATAGCAATGGCTTTTGCAGACCAGGACTTCCCCCTGCCCTCACCAACACACACCCGTCCTCCAACCCCCCCCTCCCCCCCTCACACCCACACACGCATGTTGACACAGCAATAATTTTTAATGAGAATTTTTTTGTATTTGTGTGGGAGATGTGAGCATTGTGTACACAGATGCAGTGTGGGCCACCGTGCTGGGGGCTGAAACACTCTGCTTGCTCGCTTTGGCTTGAATCAGCGAGTCCCCAGGCAGATTCCTTTGAACCTAGGGGGAAACAAGAAGGGCTTGCTCACCTCTGAACCTTATGCGAAGCTGTTTACTTTGGCAAGAAAAAGTGGCAGATTTACAGATGTTAAATACGGTCCTGAGGGGATCCACTGGCATTCCTAAATTTTAATCACCTATATTTTTTTCGCAAAAAAATTCGCAAGGAAAAGAGGGAAGCCCTCAGAGAGGGTCGGTTGCATTTTGTCTGAACGAATAAAAGTTATGAAGACAAAAGCGAGCGTGCGCAAGGAAATAATAGGGTTGCAAATCTATATTACTTTTTTTTAGACAGCAAAAGAATGTGCTTTTTAGTAAATTAATCCATAGCACCTCACAATCCAGATGTATTTTCTTCAGGCATTTCCTGCTAGTGTGCAATACCCCTGGTAACTGCAACTCTTCTCTTCCAAACTATTCTCCCCACTCCTCCCCCCTCCCTCTATTTCAGGTCCATTCATCTTCCAATTTGATTTTACCTGTCAGCCAATATTGTTGCAAACAAATTTTGCACATATTGAATTGAGGAAGATAGTGAGCGATATCTGAAGTCAGGGCCAGGTCACAGCACAAAGGAGGGAGTGGTGGAGGGGGTAGAAGAGAGAGGTTGTAGCTTATTGATTCCCTTCTTTGGCAGCTTAAAGCTGACACAGGAGAGTAATTGCTGAGCCCTGTGTTTTTTAAAAAAAAGAAGGCTCTAAATAGTCAGGCTGTCTGTTGGCTTGTCAGAGGGTTTTTTTTCCGAACGAAACAGAGCTTGTGTTGATCTTACAGAAATTATCGTTGTTCACCTTTGGTTGGAGATTAATTCGATTTTTAATCAGATTCATATGACATTCAAAGGTGTGGAGAGAAAGGGAGGCAGAGCGTGTGTCTGAGTGCACGTGTGTCTATCTGAATCTGTGCAACAACAATCGGGATTGGGGGGGAAGAGTAAGTAATTGTAAGCACGGTTCAAGAGGTCTTCCATCGGGATCTAAAAGAGGGGAAGGAGCGGCAAGATGGAAGAATTGAGGGAGAGTTCAAAAGATTTGGAAGTTAGTGGCTGAAAACACGTGTACTTTGTGTATATATGTATGTGTTTCTCTGTGTAATCAGCAATTGGCTACCGCATTTCGTCCACAAATCACACAGTCACTACACTTTACAGTGTATCCTGTGAAGCGCATTGAGACGCTCCTGTGAAGCATCTCAAAGTCGTGATAAGGCGCTATATCAAATTAAACGATTATTATTATGTATGCATTACGTGTGGGTACATGTGTGTGTGTACAACTGTGTGTCAATGTGTGTGTCTTTCTCTTTCTCTGTTTGTATCTTTACGATAGCTTTCCCTGCCCAGTCACAGTGGACGAAAAGACAAGGGAGCTGGCCTCGACCACACAAGCTTCGGGAAGTCTGCAACCAACTGCTGAGTGCAGTTGTTGACCACCTGCAATGTTTGTTTAATATTTGTCAAATTTATGAAGACCATGGCTAATGTGGAATAATAACATGTGTGTTCCAGATTAAAGGACTCAGGGCTGGAGACTCTTTCTGATACGGTCACTTACACCCCCTCAGACCTAATCCCTGTGATTTCTCAGTAAATTCTTTAATTCTTAGAAAAAGGAGCAGTGGGGCTTAAAAGAAGTAGACAATGGGGCGGCGGGGGGTGGGGGGGAGGGGGTTTCGGGAGAAGGGAAAGCTAAACAGGAGACTAAAAAACACTGTTTCAAGGAGCAGTGGAAAGATTTCTGAGCGCGGAAATCAATGCTGCTGACAACATCTGCAAAATACATTAGTTTCTTCGATTGGCCCCCGTTAAACAAAGATGGGATTGGATTTCATACATCTTCTGTGGGAGGCAATCTAATGTTTCAGTTTGATGATTTAGTCAGGTGTAAGCATGAAGTTTCCAATTTAGACAGATAAATCTGCATGATTTTATTACCCCGACTGTTTCCCTGACACCCGACTAACCTCTTCTCCCCATCAGACTCCGGTGACGTATTTACAAGATCCATCGCTTGATTAATCGCTCTTCAGCCCACTCCCCCTCTTCATTTTTCCCTTATTATTTTTTCTTCTTCTCTTTCCACTCTCACTCTCCCCTTCTGTGGAGGTAGAGTTGTTAGAGTGAAGGGGCAGAGATCACAGCAGCTGGGTTGTCCCTCAGTGTTGACAACCGCACTCCGGTTACCCTGATAGAGAAAGAAACTCAGGAACAAAGTGAAACCAGCAATAGGGAACACTCATACAGTGCCTGAGAACACCTTGAAACTAACACCTCACCTTACCAGTCAGCCTGGCTCAGACAACTTTCATTTATATAGTGCCCTTCACAAGGGGGAGCATCCAGGTAGATTTCAGTATCACACTTGGCTTTGAGTCAGATAGTTGTGGGTTCAAGCCCCACATTGGGACTGTGAGCTCACACAGCCTAAACTGACACTATAATGGGTGCTGCATTGTCAAAGATGCTGGCTTCCAGCGCCTTGGGACGTGAAAGGCGCTCTATAAATGGAATCTTGTTGTTGTTGTTGTTGTTTCAGATGAGATGTCAAACCGAAGTCCCGTCCTTGCTAGTTCAAGTGGATGTTAAAGATCCTGTGAAACTATTTGAAAAGAGAAGGGAGTTTTCCTCTTTCCAGGTGTCCTGGCTGACAATCCCCCAGATAAAATTAATGATACGCTTCATGGCTGTTTGTGAGACATGCCATGTATAAATTGGCTGCCATGTTTGCCTACAAATACAGTCACCACACATGACAGTAAATTCTGCAAAGTGCTTTGAGACATCTGTCAATATGTAAGGTACCATTAACAAATGCAAGGATTATTATTATTTATTTTCACTGTATATTGACAGGTTCAGTTTTACAACAGATCAGATACTCTTCTCTTTTGTTCTAATCTCCTGTATCATCCTTGTTACCCTGATATAATAATAATAATTTTGCATATAATTTTGCACACCTTATCATGCCATTGCAACATCTCAAAGCACTTCACAGAATATATTGTAATGTGACTGTGTATTTTGTGGGCGAAATGCAGCAGCCAATTGCGCACAGTAGTATCCCAGAAACAGTTATGGATTGGGTGACTCAGTTATTATTATTTATTCTCTGAATGATATACTCTGAATGCCAGTACCTTTTTAACTGGGTGCGTGGATAAGGGAATTATTATTATTATGCAATAATTATTATGAGTAATAATAATTGCATTTCATATAGTGCCTTATCGGGTAATCAATTCACATAATTCACATAATTTACATGATTTTTTGAAAATTGTAACAACTGTATTTGTTGGCAAACGATAATTTTCTTTCAAGAAATAACAACTATTTTCCACAATATGATCATGTTGGCTCATGTGGAGCATAAAAGCCAGCATAGACCAGTTGGTCCGAATGTCCTATTTCTGTGCTGCATATTCTATGTAATTCTATGTAATGTTGTGATAGGAAGGGAATGGTGCTTGTCCTAAATTCTGAAGCAGTGGGGACAGGAATAGTAAGGAGCAGAAGCATTTGAGAATATTGACCAAGATCAGAGAGTAAGGTTTTTAATAAGGCTTTGAAGCCTGGGAGAGAAGGACTAAGGCAAAGGGATTTTACAATAATACTAATAATAGATAATCCTTGCATTTGATATAGCCTCTTATTACGTTGTTGAGATGTGAAAAGCGCCTCACAGAATGTACTGTGAAGCGAATTGACTGTTTTGTGGGTGAAACGTGGCAGCCAATTGCGCACAGCAGCGTCCCCACAAACAGTCGTTATTTGTTTTTGGAGGAATTATTACCCGGAAGAGTAATGCGTCAATTGACTAAAAGACGGTTTCCTACTTACTGCTAGGTAAACAGAGGATTGTTGAGTAAGGAAACTTGCTTAAAATTTCGCCCTGCCTGGGAATGGAACTCGGGCTCACTTGCTTGCAATGTGAGTGCTCTCGGGACTCCGCATTTGTTTTGGTGGGGGAAAGAGTTCCAGAGAGGTGTAGGGTAGTGCCCAAAACTTTGGCTGTGAAGGATGAGTCTCAATGCCTCACTCCTGGCTTTGAGTCCAATCTCCTCCCAGGCTCTTAAAAAGCCCATCAGATTTGCAACCAGTGCTTTGGAATCATTCAAAGCATCTGACCAATGCCACAAGGGTTAACGCACATTACATTACTGTTGACATGTTGCCGAGGAAGCACAATTAGCGATTCTGTAAATAGACAGAAAATTCCAGAGCCCAGTTGCTTAAAGCCGCACTTCAGGTATTTACGAGTCGAACATAAAGTATCAGCTGTGGGATCATTGAAATTATTGTGCAAAATTAAATTAAGACGCGTACATCCTGTCTGATCGATTGATTCTACATGGTGAGAAAGAAAACATTTTTTCTGGTAGACCCCATTTACTGCGCTCCAGTGATACTGTCACTTAACATCATGCCACCCTTTAAGATAAGTCAAAATGATTTACCTTGTAAATTAGTTTGCTGTTTTCTTTGACCAAAAGAATTGACCATGCAGTGAGACTTCCTATGGGAGGGGATGTGGCTGTGCTCTAGATTTATCTACTCTGTTTGTCTTTTGAAAAGGCAACACTGAAAGATTAACTAGTCTGTCAGTGAGGCTACTGACTGATGTATCAAAGCTGTGGGGACAATGTGTGCTATTCATTACTCCCATTCCCTCAGTCTATGGATTCAGGGCACTGTAAGGCCTATGGCTAAATCTGGAACTCTCTCCCCCCAAAAAATCTGGAACTCTCTCCCTCAAAGGGTTGTGATCCATTCAAAGACTGAGGTGGATAGATTTTTGCTGGGTCAGGGTATCAAGGGACAAGGACGGGTATTTGCAGTTGAGGAATATAGATCAACCATGACCTAATAGAATGGCGGAACAGGCTTGAGGGGCTGAATGGCCTACTCCTGTTTTTATGTTCCTATTTTCCTATGGCTATGGCCTGGAATAAAACACACACTCCTTCCAGAAATGCACAGAGGATTCTATCGCCTTATTTACGCTCACAGCCCAATCGTGAGTGAGTTTGCCCTTTTCTGAAGGTTAAGTTGTCTCAACAGGTGCTATTTTGTGTTTTCTCATGGAGATTTGTCCACATTAGAAGTGCCCGTGCGCAAACAAAAAAGCCAATTACAGTGCGAGTGGCCTGCTTGCCCCTTCCTCTTTCCTGTAGTAACCAGCTGCACCCCATATCCATGTTAAGCTATATTGATACCACCCACCCCCTCCCTCCAACCCATGGTGAGGTTGAGAAACACCAGACCTCTTGCCCTCTTGTTGGGGAGATGCCGGTACAGAGTCCTGGGAAGCAAAATACTGTCATGGACAAGCGTACCATCCTTTGCTAACTTGGATTTGTCATCATCTTACGCATGTATGCACCGCTCCTGAGATTGATTGAGCCATAACAGTGTGGAGGATGCTGAACAAATATTGCTGGTATGCAACCAGACTGTCAAGGCAGCAAAATGTCTGCTTAAAAGATGTAAATGAGATGTCTGAGCAAGAAACTGAAACCTATTGCTCAAAGTGCTTTCTACAACCAAATCCTCTTGCGTACACTCCTGCTGTGTTATGTTATATATATATATATACATATATATAGACACAGCAATAATATACACTTAACAGGTGTTTACATAAAAATCCAAGTTTATGTGCACTACGGTGAAACCTCCGGGATAAAAGGAGTTACTATGTGTACAACTGTAAACACAGAATAAAGCGAAGGTTAATGAAAGGTTTGCTGTTATATAAAGTCGTGTGATTGCACTGGGCTTGATTCGGATGAAAGTCAACAAATACTAATTAAAAAAGGCAGCAAGACCACATGGTGCCTTGGATCAGAATTTTAAATCTGTCTTATAGTGCTCTCATTTTATTAAGGACTTTAAAGCCAGGCTTATACCTCCGGCATAATATATTTCTTCTATCAGCAGAACAATTCAAAGCTTGAGACTGAATTTTTTTTTATTTTCCCGATAAAAAAATGCTGCCGCTCTTTAATCTTTAATGTTGTCTCTTAAAGCTTCCTAAAACAAAACCCACATAGCTTGCCATTGATATCACTGTCTGGCAAGCTTGTCCAGCTAGGATAATCCTGCCTGTTTGGGCTTTGGCTGCCAGGGTTAGTACGAGTTGAGTGGAATGACTCCCTACCCCCAATGACTGGTCTGCCCTTCCTGATCCTGCCAATGAGCCAGGGTGGCTGCGCTGTCATCAATTGCACACAGCAGTGTCCCACAAACAGGTATGATTGATAAATTATTATTAATAATATATATTTTTTAGGGATTAAATACCCCCGGAAAGTGATCCGCCAATCTATATAGATATAGACTTACCTAGACTTGTGCAAATGTTCCGGGTTGGGGGGGACTTCCCTGATGTCCCCATGGGCCACTTCCGGCCCACAGGCCATGGGTTGGCCACCACTGATCTAATGTGATATCCTGAGACTGCTATGATATATTTCTAAAGACACGCAACTCACTGGCAGATACAATGCCAGCTGTAGAATGAAATAGAGACACATAGAAACATAGAAACACGAGGTGGCCATTCAGCCCCTCGAGCCTGTTCTGCATTCTATAAGATGATGGCTGATTTGTATCTCCAACTCCAATTACCGGCCCTTGCCCCATATCCCTTAATACCCTGACTTAACAAATAGCTATCCATCTCAGTCTTGAAGATGTGAATGGATCCAGCGTGTGAATGATGTGTAAAGCAGACTCTATTGATGCAGAATGACCTATGCAGTGTAAATGGAAGTGTGCAAGTGTGCAGTGAATAAAGTCAGCTCGGTAAACGGAACAACTCAAGGACATGTGGACCATTGGATTCCGAATCTTGAAAATGGCTTAAAATAACACATAGCCCATGGAACCTGAAGGTTTATAGAAATATGTAAGTGTGCAGTGTACAGTTACTATACGCGATCAGAAATGGAACATGGGTTGGAAATATTATATGCTTATACCATCCATCACTCATTTACAAATGTAGGACTCCTTCCATCAAAGTTACGCTTTAAATTTGAAACCGTTACACTTACTTATAGAGCTATTACCAATCTATTACCTGCAGCCACATCTGACAGATTTAGGATTTGGTCAGCAGGGCACAGGGTGGCATACGTTTGATGTTTTTCTCTTGTTTGAAATCAGCAACAAGCATTGGGAAGGATCAACACTGAAAATACCAATTATTTTCAATCCAACTGCCTCGGTCTTCAGTGCACGACCTAGGTTTAAGGATGCTCTGCTTCCATTTTATAAACGCTGCTATTAGTTTAAGTAGCAATGGGATGACAGGCTGCATTACAGAAGGACATTTGTGATAGATGGATAAATGATGGAGCCCTTCTTGATTTCACTGGTACAGTGCAGACTGTTTGCAGTGATACTTGGTAAATCACAACCACACTAGCTTTTTCAGCGACTGTCATTTTTATCGTCTTGATTTAAAGAATAGCTGATGAGTAACTGTCAGTGTTGAGCCAATGGTTGACTGTTTGATGCATATTTCGAGTGTGCCTTAAATGAAGCCTAAAATCTCCAACTGGCTGTGGATGCACAAAGCAGGTAGGATGTGTATTACCTACCAAGCTGTATAGGATAAAGGCAAAATACTGCAGATGCTAGAAATCTGAAATAAAAACAAAAGGCTCTGGGAACAGTCAGTAGGTCAGGCAGCATCTATGGAGAGAGGAACGTGAGTTAACGTTAACCTTTTGTCAACTAAAGGTCATCGACATGACGAAAGGTCATCGACCTGAAACGTTAACTCACTTTCCTCTCTCCATAGATGCTGCCTAACCTACTGAGTGTTCCCAGACAGTTCTGTTTGTATTTAATGTGTGTAGGATGTTCAGGCTCAGAGAGAAAAAACTGTTAGACAGTCGGTGACGTTCCAGGGATGGAATATAAGATAGGTGTACAACAACTACAACAACAACAATTTGCATTTATATTGTACCCTTCCCTCGGGGTAGCATTGGTGCGCTGAGAGTATAACAATGTGCTTTTCTTTAACGCTGTTTTGCTTGTAAACAGATGGGGTTGTGCTTTCAGCAACATCACTAGTCGTGTGACGTTACTGATCACCGATGACATCCTGATAGTCTGTCCCTCTATCCTCTATATTGCCTATTCCTTCCCCTCTTTTAGATCACGACTGAAGACCTTTCTCTTTGATCGTGCCTATAGTCATCTCTTCCCTTCCTCAGGCTCAGAGTCACTCTCTGCCACTGTTAAACACTCTGTGATGCTGCCCCGTGTGAAGGATGCTATGTAAATCTAAATTATTGTTGTTGATATGAAAGCACTGACCATTGGCTGTTCTTGATTGCATCCTGAAGTATCGCCGCACAGTGAAATTCTGGGAAGTGCTGTGAAACGTTCTCCTGATGTGAAATGCGCTGTCTCAAATGCAAGGACTATTTTATAACTTTATCTGGGATCACTACATGTGATAATTCTTAGATGACATAAATTATAATTAGAATTAGCACACACAGTATTATCTAATCATTTATACTTAAAATAATAATAATTTGTCATTGCTGTATCTGCTGCAATTATATACAACAATTATTCACAATAATTAATTATTTCACGTATTGTAAGAAAGAAAAGCAAAATGACAGATGTGGTTCTGAATTGTGAAATGAAAGCTACCATTGTTTGGTGAAGGGAGTCATGAAAAAGATCTGGATATAAACATTGATCACAATATTAAATGTGTAAAGGTGACGCTTTAGGGTCAGAATTTTAAAAGCTAATAAAATGCAGAGACGAATGAGCAGAGCCGTGAACAAGACTGATGAAGTGATTGTAACACATAACATGACACGTTAGTGAGAGCAAACATGGAATGTGGAAAGGATTACAAAAAGGGTGGCGATATTTCCAGATTTTGCAGAAGTGAGCTATGATGTGCAGCTGAGGAAGAACATGCAAGGAAAAATTAACCAGGGAACGGAAAAGGCCATTTGGCTCATCAAGCTTGTAGTTTGAAAAAAGAAGTTGAACTTGTTGGACTGAATTCTTCGACCACGCCTTCGGTCACCCTCGTACCCCCACCCTTCCTGCCCTCCACCCCTCGGGTTACTGGTTGTCCTGATTGGGACATCCTTCCGATGTGAAAGGCGCTGTGTAAATGGAATTTGTTGTTGTTGTTGAACATTAAATAATTCAGTCACTCATTCCATGACATTCCAGTGTGGAATTTACTGCTGCATTTCACCCAAAAAATATGGAGTCAATTCACTGTGGGCTCATTAGGAATTTAGCTCATATCATAACCCAGGCTAATGATCCAGTGAAATAGTTGGAGGAGTGGCGCATTGTTGTAGGTGCCATCATTCAGATGAGACATTATGCTGGAACCTCAACATGTGGCACTGAATAGAACAGGGAGTTTCTCCCATTTCCCTGGCCAACCAGTGAACGTTCATTTTGTTGCTGTCAACAAAACTTTGCTCAGCAAATCAGCTATTCCGTTTGCTGCAAATGCACAGTCATTTAGCTTGGCAGAAATTACTTATTGGGTGCTTCAAGACATTTAAACATTATAAGGCAAGTAAGCACATGCAAAGAATATTATTATCACATCTGGGATAATTGCACACACAGGCAATAGGCCTCCTCTTGCCTGTGTTGCCTCTCTTAGTTGGATTGAAACCTGCTCATTTGGGGGATGGGTGTGGGAGTGGGAGAGGTGGGGATTCATAAGGCATCTCACTACACACAGCTGTGCTCACATTTCACACATGCACTTCACCAATCATTAAATGAGTGAATACCTTGGCACCAGAATGTTTGCAGTGTGAAGTGTTCATTAAGCAGCTTAAATTTCAGCAGAAAACTTTGCCAACAAAAATAAAAATATGCTTTCTGAAGGTACAAAAATAAAATATATATATATATACATAGTCACGCCCAAACCAATGGCTGGCTCCTGAGCAAGGGTGAAGCATTTCAGAACACGGAATGAAAATGAGTTGGTTAGCTACCTTCTCTGTGGTTGCTGTGGAGTCCTGTAGCTCAGTGGTTAGAGCGCTCGTCTAGCAAGCGAGACACCTGGGTTGAATTCCAGGTAGGGCGAAACCTTGGGCAAGTTTCCTTACTCCACACAGAGCCTAATAATAATCCCTCCATAACAAAAAAATATAAAATTTTCAATCCACGACTGTTTGTGGGACGCTGCTGTGCACATTTGGCTGCTACATTTCGCCCACAAATATACAGTCAATTCACTTTACAGCATATTCTGTGAAGCGCTTTGAGATGTCAAGAAGATGTGAAAAGCACTATATCAAATGCAAGGATTATTATTATTATTTCTCTGGTACTCACATTATTTCTCTATCTGTCGATCGCTCTGTCCCTCCATCCCAAGGTTGTGTAAGCTGCCAGAAGAGTGCCTCTGATTAGTCTTCGCTTCTTGGATTCATTCCTCCTCTTTCTGAAATAGTCCTCTTGCCCTCTTGTAAACGAGCTAACAAGGAACTGGATTAGCTGATTGGAAAAAAAAGGAATAGTGAAAGATTGCAATATTGTAAAATTGGAACATTTAATATGGAAGAGTCAGGCTAGCTGGCTCATGTGGAAAACACCTACAAAATTACATAGACTTTACATATGATTTTACATAGACTTTACAGTGAATCCTGTGAAACGCTTTGAGAAGTCCTTCTGCAAATGCACTGAATCAAGTAAGAACATAAGAAATGTGAGACGAAAAAAGACCAAGGTCCATCTAGTTCGCCTTCCACTTTCCTGGCGGTCGCTTGCACATATGTCCTGAACCACCTAGGCACTGTATCCCATAATGTTATTTCCTAAAAGATAAGAACATAAGGGATGCTAGACGAAATGCAAGGATTATTATTCTAAAAGCATCGGTGCAGACTTAATGGGCTGAATGGCTGAATGGCCTGTTTCTGTGCTGTAACCTTCTATGACTCTGGTGTTATTTAGTTTTGCTTTGCAGGGAGATACTGGGCTACTCCTTATTTTACGTGCATCGGAGTATTTCTTTTGAAATATTATTTTTTCTTTCTGTGAGTTTATAGCCTGTGGTAACAGCCTCCTGAGACACACAGCTGAGTGCCAGAATAAACTACAAGGGAGTGTTCCAAGGAATGTATAACCTTCCTGCCTCTGTCCCCTTTCAACTCTTTAAAAATATCTTTCCCCTTTCAGAGCTGACCTGCTTCACTCCGTTAGTTACTATGAAAACTCCCTTCTTTTCAAATAATGCTGTGGGATCTTGAAACAGGTCACTTTTGATCTCAATTAATTTTACAGCCTGTCCCCCACTGTGTGTGTTTTGGAGAAGGTACTTCAGAATCTCAGAACTTCTAAAATTTTATGTTCTACAGTCAATAGAATATCAGAACATAAGAGTTTTCTGGTGAAAGAAAACCAAGGTCCATCCAGTTCGCCTTCCACCATCCAGGCAGTCGCTTGCATAGGTTGGGTCCCAAACTATCAATTGAATCCCACAAATAATAAGCCAGCTATCATTTAACATTTAAAACACAACAAGCACCGAGTACACTATACTGTTACACTAAACAAGCAGAAACACGTGATTCCGTTATGTACCAAAAAGTCCACCAACATGCTTCCAAAGCTGTCGATATGGATTTCACCTTTAGTTACCCATGATAACTCAATTTCCATAGTTACCATGAAAATAGCAGTTAAACAAGGTAACAGACAAAGGGAGGGACGTCTCTCCAGTTATAACTCTCAAAGCCACTTCCGGTTATAAAGAGAGTAACTGAATGTCAGTTTCCATTATCATGACTAAATGTTAACTGGAGAGGAATGTTCGTTACGGAGAATGCCATAGTCTGAATTATTATGTCAACTATAAAGGAACTGACCAATTCCATTTGATTTTTTTTCAATTTGCAGGATAATGATCTGCTTTCCAAAACCATTTTTAATAATTTATCATGAAAATATATCAGTAGAACAGAATATTTCTGGCTTATAATTTCCTGCCTTTTAGCAATTTCTGCTCTCTGCTCGGCTGACTTTGGCTTCCTCTTGTCCCTCTTTCCCTCCGCTCCACCATCGGTGGTCGCATTTTCAGCCACTACACCCCAAAGCTTTGGAACTCTCTTCCCCCATTCCATCCGCCTTCCCCCCTTTCTAGATTACAACTGAGGACCTTCCTCTTCGACTGTACTTAAAGTCACCTGCTCCCTCCCCTCGGCTGGGGGCAAGGTTCCGTCACTGTTAAGCACTCCAAGACGGTGCCCTGTGTGAAAGGCGCTATATAAATGCAAGTTGTTGTTGTAAATGGAAAACAATATGAAATGCTTAGCGCCTTATCCTGTTGTTGTAGTAGTCTCATAGACTGTTGAAATAACCAAGTGGAATTGGGACTGCATGTCTGGTGTATAATGTGCAATCTGGGCACAAAACCTACTCACATAAGAGGACTAAAGGTTAAAATGATTCAGTCACTGGAAATGAATAAAACAGGTGTCAATAGAAAATGGTTATGAATTTTTATTCTTTATTAGCTTGAAAGAAATATTCAGCTCCATTCAAATGCTCATTTCCTTATGTTCATAGAACAACATATGCTGTTATGCTTGCACCACCTAATTTAAAAATAAGTTTAATAACAGCTTTATTTCCCATAAGATTCCAATGGAACTTTTAAATTGGCAACTCCCACTGAACATTTCTACCCCTTTTTTTCAAAAATTAATTTTGTAAATGCTTTTGATGTTGTATTCTTTACAGGTTGAGCTTTCAGCCTATCTGTTCCAGTCTCCATCCCAGATTCTCTTCCGACTCCCTCCCACCCTCACCGCTTTCGAGGTCTGTCTCAAGACCTTCTTTTATGACCGTGCCTTTGGTCATCTTTCCCTTCTCCAATCCTCCCAACCCCCAGCTTACATGCCAAGCCATAGCAGTTAAGTGTCTTGGGATGTCATCCCAACGTGAAATGAGCGATGCATTATAACTCTAAATTTGTGTTGGGTTTGGATTTATATCTGGTAATTTCAGAGCATTGCTGAACCAGCCTGATTTGGGGGGGAAGGAGGGGATATCAGTTACTAGGAAGCGCTGTATCAAATGCAAGAATTATTGTTATTATAATTAATATTATTATTATTACTACAATTTAGGTCAAAAAAAATCTTGTAATCAAATATTGATGTCCCTTTACAGTGTTAAAGGCAATAATAAATAATAATATTAATCCTTGCATTTAATATAAAGCATTTAAAATCAGAAGGACTTTTCAAACTGCTTCACAGGATAAGGTGTACTGATTGTGCATTTTGAGTCCAAACACTGCAATTAATTTGATTAATTAATTAATCAATCAGTCATGAAGTAAATGACAAATCCTATTTGGGAGGATCATTGATCAGATCACCGAGAGAGAATCCCTTCTCTTTTCGAATGCAGTGTCATAGACACATTAAACAAAAGATGTTGTCTTACTTCACAAACAATGAATACAGTAAAACTCAAAAAAGCTCTGATCTGTATAAATCGTATAATTGCTCTAAGTCGTATATCTTCCCAAATCCCGTTCAAAGAGTTTATAATTTATGCACGTTTGACATAACTCATACTTCGCATAAATCTTATTAAAAATATGGGCCCAACTGATACAATATGACTTATGTGAGATTTACTGTAGTTCAAAATACTGATTATAAAGCAAAGTATCAAACTTTTAGTTCATTCTTTGACACCACATGGGTTATTCTCCAATGATGGGAATAATTTTACTCCCATCGGAGCACGGGCATGTCTATTTCTCTGTGGGCGGTTCAACCTTCCAAGGTCAGTAGGTTTATCAGGAGATTTGGGAATCAGGGCCATGAAGTTTTCAAGGGATTTCACGCACGACTTCATTCCCACACTGTTTGTTCAATTGGGCATTGTGCTTACTTCATGCTGCCTTATAGTACATGGATTTATCCAGAAAACACACTTGCAATCATTTGACTAAGGCATTACATTGCAGTTAACAATCTTGTCAATAGATGGCCAGTGCAATGATGGCACTCGAACAGATTCTCAGACTTTTAGGCCAGTGGACTGTAGCCAGATTTGAATACACGGCATCTCCTTTGAAATTCCTGCTGAGCTGCTAAGCGAGTTAGTTAGTGCAAATAAATGCTTAAACTGTAAAAAAAAATGCTGCTGCCATGAAAAATAAAGAATACAAAGCTTACCAGTACGTAACTCAATGGGGGAATTTCCCAGTTTCATTGATGAACTAGACAGGCTGGTCAACCATCCAAAGTGTCTTTGATTACTGTCTAATTGTGTCATTTGGAGCCAATTCAACCTAATGAGGATATTATTAAATATTCTTTTTTAATCAACCTTGAAGGAGTGGAGGGGAGTGTGGATCTGTCAGGATTAATATCTAAAACCTCATGGTCGCAAATCCAATTCTATTGACTCATCTGACAATCCAATGCAAGTCAAAGTACTGACTGCACTTTGGAATCAGTTACTATGAGATATTTTGCCCACAAAAATATGCAGTTAATTAATTTTAGAGTATATTCTGTGAAGTGCTTTGAGTTGATCAAAGACATGATAAGGTGCTATGTCAATGCAAGGATTATTATTATCATTATTAGGATTTATTATTCTTCAAAATAGTTAACATGTTTGTCCAAAGAACAGTTTTTGAGATAATGTGATACGCTCAACACTGGACTGGCACACAAACATTAGATAATTTAAAAAAATCTAAACCACAGCTCTAACTAATTCATTTGGTTAGTTGATGTGTAAGTAACCTATTTGGAGGGCAAATTCAATCTATTTGTGGAAGACACAATTGAAGGAAGTGTGAATTCTGTAACAGGGGCCCTTGTAATTCAACCTGAAATACTTGTATATTTTAATGCTATCTCACTTCTGTGGCAATAGGTTCAGGGGGTTGGCAATTTCTAATAGAGAGCAAGATTCCTGAACCAAACTTCAACAGCCTGTCTACCATTAGTTTTGGCTGCAGTCTTTCCCTGAGCCATTTGCGGCATTCTCTGCCAAGTTTGGGCTGTTTTGAAAGAATAATCTTAAAAAGGCTTTGAGAAATTCATGCCAATGTTAATAAGCTCCACGAAAATCTCTTGACATTTCATGGCAGGGAGCCCAGTATCAATGTAGAAAAGAATGAAAAACGAGAAAGGAAGAAACTGCAAAACATTGCCACGAGAAATCAACTCTTCTGCTCTTTGCAACTTATACACACTTTCTGTGTGGATATTATTCATCGACAGCTTTAACACTTGCCTTGGACAATCCGCATTTATAAGGTAGCTGACTGAGTCTTTTAATCTAAGATACATTCAGTTATCTGAACCTCATCACAGCATGTCTCTCACTTCAGAAGTGCTATTTCTCTCCCACCTAAAAGTTCTTCAGACTTTGATGTGGTGGGGGTGGGGGGTAATTCTGAAACTCAATTGATTAAAGAGCCAAATTGGGACAACTTTTTACTTTAACCTCTATTTACTGGAAAAACTTTATCTACTCCTTTAATAGGGTGGATATCCACAAACAAATTTGCCAAATCTGTCAGCGTAAGATGACACTTGTTTAACCTATAACTGCCGGTTGATTTTGGTTATAAATTTGAAGAAGATGTGCAAGCAATTCCAGATTATTTACTGCAACTGGACCTCAAAGTAACAGCTCTCTTCCCCTTTTTTACAATAAAACTGGTTTTGGTTGTTTAGTGATGGAGGAAAGTTGTGGCAAACATAATCTGATGTAACTTTCAACAGAGCAAAATAAATTTAGCCCAGATAAATTCATACTGCTCTACACAAGAAGAGAATCAGGATACATTCCCAGGGAGATTGTATTCACTTCAAATCACAATGATACGTTCAGAATGTGATCACCAGTGGGCTGACATTCCTCTGCTTGTTAAAAACGGACGTAGGCCATTCAGCAAACACCTCGAAGGAATGCGAGCAAAATAGCACAAGCGCCTGGAGTTCCTAAACACAAAGCGTTTGAAATACAAATTAGCTAGTGTTAACAAAATTGTAGGGGGCAATTATACTGTATTTATTAGGTGCCCTTTGCTAACCTAAGCTGGCACACTTTTAGATTTGCACTGTCTGGAATGTGCAGCTCATGGAAGTCTTGTAGTTCAGTGGTTACAGCACTCGCCTCGCAAGTGAGAGACCTGGATTTGATTCCCAGCAGGGCGAAACGATGGGCAAGTTTTCCTTACTAATAATTCTTTAAAAAACAAAAAATAATAATACATTGGTCACTTCAATCCACGACTGTTTGTGGGGCTGCTGTGCGCAATCGACTGCAATGTTTCGCCCACAAATATACAGTCAATTCACTTCACGGTATATTCTGTAAAGCACTTTGAGACATCTTGAAGACATGATAAGGTGCTATATCAAATGTAAGGATTATTATATTATTATTATAATTGGTTGGTTCATCTTAGAAAGGTTTTGTCCACTACAACAACAACAAAATTACATTTATAAAGAGCCTTTCACGTCGGGAGGACGTTCCCAAGGCGCTGGGATATGATGTGCCTGGACGACCAGCAAAGATCATTACATCTGCTTAGCCATTGTTTCATAGGAAAGGATTATTGAGCTAGTTAAGAGTTTGTGAAGGGCTAAATTGAAGCATAAATCCTAACACTATCAGCCAGCTGTTTATTCCAGGTCAGACGTTGGAGTCAATAATGCTAGAAAGTCCTAACTGTTCGGGTTGGAAGACAAAATGCTGTAGGCAGCTGTAGACATTGTTGCTGACTGGCACAGGTGTCCTGTAAGCTTGGCTTTCTGACATAGCTGTTAATCAGATTAATGTGAAAATGTAGTGGTCTCCACTCCTGTCGTGGATGGATGAATAACGTGGCAATCTCATTTCTCCAGGACTCAGCAAATAGAAAGCTCGCAAGCTATGGCCTAACATAACAGGCCGTGGATGATTTGCTTAAATACCAATGCAGACATGCCTTCCACATCCACACAGCTGCCAACGTGAAGAATGCTAGTCTTGTAACTTGATATAAAGACAGCTCCGGAAACCAGAGGTTTGTCTCTACAGAGCCTTGCACTGCTTCAATGTTGTTTGCTGTTGTAGCCTATTTTGGAGTTGTCCCGCTGTTTGTAGTCCAGCCCAAGGGAATTGCAGTTATCCTGGATGTTGTATAGTGAAGGGCAATGCTGCGGGAAAAAAGAAAATATGTAGCTAAGGTTTACCCAGCTCAGTGGCTACAATGCAGTATGATTTCACCTCTTGGCATGTCAGAGGAGTGGTGCCATGTCACTGGGGGTAGGGAGTCAACCCCTTCAGCTCCTGTTAACCCAGCAAGCCAACACCCAAACGGATAGGGTGGTTTTAGCTGGACAAGCAGCAGGAAAGCTTGCCAAGCAGCAATATCAATGACAAGCTATGCGGTTAGACTACAGCAGTTACACACACACTCTGGGGTCCCCAAGCCTTGGCTCTTGCCAATCTGCACCTAAACTTTCTGGAATTAGGTAAGCAGGATGCAGGGAGAGAATGCACGTTCCATTCCAATAATCTATCTCTGGGATTTCCATGTGTAGGTGGGATGCGTGGAATTCTCAGCTTGGTTTTGATACTTTTAAGCACGGTAATGGGTTTCCACATGTGTCAGACACCCGGCTGACCAAAAAACATAGATCAGTGCCATGTAGGGCTGAGATGCCAAGGACAACACTTTAATAGATTGCCTGTGATTGCAATGGCCCCAAAAGACATTAAAATTTCTGCATCCAATAACTTCCAAGGTTCAGTGTTGGTGTGTGCTCAGTGTCTGTTTCAAATATAATAGGAAATATTATACAAGATATATTTAGAAAGGTTCCAAGGTATATAATGTTGGACAAGTGTCATCAGAAGCTACTGCTCACTCAGCAATGCCTTCTTCATACACATTTGCTTAAACTTAGTTCAGAAAACTGGCACTGTGGTCCCCAGCATTAATATCTAGTTTACATAACTCGCTTTAACAGATTCCAGCATCCTTTTTTTTCTAACCAACGGAAATTTGGGTTGGATTTTAGGGCAATTAATAATTTTGCTCAAAAAATATACAGTTAATTTACTTTACAGTATATTCTGTGAAGGGCTTTGACATGTTTCAAAGACGTTATAAGGCGTTGTAAATTATTATTAATAATCAAATTATTATTAATAATCCATGTTTCCAACAGTAATTCATTTTCAAAAAAAACAAAGTACTTTGAGTTTAAAGTGCTAGAAAATCCTAACTGTTTGAGTTTGAAAGGAAACAGCTTTGGAAATCCATGCAGGGCAATTAACTTTGTCGTTTTTTCAGGTTTGAATCCAAGAGCTGTAAGAGTTAATGGAGAAAGGGAGTTGTTGGCTATGTAAGGGGTTTCAAAGGTTCTGTGCCACTTTGAGAAAAACCTACGGTAAAGTACATTATAAATCCATTTCCAGAAACGGAGAAGCAAACATTTTTTTTTCATCTTCTATTAAGGTTCAATCAGCCAGTATTCAAATGCTGATTATTTTCCAAGCATAATAAATAATGTATTCACAGCTAACATGAAGCTTGAAGGAGTGTAGGACTATAAATAACTTGCAACTGTTTTATTTATTATTACCAGTAACATTCAAGGGTTTTTTTCTATACGATTTAGTTTTTTAAATTAAATTATTCAACATTTTTATATGTTTTTTTTAAAAAAAGGCACATTTCCTTGCCCATTCCTGCAACTCCAATATTTATTTTGATTAGCAAATCCAAGTTAAACATTAGTCTCACCAGGATTTCCGAGCTGCTCCATTTAGGAGCTTTCTGAAAGATTTTCTACCTGCTCTGTATTTTCTTTGTTTTAATCTCTGCCTCTGATTTGCAATGAAGCTGAGCGGGTGACGTAATTTTGCTTCAGAGCAACTGTTTCACATTACTCAGAGGCAGCTGCTGATTATGCAGCAGTCCTCGAGGTTGAGGTGTTTAGCTGGCAGTACACCTTCTACATCCGGTTCATGGAGTCCTCCAGCATATTGGTTAGAGCACTTGCCTCGCAAGCAAGAGAACCCAGGTTTGATCCCGGGTAGGGCTAAACCTTAGGCAAGTTTCCTTACTCCACACACCTCTGCTTACCTAACGTTAAGTAAGAATCCGGTTGTTAAATTGATGGAATGCTTTCTGGGGGTAATAATCCCTCCTCCCCCCAAAAAATTATGTCACTCAATCTACAACTGTTTGTGGGACACTGTTGTGCACAATTGCCTGCCTCGTTTCACCCACAAAATATACAGTCAATATAGTTTAAAAATATTCTGTGAAGCTTTGAGAAGTCTCAATGACTTGAGAAGGTGCTATATCTATTCTTATTATTACTATTATTATTAATACTGTGTAATCGAAGGTTGTGGATTCAAGCTGAATGTTTTGAAGTCTGGCTCACAGTCCGGATTGATGCTCAAGTGCGGTGCTGGGGGTGTGTTGCATTGTCGGAGGTGCCGTCCTTCGGAAGAGATGTTAAACCAAGGCCCCATCTACTTGTTCAGATGGGCGTTAAAGTCCCCCTTGGCACAATTCGAAAGGCGATGAGTGTTTCTCATCTGAAGTCTTGGCCAACAATCTCTCCCACCAGCTAAAATTAGCTATTCACATCATAGCTGCCTATGATGTGTTTGTTCTTCCCTAGCCCAGTGGCACTGAGAACAAGAGACACTGAAATCAGCACGGATCAGGAATTGATCGGTCACATTTAACAATGAACAGTGCTGTAACTTACAGAAATTGTACTAAGTAATCAATGTAATGCTGTGCTTATGAGATGCTATTGTTATTGATTGGATCAAGAGCATTTCACTGACTGGTTACAAACTTTCCACATTCTATTGATCCCCGGCTGCACATTTTGTCGGAGAGAATGTGAGATGAAACTGGGCACGACAGAACTTTGAGCAGACACGGGTATTTGTTTTGGAAAGCAAAGCTTTACTTAACTGCAAGAGAATGCTTATGACACGGTAAAGTATCTCCAAAGAAAACTACAGCGGCGTTTCCTTTTCTGCTACAGCCTTGGCTGAATGTCAAAGTAAACCTACGCTCTGCCCCCATTAAAACTCTGGTGCTCTTGTCTTAGAGAAAACGCCTGTCGATTTCAAGCCAGTTCCACAGATTTAACAGAACTCCATCAGTCAGCTCTGTATTCTCAAGTTACCCATTAGTGTGGCAGCCTAGCTCAGTTGGTAGCACTCTTGCCTCTGAGCCAGAAGGTTGTGGGTTCAAACCCCACATTGAGACTCTGATCTCACACATTGGGACACCCACGCTCCAATGCAGTGCTGGGGGAAGCGTGGCTTTGTTGGAGGTGCCAACAATGAGGCATTAAACCGAGGCCCAGTCTGCCTGTTCAGTTGGAAGTTAAAGATCCCATGGTACTATTTGAAAAGAGAAGGGAGTTTCTCTTGGTGTCATGGCCAACAGACCTCCAGATAAAACTAAATGCAACATACTCCAGATGCTGGAAATCTGAAACAAAACAGGAGTCACTGGGAAGTCACAGTTCTGACGAAGAGTTATGGACCTGAAACGTTGACTCACTTTCCTTTCTCCATAGATGCTGCCTGACCTGCTGAGTGTTCCCAGTGACTTCTGTTTGGCCCCAGATAAAACTATTCATTTACTTTGTGTATGTTTGTGGGACATTGTGTGCAAATTGGCTGTCGGGCTGCCTATAAAATGCAATCAGTTACAGCAAATCCAGTAAAGTACTTTGTGATGTTCTCCTGACGCTCATATCAAATGCCAGCATTTATTTAGAAGCAAGAAGCATCATCGTGCAGATTATGGGAATTACATTTAAACACCTTTTCATAGATCCCAAGGCAAAGCTTTCATTTTCTGTGCATTTGCACATTGTATTCTAAAACAATAACTGAGGAAAAGAGTATTAGAACATTATTGATAAATTAGCCTGGGCATAAAAGTGTTCACATTTTGAAAACTATTGAATAGTAATATTTATTTATTTCACTTTTTTTCCAATACACTGGTTATTTACTATTTGAAGTGTTTCGTAACAAGAGAATAGAATGAATACAAAATTAACAGTTACTATACCTGAAAGAAATTTTGACATGATGAGGCCCTATCAAAATATAACATATTTTGTGTGTATTTAATGATTCAGGTACATTAAGGCTAAACTTGATAAAAATAATTCCAACAGCTAAACTTTATTCATATAATTCATTAGTGCAATATTAAGTCATGTTTCCAAGGTAAATAAGTTAGGTGTTAGCCTGCCTCAGTTAGGGGCAGTCTTATTTTCTTAGTCAGAAGGTTGTGAGTTCAAGCCCCAGGTTGTTACTTTGAAGTCCTAGTCTAAGATGACATGCCAATGCAGTGTCGGAGGTGCTATCCTTCAGATTCGATGATAAACCGAGGTCCCATCTGACTGTTCAGGTATTCTATTTGAAGTATAGAAGAGAATTTCTGCCAGTGTCCTGGCCAACAATCCCCTCAGATAAAATTGGTTATTTGCTTTATGGCTGTTTATAGGACATTGCTGTGTGCAAATTGGCTGTCACATTTTCCTACAGAAATATACCATCACTGCACTTTACAATTAACAACAATAATAATCCTTGCATTTGATGTAGCGCCTTTGAGACGGCTCAAAGCGCTTCACAGAGTATACACAGTGAATTGACTGTGTATTTTGTGGATCCTACATAACGCTTTGAGACATGACATGAAAGGCACTACATCAAATGCAAAGATTGTTATTATTAAACTTGATAACACTACAGCCTTGTACAAGAGTTAGTTGACACTCCATGGCGTGTGACAAACGATTGACATCTGTCAGCTTGGCTCAGTTGGGAGCACTCTAGCCTATAAGTCAAGAGGTTGTGGGGTCAAGCCCTTATTGAGAGTTGAGCTGATGGGCTGCGCTGATGCTTTAGTGCAGTACTAGGGGAGTGCTGCTATGTGAACAGCATTTTATGGCTTTGGATGAGATGTTTCATTCAGCTTCATGTTAAAGATCCCTGACGGAGCATTCAAAAAGGGAAGAGATTCTCCCAGTGTCCTGGCCAACAATCCACCACATTAAATCAACCATAATAATATAAACATAATCCTTGCATTGATGTAGTGCCTTATCACATCATTGAAACGTCTCAAAGTACTTCACTAAAGTGACTTGACTATATTTTGTGAGCAAAAAGTACACAGCAGTGTCCCACAAACAGTCATGGATTGATTGATTAAATTATTATTTGCTTATCATTTTTTTAAGTGATTATTACCCCTAGAAACAATCGGCTAATTGACTAACAACTGGGTTCTTACTTACTGCTATATAAACAGAGGAATGTGGAGTAAGGAAACTTGCCTAAAATTTTGCCCTGCCTGGGAATCAAACCCAGGTCCTCTCACTTGCGAGGCGAGTGCTTTAATCACTGAGTTACGGGACTCCCTTATATGCAGTACCTTGCTGGTACAAATTTTTGCTTTTCAAAAACAGTCACTATACTTGACAGTAATTGCCCGTGAATAGCTTTTCAACATGATAAGTCCTGCAAAAAGAAAGCGATCCTTTCTCTCCAACACACCTCACCACAGGCAGATAGTATTAATACACTGGAGTGAGAAAGAGCACTAGTTACCAAACAACAAACTCATACGTTTTGCATTAGTGATATGCGAAACAGTGTTTGCATCTGTCATTCATTATTCATAAAACGAACATTGAAAAAATATTATCTTACAATGGGGCGGGGGGGGGGGCAGTATGCAGCATGTAGATGACAACTAGTATAAGGTCATGTGGTTACCTTGTGTGGCTCTTTGACCTGTTCAGGATATGTGCCTGTATCTGGAAGGCTGTGCGTATGCTGCTTATTTGGCATGGATCTCTCTACATGGGTATGGTATAATTTCCTTATAAGTACATTAAACCCAAGCCGGTGCACATTTATTAGGCGTTTATTACAGCATTTCATTCTCCAGCCTTGACATTTTTATTGAAAACACATCAATAATAAAGCACAGTTGCCGTGTTTAAATATGAAATATTTTCCAGGAATTCAAACAAAGAGATGATTCAGTGGTCAGGACTTTATGGCTCATATAGAACGGAGTAAAGTCATGAGAGAATATTACAGTGTAAATGGGTCAAAGTCTAGGACATTAAATTGTTTATAGTGCTTAGGAAGGGGAATTCATTGCACTTTAAGTGGAGCAGAACATTGACTTAACATACAAAGCAAAGTCTAGGATGAAGTTTCTCAAGGACAAATTTTGCAACAACTTGTTTGGTCAGGAGGTAACATTGCATATTTTTTTCTTTATTCAACCCCAAAATGCAGCAGACATACGGCAGTTTTGTTTGATCTTCTGCGACTGAAATCGTCCTAAGTTACAGGAATGATCATTAAAATCTGACCCAGACTTTTCATTTCTGTTTCTTTTTACACACACACACACACACTAAATTAACGCCTTGGAGATAACACAGCAAGAGAGGATTTATTTCATCTTTCTTCCCGGCACCACATCAGTTGTCTTTTTAATCCTTGCAATTTGAATAAAAGCCTTGAAGCAGGTGGCACTTCATCTTACTTCTTGTAAAGGACATGAAATGAATGGACCTCTGATTTTTTGTAGTTGCCTGTGGTATATTTCGCCACAGAAAGTACATTTCAATTAATTCACTGCCGAGCTGAAACATCTTGGAAGTGTCTGTGTTGTGGATATTACTGATGCTTAATGGAAGTAGTGCTATGAATCAACCTTAGTGCATCTTCAGAGCTCACTTTGTTAGTGTGGATGACGAGGATCAAAGCAATAAAGTGCAAATTATAAAGTGACAAGAAAAGCAATAGAGATGCAAGTATTTTTTTTACTTGCTTCCCCCCCACACCCGCCACCCAATCACACACATCAAATATAATATTTTTGCCAAGTTTGCAATACAAACAAACTTGTTTTCAAGTTGTCTCCGACCCTACAGGTTTTGCTTAGGAAGTTGTTTTTATAAGAATCAAAATAAAATCAACCCTTCTGCAAAAAAAATAACAAATTCACACAGGGTTTGGTGACGTTTAAGTGTGTGTTGGTAACCCAACTTTGAACAACAAGGTGCAGTTTATGTCCACGTGTTTCCCACAAAATACACTTTGTACTATACAGTATTTGGTTTCACTGATACAATGCGCAGTCAATTCACTTTACAATATTTCCTGTGAAGCGCTTTGAGACATCTTGAAGACATGATAAGGCGCTACATCAACTTCAAAGATTATAACTTTATTTTTTGCTGGAGGCATTTACTGAAGGCATGAGTTGAATTGACACAGTGGTTAATGAGTGTAAGTAAACAGCAATGGTGAGCAGTGGAGCTGAGGTTGGGTGTATCACTGTGGTCCTCACAGCAGGATGAAAGCCCCAAGACACTGCAGCTTCACCTATTCATAGGCAAAAAGTGATAAATTAAATGGAACTGAGAAGATGGAAATAAAAACAAAATACCCAGTTCACACCCAAGCACACCCTATTTGTTCACAACAGTCCACTTTAGCTCCACGTTTTGCCCACAAAATACACGATCAATCCACTTTGCAATATGTCATGTGAAACGCTTTGAGATGAAGTGATAAGACGTTATATCAAATGCAAAGATTATTCTTATGATAACTATTTTCCACCCGATAATGGCTATAATAATAATCCTTATATCTGATATAGCGCCTTATCACAGAATATACTGTGAAGTGAAGTGACTATGGGTTTTGTCGGCAAATTGCATGTTTCTTCTGCACCTCTCCAACTGTAGCGGTCCTCATCAACATAATAATCTCTTCATCAAAGGCTGAGTGCTGGTGAGCCATACTGTCGAACCTGGGGGTGTGTGTGGAAGAATTTACAACCAAAGTGCTAGGTTGGCAGTAAAACGTTGTTCAGAGAACACAAGTTAATATTTAATTTAAAAGTTCACACAGTTCAGGATGCTGACTGTTTCTCTACTTATCTTGTAAAATGGTGCACGTTTCTGCTGCCTGAGCCCTACATTAGCACATTGCACACCCGCGCTGCTGTATAATCATTTGCTAATAATCATCATTAGGAGTGTTAAAAGGTGCCCTGGGGGAACAACGCAGGTTACTGTATTCAACCTTTCTGCTTGCATTTGGCAGAGGTGCATTGATCATGTCTAACCCCAAGGACTGCCTCTCCTTATTATGGCTTGAAAAGATGCACAGTAATGATTAGTTCTGCAAATTCAACTGTGTTTGATGTTCATGGCGTGTGAGATTGCACCAGTCATCTCATCAATATAAACCCATCGCTCTGCAAGCAACCAGCTCTGCTAAGGAAAATTTTACCCATGAATAATTAAATCTCCCCCCACCCCCCACTCTCTTCCTTTGCCCACCTTTTAAACAGTGAACAAGTCACACGAGTTTATGCATAAATGAGCCCATCAAATCTTCCTCCAAATTAAATGCAAGTTCTCCCCCCACCAAAAAAATAATCTTATTGAGGAGGAAAAGGAGGGATTGTTAAGCAGCTGCTTTATATTTCTAGTTTCTCTGGCAATCTAAACACAAGAAGTGTGCACAAACCATCCTTGCTAGTGCTGAGTGGAAGTGTTAAATCGACACTCTGGTGTCAGACACCCCAGAGGAAAAAAAATGTTGAAGTGCTGCACACGTTGCAATTGGAAACAGACCGGCAGATTTTCTCAAACGCACCTGAAGTGTCAAAATAAATTAAACATCAGTCTGGTGTTCAGTTACAGAATTGCTTTTTTGATTCACGGCTAATGCCGAGCGGGTTAAGAAGCAGTATTACAGACAGATGGATGTTTTTTGATGCACAGTTAGCTCTGGATTTAGTAGCTTTTCATGTATGACCTTCCCACATGCCTGCTCGCTGCTAATTGCAGTCACATGTAAGGCCATTCTTTAAAGTCTAATCGTGGCGGATCAGCATTTATATTAATGACATTTCAGACAAATCAAGATAGTGCGACGTTAGAGAGAAGCCAAGGTAATTCCATATTCCTGTTTAAAATGTCTTTCCACCCCACCCGACAGCCAGCAACCTAATCCCCCGCCCAACGTGCATCAAGAATGAAAGCAAAACAGTCACATTTTCTTTCATGGTTTAGTTCATAGTCGAGACTGACACTCTAATACAGTACTTAGGGTGTACTGAAGATCATTGTAAGCAGGTGTCAGCATTGTGTCTGGGTCTGCCAGTCAGGGATGGAGCATGCAGTGGAGCTATTATAAAAGCATGAAGTATTACAGTTGGCAAACACACCAGCCAATTTGTGCAGCAATATCCCACAAAGCAGTAAAATCACACGCTCACCCAGCCTGCTTTCGTTTCCAGACTTTCCAGCTCCACCTCCTACCAATTTACGCAAGCCATTCATTTTACATTGAGTACAGCACAAGTGATCATTTTACCTCTTGAAACTCTGCCGGCCAAAACAACAACTTGGATTTATATAGCGCCCTTCACGTGGAGTAGCATCTCGGAGAGCTTAACAGAATATAGAGGGGAGGTGACCATAGGTCCCAAACTTCCTCTGTCTAAATTGCTGTCCCTAATTGAACGAGTTGTCGAAGCAACCATCTTTTTTCTTCAATTAAAAGTAAAACAAACAATCCTACAAACATTTGCTAAAGATGCGTTTTGCATGAGTTGAATGTCAGCTTGGATTATTTATGGCTTATTCTTGCCTCTTATTTTTTTGTCTTGACAAATCCCTCGCCTGGACTATGTTTATTGCCGAGAGCTAAAAATAGAATCTTAAAGTCCAATATGAATTTTACTCAGTTGTCTTGTGATCACGAGCTGTACAGATGCCTCACTTTTGGAAACTGAATCCCTATCTCACAACTGTCTGTGGATCAGGCCCTGCACTGATTAATAATAATAGCCCAGTACAGCCAGTGTTTACATATGTCACACCAGTGTGGTCTTGTCATCAGCAGTAAATGATTAATCATCAGACATCTGTTTCCTATTTCACTTTGTGTTAGATAGTAGCTTTTGCCACATTAGAGTTCACCTGTGGCACTAAACAGATGGATTGTTACTTTCAATTCACTTTCTGTAAATATGCTTCACCAAAACTCCACTGGATTATGTCACTGACCTTCATGAAGGACCTCATTGGAGCCAATCACTGTCCTGTGTACTTTATTCTTTTTACCCATGGATCTGAGAGGAACTTGCTCTAAAATCCTTCATGAAGTCAAATATGTTCGGGCACTGTTAAGCACTTTGTTTCGAATGTTTTATAAGAATTGCTATTTAACACTTGCAAAATAGTCCTTGTATTTGATATAGTGCCTTTTACCCCCAGTGGGTTTCTCAAAGCTCTCCACAGGATTTACTGTGATATGTAATGATTATGTATATTGTCCGTGAACGTGGCAGCCAATTTCTACCCAGCATTGTCCTACAAACAGCGATGAAGTAAATGACCAACTTTGGCTAAGGGATTATTGGCCAGGACACTGTGAGAAACTCCATTCTCTAGCAAGGGGGTAGAGCTAGTATTCTGGAAGGAAACATGCCAAAGGACTTTCTCCATTCGAACCTCTCTTGTGACCTTGTGATCAACTACAGTAGTTGCCTGCACCATGCAACAAACATTTATTCAGTTGAAAGTGCATGTTAAAATTGTTGCAGTTCACAGCAGGTTTCAGTCTGTATTTGCTGCTTGTGCGAGAAAGATGTGGCACAAAGTGGATCAAGCTCCCCACAGCCACATGTGTGTATAAAGAGTAATACAGAAGGAGTGCATTTGGAGGTTATAGCACCTTTTGGCATTCATATGTCGTTGATAGATGCTAAGGCTTTGTACCTGTGGTTTATGACATTATCTGAGTCCCTTGATGTGTTCCTGCCCTGTAACATATTTCCAGTTCTACGATACCCAATGTATAACAGATGTTGTTAGAAGTGCTTATCGCAGTTTCTGAATGTGTTACAGCCTGTAACAGTATTAACTTATGATACATTAAGAGCCTTTATTTTAGATTTTTTTAAAAAACTGATTAACTGCACAGCACAGTAGTACTGTCCAGCTGAATCCTTCTATCTGTTAGCACTGTCACTCACAGTGTTTAGGACATGATTAAACCTTTACTGAGTCCAGAACAGGTGATGATCATTTTAATGCCATATATTTGTTAGCCATATTAACCACATGTTTTAGAAGTCTGGATACTGCAATATTTCAGGCCTTAACAATTGTAATATTTCCCAGTGCAATGCTTGCAGCAACTAGTCTTGTGATGAGGAGTGATCTATGCTGTCTCTTAAGAGTCTTTTGGGGAACTTAATTGTAGACATAGGAGGGGTGAAATCTCACATTGAATACAAACTATAAATAATATTCTTTATAGTTGATATCAGCAAGGCACAGTCACCAAAGGTGTATTATAAAAGAGGCATGAATAAACGTTACCTCAGCACCTTTCACCTTTGGAGGGTGTGGCTTCACTGGATTTACTGCAAATAATATTAGCTGTGTGTTTTATATATAATAATAATAATACTCACTGCTTTTTGATATAGCACTTTATCATGTTGCCAAGACATTTCAATGTTCTTATAGGATTTATTGTAATGTGTAGTGGCTGTGTATTTTGTCGGTGAACTATAAGAGAACTATTTCACGTCTTGGACTGTGTGTGGAGCATTGTCATATCAGTGATTCAGCCTTATTATTTTAGGTGGTGGGGAAAGAAGTCAATTCAGATGAAATGGATTTCAAGTGGAATACAATACTGAATGTATTAGTTCAGCCTTGGATGATTTTCCATTCAAAACTACTGTAGATCCGAAACAAGAAAACCAAACAAACCCTCACACGCTTGGACTTAAAAGGCCTTTGAAATAAGAGAAGATAGTTTATATATGTATATATATAATAAGATTATTTTTCATAACTAGACATTTGTCAATCTCAGTCATTTTCAAAATGGGGTAAAGTGCATTCCTGCTGCTTTCACCATATTGTCATTGATATAACGCTGTCTTTTGGATAAGACATTAAATCAAGGTCCCATTTACCTCTTCAGGTGGATGTTAAAGATCCCATGGCGCTAACAATCCCCCAGATAAAAAAAATTGGTCACTCACTCCATGCCTCTTTGTGGGACATTACTGTGCGTAACTGGCTGCCTCATTTTGCATATGATACGTAGTCACTGCACTTCACAGTATATCCTGCGAAGCGCTTCAAGAAGTCTCGATGACATGATAACAACAACAAATTGCATTTGTACAGCGCCTTTCACGTCCCAAGGCGCTGGACAATCAAGGATTTGCACCTGAGCTGGGGGTTGGGAGGGGTGGAGGGCAGGGTGACCGAAGGTGCGGTCGAAGAGGAGGGTCTTAAGTCGGGCCTTGAAGGAGGTAAGGAAAGGGCAAGGGAGAGGGATCTTGGGATGAAGTTCCAAAGGGTGGGGGCAGAAAGGCTGAAGGCCCAACTGCCATTGATTGGGTGGCCTGGGTAGGGCGGGGGACTTGGAGCAGGCCAGAGTCTGTATGCACTATATCAAATGCGAGGATTGCTATTATCTGCGCCTTGATATTTGTGATATTTGTGTGATTGCCAGGGTCGTGATTCATGCGATCACGCTTCATTCTATCTTTGCTTGGGGAGCAAATATTAATGATAATGATCCATTCATTTGACACAGCGTTTATCACTTCAAGACATCTGAAATGCAAGGATTATTATTATTATCTGAAAGCACTTCATGTGATTGCTGCAAGAATAGTGGTAGGACATTTGCAGGCAAACACGGCAAACATTATGTACTCAACAAAAATCCCAACAACAGGCGTGAGGTGCATGACAAATTTAATGTGGAGGAATGTTGGTCAGGACACCAGAAGGCAGAGTTTTTTAAGAAGATATGATCTAAAATAATCAATGGGCAAAGAGCCTCCTTCTGTTCTGTACCGATGATTCTAAATGTCTGGTGCATATCGTGATTCAGCCATCAATGGAGTGAAGAGAACATATGCTTTTAATAAGTAATCCTTGACTTTCACGGAGATGTGATAGTGTACTAACTGGTGTGAAATTTCATAATGAAAACATGTGGTTCAGGTACAAACTACATTAAATGCTCAGACTTTTACAAAGGATCAAAGGCACTGTAATTAGTTTTCTCTCTTTTGCTCCTGAGGCTCTCCTGAGACATGAGGTGAATGGCCAATTAGATAAGGGTCAACCTGAACTATGAGCTCAAGTCCTGAATTGGGGCTTGAACCCACAAATTTCTTCCTCTGATTTCTTTAGCATTCTGGTGGAACTTGCATCTGATTTCCCAGCAGTCTTGTTGCGATAGAGTTGGGATAAAGATAAAGTACCTCCACGTCGCAGAGTGGATGCAATTTAAATGGCAATCTTAGAAAGGCTTCACAAAATAGTTTTGTTGAGATTTAAAGTTTGGAATATCTAGGATTCCATTCGTTGGATTGAACCATAACTTAAACCATTTGTGATACCATGCACACTTACAGCACCAATATTACTTCCCCATGTTTCTTTTCCAATGCATAACAAATAAAAAGCAGACATTCACACAGAACTAACACTAGAATTGTAATAACAATGAAGTGTGACATAAAGATGTGCAATGGTTTTAACTTATCCAACACCTTGAGTCTTATCAGACTGTGTGGGGGTGAGCACAGGGGCAACTGCTGAATGTGTTAAAGGCAATTAAAGAGAACCTCGCAAAAAAAAACGTTTGCACAACCTATGTGTGGTGAAGGAATGTACTGTAAACAACAGAATATTTTTTCTATCGGGGAAAAAGTGTGACAGAAGATGTGTTTGATTTGGATTTCTGTTGTGCTAGTTATTATATTTATAAATAAACATATATTTTCAAAAAAATCTTTTATGAAGCCTTGAAATTTAATTTGTGTTTGTTCACAAGATTGAAGAAGAGCCTTTGACTCCTGTCTGATCTTATCCTTCCAGAACACCCACTCTACTGTCACAAAATACACAGTCAATTCACTTTACAGTATATTCTCGAAGACGTGATAAACATTGTATCAAATGCAATGATTCTTCTTATTATATACAAATCCAGCATCCTGTCCTTAACCACCATTCCTTCAACCTGAACCATCATCAATTACCATCTGGTAAAAAGGAAAAACTTCCTGGTGTCCATCCTGACATCCTTTGCAAATCTAAATATAAGTCTTCTTGTTCTCCTTGTTCTGTTTTGGTGCATCTTATTCTTTTGTGTTTACTTTTTCAATCCCATTCAAAATTAAATGCACCTCTATAAGGTCCCCTCTGATTTGTCAGGAATGAAGAGCCCCAGCTTGTCTAATTGTTGTTCTCCAAGTGTGATGGGCCATTTGCAAAGAGATCCAATTTTGTGCACCAAATAGCATACAACAAAACGGTCTTCTTAAATTGTTAAATCAGATAAATGACATCAATACTACGAATGGAATATTTTTCCAACTTTTGCTCCCAGTGTCTATGCAAGATATTTCCAGATCAGGTATAATACAGGTTAAATGTCAGGATTAAGCTCTTTCTGCAAACTCTCTGAGTCATTAACCTCAAATGTGTAAATCCATTGTTCCACTGTTCACATTCCCACTCTGACCAACTGTCAGAATGACGTTGCCAATTAATGCCACTTTAGTGTTGAATTTTTTGTTACTGCACTGTGGAATGTAGTTTAGATCTCCTTTGTGATCAATAAAATGAGTACCATGTCCAAAATCAAATCCTCCTGTGGCGAGAGAGAAGAAAGTGTGACTTGAAATGGCTCTGAGAAACGTTTGGCTAAACTGGGTAGGTTTCTTAGGAAGACAAACTAAATAGGTTATTTAGCACTTAATGTCTATGATTCTATGTCCGACAAATTTAGAAATGTATATTTGTCCTTAGCGCTAAGGTGTACACTTGTTCTAGCTCAATAAATATTGCGGTTACTGATTTTTAGACCACACCACACATTGTTTAACAAAAGTAGGATTGCATTATTCAATAGCACAGGAATGTCATGTCAAAATACCAAACCATAGTTAATTAATTAATTGGTGTTGCATGTTCTGAAGCATACCTCTAGTAACGTAACAATCAATTGATAGAAACACATGTACATGTACCATAGCTGAGATACTTGGCTTCATTTCATGCCCAGACTACTTGTGCAATGGATTATTTCCCAATAATAGACTATTGCTGATATTGTTGCTGCTCAATTATCTCATTGGGTGGTCTCAACTAGGATCTGCCACAGTCTACAATGCCTTTGCTGTCACAGCTTTGGACTTAAGATCACTAAATAAACCATGACGCATTTTAATGCCTCTGTAGAAATGGTATTACCTAATCAATGTATGTGGTCAGTCAGTAATACATTTCAGCTGTGTTGTTAATTTACATGCTGGATATGAAGTATGCATTTCATTGTGCCTTCTTTGAAATGAAATAATGTGATATTCATGGTGATAAGGGAACACTAATCAATTCCAGTTCTGTTAACTGGTATGACTGTGAGCCCAGGTGTAATTTGTTTACGGGGCTATTGATGATTTGGTAAGAAACCCAATAAAATGTATACAGTTTCCAAGCCAGCTGTTATCTGGCTGTAAGATATGTATTTGGTATTTGTAATGTCCCAGGGATCCATGCAATGGGGGGACATTTTGCCACTGAGTTTCCACTGTAAGAACTCTTCAAAAGAAAGCAGTAGGAAACGATGATGAGAAATTAAAGGAGCATAATAAATAAAGTGTTTCATGTTTATATCAGAAATAGCTTTAATCAAGGAATTTTGGGGGGCGGAAAAGAGAATTTTTCATCTAATTTCATATCATTTCAGCAGACGTTAAGGAAAGGGAGAATGAAAAGCAGACTTATTGCTAACGTGGTTTTAGTTTCCTCTTTATTTCCTTCCTGGGTTAGGACATATCTCAGCCAAATGCCAATATGACAATTAAATACAGCTTCACAATTCTGATTGTTTCATGGACACCAAGCCTGACTTACCTATCAGCTTGACTTGACCAAGCCTATCCCTCTGCTCTGCTAGGCTCCCTATTGCCGAATGGATTGATTTCAAGATTTTCACATTCGTTTTCAAATCTCTTCATGCCCTGGCACCTTCTTACCTCTCTGACATGCTTACTCCCCAACCCACAACCCGTTGCCTCTGCTCGACTAGCTCTGAATTCCTGCATGTCCCTTGTGCCCTCTGTTCCATCATCAATGGACACAATTTCAGTCACTACCCCCCGAAACACTCTTCTTCTATCCCTCTGCCTTGCCCCCTCCTTCCACATTTTCAGTTGTGCCTGAAGACCTTCCTATTCGACTGTGCCAAGGTTACCTGCCCTCACCACCCGTGCTCCGCTACTGTGAAGCACTCTGGGATGCTAGCCTGTGTGAGCAGCGCTATATAAATGCAAATTGTTGTTGCTAGATCCAGCTCATGGCTATACCATCCCATGTGGTGGACCTTTCGCTTGGCCTCAGAATAACAGACTGGTTGAGGTTGCTACTCGTGCACTTGAAATAGCCGTCAGCCAGAACCACATCCAACATGCAATTAAATCCTTGTTGTTTCCTACGACTGGAAATAATGATGGCTCGGAATGCTCACTCAGTCACAGATCTGGGCCACTGCAAACAGATTTCAGTTTCGTAAATCGACCTGTTATTTGTCTTAGAAAAACAAAATCAGTTCATAAGTTTAACAAAAAGCCTCAGAAAGATCATCACATTTTTAGGCATTGGTTGCCCATATACAATGATTAGGAGTAACAAGTGTTGAGTCTTCCAGTAATTAGCAATATGCCACCCTGATCGGCTAGCTCCACCATCCTATTAATAACCCTTTCATTGAATACAGCCTTTCCCATCGGGAGGCTGCTTTAAAGCACTTCACAGGAAATCCTGCAGAAAAGTGTAGTGACTGTGTACTTCGTAGATAAACACAGCAGTCAATTTGCACAAAGCAAAGTCTCACAATCAGCCATGAAGTGAATGAGTAATTTTATCTGATGGGATTGTTGGCCAGGACACTGGGAGAGAAACTCCCTCTTCTTTTCGAATAGTACCATGGGATCTTACTGAACTGGCAGATCAGGCTTTGATTTAATATTTGATGGCACCTCCAACAATGAAGCAAACTGCACTGGTATGTCAGCTTAACTGTATAAGATCCAAGTTCCAATGTCCAGCGCCTTGGGACGTCCTCCCGACTTGAAAGGTGCTCTATAAATGCAATCTTGTTGTTGTTGTTGTTGTAGGTACTCAAACCATCTGGCTCGGGAGTGAGAGTGCTGCTAACTGAGTCAAGCTGACTGACACGTACCCAATCTGGTTTACATTTATTTAACAAAAGCAAAGATGTTTCCTAATGTATTTTACAGGCGTGACAATTCTTACATTTTTATATAAACAAATAAAATTAGCCATTGACTTAATCGCTGTTTGGGGGCATAGCTGTGCGCAAATTCGCCGCAAAAAATACGGAATCACTACATTTTGAAATATACCCTGTGAATAGTTTGAGATGTCTTCCTTGGGTATCAAATGTAAGGATTATTATTATTTTGATAACCAACGGAAATCAAATTTGAGGGTGGATTGTCATATGAATGTTAAAATGTACAGGTGCCCTTAATTATATAATTAATAAAAGTTCCCTGAACTACAGTGAAAATAGTGACATATCTCAGCCTTCGTCTTCATTAGCACAACTTCTACCAAGCAATATTTACATATCTGTTGAATGACGTCACATCATAGGGTTTCGAAGGTTTTGAAAACAGGGAGACAACAACAACAACAAGTTGCGTTTATATAGCGCCCTGTGTTGCAATTCTGAACCTTTGGCTGTGAAGTGTCCAATCTCACGGGCTTGTGTATTTTTTCAATATGCAGCAACTTATCTACAGTGACTGTTGCACTGAAGCTTCTGAGAAGAATTCCTACCTTTGATTTCCCATTGTAAAGGACAAATGCCAGTTTAACTGAATTGAAGACTCGCTCTTACATAAACAAACGCAATTTAAGCAAATTGTTCCCCTGAAAATACAAAGCATGATAAGACAGGAAGAGGTCATTATAGAGCCCCACATTATAGAGACCCCTTTTTGATTGTTTGCAACCCCTCTCCCCTCTTCTCCTCCCTCCCTCTCCCCACCCCACCCCCCGCTCCTCCATCTACCTGCCTTCAATCGGGCGCATTTCAGCCTTCAAAAAAACAAGATACAATCTGAAACGTCAAAAATGTGCATTTCATCAGAAGTAGAGAAAAAAATTTATTTGAGCGTTCTTATAATATTGTACTCCCTCGGCAAGAAAGCCAATGACATGCAAAAACAAAACCCAGACTACTGGAATGTTTTAACAATCTTGAAGCATTTATTTTTTTTAAAAAAAGTTGCATTTCCCTGTAGAGTGTTCTATGGTCAGATCTGAAGACAGATCAAAAACAAACAAACACTATCTTTACGAGTCCCTCTGAGTACTATGTACCATCGGGCCTGTCCGGCTCTGTTCTCTTGGCAATCTGACAATGTTTGGGGCCTGGGGGCAGAGAACAGGACTGCCAAGTGTTTACAACTTTTCTGAATTGCAGGCGAAACAGGAAAAGAAGGAAAATGTCAAAAATCACAATAAAACATAGCCATTTGGAGCTTGTAAGAAATGAAACCTATAAACGGACAATTTATGTGCAAAGCACTCTCAAGTTTCTTCAAGTATTTATCAGCCTCACTTAACTCTTGGTCAGAAGCAGAGAGCAGTGTTTGTTGATCTTAATGCTCTGCTTCGCAACGGCTGCTAGTACGGTTATGAAGACTTAGTTATTGATCCAGTAAATCTCACTGCATCTATAAGACATGCAGAGATATTCGTAACCGATCAGAACTCCCATCAAAGCTACGAATGCACTGATTCTGACAGCTTAAATGGGTTTTCTCTGCCTAGCACACAAAGAGGTAAAATAAGCACACACAGATGGCACAGGCACCAGCACAGGTCAGTGACACGATTGCGATCTTTATCATTCTAACCAAATGATAATTCTTAAAATAGCTCCTTTCCGCCACCTTCTCAGTTATCAGTGCTCTTAAGGACAAGAGGATCGACTCCACCTGGGTCTGGATTCACTCCTATTTATGTAGCATTTCAGAGCAACCAAGTCGATCTCTTAATTTCAGTCTTAAATTTCAATTCAGTTTTTTTGCTATTCTCAGAAGAACTTACAGGAAAAATAGGTTCAGAATTAATACTGATTTTAAGAATCTGCTAAATTTTGGATATGTTGAAATAACAACACGTGTATTGTGCTCTTCACATCAAGAGAACGTCCCAAAGTTGCTGGGCAGTCAGGGATTTGAACCCGAGCTGGGGTTTGGGATCAGGAGGGGTGGAGGGCAGGAGCATGACTGAAGGCGCGGTCAAAGAGGAGGGTCTTGATATGGGAATAAATAAATGCTACAGAAACCGATTAAATCTGGGCCCAGGTGGAAATTTTCCTCCAAGGATACTTAGAATTCTGTTGGCTTGATCAGACCTGATAGGGCCTAGGAAAAAAATCTATGCACTGTGATGTGCTGTGCATTATTACTCACGTATATTGATGAAACATATAATATTGTAACACAGAAACAGAGCCAAGGCTGTTTTTGTTCCTGAAATTGCAGTAACCTGAGCATCATGCAGTGAGCCCTGTAAAAGTGGAGATGTGTGTGGACAGTAGTGTAGACAGGATTGGTGAATATCTTATCTCCCTTCCTTCCTCCCCTAATGTATCATTTCACCCACAAATTATACAGTCAATTCACTTTACAGTATATTCTGTGAAACGCTTTGAGACGTCTCAATGATGGGATAAGGTGCTGTATCAAATGCAAGGATTATTATTATTGCCTAATCAATCGAACATATGAACCATTTGAATGGCTACTTCTAGAAACACCACAAGCGAGTGAGCAGTTGCCATCTTAAATTGTTAATCCCAGACAATGATGCTGTGATGTACAATCCTATGGAGTAAATAACCAGGCAACCATCTGCGGAATCAATCACACAGCTACTCCCCCTGTCATGTGGAGCTGTAACTCTTCAGTGGTCGAGTCACAAAAACATGTAATTCCCTTCTATCTGGCACAAAATGGGCAAAGCAGGTCAGTGTAAACAAAACCATAACATCACTGTGGGTTACTCTCACTGGGGTCACATGACACACACACACACTGTGGCTCTATCTCTCGTTTGCTCAACCGCATTTTACGTCACTTTCCAGGTGCCACAATGTCCAATTGCCTGTGGCATTATTAAGACTATATTTCAGTCCCCATAGTATTAAAGGAGCAACACACGGTCAATGAATAATCTGGTGTGTGCTGATGAGGTGAGTATCAGCCTTGGTGGTGATGCAATGCATCTCTCCCCAGCATTGCACTGAACTGTAAGTCTACGCTACCTGAGTTCAAAGTTGCAATTTGGGCCATGAACCCACAAACTTGTGACTCAGAGGCTGAGTGTTAGTTTCCAACTGAGCCAAGCTGCCACACCCTGCCAATGTTCACTGACTGGATTCAGACATGGAGAATGTTCACTTGGTTGAATTACTGGAATGGAGAATAATAGACACAATGAAATCATACCCCTTAGGTCAGCATGCAAAGTCGAGAGAGAACGTGGCAAAAAATTGCAAGAAATAAATTCAGGAGATGGTTTTAAACGGATGATATTTATGACCTTCATAAATATCATCCGTTTAAAAGGTTACAGTATTATTTGATTCTACTGATTTCCTTGTCAATCCCACAGCCAATTAATATAGAACATTTAAACCATGTGCAGTAACGAATGGAGATTCATTTGAGAATGAAAGATACACACTCTTCCATGATACTTTTAAAAAAAGTCCAAAGCTTTAGAAAATTAAAAGGACATGTGCAATAATATTGTAAAATATTTTATTACACTTCTGTTTGTTGTGATTAACAAAAGGATACCATCTTGTCCTCTATACAGTTTATTGTAAAAATAGTCTGATGGATGAAGTCATTTATGTTGCTTCCAATGTAATGGAAAGCAGACTGGAGCAATGGATTCCAATTGCTCTGCATGCAATCTCACGGGCAATTGCATGCATGTACAATTCTGCTATTCCTCCTGGTCTCGTGTTTAGTATTTTGTTGTATAGATTATATATGATGAGGATTGAATGAGCATGGTGAGCTTGGCACCAGCTTTATTTCCACTGCATTTCAGATTCTTGGAGGAATCATCAGAAGGAGCGAACATCTGCTCTTCCCTTCGACGAGATATCTTGGGACGGTATATCTGGGGACGGTATTTGGTACCAAATATAATCTCTCTGCACCTTAATATATATAATATATAATAATCTTGTATTTGATGTAGCGCCTTAACATGTCATTGAGATGTCTCAAAGCGCTTCACAGAATATACTGCAAAGTGAATTGATTGTATATTTGTGGGCGAAACATGGCAATCAATTGTGCACAGGAACATCCCACAAACAGTCATGGATTGAATGCCCAAATTCTTTTTAAGGGATTATTACCCCCGGTAAAGCGATCCGCCAATCGACTAGCAACCGGGTTCCTATTTGCTGCTAGGTAAACAAAGCCATTTGGAGTAGGGAAACTTGCCTAAGTTTTTGCCCTGCCCAGAAATCAAACCTGGGTCCTCTCGCTTGTGAGGTGAGTGCTCTAACCACTGAGCTACCAGGACCCCAACTTTCTGGGCTACGAGCAACCAACATGCTGAAACATCCATTCATATGGAAATCTCAGAAGGAATGTACAGGAAGGAATATCTACTATAAATGAAGGACAATCACATGCTGGGAGGGAGAGGAAATGCAGTCAAAGAGATTGTCTTAAGGTGGGTTTTGTAGGTGGGGAGGAATAGGCAAAAGGTAGAGGGACTCAGGGACATCTCAGAGCAATATCCAGACATGTTTCTGACCATTCAGTCAAAAGAAAAGAAACAAAAACCCCCATGGCCAATTTGGGGGCAAAAAAGTCTGCCTGGAAAATTCCTCCCCATCTCCCACTGAGTCAAGTGAGCTTCAAGACCAACTTAAGAGTCTTGTTCAATGTCTCATGCCAATACCTTTACCAGCACAGTGCTGGGGGAGCACTGCATTGTCAGTGTGCTAGTCTTCAACAAAAATAACAATTTGCACTTATATAGCACCCTCCACAGTAGCATCTTACAGCTCTTAACAGTGGCGGAGTCTGACTTCGAGCCAGGGGGCGGAGAGGTGACTGTAAGCATGGTAAGCAAAGAGGAAGGTTTTCAGGCAAGACTTGAAAAAAGGGAGAGAGAGGCGAAAGCGGAGGGACTGAGGGACAGCGTTCCAGCGTTTCAGGGCGTATTGCCTGAAAGCGCGACCTCCAAGAGTGTGGGGGGGGAGGAGCAGGAGCTAGGGCCAGTCGAACGGAGGCTTGGGTGGTGGATTGGAAAGTGAGGAGAGGTAGGGAGTGCCAGGGAGTGAAGGGATTTGAACACGATAGTAAGAGGATCTTGAATTCGATCTGTTTGGGGATGGGGAGCCAGTGTAGTCTGGGCAGAGCTGGTGAGACGGAGTTTGGTCGGGGTCAATGTTCGAGTGACAGAGTTCTGAATGAGCTGAATCTTTTGGATAGTGGAGCTGGGGAGACTGGCGAGGAGTGCATTTGAGTAATCCAAGCGGCAGGTGACAAACGCATGCACAAGGTTTTCGGCTGCATTTAGGGTAAGGTACGGTCAGAGGCGGGCAATGTGGCGGAGGGGGAAAAAAGTGGTCCTGATCAGGGACTGGATGTGGGGAACAAAGGACAGCTGGGGTTGAACCATACGCCTAGGTTGGGCACTGGCTCGGTGAGTCTGAGGGAGAGCCCAGGGAGATTGAGGAGTTTAGATCCGCAGGAGTGAAGAAGTTAACAGGAGCTAAGGAGTATGGCTTCCATCTTGTCCACATTCAGCTGCAGGAAGTTTGCACTCATCCAGGCCCTGATGAGACATTAAGCCGAGGTCCCCTCTGCCTGCTCAGATGGATGTTCGAAAAAAGAAGGGAGTTTCTCCTGGTGTCCTGGTCTACATTGGATAAAATTGGTCATTGACTTCATAACTGTTTGTGGGACATTGTCATGTACTTTGTCATGTACATTGGCTGCTTTGCTCACCTACAAAATACACAGTCACTGACCTTTAAAGTAAATCCTGTGAAGTGCTATGAATCATCCTCCTGATGTGAAAGCACTGTATCATATACAACTATTATATTACAGTGTTACTACATTGGACGTGTCTGATTCAGCTCTCTGTCTATAGGCTACTGATGCTATCTTCCTTAAAAAATCTGCTTAGATCCTTAAGACCCATTTTCACAGATTTAATGTTCAACAAAATTAGGAAATAAAACAACAAAGAAGTCTTGCATTTCATAGAAATGTTTAATAATAATAATCCTTGCATTTCATATAGCGCCTTATCATGTCATTGAGATGTCTGAAAGCGCTTCACAGAATATTTTGTTAAGTGAATTGACTGTGTATCTTGTGGGCATATGAAAGTATTCATCAAATCAAAACCTCTAATTGCATCACCGTGATCTTAAAGCATGCTAATTAGCACTCACTCTGAATAAAAATACAGGTGTATATTTTTGTCACAAAACGATTTCTTAAAAAGACAAGCAAACAAACTTATAAACCTTGCTTCCCTTCACAGTTACATCTTTGTTCTTAATCAAACAAAAACCATTTAAAATATCAGCAGAAACATATATGTAAACAACCAAGCTCAACTTGGCCGTTTTTGGCACCCGTTAGATACACGTGTATTGATCTATTCAGCCTTAGTCGGTCTGTGAACAAAGCCGGGCTTCCTTTGTTCCCGATCACTGTGTGGCCTTACATTTTCATGTAAGTAGTGCTGGACAAGAACTTCTCTGTTTAGCAGTTCAGTGTCTATGAAAAGGCCGTACGTTATTTATCTTGTACCATTTTACTTGGATCCCAAATTCAGCTGTGTTATGTTCTGCTGGATTTGGTTTTACATGATGATCTTGGAAGTGAGTCTTGTGGAAGAGCACTACAATGCTCCTTTGTTTATCCTCCTCAGCCTCTGCCCTTCCAAGCCCAATGAATGAACCCCAAATGTTTTGATTTGCTCCCCGCTGGCTGTCTTGATGAATCAAGCTGTCTTTTGGCATGAGTTTTTCCTCGAGTGCTCCATGCTGCATGACCTCTGGGCACCGAGTGCTGGGACCCTCTTCCTCTGAGCTAGTCTGTTTTTTTGCCATAGAACGTACATGACATAATCTTCTTATGGCAACAGAATTAAACAGATGTACTTTTTTGCTCATCCAGCCCCTCTCTGACTCATTTCAGAAAACAACAGTTGCATTTTGAGCCAAAGTCAGTCAACCGCAAAGAAATGGTCCACAAAATTATATTGATTTCCTCAGCAATGTCTGATTGATAATTTATTTATCCTTCAAGCGTATTGTTTTCTGTTCACTTCACTTTTTTACCCCTTTGACCCCACTATAAATGAAGATTGTTTTGCAAAGATTGAAACTCTTCAGTTAATTTTACTGGACTTTGCGAGATTATTGAGCCTAAAAAATAAGGTTACAGTGTTTTACTTTCAATCCCTTTGATTTGACAAAAAATAAAACATTACGTCAGACTGTTTCACAATGAGGTTGTCTATAAATCCAGCTCAGCATCTTGCATCTACTGATTTTTTTTAGACAGAGCAGAAATTAACATGAAATCTGTTTTGTTTTTGTTAACTGTTAAGTTCCAAGGAATAAACCTGTAAGATTTTTATAATGCCCCAACAGAATTTATTTCCATCTCCCTTATAATCACATAATGAACAGACCATAGTATATTCTGATTAGTACAATGCTAAGTGTGCACAAAGGATCCCTTTGTATTAGTTTGATTAAGTATAAGTGTGCCACTAAAATCAGCATTTGATATTCCTGTCAGCAGTTGGGATTCCTGTCAGCAGTTGGGATATATTATAGGTAAATTGTGTGAAGAGTTCCTGAGTCATTATGACTTCTAACAGAAAATGACTTGTCAGCCTGGCTCCGTTGGTAGCACTCTCACCTCTGAGTCAGACAATTGTGGGTTCAAGCCCCACATCGGGGATTTTCAACTCAAAGTCCAAATTAATATGACAATACAGTGTTGGGGGAGTGTGCATTGTCAGACGTGCTGTCCTTCAGGTGAGATGTTACTACTGTGGTCCCATCTGACTGCTTGGGTGGATGTTAAAGATCTAATGACACTATTAGAGAAGAATTTCTCCCAGTTGACAACAGTCCTCCAGATAAAACTGTCCATTCACTTCATAGTTGTTTGTGGGACATTACTGTGTGAGGGGTGCTATATAAATGCAAGTTATTCTTGTTGCATGCAAATTGGCTGTGGTTTTCCCTACAAAAAAAAGCTACTACATTAAATCACTTATTACAAATATCCACTGTTGCGTTTATTAAACCAAGTGATGTTTTACTTTTGATCATTTATGATTTGGCGCTCATTAGTGCTGCAAAACAAAGCCCTGGTGGAAAGGATGGTCTAAGCTGGCAAGATGTGGGAATCTTTCCAACGTTCCCTTGCCAGCTGGTTTAGCGAGTTAAACTCTAGTAGTTTGCACACTCTGGGGTTACCAAGAATTGGCTGTGCCTAAATTCTCTGGGATTAGATAAGCAAGGCGTGCCCATCTGGGACGAGAGTGCGTGCATTCCATTATCAGACAAACAGAAATCAAGTATTTGTGGATATCTCAGTGGTCTGATTTGAAGACTCTTAGTGATGGATTCCTGCATGTGGCAAACACCTTTCTGATTGACAAAAAAATTTTTCTCACACTTTGAATGTTTTTCTTTTTAGTGCTTTGGGTTGGAACACAAGTGACCCATCCACGATTAGGAGGGAGGAGAGGAAAAACCAAAATTCATTTCCAAATGGCATCTCATCTTAAGCTCTCGTCACCACCACCCCACTGCACACAGTCTGACTCAGCTGACGGCCAAACTTGCCAATCCAAACGGGGTTAAGGACAAACACAGCTTGAATTGCGGCTCACTGTTCTTCAGCCATTATCAATATAGAGCAAGGCTTAAACATTTATTTTTAATGGGAAGAGATTTGTATTAGTGGCACTGCCTTCATCCTCAGTGAGACTTTGAAACCATAATGTTACCACACAGGAGGCCCATTGCTATTTCAAATGCAAAGAATACTAATGCTGTGTATGTGTGTGTTCAAAAAAACATTAATCATTATCTCCCCCTTGTTTTTTTTCCCCTTTTGGTAATGAATTTAAATGTATGCCCTATAGTTCCTAACTCACCGACTTGCGTATTTCTTATAAACCGATTCTGTGGAGTCTCGCCACACTCTCGCTGTTGTTATTTTGAACGCTATCTTTCAGCATGCAATAAAAAATTGCTTGCAGTCAAGTTGTACAGCAATGGAGGCTACAGCACACTAGATTTTCAGGAAATGCTGAGTATAAAAAACTTTCAATTTCTGTAATTTAGCAATTTAGTACTTTTTTTCCCCTCAACTCTCTTGTTCCTAAAATGTGAGAATGAGGATTAGCAAAATTTTAGAGACCATATGGCAGACAATATTCCCTTGAAAGACCTGGCTGGCCCTGATCCTTTCTAAAAATAAGCGAAATTTCTTGTATCATCTGCCCTCAATTTACTTCCAGCTGACCCATAGACCCTATCTGTCAATTCAGCCCACATCTGTGCCCATCACCAAATAAATGTGGCAGAATTCCGGGACATATGGTCAAAGCTGTGCAGTGCATGCGATATTCATGGGAAATCTCCTGAACACCACAATTTCCTGCAGTCACACACACACAAAAACACACACGCTCTCCACAGCTATATGTGTTTCCAATACAAGAAGACCTCAAGCCAAGTTGTGTAATTCTGTCATCTTGTAACCATAAAAATGTTTGGAAATCAAATCCTTCCCTACAAAAAAACTAACCCCCAAATGCGAAGCGTCTCTGCCGTTAACACTCTGCTAAATCAGAACTGATGCTTTCCATTGTTTACTAGTAAAATCTAAGTCAGCGGCCGAACCTCACATTCAGTAAGTGGGTGGGATGAACATCTTTGGAATCGCACAAGTATTTTGCAATAAAAGTAACTGCAGTTAGTTAAAGTGAAGTTGGTTTACAACCAATTTTTGTTTTAAACAAATTCCTTGGTTTTCTTTTTAAATTATTCTAAAAGCACAAATGCCACAAAGGCACAAAGAAAGACAAAAATAAATCACAAATTCCTGAGGTTATTTATTTTTTCTAATTGAAGATTTTTGGGGGGTAAAGAAAATTATAGGTACTAAATGAATGAGAGGCGATGATTACTTAAAGCTGTTAATGAGATGAAACTGCAGAAAATTTTGGTTGATATATTTTTAATTTTTCCATGAAACCGTTACAACAGAGCCAAATACTCTCGAATTCTGCTATTGCAAAAGTCAGTCACCAAATTCTTTGTAACATATTTCTCGTGACTTAACGCGAGGTTTCGTTGTAGCCTGTGGAGGGCTTTAATCTTGATAAGAATCACTAAAGTTTGTGATGTGGAGGTTTGGCTGCTCAGTTCATGAAACATTTTGTGTGTTTGTGTTTTTTTAAACTTGCTGTGACATGCCTCTCTCCTTCCCCATTCCCATGGGAATTCCTGGTTCACATAAGGCCTCCTTCAGCTGAAGGGCAAGATGATTTGGACCAACGACTGTTTCCATGACAGGCAAGTGATCATCTGACAGAAGATACACTTACAGCACAGAGAGACACCCAAGCCAGACTGCCCCCCACCCCGCCCCAAGATACTATGTTCCACCATAGTAAGGGGCTCCATCCAGAGGCCTAGTTGGGAACTCTAAGCACTCATTCCCAAACAGGGTGGAGCTGACTGAAGCCACCCCATGTACTGAAGGCTGGAGAACTCTATTTAACCCTTTCAAAGTTGCAGCACTTTTCTGTCCCAAAGTAAAACGAGGCCAAACATTTGCACATTTTAGATTCAGTAAAGCAATTGATGATGTTGTCCGATGACTGTTTTTAACCAGTTCAACAATATTCGCAATTGGAAAGGTAGAGAGAGAGATTTTATATTATTATAGAAAGATCTGCAAAGATTCAAGGTTGAAATCTGGACGTTGTCACAATTTTAAAACACAGAAAAAGTTGTTCAGGGGTCAATGGGAATAATTGGCTATTCTCCACCACTCTCCACAACATTTGGTTCATGTTTATTACTTGTCTTATGTAAGTCCCTCATCCCCTTCGCTGCACAATTGGCAGTCGTGCTTTGAGCCACTATGCCAGAAATCTCTGCTACTCCTTGCCTCAATCCCTCTGCCTTGCCCCCTCTTCGCCCATCTTCAAATCACACCTGAAGACTTTCCTCTTCCACTGTGCCTTCGGTAACCTCCTTCCCTTCCTGCATTAACCCACACCACTCTTAAGCGCTCCAAGAAGTTAACTGCATGAAGACCGCTATATAAATTTTGACAATATATTTGGTGACTCAATCCACGGCTGTTTGTGGGATACTGCTGTGCACAATTGGCTACTACACTTTGCCCACAAAAATATACAGTCATTTCATTTTGCAGTGTATTCTGTGCAGTGCCTTGAGACGTCTCAATGAAGTGACAAGGTGCTATATCAAATGCAAGGATTATTATTATTATTACAACAACAAATGCAAGTTGTTGTTGTTCTTCCTCTATGTTCCCCTCTTCATACGACAGCAGTGAATCATCCTGGGGTGTAGAATTATTTAATCTCCATCCAAATATGAAAAAAATCAGAATGCAGAGAATGATTGCCGTTTTATCACTGTCTGTGACAAGAAGAAACCTAGCTGTAGATATCATGAATCACAGAATGCTTCAAGATGCACACAGTCAAAATAGCCCAATGATGTCAAACTTACATTTGGCAGAAAACACCTAAATCACTTATGTTTCTTGTCTGGTGTAGTAGTGTTAATATAATAGTAATCTGAATTACACATGGCGCAGTGCCCAGTGTGTCTGTGTCAGAGAAGAGTAAGACTCACAAAGTTTCCTGAAAACCCAATGATTGTGAATTACTGAAGTGTAAGATGGATAGTCACTGAAGGTTGAAAAGATATCTTTATGGTAGTGCTTGGTATATATCAACAGTTTATTGAACCTCTGTAGACTGCATTGCATTATCTGTCAGTAGATCAATCAGAAATCATGGGCGTTCCTGCCATTAGCCCAATAGAGTATTGGGTGATATCCATCATTGGACCACCAGAAATACACAACCATCACTGTATCGTATCACTTTACAGTATATTCTGTGAAGCGCTTTGAGACGTCTTGAAGACGTGATAAGGCACTCTTTCAAATGCCAACAACAATTGTATTTATATAGTGTCCTTCATGTAGAATAATATCTCTGGAATGCTTCACGGTGACGGGGTTCGATGCCACGAGGAGAAATTTACCATAGGATTGGTTGAAGAGGTATTAAGATAAGATTTCAAGAAGAGGGGTTGATACAGAGAGAAAGAGACACAGATTTACGGAATTTGAAGGCATAATACTCAATCTCACTTCTGACTACAAGCTCAACCTCTGATGAAGCCACAGTGGGGGTGAGGGATGTGTAACAGGCTTGTGTTAGCTAAGTAGATAGGGCAGGCAGAGGAACAATGCTCCAGCAGGTCGAGAGATACAAGGGCGAGAAGGGATTTATATGTGTGAGTGAGAACCTTGAAGTCCATCTAATAGGACTCAGAGACCCAGGCGAGGATTGGGGTGTTGGGTGATTCACTGCATACCTCTGATTACAATAATTTAAATATAGATTAATCTAAGACCACCAAGGACTTGGCATAGCTCAGCATAAAAACACAGCGATATTATAAAAGTATAATAATAATAATCCTTTTATTTGATACAGCGCCTTATCACGTCTTTGAGTCGTCTCAAAGCACTTCATAGAATGTACTGTAAAGTAAATTGACTGTATTTTTTCGGGTGTCATGCAGCAGCCAATTGCGCGCAGCGGTGTCCCACAAACAGTTGTGGATTGAGTGATTAGTATTAAGCTGATAAACAGTCAGCTAGTGTGTCAGTCACTTCCAACTATTGACATGTAAAGGAAATGAAACCCCCCCCAAATACAAGGCCAATAGTTCTGACAACCCAATCTCTTTACCCTCTTCAGCAGTAAGTCTTCAACACGGTTAAGATCTCCAGACCTGGTCACGTGCAACCACGTAAAGAAGAAACGTCCTCCAAAAAATCTTTAGGCTGACCTCCCCCTGAGTCACCCAAGAGGGTAATCCGAGCACTTGATCCAGCCACATTTGAGATTCATCCAAATAATATGAATCGCCTCGATTCGGATTAGTTTAGATTCCTTTTTCCGATTTGGCATTCATTCGGAACAGACAGCAAACATGATTTCCCTTGAGCCTCTTTATACACAGACTCTCACATTAGCACTGTGAACTATGCAATTAGTGTTACTAAATACACCACATACAGTATAAACAACACCATCTAGGGCCTTGCCAATGTCACAGTTCTATGCCAGATTGACTTCAACATGTGCTTTGAGACAAACACAAGTACTTTTTGTGATTCATTTAATAACATACTTTGATTTTCCCGTCTTGTTCATTCCATATTCTGACCGTTATGAAACCTAATCACAAACCTCTATTCCTTGTAGCCCTAAGAATTGAAATGTGCGCTTCCACCAGCTGTTTTTACTGGAGTTGTTGCTTTTGAAAACATTAGGTTAGATGCCTGAAGTACGTTCAATCATAAATTGTGTTCACGGTGGTTTAAAGAATCTTACATTAACACTGGTTTCTCTTCAGTTCCATCAAATCTATCATAATTACTTTGATACATTTTTCTATAATCAAATTATCCTGAAAATCTTAACAGGAGGATAATCTGCTCGGGGGAAGGGATTTTCAACCTCAACACTTCCTTCAAGAAACAGTTGAAAATAATCTGTTTAAAAAGTGTCCAACTTGTGAGATGGTATTTTGCCAAGTCGGAAAACAGCCTCATTAACCAGAGCAGTAAGCCCTAGCCGGCAGTAAATTTTGCAATTGTATTTTTGTGCCAGGATTGGCATGTGGGACCAGGAAGGATGCTGATCCCCACACAGCATGCTGATAGCTGACTGACTGAAGACAGATCTCAGCAGATAGTTTACCTCACTAGATCCAGCCAAAATTTCTGGAGGGAGTCTTGAAATTGAAATGACTCCCGGGCTCCCCACTATCAAGAGCATCGCTTGCCTTTCAATACAGGAGCGCCGCTCAGAATATTTAAATCTGCCTTTTCGTTCTCCAGCAAATTCCTTTGCCGCTTTCTCTTGTGCTTGCGACATTTTCTGAAAATTAATTGACCTTACTATATATTCTGTGAAGCTCTTTCAGAATTCTCAATGATGTGATAAGGCACTATATCAAATGCAAGTATTAATAATATTGTTGTATTACTATTATTATGTGATCAGCAAACCTCCAAACTTCACAACACTTACAAAATTACAATGTTCAAACAGTACTTTTTCTGCCCATTAACATTTCATTTTTTTGAGGTACAAATTTTGCTTACCCATTGCCCTGCTGACTTTGTCAATACTTTGGGTCTGCTAGGACCTCGAGGCAGTTGGAGAGGAGAGAAACTATACTGATTCTCAGTGTTAGAAGGATGAGCTACAAAAGAACCTACTTAATAAATTAGGGATTCTAGGTGCTTTGTAATTTGTGAAGGATGGAGCTGGGGAGACATGTGGGTCCATTGTGCACCTGAAGATATGCAAAAGTGAGAGAGAGATAGAGAGATAGATGGGTTTCATTTGTATCATGAGCTGAAGGGATAAATCCTTATAATAATCCTTGAATTTGATATAACATCTTATCACGTCTTGTAGACGTCTCAAAGCGCTTCACAGAATATACTGTAAAGTGAATTGACTGTATGTTTTGTGGGCGAAACACAGCAGCCAATTGTGCACAGCAGCGTCCCCCAAACAGTTGTGGTTTAAGTGACCACATTTTTATTATTTTATATAAATTCAAATTATTGCAAATCCTTGGTTCTATTTGGAATGAAACATAATGATGACAAAACTGACTAATTTTCATTTACCACTAAAATTTGCGTTTGCTGATTTCTGTTCCTCTTGATGTTTGTAGAGCATGAAGTGAGATGCATATGCATCCTATATTAGCCAACAATATTAATGCCATCTTGTGACCCTAAACACTTACACCCAACTCTACCTTTCCTCCTCTACCCTCAACTCCACGACCCCCGATGTCCTGACAGCTGCCTGTCCGACATCGAGTCCTGGACGAGAGACAACTTTCTTCAGCTCAACGTGCGAAAAACCGAGGCCCTCCTGATTGGCTCACGTCAGCGCCTCCGCACCTCAGGCGCCGACACCATCAGCATCCAAGGCCGCACTCTCCACCTCTCAAAGCCAGTCAGGAACCTCGGCGTTTTGTTCGACCCTGAGCTGTCCTTTCTCCCTCACATCCGCACCACAACTGGCACCGCCTTCCATCACCTCCGGAACATCGCCAGACTACGGCACTACCTCACCCCTCACGCGGCTGAAACCCTGGTTCACGCCTTTGTCACCTCAAGGCTGGACTATGGGAACTCTCTCCTCGCCGGCCTTCCCGCCACCTCCCTCCACACTGCAGGTCATTCAGAACTCTGCAGCTCGTGTACTGTCCCGCACCAGGCTTCGGGACCACATCACTCCCACCCTCGCTCGCCTCCACTGGCTCCCCATCCCCCAGAGGATTGATTTCAAGATCCTCATCCTCACCTACAAGGCCATTCACGGCCTTGCTCCCTCCTACCTCTCCAACCTACTATCCCCCTACCTACCTGCCCGTACCCTCCGTTCCTCTGGCTCCGGTCTGCTCCACGTCCCCCGCCCCAATCGCCCTACCATCGGTGGTCGGGCTTTCAGCCTCTCAGCCCCAAGGCTCTGGAACTCTATCCCCCAGTGCCTTCGCCGCTTCCTCCCTTTCCTCCTTCAAGGCCGGTCTCAAAACCTTTCTCTTTGACCGAGCCTTCAGCTCCCCTCTCGACTCTCTTCCCCCTCCTCGCTCCTTCCCTTCCCTCCCCTCACCCTGACCATTTCCCCCTCCTCGCTCCCTCCCTTCCCTCCCCTCTCGACCATTTCCCCCCTCCTCGCTCCCTCCCTTCCCTCCCCTCACCCTGACCATTTCCCCCCAATGCTCGGGTCATGACCCAACTATGCAGCGCCTTGGGACGTCCTCCTGACGTGAAAGGCGCTTTATAAATGGAATCTTGTTGTTGTTGTTATCCCTAAAACTGGCTACAAGTCTTTGTCATACAAGTATGTGCCTATTAATTATTTAGCTTATTTAAACACAAAGATTTTAATAGCCAGCATTCACATACATGGGAAGCCATTCTGTAAAATTTAGAATCAATAAGCATTTTTTTTAAGAGAATAATATTTTAACTGAAATAAACTTAAACATGAAATACCTGGAAATGTTAACCTGTAAAATTCACCTAAGTAAATCACTTTAACACATAATATTACATCTGAGGGAATATTCTTCAGTGCTAAAAGTGTGTGAAGCAAATTCCCCCCTGTATTAAGTTATATGTACACTGTAGTATTAGCAATCAAAACTCTCTTGGCAAAACAAGTCTAATGCATTGGTGGTGATGTGTATACTCAACTGAGAGCCAAGCCAGTGAGGAGGCACCCTCATGCAATGGAGATTTATACTTAACAGTGCAAGGATTATTAATATTATTATTTATTATCATCAAGTACCTCAGTGAGCGGATTAAGTCGGTAAAATATTACACAGTGGAATTAGAATTTGGGACCATAATGACGGAGATTTAAGAGAGAAAAGGATAATTTTCCCAACAAGTACTTATGGTAGCTGTGCCAGAGTGACATTGTCTTCTGAGTTGAAGGAGAACTATCAATACAACACAATACAATACAAAATTACATTTATATAGCGTCTTTCATATTGGGAGGACATCCCAAGGCACTACACAAATTCTTGGATTGATAGATATCAACATACCAAGGAGGTGTCAGGCATTGCAGGGATTGACCTCCAGGTCACCAGGGGCATCCAGGATTCGGAGGGCTATTGGAGAGGGTTTGGTAGAAACTTAATGACTTAAAAAGAACTAAGATATTGGATTATTACTGTTAAAGTTTTCCACTCCTGAGGCCAGAGATTCCATTTAAACCTAGCCTGCAAAACAAACATTTAAATATTTAAAGATTGTCATTAATTGTGGAAAATTCTTAAAAGTAACTTTATTTTGGAAGGTTTTATTTTAGAGTGGCTTCCAAATTAACACTGAATTGAAGAATTTTCAACAATTCTGTGCAATCTGAAATCTTATGGGTCAAGAAATCCAGGTGAAGTTTTAGGTCTCTGATGTCTATCAAGTGATCCCAGATTCAAAGGACACTTTGTGTTTGTCAGATGTGAATAGAGTCAAACCTAGCTCTGGTCTCCTTCATCCCATTCCCATACATATATATACACACACTCCCACACACAGAAATGTAGGCTCCCAGTGTAATAATTGTCTGAAATCACACACACAAGTGGCCACTTGAGCGAGATATCTAAGGCTAGGGATGTGTAGAATTATTTCCCCAGGAAGAGCTATTGCATAGAGAAGAGAAGATAACTAAAGAAGAATGAGAAAAGTAATAAATACACAATCTTAGTTCAAGTATCTTAATAAACTATGTAAAAAATTATAATCCTTTGCAGGTGCATTTTATTCAGCGCCTGTTCACGTCGCCGAGGTGTCTCAAAATACTTCAAAGGAACATTATTAAGTGTAGTGACTGCATATTTGTAGGCGAACCCAGCATCCAATTTGTACATTGCAATGTCCAATGAACAACCAGGAAGTGATTCACCAATTTTCTCTCGGGGGTGATTGTTTGTTGGACAGGATACTTTTCAAATGGTGTCTTGGAATTTGGTCACTCAGCCCAAGTCTATTTGTGGGACACTGCTATTTTGTGCTGTGTTTCGCCCATACAAAGGTCAATTCACTTTACAGTATACTCTGTGAAGTGCTTTGAGGTGTCTCAATGACATGATAAGGTGCTTTACCAAATGCTAGGATTATTATTATTATTAAATAGTGCCATGTGATCTGTTAACATCCAAAACATTTAACAAGCTAATATCTGCAAAGGATTCTTTTTAGGTTTAAAAATGCAATTGCCCTTTAAATTCTGCTGGCGCATACAGTGATTGTTTCACATACTGGATGTTTTGCAGTCAATCTCTAATTTATGGCAGAAAACGTGTTTTCCTCCTAGATTGTGATTGAGTTAAGTGGGCAAAAACTAAAGCCAATTTCAGGGGATGCAGAATTGCACCGCAGAATCCCATTGCAGAATTTGGATATTTCCTGAAGCTGACATGTTGGTAATCGAAACTGGTTTAGAGGAAAGAACTGGCAGAATGTATATAAATGAAAATGTTTTGACAGCCATCCAACAACAACAAAGCTAACATTTCTCTGCAGTTGCCACCAGGGGTTCACCCACGTGCTTGCTGGTCTTTCAACTAGGGTGGCTTTGAATGCGTTACAAAAAACTATCGGAAACTTTGCTACAAATGCACAAATATTAATCTACAGCCATTTCCTCTCCTTTTAAATATGAATGGTTATTTGTGTTTCCCCCTTTGCATAAATTGGCCTTGGTCACAGGGGCATGCACAGTGTCAGGATTGTCAACAGTCTGCATCAAACAAAAAAGGGCTTTGTGGAGCTCAAAGTGGAGACAAATAAGTGGCTATTACCCCCAGATTTAGCCTGGAGTCAAAGCCATTTCTGTCAACATTACCTTTGTTCTATGTGAAGGAAACAGTGGACTTTTTCAGATGATTCTGCATTGGGGAGGGGAGGGGGATTGGAAAAAAAAACATTTGGACCGTTAAAATGAGAAAAGGCAGAGGTTACAGGAAATAGTGGACATTTTTTGTTGAATTAAGCCATTAGGGTGACGAGAGGAAAGCAAGGAAACCCCCCAAAATACATAGGAAACAGTTGGACACATTTAGGTCAGGAGTGGATGCAAGTGGTGGAACTGAAAGCAATTAACATGAATGCATATTTTTTTTGCCAATAGCCAAGATAACTTTCCCACAATTCTTATTGTATCACAAGACCAGAGTGAGACGTGCGTTTATTTTCTTCCTTCCCGCCCGCCCCAATCTAATTACAACTGCAGGAATGATTTATTGTTAACCAACGCGCTCTGATTAACGCTTTCATATAATTCATCGGTCGTTAAAGTCTTCAAGGACAGCTTCGCTTCAGCTCCATCTGCAATTGCCTCTCCCTGGAGGTTGGCTTCTGTTTTTTAGCCTTTCTTTTATCTCTTTTGAGCCCCCAAAATGCGCTAAAACTGGTCCAGTTCGGTCAATCAAAGACCGATTTTTTTTCTCTGAATGAAGCTCCGTCTCCCAGTGGAAGTCAACCAAGAAATTTATACATCAACTTTTATATTATTGCTATTATTTAAGCAGCCTGGTCATTTTTAAAACAAAATGTATATAAAAATCTTTTGTATATTTTTATATAAGAAATTTTTTTTTAAAAATACAAACAGTGCTTTGCATATATGAAACAATGATGTTTTTTTAAACCCAAACTGATTTTTTGAAGGGGGATCACATATGTATAAATTGCATTAGTTAGTAGTGAAATGGATTGAAACTTATGTAGTGGTGCAAAACTATTACAAGAAAAGTGCATCCGAAGTTACAGGCAACTTTTTATGCCTTTTAAGCTGCAATACCTTTGGGATAATATTGCTTTGATGCAATCCTGCAAATGAATAGCAATGTACATAGTGTGTGGTGAAGCTATTGTATTTAGGTTTTGTTGCAATAGCATTTAACGGAGAGAAAGAGAAACAAAAAGTCAGATAAAGTGAATTGGTTGTTTTATTTAAGTCACTGACTTTAAAAGTTTTTGTTTTTAAATGAATTTTAATAACAAGACCTGGGTTGGTGCGCGCGCGTATGTTTGAGTGTGTGGTGGAGAGGGGAGGGGAGGGTGGACACACAACAGCGACAGTTGTTGTAAGAGGTGAAAGGCAGGTCTCCTCAAACAGTGACAAATGTGGGTCAGTCATGATCATGAACATAACTCTCACTGCCCAGCTAGGGCTAGGGAGTACAGATGTAACTAGAAACCCACACAGCTGTTTTCGTTTTGCTTTCTCTTCCCTCCCTCCCTCTGACCCACCCACCCTCTCCTGCAGTGCAGTGTCTGTATGGTATTTGATGGAGAACTGAGGGAGAGTTCAGGCGCGGATCGTGGGCGGTGCGGTCCTGACTGTGACTGAGCCAGGGTGGCTTTGTGTGTTATTGCAGATTGTGTGCTCCGTTGGCAAAGGTAGTGAATTATTCCCCGCAACGTATTCCCACAAGGTGTCCCTCGCTGGCTGAACCCAGGGTTGGTTTGATCCGCATGTTAAAAAATAATAATAATAAATTGGTCACTTCTATCCACCACTATTTGTGGGACGCTGCTGTGCACAATTGGCTGTCCGTTTCGCCCACAATAATACGCAGTCAATTCACTTTACAGTGTATTCTGTGAAGCGCCTTTAGACATCTCGGAGACGTGATAAGGCGCGATATCAAATGCAATGATTATTATTATTTGACATAAGATGCAAAATAGGCAGACCACCACACCCCAGAGAGATAGAGATAGAGGAAGTGGTGGGTGGTTGGGATCAGAGAGAGAGATAACAACTGAAAATATTGAACAAAAATATAATAATAATTCTTGTGTTTTGATATAGCACCTTGTCACATCATTGAGCAACAACAACAACAAATTACATTTGTATAGTGCCTTTCACATCTGGAGGACGTCCCAATCAGGGATTTGGAACTGAGCTGGGCGTTGGGATCAGGGGGGGTGGAGGGCCGTGAGAGTAGGAGCGTGACCGACAGCGCGGGAGAAGAGAAGGGGCTTGAGATGGGCCTTGGAGGCGGCAAGGCAAAGCACTGCACAGAATGCGCTGTAAAGTGAATTGACTGTGTATTTTGCGTGAAACAAAAAACTAGAAATAGCATGTCCAAACCAAAATAAAACAAGAAAGATCGATGCTTTTTGGGGGGTTGTCACTTTTGGAGTGAGTTCACTTGGAGGAAGTCACACCCGAGAAAACAAAGATTATTAAGGAAGAAGTTTAAAAAGTTTAAAACCACTAGCTTTATACGTGAAGAGGCAGCTAATGGGCGATTTAATGCTGTGTTTATGGTGCTGGGAATGAAGCGCCTTTCATTGCCAAACAGCAGGACCATGCAGAGCTGGGAACCTGATTTATACTTCCCATTACACAGCATGTTCAATCTGGTCTCAAGGAAAACAAACACCCCCTTTTTTTGGTGTTTTCCACATGTGAAGATTCATGCGACCTTTCCACGCTGAAGCCAGTTGCGTGTTTGTGTGTGTTTGTGTGTGTATGTTTGTTTTTTATTAAGAAGTTATTTAAGAGCCGCTTATGTCCATTCGCTTTTAAATAACATTAGGGATACTGGTGTTTCATAACGCTTTCCACTTAATAATTAGCAAAACCAACGTGCTAAGAAAACACAACAAATTTCAGCTCATAGTGCCCTCTGGTTTGTGCAATAAGTGGCCTGGGAGTTGAATGGATAGGTGGGAGGGGATGAGGGTGGGAGGGGGTGGGGGTGGGAGTGTGGGGATGGGGCGTCCAGAAGAGAGAGAATTTAATTTAATTCATTAATGCACACCCACATGTTTTTTTAAGACTGGCTATTCGCTTCATAGCTGTTTGTGGGGCATTGCTATACGCAAATTGGCTGCCGCATTTGCCCACAAATACACTTTACAATAAAATCTTGTAAAGTCTATGAGGCATCTGGACGCCATGATAAAGGAGCCATCACAAATGCAAAGATTATTGTAGGATTATTATTTATACTGTAGAGGCTGAGAATTGAACTGCTCCTCACACCCACTCCTCATGTGATGCCAGTGCGATAACTGCTCTCTCAGTTCCCATTCACTACCAATGCATTTATTACCAAAGATGCAGCCTACACAGATTCTGAAATCATGGAAATATGTTAAAGGACTATACAGAATGCTCCCTCCCTCCCCTTGCATTTATATAGCATCCTCCACTATAGTGTCTTGGAGTACTCATTGACAGTGCCTTTGCCCTGCTCACCCTATCTCACTCCCTCCCCCAATCCACTCAGCTCCAAATTCAGTTTTGGTGCCCAGCCAGCATTGTCAAGAGCTTTGGGATGTCCTTCCCATCTGTAAATTATATTGCAATTTTAAATTGTATTTGGTTGATGCACTGTAAAATTACATTCTCTTGATTCTGTAACATCTGGAGCAGGGTTAGGACTATTATAATTGGCTTCAGTATTGTGTAGCTGGTAGGAAAAAAATGAACTACTTATTTTGCTAGCCACACACCTTGCAGGGTGACAGATAAAGATAGCCATTGACATAGGTAAGGAGTCTTTAATCACCTGTAGCTCAGTGGTTAGAGCACTCACCTCACAAGCGAGAGAACCTGGGTTCGATTCCCAGCCAGGGCAAAATCTTAGGCAAGTGTCCTTGCTCCACATTCCTGTTTACCTAGCAGGAAGTAGGAACCCAGATCGCTTTCCAGGGATAATAATCCCTTAAAAAAAATTGGTCACTTGATTGATCAGTGTTGTGGGACACTGCTGTGTACTGCCAAGTATTGCCCACAAAATAAACAGTCAATTCACTTTACAGTATATCCTGTGAAGCGCTTTGAGACATCTCGAAGATGTGATGAGGCGCTATATCAAATGCAAGGATTATCATTATTATTAATACCCAGGCCTTAAGTCACTACCATTGGAACAAGACGAGAGATGTGGGGAGAACTAATTGCAAGGGAAGAAGTAACAACTATTCTTACTTAAACATGCAGGATATTAAAAGATGCTGAAATGGTTGTGTTACTATCACAATCACTTTGGATTTTCTGGACTAATAATAGAAATTAAGAGGGTGGTCGTGGACATGTGATAATTTTCGCATTTTGTTTGATGATCAGTAAAATTCAGTTCAAGTTGTGTTCAAATGGCCTTTGGTTGAAGGGATACTTTGTCTTTAGTGATGCAGTAGATGTATTTTTAACATACAAAGAGGCATGTGTTTCAATCAGAGTTGTATGGAAGCTCTGAATTAATGGAGGTTCGTGCACATTAAATATGACACAAGTGTTTACACAGTATTGAAGATGACTGGGCAATGTTCCAAGAACACTATACCCCATGACTAGAACCTCGCACTTAAAAATCCAGCCTGCATAAATCACTCAAATGCATGGGAGAGTGGCAGCATGTCTCCTTTTAAAGTGTACCGTCTTGTGTCCATTTCAGTGGGGGGAAAAAAGAAAAACACACTTATGCAAATGAAAAAGCAGAGAGCTTATTGAGTGCTCGCCGTGTCACATGGCTACATAACAAACTCATCAATGACAAATCTATTCTGAAAGTACGCCCTGCATATGGAGATTCAGTCGTGGTTAGACAAACAATAATATCACTTAAAGTGAAATGCTTACTAGAATTACATGAGGCAGGACCTGATGCTGGGCGCATAAAGAACCCGCTCGATCCACTTTTTTGTTGAGAAAAGTCAAGCCAGCACACAACTGTTGAAGTCAAACAACAATGTAACTTTATATTTAAACCCTTTTAAATGTGATTCCAAGAGGGGTGGGGGTGTTTCTTTATTATAATAACTAATAAAAATAGTTATTTATGGTCAGTTTAGTAACCTCCCCTGCATGTCATAGCACAGAGCCATACAACAACTACAATAAATTACATTTGTATAGCGTCTTTTACATCGGGAGGACGTCCCAAACTGGACAATGAAGGGTTTGGACCGAGCTGCGAGTTGGGATCAGAGGGAGGGGGGGGAGTGAAGAGAAGGGGGCTGTGAAGGGAAGGGGGCTGTGAAGGGAAAGGAGTGTGAGGGGAGGGGTGTTTTGAAGGGAGGAGGAGTGTGGAGGAGGGAAGATGACTGAAGGCACAATCGAAAAGGAAGGGATTCACATTGTATCCGTGGGCCTCCATCTGTGGGTTTGTTTGAGGATTTCTGTGCTGGACAATCAGACAGAGTACCATTCCCCTTTCTTATCTAGTAATCCCTTCAGGTATGTGCATGTGTAATATGTGGGTGAGGACAGAAAGGGGGACTTTGTGTGTGATTTTCTCCCCACTCACATACACAAACACTCCCATGTCGAATTTTCTGTTCACAACTAGGGCCTGAAATTCCACCTGGACGCAGACTATAAAAAGACCATGTCATTTAGGAACTGAGGAAAATTCTTAAATCCAGTCTTAACTTTCAGTATTTTTTTTAAAAAAAGTTCTCCAAATAAAGACTTTTTATTCGATTTCTTTTAGGAAATAATATTTTGGGATACAGTATATAATTTGGGTAACATGTGCACGCGACTGGTGGAAGGCAAACTGATGGATCTTGGTCTTTTGTCTAGCAATTCTTATGTTCTTATGTAAGCCCAAATGTATGGATTTTCCACAATTCTGCACAATCTTAAATTTTGAGACAAAGTGGTCTTATAGGCAAAGACTGCATGGAATTGCAGGCATTTAATGCCTACAAGTGAATAAAATGCACTCGGTAAAGACACTGGAGAGGTACTGCTGTCTCGGGATCTGTACCCAAACTAAAAGCCATTATTATTATTATTGTTATATAAAAGCCACTGAGACAGCTTTAAAAAAAATGGGCTGTAAAACTCATGTATGCTTTGTATTAGAAATATTGTTGGTCTCCTTGGATGTAACATGCTGGGATGTGCCTTTGAATGCAAGTCACTGTTGTTTAAAGCTATGTTGAGCAGCCACCGTTTTGAGGGGGAACCGGTTCAGTTTCAGTTTTTGATCTATCATAATTAGCTGAGCAAAAAATATTAACGTTCTCATCATTCAATGGCACTAATGAAGCAGCTGAAAGCATATGTATATCAGGTTTTACTGTGCTACTGGCTGAATCATCGGAGCCAAACAATTCCTGGCAGAGCAAACCCCTTGGAATATACATGGCCTCACATTTATTATTGCCTAATTGTACTTGTAACAGAATACACCAAACATCATTTTCACCCATCTGGATATATGTAGCCTGCTATAAAGGAAGTAAACATTATCAACTAATGAAACTTTTACATCCCATTTATCAGCTAATGTACATTAAATGAAACAAAGGAACTCATTATGCTGTTTAGATGTAAGGGAACATACAAAACCTTTAATGGATACAGTTTGCCTCCTGTACAAAATATCTAATCCTGGTCTCATTTAGAATGGTACTTAATGCAAACGTCATCAATACATCAAGCATTTTTTTTCTTTCCAAAGGGCCTAATTACCATAAAGAATGTCTTGCTGGTGTATCCAATCATCAATCAAATGCAATGGGGAATGATTGGAGTGCCACAACCCTCAGTGTCTCTGTTGCACAGCAACAGCCAACGTGTATTGTAGGATATATGGAACAGTCAGGCACTCGAACAAGCAATACAGCTCAGAACAGGCATCTCGTCTTGACTGTGGTTTGCAACTTAATATGGCCTAGCACCTCAAAAATAAAAGCTGCCTGGTTACCTTGAGTTCTGTAGCATATTGGTTAGAGCACTCATCTCGTAAGCAAGAGGATCTGGATTTGATTCCCGGGCAGGGCGAAGCGTTAGGCAAGTTTCCTTACTCCACACACCTCTACTTACCTAGCAGTACTTCGAGACCTCTCAAAGACGTGATAAGGCACAATATCAAATGCAAGGATTATTTTAGCACAAAGCTGGCACTGTATCTGCAGATATGTTTTAGCAGCATTTATCTTAAATGAGGAGGAAGTAAAGGCAACACACACAAAATAAATAGGAAACATTAAAAAGCACCAAGGTGATAGGCAAGTAAAACAGGCCACCAGAGCAGCCATTGTAATAAGTAACTACAAGGGTTTCAAAGGAACTAGAAACAAGGTAATTGCTTTGAAGGATGGGTAATAATAGTAATAATAATCCTTGTATTTGGTATAGCGCTTTATCGTGTCATCAACGAGTCTCAAAGCACTTCACAGAATATACTGTAAAGGGAATTGACTGTATATTAGGCTTGTGGAGCAATGGTCCAATGATCTATTCTTGACTGAAATGCTCATGCATTTAGCAATTGTTTTCTTTTGACTGGAAACGGTGAAAGAGACTTGCGGTCTAATATTTTACATGAGGGCATTAAACCTATTGCAATGTTTTCAAACACAATGTCTATCACTCTAAACTCTTGGTAAATATAAAAAAGGCTTGCCAAACTCTTTTCAGGAAAAATGAGGGCCCATTTGATTGCAGCGACTTTGACTGACCTAAAGCTATATCCATTGGGGTGATCAAATGGAAAGGCTTCTAGGATACAATGCTAGGCCTGTGTACTTCTGGGTATGGTTAGGAACATAGGAACTGGAGTAGGCCAATTAGCCATTCTATTAGATCATGGCTGATCTCTACCTCAACTCAAATTACCAGCCTTTGCCCCATATCCATTGATACCTAACAAATGTCTATCCACCTCAGTATTGAAAATGTGAATGGATCCACAATCTATTGGGGGAGAGATTTCTAGATTACCACCTCTGCGTGAAAAAGGGTGCATCAATGAGCCCCAGTTAGTTCTATATGTTTTCTAATGATAAATAACAATGAATAATAATAATTCTTGCATTTGATCTTGTGATTTTTCATGTCGCGAGAACCTCTCAAAGCACTTCACAGGATTTACTGGAAAGTGTAGTGACTGTCTATTTTATAGGTGACCCCACTTGCACAGAGTTCTGCCTGAACTGCAGTAAGAATTAAATGCATGATACACACCTTCTGAATGTACATCTGTTATGTTTCATCAGAATGAACAGCTAAAGCCAGTTCTTTCCATCCATCATCCATCATATAGAGAATAATGGACACTTCAATTTGATGGTAAGAGTCATATTCTAATTACAAGGTTCAAATTATAAACCATTATAGTGAAGCTCAATTATGTGCAACTGCTATCTGAATCCAGAGACAAATGAACTGGGGTGAAAGAATTCACTGGTTGCTGGGGACGTAATTGATTATTGTGCACGTTAATGCATTAAGCTTATGGGCTGCCATGTACTTTTATTGCTTGTAAAGGGCCCAGTCAGTACATGTTAGGAACAACAGCAACAACAATAAATTGCACTTGTATACACCCTTTACGTCGGAAAGACGTCACAGGGCGCTGGACAATCAGGGGTTTTTGGACCCGAGATGGGAGTTGGGGTCAGGAGGGGTGGAGGGCAGGGGATGGCTAAAGGCATGATCGAAGAGGAACTTTAAACTAGACTTGAAGGAGGTAAGAGAGGTGCTGAGGCGGAGGGTTTGCAGGATAGAGTTCCAGATTGAACGTACATGTGAGATTGAAAAGGAAGTCGAATGAGATATTAATGGCACATATTGTACTGTCAAAGAGGTGACTGATGAGCTCTCGCTTCATGATGGAAGATACAAAATGTTGACGAGAGCAACAGGACTAGAAACTATTCCAGGAGCAGGAAGACAAATCTCAATAATGCAGACCTATGGATATTGTTTTAAATCTAGAAGTCACTGGGAACACTCAGCAGGTCAAGAGCAGCTATGGAGAGAGGAAAGCAAGTTAAAAATTTCAGGACGATGACCAAAGTTCGATGGTTCCAAAGCTCATCGACTTGAAATGTTAATTCGCTTTCCTCTCTCCATAGATGCTGCCTGACCTGCTGCGTTCTCCCTTCGTGTTTAAATCTATTTCTAAATCAGAAGAAACCAGCGAATGGTGCTGATCTCCTAACCTCAGTCAGAAAATGTCCACCATCTGAAATATGTAGAGAAATGCATGGAGTTGCTTAAAACAGACAGAGTAGGTTGGGCAGCATGTGTGTGTGTGTGTTGGGCGGAGATGCACCATACTCAAGAAAACAGGTACAAACTGAAGGGAGAGAGCATGTTCCCTCAACGATCCAACCATTTAGGCTGAAGCAGTTGTGGTGTCATTGAATTTTGTGGTGCGAACCCCATAGAGGGCGCTACTATTCCGACATTTCTTGTGTTAAAGCCTTGACATGATTGAGGCAACTTGAGCAGAATAGGCTGTCCCTGTGCCAGTTCTTTGAATCTACACAATGCATGATTTAGGTAAGGCTTATTCCTTAATTTAAAATCATTTCCCTCAAACGCTATGAACTTTTAAAAAAAGGGAACTTTCATAGAGATGGATGCCCTATCACTTTACAAGCCATTGGACAGAAGTGCACTTTGTTGCAGCCAACAGTCATCTATGCCCAGAGGAAACGAGGCAACCACACTATGAATCTCCTACACAGCAACGCAGCTCTCTTTCGGAATACCCCCCACCCTCTCTCTCTCTCTCCTCTCTCTGTGTGAATGTGAATGGTCACATAGAGTGCTTTAAAGAGGCATGTAAGCTTGCAAATGCATAGCACAAGTCAAGTAAACGTCCCTCAGGAGTAGACACTGGGCCAGAATGTACAAGAGATCATTAGAGAGATTAGATTAATGAGGGCGGGAAGAGAATAGTTTTAGCGAATTAAAAGGCTATTCAAAAGATTCCATGAGGCTTTGGGGGGTGGGGGGGTTAGAGAAATGATAGTACAGGGTATGAGGACATCTGTTATTGTAATATACTGTCCAAATGGGGGCCTGCTTTCCATATACTCCTCTTTGTCACTAGTTAGCTGGTTAGCCGCTCAGCTATTGAATGATGTGTTTTTCCCAAGCCCCATATGTGCTAATTCAGAGTTACGACTGCACACCAGCAGACACATTTGGGATAGAGCTGCTCTTTACAACATGGCTTATTTGTGTGGATGGCTCTGCACTTACATCCCCCCCTTTTTGTTCCCTACTCATCCGCTTTCCTTCATGAGCCTCCCACCATGTCCACCATCTATCACGTGTAACATTTATTTATATCCTACAAATACACGGTCCCTGCACTCTGCAGGAAACTGTGACTCAGGTTAGAGACATTTAACCTTGATAAGGCTCTATATCAAGTGCAAAGATTATTATATTATCTAACATTAATATGAGTACTTTAACCATCTAAATGGGCAGTTGGGAGTTATGTACAATATGGTGTGGCATGTTGTCTCTCCCATTTGTATTTCACACACAAAATATACTCCCATTTCGCCCACAAAATATCCAGTCAATTCACTTTACAGAATATTCTGTAAAATGCTTAGTGATGTTCTCAACTACGTGATACAACTTTATATCAAATGCAAGTATTATTATTATCTTGATTATTATTTGCTCGGTCTTGTGGTTTCTGACAATTGTGTTGAGTCGGTTTGTGTTATATGCTGCCCTGCAATGTTTAATTCTTTGCTTTCTGTGCATCAGAAATATCGTATGATTAAAATAATCTGGGTGGTTGTCGGTATGGGGTGGGGGGAAGAATTCAGTGCAATGTAGACTGTAAACAGACGCAGTCCTGCGTGTGCAAAGACTCACGTTGAAAAATTAGGCTGTGACGTTATATTTGAATAATTATGCTGCAAATAACAATTTGTAATCAGTTTCTCCTGTATTTTGCAATTAACACTCGCTCTTGATTCATTGTCACAATCCTTTGACAATCGTAATAATAATTTGGTCACTGAATCCTGCCTGTTTGTGAGACACTGCTGTGCACAATTGGCTGCCGTGTTTTGCCCACAATATACACAGTCAATTCACTTTACTTTATTCTGTGAAGCGCTTTGAGACGTCTGAACGACATGATAAGGGCAACGACATCAAATGCATGGATTGCAACCATGATTTTTAATAGAATATAAAACCACTGGATCCTCACTGGCTGACATGCCAGGTTACCTTCACATGAACAAGGGTTTGCAGTGTATACACTGCCCTGGCAACACAGCACACCTTGTTTCTGCAACTGGAGTTCATTTAACCAAAAACAGCTTGCGGGGTAATTGTTTAATCTCTGACAAATAACCCTTCATCAGTTACTGCTGAAACAGACCACGAACCCTCCACTTCGGAAGCAGATTGAACAGAAAGCAAAGCAGAAGCCTCCCTAAGGAGAAAGTGGGCTTACAGTGGGTGTAAAGGGGGAAACCTTGAAATCGACATGTACACCCACAGGGGCTTTAATCTGCAGAAATACATTCATTCATTCATTCGTCGCACTGAAATGCATAGCCACACGGTTAACAGCTACATCATCTCCCAGGGAGGCTAAATGTATTCTGTTCCAAAAGCAAGGGCTGGAAAAGAAGATTGTTATACTCAACAAACTAATAACTTGTGTGTTCTGCACTTGAGCTTTGACACTAAATGCAGGTGAACCTCGCAGGACTATCTATTAAGAATGAGCCGCCAGTCTTTTTTTCTGCGATTTTCTTATATATATATCTATATAATCTGCAAACAAATAAGTGTTCACAGATTTTACACCACTGAACCTCCAAGGCTACAATAATGAAACTAAAATAATATTTATTTTAAGCAGCGACTTAACTAACCCGTCTCACTTTTCTTTTGCAACCTGTGCAACCCATCGCGTCTGCTTTAAAGGGCTTTCTTTCCTTCTTTCTTTCTGTCTGTCTGTCTGTCTATATGTATGTATGTATTTACTCAGCCTGCGAATTGCAGTATTAAATATTCCGTAGAAGGTGAACCAGGGGTGTGTGTGTGTGTGTGGAGAAGGAGAGACACATCTTAATTAACTTGAGATTGGAAGTTAGATTGAGAAAACCACAGCTCCAGTCAATGGATAGTTTTGTCTAACATTTGATATAGTGTCTAACCATCTCAAAGCTCTACACAAGGGGAGTGAGCTGGCTTTAATATATTTCTATTTTATTTTATAGGCAAAAGGAAATACCACAGTGTGTTTATTGTTTGGTGTTGGGATGTTGGGGGGGTGGGGGGAGAGATTGGAGATCTCAGCAAAGACACAAAGTAAAACTTCATCAATAGATGAGAAAGAGCATTTTACACTTTATTATTGCATTATTACAGCAATGTTTCATTTGAGCTGCAACGTGTTTATTACTTGCTGGTCAACGTTGCAAAGGATTGTGTGTTTTTTTCCTGCATATTTCTGATGTTTCGATGTGGATCACAGGTCGGCGAGAGCTCCCGTGGGCTCAGTGATTACATATTGTGGGTCTCTGTACAGCAGACACGGTTATTGTAAATCCACCACATTCCCATAGGATCCTCAAACCGTTTATAAAATCGCATTTAATGCAACTCCAGGGACCCTATAGGATGTGCGCTACGGTAATAAGATCTTAAGTGGAATTTGAACGTTTCTTCCACTTGCCCTTTGAAGCATCTTTGGGGAATAATCAGTCTTTCCCTCTTCTCTCTTTCTCCCTCCTCAACCCAACCAAATATTTTAACTGTATTACTTTTACAAGGTTTCTGTTTATACCCACACATTTAACATTTTCCTCACAATTCCCTGACAAATTGTCACAAATGTATATAACTTTTAGGCAAGTTGATCTGTACCGTCCAAAGAATTGATCCATCTCTGAACCAGGACTCAAATTACCACTATTATTGCTAATAATAATAATCATCAAAAACAACAACTTGAATTTATATAGCACCCTCCCACAGGGTAGCTTCCCTGAGCACTTAAATCCTTGCATTTGATATAGCACCTTATCACCTGTTGAGACATCTCAAAGCACTTCACAGAATGTACTATACTGTGAATTTTACTGTATATGTTTTCTGGGCAAAATATCTTTCTGGGTGTCTGGACTGACTGCTTTCTTTTAATGAGTGATCGTAACACACCTAGCTGCGAAAAACGGTTAAGTCCGCAGTCGTTTTTAATTCCATAATTTTTTTCTTCCGTTAATATTCAATATATTTATGCAATAAATAATATTAAAGATGATTTGAGTTCACCTTGCCCAGAAACTGCGGGCATTTCATTTAGTTCTAAGGTTGAAGTGTTTACGATGTCCGATTAATTTCTACAAAGCACACTGTCAAATATTGCAGAGCAGGGCTGCTAATGTCACAGAGGTTTTTAAGATCTCTTATCAGTTAAGGTCAAATGCTACTTGCAATTTTATAGATTCTTTCTCTCTATCCAACCCACCACTTCCACTTATTCTCGATGCTGTGTTGGTACTGATTCAGCAGTCTCATACTTGCTCGTACTCATAGCCCTTTGCAAGCGATGTAATCAGGGTTGTTTGAGGTTAGATAGGGAAACGTGTACCAGAAAATGACCATAACTTCTTGCTCATTAAACAAAATTTATATAGTGCCCTTTGTTCCCATTATAATTGTCAATTTAAATAACTTAATTGTACAGATTTGCATCTCAAACCCCCTTTTTTTTCTCGAATTGTGGCATTGGACCTTTAACATCTATCTTGATTTAACATCTCATCCAAAGGACGCACTACCAACATTGCAGTACATCTCCAGCACTGCATTGGAATGTCAACCTTGATTACATGAATTCAAATTTCCGATGTGGGGCTTGAACCCACAACCTGATTCAGAAGCGATAATGCCACCAAGTGACCCAGGCTGACATCTTGAATTTATCGCTGTCCCTTTTTCTATTCAATACCAATTTAATTCCTCTATTCACTTCACTTCAATCAAATTGGTCGATGCTTCTATTATTCAATTGTTTTGCAACCCCGATAAGGCTGTGTTTTGTTTTAAATAGACACAGAAGTTGCTGGGAACACACAGCAGGTCAGACAGCATCTATGGAGAGAGGAAAGTGAGTTAACATTTCAAGTCGATGACCTTTCGTCAGCTTTATTTTGTTGGTTTTCTACCGTACTGATTGTTATTAACCAAAACATGGTAATATACATAAAGCAAACGCAGGCACTGATAGTCCATCTGCCTTGCTATAGTTTGTTACATTTCTCCGTTCTAATTATAGTAAGATAGCTATAGCTCCCCGATTATTTCAGCCACGACCTACCTAATCATTACCACAGGATCTGATCTGCTGAGCGAGATTTGCCTTTCCTGAAGGCTTTTTAAGTGAAATCTCAGCTCTCACCTTGAACCTATCTTGGTGTTGTATTATACCGTAGGGTCAAGTTTAGTGGCTAAAAAAAACAGTGGAATAGACAGGCATTCTATTGTAACTGAAGTATATCCAATTTGAATTGATCATTTCGCCCACAAAATACACAGTCAATCCACTTTATAATATATTGTATCTCAATGATGTGATAAAATGCTACATTGAAAGCATGATATTATCATCATATCGTGGTGCAGGAAATGGTTGACAAACTGGCAAATACATTGAATGCATTTCCTGTGACGAACAAGTCACCGAATCTCTATATTTCCAACGTCCACATCAAATCCAAATTAAATCGAAATATGCTGCTGGCGCACAGTACAACAACAACAACTTGCATTTATATAGTGCCCTTTACGCCTGGTAGCATCCCGGAGTGCTTAACAGCAGTGAAGTCTGACCCCGATTGCAGCCATAATTCCTATGTTCCTATGCTCAGAGGGTAGTGAATTTCTGGAATTCTCTACCCCAGGGGCTGTGGATGCTCAGTCCTTGAACGTATTCAAGACTGAGGTTGATAGATTTCTAAAGGATAGAGGGATCAACGGATATGGGGGGGCGAGTGAATGGAATTAGGTTAGAAGATCAGTCATGATCTTATTAATTGGCGGGCAGGCTCGAGGGGCCGAATGGCATATTCCTGCGCCTACATCTTATGGTCTTACGGCCAATCCAAGACTGTTTGTGGGACGCTGCTGTGCACAATTCGCTGCCGCGTTTCGCCCACAAATATACAGTCAATTCACTTTACAGTATATTCTGTAAAGCGCTTTGCGACGTCTAGAAGTTGTGAAGAGCACTAGATCAAAAGCAAGGATTATTATTATAAACTCAACCTTGACCACCTACACCACTACATGTTGTGCAGAGGAGTCTGCTTTCATATTCCTTATGCAATTTTTATTCGGTTTTTTTTCTATAAAGTGATCGAGTCAAGGTAACTTTAGTGGTAACGTGTTATTGAACTTGATTGCTTCTGGGAAATTCAATCAGCCGATCTCTGTAAGCCTTTCCTTGTTACTAAGCATTCATAATTAGGAGAGAAGAGGCTTTCTCTGTGTTTCTCACCTTATATGGCCGCCACGCTGAGTAGCTTGGAAACATAGGGACACTTTTTACACTGTGGGTCCGGTGTAATTTTCCAGTGAACGGCCTCTCATGTGAAGAGGGGGGGAGGGGTGGGTCAGTGGATGGATAGTGCGCAATAAAAGCATGATTGCATGATGCTCGACATGAACAAAAGAGGCCCCAACATTGTGCTTACAAGAGCACAATGAATTTGCATTGGGGACAACAATGTATTTATTTGAACGTTATCAGTCTGGTGGAGAGTGCACTCGGAGGCTTCGCGTGAGAGGAAAGGAGTACACAAAGGGGGTGGAACTGTTAGTGAAACGATCGCCCTCTAGTCAAGGTCAAGAGCTGAAATTTCAAGTGCCTGAGAACACAGCTTCTGCCATTATTCACCCGCTTTGAAACACGCAGGAAGGTTCTTTGTAAAAGTGTCAAAGCCACGCTGTTCTTGATTATATTGATTGAGATATACCCCCAGTATTCAGTCTCCCACACAAGGCTTAACATAATAACAATCCTTGCATTTGATACAGTACCTTATCACGTCATCAAGACGTCTCAAAGTGCTTCACAGGAAACACTGTAAAGTGTAGCGACTATGTATTTTGTGGACAAATGCAGCAGCCAATGTGCACACAATAATGTCCCATAAACAGCCATGGAGTGAGTGAACAATTTTATTTGGGGATTGTTGACCAGGACACTGGGAGAGAGAAACTTGCTTCTCTTTTTGAATAGCCATGGGATCTTTAATGCTCACCAAAATAGACAAACTCTGACAAAACAGTGAATTCCATTGCAACACTACCTTATCATTCTTGACGTATAAAGTGCTTTTTAGCATTAAAAATGGTCAGGATGTCCAATTGGATATTTGGATGGTTTTTCAAATTGAAACGTGCTCCTTTACACTGATGGAAGCACATTCCAAAGCTTTGCTTCTCTGTGGATTTCATATCGTATGGAGACAACTGTCAAACCTAATTTAACTAAAATCAGTCATGTCTATCAAAGGTTCATCATTGTTTTCTCGGAGAGCTGGGAGATTACATTGGGAATTGATTTGCGATTCGTTTTGGAATTTGTCTAAAATCTGGAAGTTTTCTTCCCGATTAATGTAGTTTGATGGCAGGAAATACTTTGAAACACTTGACGGGCACATCTTGAAGTCCTCTCGAAATCTATACTGCAAAGGGAAGTGGATCCCTGATATTGTTTTACTCAAAGGCAGTGGTATGCTGGTGCTTTATAAAGAAGCAATATTGCCATTTTACAAATGTGCCTTTTGTCCCATCCTTTCATAAATGCAGTAAAATATACATTGTACATGAAACCTTGTCAAAGTAGTCACGGTAGAGAAATTGGCCTCAGATGCTGTTTCAAAATAATTGAAATAAAATCTCTTATTTACACGGTACATATATTTCTTTTTTAAAAACATGCAATGAATGCCTTACAAAGAAAAGTAAATGTTCACCAACATATAGCGTGATAGAGATTAATCCTAATTGTACCTTTTTAAGAAATTTCAGGAAAACAAATGCAAGCCATGATTTCAGAATTACATTAAAGCACTCAAAAACATAACTTTATTCTGTTTAAACATGATTGGATTAGAACATCAATTTAAAAAAAAAATTTCTATGTCTTTTAATTATAATTATATAAATAAACTTGTGAATGTGGCTATTTATATCAGAGAATTCATCTGTCCAGTGCAATCGAAAAAAATTACAGGTTTCTTTAATAACTTTATTGTGATTGTAACAATAAAATATTTTATTATTACAATTTATAAAAAATGTTACCCCCAAGCACTCTGGGACACTACCCTGTGTGAGGGGCGCTATATAAATGCAAGTTGTTGCTTTTATTATTATAATTCTTGCATTTTATATAGTGTTTTAATGTGGGGAGGACAACGCAAAGTGCTTCACAGGATTTACTGTAAGATGTAGCGACTATGTATTTTTGTACATGAACACGGCAGCCAATTTAATAATAATATTAATCCTTGCATTTGATATAGCGCTTTTCATGTCGGGAGGACGCCCCAAAGCGCTTCACAGAATATACTGTAAAGTGAATTGACTACATTTGTGGGCAAACGCGGCAGCCAATTGCGCAAAGCAATGTCCCACAAACAGTCGTGGATTGAAAATGACCAATTTATTATTGTTTTTGGTTTGTTTTTTTGGAGGGATTATTATTAGGCTCTGTGTGGATTAAAACGTGCCCAAGGTTTTGCCCTGTCTGGAATTGAACCCAGTCTCTCGCTTGCATAAGAATGACAAATAGTCCTTAAGTTAATGATCAATTTTATCAGGGGACTGTTGTCTACCACACAGAAGGAATTAAGACAAGGAAAGTGTTAAGGAACACCACAAATTTTATATGTGTAAATTCACACCTAACCTGATGGTGTGCACATCAATTAATCTCTATTTTTCTTTAAGAAACAAATCACAAGTGATATAGTTACAATGGGTACACCCTCATTACAAGGCTGAATTTTGTGTTTTGGATCATTCCAGGTATGCTACAGTTTGGTGTTGATTTGACATCGTTTTTTTTAGAGAAAAATTGTAATTGATTTCATTTTGAAATCTTCCTAGGAAACAAAGCACGGTCATTGTTTATTCCAAAGAACCCAGATATTTGTAAGTGCTTATATCTTTCTTGTTAGTTCTTACAAATATTATCTAATGTATGACTGAAGCAAAATTCTTGAAGGTTTAAGGTTCGCGAACAGCAATTGAAAGAGAATTTGAGAATTGAAGGAGGAGGGAGACATTTACCTGTCAAAAGCTTTGCTGCTATCAATCATTATATTGCCTAAAGGAACATATTGTTAAAAAGTCCTCCATCATATGGTAAACTGCTTCTACTTTTCTGTTTTGGCAGTAACAGGACAGTCTATAAATTATCACTTCATGCTCTATGTAGCATGAGCATTAAATGAAACCCTATGAAATATTTTGAACAATGTGAACTTAAATCTTGTACTTTTGAACTTTACGGTCTATTTCGCAAGGCTGATTTCCATGAATCTTCAGCTCTCGCCTGTTATTTGCATTTGGATTAATATCAAAACATTTTAGCTATGAATTCAGACCTTTAGCCACACATTATATACTGAATCTTTAATTTTATGGGCAAATATCCTCTTGCATTTCCAATTGACAATGAATAAATTTGGCATGCATATATTTTGTACTCCAATTTGTACATAGCAATATCTCAACAAGCAGCAATGAAGTGAATGACCAATTTCACCTGGGGCATTGTTTCCCATCACACCAGGAGAAATTCCCTTCCCTATCCCAATAGTCCTGTAGCTCAGTGGTTAGAGCACTCGCTTTGCAAGTGAGACCTGAGTTCAATTCCAGGCAGAGGGCGAAACCTTGGGCAAGTTTCCTTACTCCACACAGTGCCTAATAATAATCCATCCAAAACCAAAAATAAATTGGTCATTTTCAATCTACGACTGTTTGTGGGACATTGCTGTGCGCAATTGGCTGCCGCGTTCGCCCACAAATATACCGTCAATTCACTTTACAGTGTGTTCTGTGAAGCGCTTTGGGACGTCCTCCCGACGTGAAAAGCGCTATATCAAATGCAAGGATTATTATTATTAAAAGTGCCATGGGATCGGTAACATCCGCCCAAACAAACACATCTCGTTATCACTAGAGTCAGGTTAGAAATATAATGCAACAGATCAGGTGTTTTCAATTATATGGGATGGAAATCGAATAGATAATTTGTGAATCAGGATTTCAAGCTTTATAGTCCATGAAATTCCTATCTTCTAATACCACTTCTGACACTGTTCCTTTTCTATAGAATAATAGAAAATGTGCAAAGCAAAATTAGGCCATTTGGTGCTTGTGCTATCTCCACCCAGGAACTATCTACAGTAATCTCAATCTCCTACTCTTCCTCTGCCTTTAGCAATGCCATTTGTGGAATAGTTTCTTTCTTGTTGAGTTTGTTCACTTTCCTCTACTCAGTTGCCACCTCTGCAATCTTTCCTTTCCCTGCCTGTCTGTCTTTCCTTTGACCTCTCATTTTTTTTCTCTAGCTCTAAATCAAAATTTATATTGAGAAATTACCTCTTAAAAAATAACCTATGATTTGTGAAGGAAAGGGACTGGATTGTGTTGCAAAAGCAACATAACTATTGTATATATATTTTCTTTTGCCCAGATTCATAATACGTTAATACTAATATGAATTTGTTGACACACTTTGGAACTTAGTGGTGACAAATTGAATGTTGGACTTATTCTTTTCTATAAAATGAAATAATGCATGCAGCCAACAGGACTATAACAGAGGGCACATAACTATTTATGGATCAATCACAAACAGATGGCAAGGACTCTTTGTCGAGACATAGATATTTGGTACCAAAGGAAAATACCAGACCAAAAGTAATTTGGAAAGGATAATTGGAACTTGTTCAGGATCAGAGCTTGTTTGATTTCCTTAGAAATTAACAACAACAACTTGCATTTACATAGCGCCCTTTACACAGGGCAGTGTGCGGAGAGCCTGACGACAAGCCAGGGAGAGAGAGGGGGGTTACCGTAAATACAGTGGAAGAGGAAGGTGTTCAGTCATGATCTAAAAGAGGGAAGGGTGGGGGCGAAGCGGAGAGTTGTAAAGCTTCCAAATTTTAACCACTGAAAGGCTTATTAAATAGGATTCTTTATATAGAAGAAAAGGTGGAAGATTAGCCGACTATTTTCCTATGATTTGGTGGAATGCTGTTTCTGCTCATGTGAAAATAGTAGGGTTTCAAGTATATTTGAAATAATCCTTCACAATTCCAATTGACCATGAAGATTTTTTTCATGTTAATGGGGGAATAGAGAACGGAATCCGACACTACTTTGCAATTGTTCTTTATTCATTTTCAAAATTATTAATATAGTAATATTTTTTTAAAAATTGCAAGGAATCTAATTTAATGAGCCTTTCAGCAGCTAAAATTTAGAATTAATAATTTTTATTATTAAGGTGCTGAACTTAATAATCACAATAATCTTTGCATCAGATATAACACTTTATCACGTCCTTGAGACGCCTCAAAGTGCTTCACGAAATATACTGTAAAGTGGATGGGATGTGTAGCTTGTGGGCGAAATGTTGACCTTTCATAAACAGCAGAGAGCAACTTCTATTGTATATAACAATGGATCACTGGTGCCATGGATTACATATCTATTTAGCAGTTCTGTGACTCTTGACACCATTGTGGGCGTCTTCCCCCCACACTGTGGTCTGAGACGGAGAATGTCCAACGAGAGTAGGCCAGGTGCTTGCACTGTTAAGGAGGCTTGCCATTTATCAAGGTGTGAAACCATGAGACATTCTCCATGATATTTTTGGTCTGCAATCTAAAGTGAGTACCGTGATTTGTCCAGAGGTATCAGGGACTTTAAAAACCTTCTGGGCAAATTAGTATATTTGGGCAAGTGCTCTGGACCTCTACCCTGCGTGAGAGGCACTGTATAAATGCAAGTTGTTGTTGGTAAGCTGGAAGTGAAGGCAGAAAATGACCAGAGAGACTGCAATATAGCAGAGGGAGAATAACACCTGCCAATAGCACCTTCAGCTTTTATTTCATTGGCAAACGAACAGACGTCTTTGATTGGTTGGTGGTGAGGAGTTTGTGAAGAAATTTCAAACTTTCTCGTATTTATATTGAGTTGTGGGTAGCAATCCTGAAATGTAAGTTCTGGGACGCTTACCCTGCATGAAGGGCATGATATAAATTCAAGTTGTTGTTGTTGTTATACGCAAGGTACAAGAAACACCAGCACTTTGTCAGTACAGAAGGAAGTCTGTTCTGATATACCTTTCACTTAATATGAACTAATGAGCTTGTTTCACTTTGATCAATAATTTGACTACGAATGAAAACAGTCAACATATGCCAAACCTGGGATTCAAATTTCAAGACTTACTGGCTGCTTGTCAAAATATTAGAGCAAAAAAAAATTGCCCTGGGTCTATTTCCACCAGTAAATTATAACAAAACAAATTAAGAGTGCTATTTCAGTTTCAAAGAATAAATCCTTTTTTAAAACAAATTAAATTGATAATTCTTCGCCAACTGTTTTAGTGATGGCAGAACACAGAACATTCACTCCTGATCTTAATTGTCTACTCGCACAAATTGCACGGAGATCAAATTCACAGCTATATGCAGTGAGAACTAATTGCCAGACCAGATCTAATCTATTTACGTAGCTATCCAAAAGTGAATGGATTAAGACTGGGAGCCATAGGTGCATACAAATGCACACTTCCCTGCATACAGGAAAGTAATGCTTAACTTAACTAATCTTTCAGAGTTTTTTGAAAATGTATCTAGCAGGTTAGATAGGGGGGGAACCAGTAGATGTAGTTTATTTAGATTTTAAAAAGGCATTTGACAAAGTGCCACACAAAGGCTATTGTATAAGGTTAAGGCCCACGGGATTAATGTGAAGATATTAGCATGGATTGTAGAGTGGCTAACGGGTAGAAAACAGAGAGTAGGGATAAACGGCTCATTCTCAAATTGGCAGGATGTGACTAGTGGAGTGCCACAAGGATCAGTGCTGGGCCTCAGCTATTTACAATTTACATCAATGATCTAGACGAGGACATTGAATGTAACGTATCTAAATTCACGGATGACACTAAACTAGGTGGGAGAGTGAGCTCTGAGGATGATATAAAAAGATTGCAACGGGATACAGATAGGCTCGGGGAGTGGGCGAGTAGGTGGCAGATGGAATTTAATGTAGGGAAGTGTGAAGTTATTCACCTCGGTAGAAAAAATAGAAAAACAGATTATTTTCTAGAGGGGGAGAGATTAGATAGTGTTAGTGTTCAGAGGGATTTGGGTGTCCTTGTACACCAGTCTCAAAAAGTTAGTTTGCAGGTGCAGCAGCAACTAAGAAGGCGAACGGCATGTTAGCGTTCATTGCAAAAGGTTTAGAGTACAAGAGTAGGGAAGTCTTGCTGCAACTGTATAGGGCCTTGGTGAGACCGCACCGAGAGTATTGTGTGCAGTTTTGGTCCTTATTTAAAAAAGGACATACTTGCCCTCGAGGGGGTGCAGCGTAGATTCACTCGTTAGTTCCTGGGATGAGGGGACTGACCTATGAGGATAGGCTGAATAAACTGGGGCTATATTCTCCAGAGTACAGAAGAATTAGGGGAGATCTTATTGAAACATATAAGATTCTTAAAGGGCTGATAAAGTAGACACTGAGGGTCTGTTTCCCCTGGTAGGAGAATCTATAACCAGGGGTCACAGTCTTAAAATTAAGGGTCAGCCTTTTAGAACAGAGTTGAGGAAACATTTCTTCACTCAGAGGGTAGTGAATTTATGGAATTCACTACCCCAGAAGGCTGTAGATGTCAGTCCTTGAACATCTTCAAGGCTGAGACTGATAGATTTTTTAAAAACAGAGGGATTAGGGGATATTGAGATAGGACAGGTAATTAGAGTTAGGTCTGAATGATCTTGTCGAATGGCGGGGCAGGCTCGAGGGGCCGAATGGCCCAGTCCTGCTCCTAATTCTAATGTTCTTATGTTCTTAAATAGCCTGGAGTTAGAAGTAGATTTCACAAACGGAAGTTTTAATTCCTGTCTCCTTTGTACTGTGCCTTTTCGGCTGGCCGAGCCAAAATGGATAACTTCCAACTCCTACCACACATCAACACTCTCCTTAGACTTTCACAGCTTTTTTCTAAATTAAAATAAAAAGATTCAGGGAACTTAAATTAAAATTTTAAAAAATGTATTCTTTTGGAGTGAAAAGAATATGCAAGTAAATGTTCTTGCAAAAAGTCTTCTTGATGCTCACAAGTATCATTTTAGTTGTAGCAGCAACGTTTAAATTTACCAACTGCCTTTCTTGTTGGGAGACGTCTCAGGCCCAGCTGTTGGAGTGGAGAGCAGAAGGTGATCCAAAGTGTGGTCGAAAAGACAGGTCTTCACAGCGGATGTGACGTGAATGTACTATATCAGATGTGCGTGGTCAGTTAATTCACATAAATAAGTGTATAAATTATGTTTTTATTAATGCTCTGGCCCACCAGGAAACTGCTGAACCCAACCATTGTCCAGAATAAGATCTGGACACTTCATTTCTCCCCGTTGTATTTTTAATACACTGATTGATTGCGATTCTAATTCTTTAAACTCCCTGGAACATTACATACCAATATTATTGCAGTTGATAAGGCCAGGACGTCTCAAAGTGCTTCACGGGCAAATTGCTGTCAAGTGTAGTGACCTTGTAAACCAATTAATTCAATTTAAGATTTTAAGAGGTAAAGAACCTTCATTCCTGGAATAATATAATTGTAGGTTTGAGCAACAAAAGTCACCACCACACCCCTCACGCCTCCATCCCATTATATTTTGATGTTGATTTGCAACCTCTATTCACTTCACGTCTCCACTGACAATAGTTCTTGAGAAGTTTCCAGTCAAGATAAATAGAGGCGGCTACTGTTTCTCCTAAGAGAATAGATCCAGCCGAGCAACCCACCTCAGGAGAGCCCTCTCTCTTATTTTGTTATGAAGTGCTGTTCCTGAATTTAAAGTATGTTAGACTCACATCTCTTGTAAAGTAATAATTTAATTGTGTTCAGTACCTGTTGGGAGGTCGATAGCTCCTGTTGGGATCTGCTATTCTCTTTATTGGGCAAAGGCAAGCTGGTTGAGTTTCTCCATAGCTTCAGTCATGCAAAGATTCCATCCACATGGCTGATGCCTTGATCTCTTTATTCCTCCAAGGATGAGAAGTAGGGTTGAGACTATAAATTCACAAAATCAGTGGAAAATCCAGCGAAGGAAGTTTCTTCTTTTCCAAGTTTAATTTTCTACGACTTCTAATGCCAGAATGTTGTCTATCTGTTTGCATTTGTGTCACAGTAAAATACCTAAGGATATGCACAATCTATTGTAGCTTCCATTAGAGGCCACAGTGGCAGTATTGTGTTCAGTTCTGGCTATCAAATAGTTGGTTGGAGTTCAACTCTCAGACTCCACTCCACTGTTATCAGCTAGAATTCACATTAATAAAGCCTGCAGTAACTTTAGAGTTCTCGCTGTAACTGCTGGCAGCAGCAGCAGACACTTTTTAAAATCTTAAATTGAATTAATTGTGGTCTAAGCCGTTCCTAGCTTTTTCCACTGAAGAAGGAAGCGAGACAACAGTAGGAATTTAATTGGAAAGAAAGAAGAAAATAAATCCTTCATCTTATGTTACAAAATCACAGGTTTTTGGGGGGTCAGCCGTATATCTGACACATGCAAAGTATCCAAAACAAGCTTAGATTTCCATGCATCCCATCTACACATGGAAATCCCAACGATAGATTGTTGGACTGGAATGCAAATTCTCTTCCTGCTTACCTAATTCCGGAAAGTATTAGGTACAGGTTGGCAAGAGTCAAGGCTTGGGGGGAAGCCCAGAGTTTGCGTTGGGATAACTGCTGGAGTCTAACCAGCTAAAACCGCATAGCTTGCCATTGATATTGCTGTCTAGCAAACTTTCCCGCTGTTTAACCAGCTAGAACCACCCAATCCATTAGGGCTTTGGTTTGCAGAGTTGGTGGACAATTTTAGCTCAGGCAGAAAATGTGAAGGTGCTGTTCCCCTTTAATAGCATTGACTTTCAAGCAGCTTACATTCTATAAACATGCTACCAACTCCACAATAACTCAAATAAGAGAAGATAAATTGGTGGTTTCTTGTGGGAAAATCACAACTTTATGCACTAATGGCATTTGGAAGTCAAACCTCATAACACTGCCAGGGAGGTGACATCATCAAGTTGGATTGGAAAACATTCTGCCAGAATGACAAAGGTAAACACTTTAAAGGAAATGGCACTTAAGTACATTTATTTTAACTTAGTAGGTGTGGTGGAGGGATGGGGAATGGGGAGAGAGAGACTGGAGGAAGAGAACATTGAACCTATTCTCTATAACTCCATCTCGCATCCCTTCAATCACCTCCTTCAAGTTCTGTATCAAGACCTTCCTTTTTGAGAGCCTTTGGTCATCCAAACTCCCCACTACCTCCAAGCTCGGATACAACCCTTAACTGTCCAGTGCCTTGGAATGTCCTCCCACTATGAAAAGTGTTACATAAATCCGAGTTGTTGTTATTGATGAACCGAGTCCCATACTTGGAGGTTTGCGATGGAGGGGAAAAACGATGTAGGGAAAGTGGCTATGGTGGAGAGACAGACCAAATAAATAATCATTTAGTCACTCAATCCGCGACTGTGTGTGGGACGCTGCTGCGCGCCATTGACTGCTGCCTTTTGCCCACAAAATACACAGTCAATCCACTTTACAGTATATAATAATATAATAATCCTTGCATTTGATATAGCGCTTTTCACGTCAGGAGGACGTCCCAAAGCGCTTCACAGAACACACTGTAAAGTGAATTGACTGTATATTTGTGGGCGAATATGTTCTGTGAAGTGTTTTGAGACGTCTCAATTATGTGATAATGATGTGATTGCTGCATCAAATGCAAGGATTATTACTGTTAGAAGATATAGCTATTCATCAATCTGATCTTTAAGTGCAAGAGAGATGTTAACAGAGCTTCCCATATATGGAAACAGTATTTCAAACCTTGGATGAAAATGAACATTTTGCTGAAGACTTTCCAATATCACAATATTATTCACTGTTTTAAAAAAATAACATATTATTGGTTGGACACATAATTGGTTACTTGGCTGCTCCAAATCTTTTTAATTTTTTCAATAAAACTGTCAAATATGATCTTAGTACATCTGGACTAGGGAAGTGGTTACTATCAGCTAGAGTTCCTCTCCTGATTATTGTTGAGTGATTCCCAATGAAAACTGCTTACTCGTGTATTTCAGGTATTCTCTTCTATCTCTTCAAAGTAGCCATGTGTTAATCTTGACAACCAGTGAGGGCAAACTGCTCGATCATACCCGTTTGTGTTATGTGTTTTGGGTGAATCACCTTACAGCAGGCGGCATTAGACTGCGAGCTGGAGTCGATTCCTACCTGAATCCACCCTCCCCACCACCCCCCACCTTCTCTTGAGCCCAGTGTCCTTTGATCTCAAGACAAGACAAAGGAAGGAAAGAAAATAATGATAATAAGCCTTGCATTTGATATAGAGCTTGATTACATTGTTTAGAGATCTCAAAGCACTTCACAGGATACACTGTAAAGTGAATTAACTGTGTACTTTGTGGGCAAAACACGGCAGCCAATTGCGCACAGCAGCGTCCCACAAACAGTTGTGGATTGGATTACCTAATTTGTTTTGTGAGGGAGGGATTATTACTCCCGGAAAATCAATCCACCAAGTGACTGACAAAAAAATATCGATAAAGGGTGGAAACAATACATATAAGACGATTGTCTAATTTCTACAGAATTCTAAAATGGTTCAGAAAGAAAAGTATGACAGAACAGTAAAGACAATTTTCTGAGGCAATACTCTTCACCTTGTTAAAAAAAATTACAATTACTCCAAACTAGCTGCTGGCCCATACCAATCTGGCTCCAGTAACCAGAGACTTTTATTGACATGTATTAAACATTAATTTGACATTTTGCGAGATGGCTTCCAGGTTACGAAAATCTGTTTACACTTGCAACTTTCATACAACTTTCCTACAATTTTTTTCAGATTGTTTCTAGGAGAGTTCTAAGCAGTTCAGTTAAAGTTTCAACAACTATTTCTTCCAAGTAATAGTAATAATAATCCTTATATTTGATATAGTATCTTACCACATCTTGGGACGTCCTACTGACATGATAGGCGCTATACAAATGTAGTTTTGTTGTTGTCTCAAAACACTTCATAGAATATACTGTAAAGTGTAGTGACTTTATATTTTGTGGGCAAAACGCGGCAGCCAATTGCTCACAGCAGTATTTTGGTTATGAAGAGGAGAATGATTTGAGAAGTCAGGAGTAAAAGCAGAAGTCGCTGGGAACACACATCATCTATGGAGAGAGGAAAGCAAGTTAACGTTTCAAATCGATGACCATACGTTTTATTTCAGATTTCCATCATCTGCAGTATTTTGCCTGTTGGGAAGTTAGTGCTTCCTTTGCCAAGAGAACTGAGAATAGAGATCAAGGTCATGAAGGGTGAGGGTTGATCAGTACTAGATTGCTTCCATTCGTTAGGGAGTCAGTGACTAGTGGGCATGAATCTGGAATAAACACGCAAGGAAATAAAAGGGAGGTTCTAAAACAAGTTTTTTTTAAACAAATGGCTGGAATGTGGATTTCTCTGCCATGTGCTGTTGAAGCAGATCCCATAAACTCCTTTAAAAGATGAGTTTAAAAAAAGGCAAGATTGTGCCATTAGTTTGGTTCTAGGTGAAGAATCCCAACACCCTATAATATAATAGATAAAAATTCTTGTATTTGATATAATGCTTTATCATATCATTGAGACGCCTCAAAGCGCTTCACAATAAAGTACTGTAAAGTGAATTGAATAAATATTTTGTGGGCGAAACAAGAGCGCTGTTGATGGGCCCAATGACTTGTTTCTATTCTGTAATCTTCTATGATGCTGTGCGCAATTGGCTGCCACCTTTCAGCCACAAAATACACAGTCACTCCACATTATATATCCTTGAAGCACTTTGAGACGTCCATATCAAATGCAAGCATTAATATTATTACTATTTTTAGGATTGACACATTGGGTGGATTCACGCCAAGGAAATACCATTGACATTGTTATAGACATGCCAGCATTGGAATGTAAGGAAATGGAAGTGTGATGTGATGCATCTGTGATGCTTTGAACAGGGGGTCCCAGTATCAGGTGTATAAGTATAAAATGCCTTGGACTTGCCTACAGGGAAGAGGAAATTTTGACTGTAAATCTCCTGAAGTTACCGCTGCTGTCTATACAGTAGGACTTGTCCCTCTCCTACCCAGCTTGGCTTGACTCCTACACCCCAGTAACATTCATTAAACCAATAAGCAATTGCCAGGCAATACTTGGTAGCATTTTCAATCCTTCTGCGTGTTGCAATAAAGCTATTTTCCCACTTTATATCTGCACCGATTGTAAACCACCTAGTGTGGGAATCCAGCAAATAAGAATGTTAAAAACCTGTCTGTTATAAGTCAGTGTGAACTTGGTTTCCTCCCAGTCACTGGGAGTTCTGGAATTCAGTCTGTATTCTACAGCTTAAGCTCTTCAGTGGGTCCATCCTGGAATTATTTCCAGATGTTTGTTACTAAAATTGAACACAAACATCAGAATGATATTACTTTCTCAATCAGAATGACAGCAAAAATGTGGGGAGACTGATGGTCTTTCTCCAACCTGATCCTTTATGGGTTATCTGATTCCTTTACAGTTTATTTTACATCTTGCCCTGCACATGTTGCTTCGGGTGACTGAATTTAATGGTTTTGAAAAGATTATATCAGTTTTCCGTTGTATTGTGTTACTGTATTTGTTAGATTCTTTTTTATATAGTGCTTTAAAGGCTTTTTTTATCAGACATTACCAGTGGAATGCAGAGGAGCAGAAGGAAAACGTCAATTTGGCTTATGGTATTAGGCGCAGATTTCTTATAATCCGAAAGAAAATAAAAGCAGCTACCAAAATAATATTATTTTTTCAACGCCTTGGGTTCTCTGATAACCACTGAGATCCTAACAGTGTTAATAACCTTTAAGGTGCTCTGAGCAAGTGGGTAAAGTGTATAGCAAGGAATTATTTAAAAAAATCAATACGTTTTCAATTGGGTAAAGTTGGCTATTTGGTATAGTAGGATATGATTTCTCCTTATCTTAAAATTTGGACATAACATTAAACAGACCTTGAATGTTTCCATTGAGCAAAACTCTCTTTATTTAACCAAACCGCAAGTGTGTGTTGATGGTTCTCAGTTAAGGCCAAGCCAGAAACCAGTTGCATCAAGACTGTGAAAACATACTCTCATTAAGTCTTAAGTTTTGGGCTAAAATCGTTAACTAAGTCAACTTCATTTTCAGTACCTGAAAGCGGAAATAATCCCCTAACACCCCCCCCCCCCCCCCCGACAAACCAGTAAAAGACACTGTTTAGATTTGCAGGCAGTGAATGGTAGAAAATGGCAATAATTCACCAAGTGGCTGACGGGTGTAGACTGACCATAACTCAGACGTGTGAAGGTAGAAGGGGGTGGGAGGGGTGGGTTGTGTCATTCTCCATGTTATGAGCTTGGTTTATTTTTCTAGTCTCCCACCGCTTCAAAGCTGGTGATTTTATTTGCTTTAGCATTGGACTTGAATAGAATGTGCAATTTTGCAATTAAAGATGTCTGTGATGGGCATGACCCCTACAGGAATCAAGGTTGTGTGCAACCTTAAACACCACTTCTGCCTTACTAAATGAACAAGTGCCAGTAACCTGCTCCGTCTCCGATTGCACAAGTGATATAATCAAAGCCAATGTGCTAGCCATATGCTGCTCAGGAGTTCTGCAGTCCACCTCTATTACAGTACCTACTCCAGCATTTGTCTCTTTTAGAAACTTCCATGTGTTGGTGGGATGCGTGGAATTCTCAGTTTGGGTTGGATACTCTTAAGCATGGTGAAGGGTTTCCGCATATGTCAGACACCCGGCTGACCCCCAAGTAATAGAAGATCAATTATTATTAAATAAGGATTACTTAGGATTTAGGAACAATCAAGGATTATTATTACTAAAATGTAGAAGGATGTAAAAGGAAGGCGTCGTTGTCTGTTTGTTGAGTCAATGCTAAGGTTGCCAGTGCAAATAATAATAATAATCCTTGCATTTGATATGGTGCCTTATCACGTCATTGAGACATTTTAAAATACTTCACAGATTATATCCTAAAGTGTTATATTCTAAGACTGTGTTTTTATCCTCAGCAATACTAATCCCCACGGAAATCATTTTTAAAGCCTTTAGTGTAAAGCCTTTAGTGAAAAGGCAGACTGGACTTACATTCTTAGGGTCCAGTCAGGAGGAATTCATATTCTTGCACAATCGAGCAATGGACCAGGCACATCAAAGAGGGGGAGTGGTTAACACCTGGTCACAACTGGAGCTCGTGATCTGAACAAAGGATGTATCAGGCTGGCTTGAATATTACAGAGGTTTTTCTACCCAGGGGTGTGTTGTAATAGCCATTCGTGGGTACATTTGGGTGGAAGAGAAAAGATTGGGATGAGTGCTTAGGAGGCACATATACTCCCCACTTCTCCCATCCTGCCCACAATACTGCAAGGCATTGTCAACGTACAGCTTAAAGTCCCTAATGTGGGCCTCCAACCCCCAACCTTTTGACTCAGAGGTGAGAGTGTACCAATTGATCTAGGCTAGCTCTTCACAACCCCCCCACCCACGCTCACACACACATACACAACCAAAACCAGCAGCTCATCAGTCGGTACCACCAGCAGGGAAGTGGAAGCCAGTGCTTTCAACTTGCTCTACGTTTAGAAACTATTATTTTTAGAAGTTGTATTGATGATCAGGGTTATTTGATGTTCTTGTTTGTATTTTTTATGTGTGCAGCATATCCATTTGTTTGCTTTCTTTTTCTAAAAGGCAGACAGGGCGAAACCTTGGGCAAGTTTCCTTACTCCACACGCCTAATAATAATTCCTCCAAAAAACCAAACAATAATAAATTGTTCATTTTCAATCCACGACTGTTTGTGGGACGCTGTTGTGCGCAATTGGCTGCCGCGTTTCGCCCACAAATATACGGTCAATTAACTTTACAACATATTCTGTGAAGTGCTTTGAGACGTCTGGAAGATGTGAAAAGCACTACATCAAATTCAAGGATTATTATTATTAAAAAACAATCCCTTTATTCTTGGCTTCATTTTGCATTGTAGTGAGATAAGGAATATTTGCCCCCAAGCACATATTCTGCTGTAATTAAGAAGGCTGTGGATAGGGCAAGAGCAAAGCCAATTGATTCTTGCTTGTGATACTCATTCTGTGTAACATGGCCTGTGATTGAAAGGAGATAAATTCAAAACAAATCTGCAAAAACACTATTTCAATGAGCGTTTAGTAAATGTATGGAATAGGCTCCATAAGGAGATGGTGGATGCAGAAAGTGTTGATTCTGTCAAAAGTAAATTAGGTAGATTTATTTAAGTAAATGTTATCTTCGGATACAGTGTATAGTTTGGGACATGACATGTGCGACTGTCAGGATGGTGGAAGGCAAACTGGATGGACCTTGGTCTTCTTTCGTCTAGCAATACTTCTGTTCTTATATATCTTCTTACAACACTGGCTGGCTTGGTGTTGTTTTGCTGCTGATGTCCTCAAATGCCGTTTATGAAAAGAAACTAATGCCAGCTTTGCAATTCTGATCTGAGTCTTTTTAGTGTGAGAGATTTGGCGATCTCAGGCTTGACATAGTTTTCTGTGCGTGTTTGTTTGTTCAAGAGATACTATAAGAAACTTGTGTAGAGGTGGTAAGATCAATATTACACCAGTTATGTTTGGGTGTACAAGCGAAGACCTTGCCTGGCCACAGTGCCTTTCCTCCCTTGTGACCATATTAAAAATCAACCAGAATGACATGAACACAATGCAAATCCCTTCACTGCTGACAGAGTGAGTTATCTCATGTCAGAATGGCAATGTTCAAATATTGACATGCTGGTGTCAGCCCTAGCTCAGTTGGTAGCACTCTCGCCTTTGAGTTAGAAAGTTATAGGTTTAAGCCTTATGTTACGTACAGTCTAAGCTGACATTCCAGTGCAGTGCTGTGGCGGGTGCCATATTGTTGGAGATGCCTTCTTCAAATTAGATGTTTCCACCTACTTGTTCAGGTGGACATTAAAGATCCCATAGCACTATTCAAAAACAGATGGGAGCTTCTCCTGGTATCCTGGCCAACAATGCCCTAGGTAAAATTTGTCATTCGTTTCACGGCTGTTTGTGGGACATTGCTGCAATACAAAATTACATTTGAATAGCGTCTTTCACGTCCGGCGGACGTCCCAAGGCGCTGAATTTGCTGTACTCAAATTAACTGCAATGTTTGCCTCATAAACACAGTCACTATATTTTCCAGTAACTTCTGTAACACACTTGCAGATATTTTTCCAATGTGACTATAATGAGATGAACTGATTCCAGTGGGTTACTGACCTGATATGATACCAGTTAAACGTACTTTTAGGGGGGCACACAAACATTGATTTCAATTATGTTAAGGGAATTCTTGGAGACTTTTGAAAAGGCATTAGTGACTGTACATTGGGAATAATGACAGAATCCCAGTGTACTTTTTGACCTGCATTGCACATGATGTTAATAAATGCGATTGCTGTCGTTTAACGTAAAGTAGTACAACAATATTCAGTTCTCCAGCACTGTTAGCCCTCTTCGTATGAGAACCCAAAATGAAAATAAAAAGACAGACAGCAGACTGATTCCATTATCGAATACTTGGCATTCTCCTGTGCTTCCTTGCACTGACTTTTTGGCAGACACCAACAGTGGGAAGCTATGTTTACAAGTAATAATTGGATAACACATGGGGAATTTTATTATTTCAGGCAGTGTTGTTCTAAGGGTCTTGTAAAAAGGAAAATGAGATGACATCTTTTGGGAGGACACTTTTATTAGGGAGAGCATAAACTGTGAAGAATATGGTTTCAGTATCTGAACTGTAATGATAAGTGCCATTAGACTTTCCAACTCAGTGACCCAGAACATATTGGAATTTGATCTCTGAAAACAGCGACTTACTATTAACCAGGGTTAAAGAGACTGCTTTGCTTTTTCTGATTTTAGGTGGACCAGACTGAAAGCTCTCTTTTAAAAAGAAAAACAACTATTTTGTCTTCTTATGAAGTAAATCTGAGAGTGAGATAGATAACAGTAGTTCAGTACCTTAAAATAATCTTTAACCTTGGTGGCTTGGTATGACTCATGGTGCTTTGCACAGGTTCTCAGTAAAATAAATAAATAGATAGATAAATAAATAATCCTTGCATTTGGTATACCTCCTGATCACATCATTGAAACTTCTCAAGGGCCTCAAATTCACTATAGAGTAAATGTAGTGACTGTGCATTTGTAGACAAAATTATGCAAAATATTTCTAGCGGATTGAACTGAGAGCCTGGGAAAGTGACCTTAATGTCTTCAGGTTAGTTTACAAACTGCTTTCCATGAGGTTTGTTCTGAGTGCCGTAAGACTGTGGAAGTTTTAACTGCAATCTGCGGGCAGTAGGTAAGGTAAGGGTTGGCAGTAGATTCCAAGGTAAAGGCTTCTGTCCGCTAAAAGCATCTATCACAGTCATGAGCAGAATGGATTTGAGATAGTGTCCATTTAAAGCTAATTTTCCACATAAGTACAATGAAATAAATATAATTGAAGTTTTTAAGCTGTATGTATTAAGTAATTGATGAGCTCTTGCGTTCCAGTGGTAACCTCAATTGTGGAATAATGTTCTCAGCTTTTGCCTTCAGCCATTATAGCAGTCAATGGAAGGTTCGCAAAAGTGCTTTTAGGCACTTTCCAACCCCCTAGAATAATAGATGCTTCCTGCAGTGCTTAATTGCAGTCCATATTTGTATAATGTGCTTTATGGATTATTCAGAACAACAGTATGAAGGGCGGTTTGTTCACCAATTTCACCCCTCTTTACATTATGGTTGGCTGTGCAGCATTTAGATGGAAGCCATATAGCAATATAATGAACCAGTTGTGTCGGAACTTACAAAGTCACCATTCTAGTTCAATGCTGTGCCTCTGGTCCCAACTGGGGTGTCAGAGCACAGATTTCGGTAGTCTCTGTGAGCCTGAATTTAAATAATCTGAAGCTATGTTAAGTTATTCCTGTCTGCAAGGCAACATGTCCCATTACTGTCCTGCTTGTGGTCACATTGCTCTTGCTGCCTCAGACAATGTTACTGGGACTGCTCAATTCTTAATGACCTGACTCGTTCCTTCGCTTGCTCTCTCAAACCATGCATACATGCATACAGACACTCTAAACATACTGTTGTGTAGCTATTTCAGACTGTCCGCTTGCTTAATAAATGATCCCACAGCTAGAATCAATCACGTAAACAAAGCACCCAGGCTGGAGCTTAATGTTTCTCCCTTAATCTCCTGTCAGTCAAATGAAAATCGGCATTGAGATGTCAAATATTTGATATTTAGACAAAGGAGAAAATATAATCACCAACCAAATGTATCTACAGTTTACACTTGCTAAATTTCTTCAACGAATACGATGCCTGCTATTCCTGGCAACTGTAACTAGATTTCCATTTGTTATTTAGTTGTGTCAGTGAATCTAAGAGGCAATTAACTAGCTGACTGGCGTTGAATTCAATTGAAGGGCATTAGGTATGAGTAGTGTAGAATTATTTATTTTATTCTGTTTGTAAATTGTAATATTTATTCTTTAATTTGGGACTGCCTAAATGGCCCTCAATGATCTTTTCTGTCCTGTACATTTCTCTATTAATAATAATTTGAGAGAGCACCTTACATCGAAATGTAGGAAAGTACGTCACATAAGTTTTTTTCATAAAATGTAATGACTGCATATTTGTGTCAATTTACATGCACCAATGTGCCACAAATGGCAATAACGTGAATAACTTTTTTTTAATCTGTGAGAAAGCTGGACAGGATACCAGGAAAAACTCTTTTCTCAAATAGTACCACGAGAAGTCCCACCTCCACCTGAACAAGCAGATGAGAGCTCGGTTTAACGTCTCATCTGCAGGAAGGCACCTCTGAGAATGCAGTGCTCCCCCAACACTGCAATGGAGTGTCAGCCAAGATCTTGAGCTAAAAAGACTCGATGTGTGACCCACAACTTTCAGACTCAGAGACGAGAACGCTGAGTCAGGTTGACACTCATGTTACAAATTTTGCAAAACATGGAGATGTTAGAGGCTGCAAAATCTTTTCGGTATTAACCTTAAGATGAATGTCTTAAAATTGAAGATCACACCGAACTTTTGGAAATCCTTAAATTCAATTTCATTTTGGAAGCTCTCTTTCTGCAGCTCTTAAAATGAAATATGGGAAAATTAGCTTCTAGTTGAATGCATACTGACTTTAAGGATTTCCCAAACATCTGCCTGATCTTGAAATATAAAGCAACAGTCTTAAAACTCAGACTACATGGAATTTGGGTCTCAGGTCTAATAATCTAGATGTGTGTGTGGGCGCCAAGCACACGTGTGTGTTATTGATGCAGTGGTCAGCCAGGAATCTGCTTCTAATAAATATGGAACATTATAGTCCTTAGCTTGTGATTAGTGGGACATCCTGTATTGTGATCATATTCTTTTTGTTACCGATGAACTTCAAAGTCAGCAGAAACATCTTGTGATCAGTTAGTTGTGCTTTTCAGGCTTTGAAATTGCAGCGAATGCTACCCTCCATGTGGGTGAGCATGTGTAGCCTTGGGCAATCTTTTTTTCTTTAACGGACATCCTCTGCCTTCTAGAAGATCTGATACTTTGATTTCTACCACATGTGTGGTGTGATAAACTGTGGGAGGGATTTTTGTTACACTGGCAGATGTGTGATAACATCCATGTGGTAACATAATGACAGCTTTCCTTTTTTTCCCATTTCTTTTGCTTGTCTGTCATGAGCCTGAATTCTGTCTGCGGTATTTGCCTGAATACATGTACCTTCCCTATGCATGTGAAATGGTAAAATGGGCGACACATGACAGATGAGTCTCAATGTAGAGAAGTGCGAGGTAATGCATTTTGGTAGAAAGAATGAGGGGAGGCAATATACAATCTTAAGGGGAGTAAAAGAGCAGAGAGACCTGGGGGTGCAGGTAAATGAATCCTTGAAGGTGGCAGGACAGGGAGATAAAGCTGTAAAAAAGGCATATGGGATACTGGGCTTTATAAATAGGGGCATAGAGTACAAGAGTCAGGAGGTTATGATTAACTGATATAAAACACTGGTTAGGCCTCAGTTGGAATACTGCGCCCAGTTCTGGGCACCGCACTATAGGAAGAATGTTAAGGCATTGGAAAGGGCGCAGAGGAGATTTATTTACGAGGATGGTACCAGAAATGAGGGACCGTGATGATGTGGAAAAGCTGGAGAGGACGGGATTATTCTCATTGGAGCAGAGAAGGTTACGAGGAGACCTAATAGAGGCCTTCAAAATATCAGGGGATTTGATAGGTTGGAATGGGATAAACTGTTTCTACTGGTGGGTGTGACGGTGATTCGAGGTCACAGATTCAAAATAGTCTCTAAGAGAAGCCGACGGGAGGTGAGAAGAAATGTTTTCACGCAGCGAGTTGTTCGAATCTGGAACGCATTATAATAATAATAATAATCCTTGCATTTGATATAGCGATTTTCACGTCGGGAGGACGTCCCAAAGCGCTTCACAGAACACACTGTAAAGTGAATTGACTGTATATTCGTGGGCAAACGCGGCAGCCAATTGCGCACAGCAATGACCCACAAACAGTCGTAGATTGAATGACCAATTTATTATTGTTTTTGGTTTTGGCAGGATTATTATTTTGCCTGAAAGGGCAGTTGAGACAGATTCTATAACTACTTTTAAAAACGCGGTGGATGGGTATTTGAGGAGGACTGGTTTGCAGGGTTATGGAGAAAGGGCTGGGGAGTGGGATTGACATTAATTGCTCTATTCAAAGAGCCGGCACAGACCCGATGGGCCGAATGTGCTGTACAATTCTATGATTCTATGATATGATTCTATGAACTGCATTATGTTAGAAAATGGAGCTAAACCTGTATAAGGCTGATCCTCTGTGTTAAAGGGGTGATAAGTGAGGAACAAGTAGATACGAAAATAAAATGAAAATAAACATTTAAAGGGGGACATTCTGGAGATTCTTAGGTATTAAGATATAAAGGGTGAGCCCAGAACAATATTTTCAGATACACCATGAGAGCAGAGCAACACAGCACAAACACAGGCTGTTGTGAAGATCAATTTTAGGATAGGTATCAGATACATAGAGTACTCAACAGCTGGATATTGCTTGTTGGGAAGGTGGCTTAGGGCAGGACAGTAGTCTTCTTGATGTTGCAATGGGATGATAATAAGGTGTGTTCCAGAAATATGGCATCAAATGGACTGAAAAACCCCATTCACCCTCACGTCTCTTCTGTATTCACACCAATAATTGAGCTTTCCCTCTATGGGAAAAGAGCCTTAAGAGCTAAAAATGTATGTGGTGCATTATAGATAGATGCTTTATGATCTGCCCTATAATTTGCACACTGTATGATGCCCATTCTGCTTTGGGTTGACGTTTATCTACGGCAATGAAGCATCCTCACGTTTGGAATTAATTTCTCAGTGTCTCGGATCTAAGTGATGGAAGTGAGGGAGGGAATGTGTTAACATATCAGCCAGGAATCCTGTTCACCATCTAGTGTACTCTGGTGGAAAGTGCACATGTATGAGTGATGACAAGACCAAGCTGACTACATATACCAATGCAGTGCTGGGAGCGTTATTGATTGTTGGAAGTGTTACCCTTCGGATGTGACATTAAACTGAGATCCCATCTGCCTGTTCAGTGGACGTTAAAGATCCCATGACACTATTCGAAAAGAGAAAATAGCTTCTCTCTCCCATTGTCCTGGCCAACAAATCTCCCAAATACAATTGGTCGCTCACTCTGTGGCAGGGTTTGTGGGACATTGCTGTGCATAACTGGCTGGTGCATTTTGCCCACAAAGTACACAGTCACTCTACTTTACAGTATATTCTGTGAAGAGCTTTTTGACATCTCAACGGCACTATACAAAATGCAGAGATTGTTATTATAGCGCTCACAATCACCTAGCTCTATAGATCTCACTTTCACACATAGATAATGGCCACTTGAGTGAAAGCTCCAGTGGAAATGTGCCACAGCCTGAGTCACTGACTTCAGAAAACTGAAAAAATAATTTTAACGAACAGCAGAGAGTAAATAACCCTGAGTGCAGTTCGACCACATGGTAACACTTTTTAAAATTAATTGGCTATGAGTGAATCACCAGGGAGCTGATCTAGAGAATATTTCACTGGTGTAGCATTTTTTTCATAAGTGGAATGTTTTATGGTAAATAAGTGATGACCATCTTTAACAGAAAAGGAAGGATTCTGTTAATGTAATAGCCCATGGGCATATGGCTTGGAATAAAACTCATGTTCAATCAGGGCAATGGGACAATGTGCACTGATGACTTGAAAATAAAAACAATCAGACTTGTAGCAGTGGTTTATCAGAGTCATACAGTACTGTTACAGTACTGTTATAGAACAATCGAACTAGCTCTTAAATGAGATTGAAAAAGTAAACTCAGAATAATACTGCACCAAGAGAGTAGAACTAGTGAACACAGGTTAGAGTTGCAAAGAGCAATTTCAGGACATACACCAGGAAGTGTTTCTTTACCCAGAGGGTAAGTAACGACTGGAATAGGATTGCCAGGAAGGGGGTTGAGGCCAGAACACTAAGACATTTAAAAAGCAGCTTGGTGCTGTGATGGGGGCAACGGTAGGGTGGGAGTTCTGGAGGGATGAGATGGGCTGAAGAGCGTTCTTCATCCAAACCAATCTTGCGATCTTGTGATTTCAGGATTATTATGTACAAGAAGCATCTGGAAAAACTGAGGTCTGAAGAACTATTATTAAATACAGACACAATCGCATTTTGCATTTTAATTTCATTTTTGCATCTTATACTTACACCAAAGAGAGTTGATTGATTCATGAAAAATTCAGACTTGCTCATAACATTATTCTTGTTTTTGCAATGTATCAAATCCCAAGAAATGAAGACATTTGGAATCTGGTTTCTTTTTAAAAACTGCAGAAAGCCAACCAGGAAACGAATGTCAGCCTGACTCAATTGGTAGCCCTCTTCTCCCGAGACAGAAAGTTGTGGATTAAAGCACCACGTTGGGACTTTTAACTTGCTTAGTCTAGACTGACACTCCATAGCACTGCTTGGGAAGTGTTTCATTGCCAGAGGTACTGCCTCCAGATGGAATCTCAAACCAAGGTACTGTATGTGCCTGTTCAGGTGTAAAGTAAAGATCCAATGGCACTATTTCAAAAAAGGAGGGAGCATTTGTAAGACATTATTGTGCACAAATTGACTGCCATGTTCACCTACAAAATGTACAGTCACTGTATGTTATTGCAAATTCCTGTAAAGCACCTTGAGATGGCTTCTTGATGTGAAAGCAGCTGGTTCAAATGCAAGACTTATATTATAATTCATCTTTCTGCTATCATCAAGACTAATCATGAGTTTTAACATTGATGGATGGTTCATAACCTTAAGTTAAACATGTCGCATAAACCATAAGCATCATTTAAATCCAGCCACTGATGAGCCCTAAAGGATGCAATGCAGGATACTATCTCTGTATTGAGACCAAACCAACAAATCATATTTAAGGAACAGTTAATACGGAATCCTGCCAGATGACTTGTGCAGGGCAAGAAAGTAGGAGCCAAGGCGTTGAATATATTATCTGTACAGAGAGTTCTGTCAAAGCTGCTAATGCTAAATGTTTATTTTACAATCCAGATTAACGCTGGTCGCTGCACTCATTCAGATAAATAGTCATTTGTTTATTGAAACATTACTGTTTTCAATTAGTTCTGGTATTGAAATAGGATGGTATTTAAGTTGCTTTACTACTCCTCTTTTTAAAGTTGAGTTGTGTCTTTGGCTATCTTCCAAACAACTGGAACTCTCTCCAGAGATTCTTTACTGAACTATGTGGCTCTCTCTGAGGATTTTATAACTGAAGTTACTATTATGCTCATGAATCCTTGTGTCATAAGTGTCCACTTCAGATGAATGAAACAGAGGATATTGGATACCCATGAAGAGATTATAGACTGTAAACTCCTCAGCAGTTTCCTAAACTATGACAGAAAAACTCTGGATAAATGTTGATGGATAATAAATTGGTGCATTTCACTGGTAACATACCCTCAATGCTGACAGTTAAGCAATGCTTTCATTGAGTGCAATTTTGTTTCTCTGTCTTCCAATATCCTCTTCTCCCTCCTGAATAACAATATAATCCTTGCATTTCATGTAGCACCTTATCACGCCTTTCAGACAACAACAATAACAAAATTCCATTTGTATAGCACCTTACAAGTCAGCAGGGGGTCCCAAGGCGCTGGACAATCAGTGTTTCGTAAATCAGTGTGACGTCTCAGTGTTTGAGATGTCTCAAAGCGCTTCACGGAATATATTGTAAAGTGAATTGACTGTGTATTTCGTGGGTGGCAACTCAGGATTTTTCAGGCACCAACCAGTCCTTGAGCATGCTGTTCTAGTCAAACTCCTCACATGCACATTTAACAGCAGGATTTCTGTGAGGGATCGCTGGCTGATTGAGTCTTCCTTCCCTCTCCCAAATGTCTTGCTGTGAAGTGCAGAATCAAAACCCAGATGGCAATGAGCAGAGGTGGGTTTTGGATGCAAACATTCCCGAGAAAGTTTAAAATATTTCACAGTTTCACAGTGATTAGATCAAGCACGAACACCTTCTTAACTGATCTTCAATTGTTATAATGTAATGGTACATTGTGTTAGGGGTTAGGGGGAAGCTGGCTGAGTTGGTAGCACTCTTGCCTCTGAGTCAGAAGGTTATGGGTTCAAGCTCCACATGGGGACTTTAAACTCACATCATGTAGGCTGACACTCAAATGTATTGCTGGGGGAATTGTTGGAGATGTTGATGATGGAATGGGATGTTGAACCAAGATCCCTTCTGCCTGTTCAGTTGGACGATAAAGATCCCTTGGTACTGTTTGCTTAAAAAGAGAAGAGAGTTTCTCCTGGTGTCCTCGCCAATAATCGCCCTCAGATAAAATTGCCTGACAAAATAGAGAGTCCCTGCCCGTTACAAATTCTGTGAAGTGGTTTGAGACGTACTCCTGACGTGAACGGCGCTGTATCAAATGCAAGGATTAATTAATTTAATTGCAGTGAGCATCAAGGATCAGCCTCAGTGGTTCTTGAATGATTCTTTCAAGCATTGGTGCTTATGGTATTTTTCAAACTTTACATACAGCCAGGAAAACCGCAATGGTTTTTCCAGCCGTTTACATTCCTATGTTCCTGTGAGAATCAAACTGACGTAATTTATTTTATTACATTACTCATCCAACTCTGTATTTCAATTAGTGTGAATGCTTCTTCACTGCTTGTTAATATATCTCAGCAGTTTCCTATTCCGCCAGTAAGTGTACTCTTCTGTGCTCACTCATTTAGTTTTTCTCTTTCTCACCACGGAATCTATTACCTCCTGCGATTTACGGTTAAATAGATTATTCAGTGACAGTTCAAAGCCTGTACCTTTGTGGCATCTACCTCATTATACAATAAGAGCAACATTATCGTTGAGATTCATTCAGTCAGGGGAATTTTTTTATTTATAAAATCAATGAAATCAGGAAAGACCTATTTGAGAAGAACAGATGATAACGATAATCCAATAAAGAGGAAATGAGCAAAGTCGCTTAGGCTTAGCTTCACTGTAAAAGTTGAATGTGGTCTCATGTGTTAGATTTCTTCTGTGATCTCTATGTGGGTCGGTCAAAGCAGCTTTCATACAATTAGGGCAATTAGGACGTCATGCAGATAATCGTAAAAATATTTGCCTTGAAAACATTAATGGCAATTTTGGCAGTAACCTCTTTACTGGTTTGATGGTAGATAGTTTCACAAAACTAATTGTAAGGGAATGTGGCTTTAAACTCTGTAGGAGGAAGAATCAAACACTGCTTGTATAATGGACCCCAATTAACTGGCTCAGGGGAGAATAAACAAAGTTGAACTTGTGATTAATGCAATTTTCAAGAAGAACGTCACCCTCCTAGGTATTGGCTAATATGAAAACATATTGGTTCTCTGCAATCTGCAAAGAAAATTTGGTAATCAAAGTGCTGACCCATGTCGATCCTATAATTAAACTGACTGTTGACACCACTTTAAAATCTTTTCACTTGCTCGTGTCACATATCAGTGTAATCATTATTAATGTGGTTATCTGGTGTATCTCTGAAATATGTTAATTCAAAAATTCTGCTCAGTATTTAAATAAACACTTCTGTATACAATAAGTGCTGGTTGCAATGCAATCTCTTTACGCGCGCCTATGGGTGTGTTTACCGTGAGTCTAGATAGACCACTGCATGAGAGATGAGTGAAACTTGATTACTCTATAGGCTCGAGATCAAACTATTTTGCATTTGTCTTTTTTTTAGGAAGTAATGAATATGCATAAAAAGTCTACAAAATTCTGTCAGAATTTCTATCAGGGTGGGCCTTAAAGTGAGACAGTGACAAAGGGGAATTTCTGTGTGTTAGTGGCTTACATATGTGGAATTCTCAGGCTGATTTCGATGCTCTTAAGCATGGAGATGGGTTTCCACATCTGCCAAACACCCAGCTGACCACAACAGAATAAAAAAGCATGGTTTGCACGTTGCAAAAGTGGGGTAATAAGGTAGGAGTTAAATATATATTGTGTGTGTGTAAATATACATATTACATATAAACATTAGATACAATGTTGAAATGCCATAAATACCTTCAGAGAAAATTGCTGTCAAGTGAGCTGCATTTATAGGCAAATGTGGCAGGCAATTTGTGCACAGTAAGATCCAACAAATAAGAATGTCAATGATCATTTTATCCAGAGGGCTTTGGTCAGGATAATGGGAAAATCTGCCTTCTCTTTTGGAATAATGTTATGGGATCTTTAACATCCACTTGAATGGACAGACGGGACCTATATACTATGTACATGCAGTGCTACGAAATGTTATTCTATGTGAAGGACGCTTATTATAATAAGAATAATGATCTGTACTAATAAAACGACAATGTCTGTCTGCGCTTTAAGAAGGATCTCAATAATTGATTGACGTAGAGACATGATTTATACCTCATCGGAAAGGTCTTGTGTCTGGAAGTGACATGGGCATATTTGGTTTCGGGCATCTCCTATCGTTCGTGAGTTATTTTCAGTTTTATTTTTTTCTGCAGTCACACCTGGTGGCCACCGTGATGCTGAGGCGAGAAAACATGTAGCCAAGTGGCGGGAACAAAACAAAGAACACAGACAAAGCTAAGCCGCGGCAACAACAACAAATTACATTTTTAAAGCACCAAGTCCTCCCACAGGAGTCCTCCAAAAAGGGATCCTCCTAAAGGAGTCCTCCCACATGAGTATAGATGAAGATGAAGATGTCTGTGTGTCCATCTATATGTCAATCTACATTCCACATTGGTTCCTTTGGTTGCAAGCGAAGCTGCAACGGCTAAAGCTAGTACTGTATACATGCCAGTTAATGTAGTTCAGAGCATAGTGCATAGTATTGAATCTAAACCATTAAAAAAAAGCTTTTGCTGATTTATCTATACCCAATGAAATGTTTCTTTACGTTGTGTTCGTTCAATGCATTCAGTCCCTGCCTCCATCAATAAGGATCCTGCCATCACAGTGACATGCTCTGTACAAAATGTAAAGACCACCATTGAATTCTATATGATGCACATAATAATAAATAATCATCCTTAATAATAAATAATCATCCTTGTATTTTGTATGACGGCTTACCATATCAGAGGACATCTCAAAACGCTTCCCAGGATTTACTGTGAAATTAGGTCACTGTAGGCAAACATGGCAGCACAATTGACACAGAAATCTCCCACAAATGGCCAATTTTATTTTGCAATTTGTTGGTCAGGACAAGTTGCGAATAGTGCCATGGGATCTTTACCATCCACCTGAACAGGTAGACGAGATCTCGATTTAATGTCTGATTCACCTCCAACAATTCAACCGCACCCCACCCCACTCAGTGCTGCATTCTCATTGTGGGATTTGAACCCACAACCTCCTGATTCGGAGGCGAGAGTGCTGCAACTGAGCCAAACTGACAGATTGCATAATGCAGCTTTGCCAAAAAGCAAACACTCTGCACATCCAGAATCTATGAAGCAATTCACTATTACATCACAACAATTCATTCAGACTGTTAACATGTGTGTCCAACTCAGCACACAAGGCAAATTCCCACTGGCTTTTTTTTAAACCTTTTAACCTTAACAGTAACTTACTTCCAATTAGAGGCAAGCAGAAGAGCCAAAGAGATGCTCAAGACATATGGAGGAGATGCTAAATCAAAAATAATAAGTTACAAGCAAATGAGTCTCTGGCCTAGAACATTGTGAGGCTTGAGTTCACAGTCTAAGTTGACACCACATTGTGGTTCCAAGGGATCAGTGCATGTTGGAAGTGTCATCCATTAGATGAGACACTAAAACCATCCATCTGCCTGTTGACATGTTACTATTCAAAAAGTGAAGGGTTTTTCCACTGGTGTCTTGGCCAACCATCCTTCTCGACTCCTACCCCATCAAGATGCTTTATGTTTCTCACACTGGTTATTTTTATAGACTGGCTGAGATTGTGTGTGTGTGTGTGGACCGGTGCCCAGTAGTCAAGACTGAAGCTGCCAAAATTCATTTGTTGGAGGATCCTCACAGCTCCTGCAGAGAGGGGAGACTTTCATCCACAAATCTCAGCTTGATTCACATAGGTGAAAGTCACATAGGTGAAACGTTCTAACTCACTGTGCAAATCGGTCTTCACTACTGCGTTAAGTTTTAAATGATCAACACATTTGGATCGACAAAAACAAATCGTAACATTAAGCAACTTAGACCAACAAAGGGCTTAAGGAACAGACTAATAATTATCATGAGAAGCAATGTCATTTCAGGATAACCTCCATCCCCCAACCCTCCCACCCCCAACTACCCCACTCCCTCCATTCACTCCCAAATGCAAGCCTTAATGTCAACCATAGTATCAGACCAGGTAAAACTAAACAGTAACACACAGCAAATTAGACACATAAGTTGCCAAGGGATTAAAGACTTGAGGTGATTATGTGAAAGGTCAACGTTAATGTACTTGATGGGGTTGATTACACTAATGGGCCTTATTCCTGGCCTGAAGCACTGTAATTAAATAGCTACTTAACACTGTACATGTAGTGATGTAATTACATCCCTTTTTGGTTACATTGATGTCCATGAATGTCCATGAAGCTCCAGTAAAGTTGTGCTTCACAAATCAAAACCTGGAACAAATTACGAGCAACGAGTGTGTTATGATTTTTTTTAAAAAATGAAATTACATATAGACAGAAAATAGTTTAGTGTTTTTCAATGCTATAAATAGATGAAGTCCTTAAATAATATGGCAATAAATAGACTCCCACTGCAATTCACTTTTCATTTGCAATAATAGCTTGACTTTCTGAGCAGGGTTTCCCTGCCAGGGGCTAGTATTACTGAGCCATGCACTCATTCAATTCACTTAGCAGTACAGGTCTTCTGGACTAGAGGGAGAGGAAGGGAAATTGGTAAGAGGATAGTGCATTTATGGTACGTGTATGCATTATATTCTGAAGTGCTGTGTTAATTGTCACGTAGAGCTAACACAATGCTATTCCAGAACCAGGTCACTTTCTACAGTATGTGGCTCTTGGTCCCATCTTGACTCCACTTTAATTGCTTCAGTGATTTGGCCCCTCAATGAACTGTTTACCCCCCAAACCAACCCAGTCATGAATAAATGTTAATAAATGTCGGGGCCAAGGAGTGGCGCCTATATAATTGCTGTGTGTCATGTAGTCTCGTATATATTTCTGACCCAGTTATCTCACCTCATTACCTTATAAATACCAGATAAAATTGGTCATCCACTTTATGGCTGTGTGTGGGACAATCCTGTGTCCAAACTGGTTGCTGTGTTCACCTAAGAAATACACAGTAACTACACTGCAGTAAATCCCGTGAGCTGTTTAGCGACATCCTCCCAACATGAGGATGGTCCTATATCAAATAATAACAATAACAATGACAAGGAATATGGCTGAGCAATAAATGTAAGGATTATATTTATAATGCCTGCACGCACACCGTTTTGGATCACTCTTGGAGTATCCCATTGTCCATTACAATTGTTTTCAATGTATGTTCATCAAAGACAACAATAAATGGGATCTACTGCCTGCCTTACAAATGGGTTATATTGGGAAGAGCAGAGCATCTCAATAAGTGGCATCTTGTAATTCCCTCCCTCTGACCTTTCACTGTTTCACTCCTAAAGCAGCTGTTACCACCCACTTCTACTGCCATCTGCACCATTCACAGCCTCCAGCCATTCTTTTCTCCCAGTGAAGGACATTGCAGTCGTGGTTACCATTTGGAAACAACCGGAAGATGATTGTGTTTCAGAGGTCTTTAAATAGCAGCAAAGTTCTCCATGCTTTCCTCTAAACAAACTGTTGGATTAGTTCCAGCCGGGCCACTTAGTCACAGCACATAGGAATGTGCAACACCGGAAAAGACCATTGCATTCCATCTAACCAATTTCAAAGTAAAAATTAAATACATTTTAAAGATAAATAAATCTGCACTACCCTGTTTCTAATGTTGTTTACTAGTACTCTGAGCAACTTAACAAACTAAAATCCTTGCATTGATATAAAGCCTATCAAGGCAGTAGGACATCTCGAAGCTCTTCACCAGATTTACTGTGAAATGTAGTTATTGTGTAATTTTTATAGGCAAACATCTTCTGGATGAAAACTGCCTCCAAAGCAAAACGCTGGCTCCAGTATAAATACATTCTCAATTCCAAACGAAAACTGCCATCGCTAATGAACTTGTGTTTATTATGACGAAAACCATCAGATCTGAGAACTGAAATGATTTAAAGAATTGATCCCCAATTTAGGTTTTAATTGACAACAATAATTCTATCAACTTGAATCTCCCAGTAGTTTTTCCGACAACATGTATCTCATCCGTTAGAAGTTGGTGAGTTAACTGAAATGCTCAACTCATCAGTTTCTGGTGACAGTTTCACCCTACCCTATACTGCATGCTCTCCACCCCTCCTGATCCCAACCCCCAACTCGGGTGCAAATCCTTGAATGTCCAGTGCTTTGAGACATCCTCCTGACGGGAAAGGAGCTATACAAACGTGATTTGTTGTTACTATTTTTGTTTTCGGAGTTGAGGTACAGATCAGCCATGATCAAATAGAATGGCAGAACAGACTTGAGGGGCTGAATGGCCCACTGCTGCTCCAATACTCCTATACGATGTCTCCGAAAGGCTGAGCGATTTCCAAATTAATATTATGCTGCTTTTTAACCACACTGAGCAAAATAGCCTCATAGTTGCTACATTTGGGTGGGAGGATGGAGGGGATCAATAGGTAGATTAATTTTTTCAGACTTTTTTCCCCTCTTGTTCTCCTTGACGTATTTTCTTTCTCATCTGCAAGTGGAGATTGGGAGGTTGTTCATGCCAACTGAACAACTGCATGCATTTCCATGCCACTGGAGCCAAATCATTGTAATCGTTGTTCATGAAGCCTGCCAAGTATGGCTTGCCTGACTGGTAGCTGAACAAGCAAGCAGAAGTTTTCTTCATCACGGTTAAAATTGTATTCACTTGAACTGCAAAATTCGAACAATCTTGACCACCCAGAATTGAGCTTAATCATTGAGGGGGGGGAGAAATAATACGACGCGTAAAAATTAACTGAGACATAAATAATAGATAATAAATAATAAACATAAAAAATAAACTGAGATCAGTTTATTCTCTTTGTGAATTTCTGTCAAATGTGCTGAATTCCATTTGCCTCCACATTTGGCACATTGTTTTTCGCTATCAATTCAATCCAGTAATGGTCTATTTTAAGAAGTTAAGTTTGCTTGTGTAAATACATAAGCATCCAATTCACACAAGTTAAAGAGAAGAAAATTTCCAATGAGATAAATTACTGAAAGAGCAGTGTTCAGGCNTTTTTTTTCAGTTACTTTTATGATGTCCATATAACAACCTCAACAACAAAATTATATTTATACAGAGCCTTTCATGTCTGGAGGACGTCCCAAGGCACTGGACAAGCAATGTTTCGGACCCGAGCTGGGGGTCAGAATTTGGGAGGGTGGAGGGCAGATGGGGGGGTCGGCAGGGTGGGGGTGGTAGAGGTAAGTTATCCTCATAACTTGTAACAAAGCCTAAGATCTGTTTCTCAGTTGATCATGACTATTCTCTTCAGTGACCATAATTGATACATGTATAAGTATGTGTGGCACTTGCCTGTCTAAACATTCAATTTTCCCCACTCTAATAAGTAATACACAACTACCTGTTCTATCATAGGTAATTGAGGATGGATAAGTAAATTGAAAGACTGGAATTAATTTGGCTTGCTCACCTTACTTCACTAGTATAGCACTGACAGACTCATTAGTTTTGAATTGATCTTAGTATGAGAAGGGTTCGACGTAACTGGTGACTTGTCCTGTTGTGGACTTTCGGTAGTGATTGAATCTGCATTAATCAGAGGATCTAGATAGCTTAGAAATTCATGGGAAAATGCAGACTGTACATTGAGACATTAGGAAGACTGACTGGGATTTGAGAATCTGTTTCACATGCAAGATAGATTCCTCAGATTTGATATTAATTAGAATAGGTCTCAGAAATTTACACCACGTCAAATCAAACGTTGCCTATTCTTAAGAAAAAGTTTTCTTAGAATCAAAGCTACTAGAAAGTGGACGGAGTAAAACTGATCATTCGCTTTGTTAGTCACTGACATGTGCATTTGCTTGCAAAATACAGAGTCACTACCCTTTACATTAAATCCCGTGAAGTGCTTTGAGATGTCTTGACAACATGATAAACTATTCTATCAAATGTAAGGATGGTCACTGTTCTGTCTGCATCCTCTATAAACACCTAAAATTCTAACATCAGCCAGTTGGGAGGGCAGTGCCTTAATCTGCCTTCGCAGTTTCTAAATCATAGATATAATTGTGTGCTGAAATATCAGACATTAAATGTGAGAGATATTCAAAATATAGGCAAGATAGTATCGGGAACCTATGCTCATTAGGGCCATATTTGGGGAGCACTTTACTGGTGCTGACAGGAGCTTCATACACTGAGCTCCAATTATATTGTTCTCTCTAGTACTGGCTCTTCATGTTCTGGTTGTTATATACTTTAATTATAATAAATATATTCATTTGTCCTGCTCTACTGTGGTCTCCCCATCATCAGCTCCTCGCCTCGTATATTATAGAGCTATGACCAGATACATGAAATGCTTTCATGCACATGTTTTGAAAGTGGGATTAATTCATTTATCAAGGGGCCGTGACTATCCAGTAATATTAAGCTGCAGCATCTCTGCTACTGGGAACTCCTTTCAGAGTGCAATCACTTGGTGAACTATAATCATTTCCCTCTCCCTGTGATTTCACCTCATTTGATTAACCACCACATTTCCATAGCGATCAGAGAGAGGTTGGCAGAGACCTCTGTCAGAATCTATTACCAAATGCTGTTACTTGTGGAATTCATTGCACATCTTGTGAGTTTCTAACACACGGTTAGATCAGTTACCAGAGGAAGACACTGGAGCGAAAAGCATACTTGAGACGAAAAAATCATGGAGTTCTTTGCGTATTGGTAAGAACACTCACCTTGCAAACGAGAGGACCTGGGTTTGAATCCTAGGTAGGGTGAAACCTCAGGCAAGTTTCCTTACTCCACGCACTTCTGTTTACACCTAGCAGTATGTAAGAACCTGATTGATTAGTCGTTGACGGATCGCTATTCTGGGGCTAATAATCGCTTCAAAATAAATAAATAAAAATAATAATTATTTAAAACCAATCCACGACTGTTTGTGGGACACTGCTGAGTGCAATTGGCTGCAGCATTTCGCCCACAAGATATACAGTCAATTCTCTTTACAGTATATTCGGTGAAGCGCTTTGAGATGTCTCAACAACATGATAAGGTTCTATATCAAATTATTATAAACTGGAAAAATTGGGTCGAGGTGGGTTTTAAAAAGTAGAAATGGTGGTTGTTTGACTAAAAAGTCTATTTTCCTGTTTATAATTTTTTTAATGTTTCCTTCTTTTGACCACTGAACAAGTTGAACTCCTGGCTATCTGCTGCATTATATCTCTATGAATTTCTCCCAATCCCTTGCCCAACAATCCTCCAGATACACTGATCGTTCTTCTATCTCATGGCTGTGGTTTGTAAATCTTGCAATCGTTTTCAGACGTTGTCCCGATAAATAATAATAATCCTTGCATTTGAGATGTGAAAGGCACTGTATTAAATGCAAGAATTATTATTAACAATGTTGAAAGAATAGTGAATATTTGGGAATGGTTACAACAACAACTTGCATTTATATAGGACAGCTGTGTATCGAACCTGACATCTAGGTTGCACATTGGTTCAGTAAGTCTGAAGGAGTGGCTGGGGAGGATGAGGAGGTCAGGGCCACAGGATAGAAGACGTTGACCGAAGCCAATAAGTACAGCCTTGTAACAACCCCCTAGCATACAGGTTTGTGTTAGTACGAGTGTCAGTGTTGTCATGTTTTTTAGTACACAACTTGCCTTTCAATTAAGGTAATATGTGGTATTTTCTAACTGTTACTATTTAAGGAATCCGAGTGTCACAAATTAGGACTGCTTTTGGTAATCAGGAATAGGTCATGTCAATCTGTGAGAACCCAGTCTACTTCTGGAACGGAATCCCATGGATAAACTGGAATCCTGTTAAGAAAAACCACAAATTAGACACCTATCAGGTACAAATTGCAAGATATACAAATGAATATTCATTATCACAAGTTAATGGATAATAAGTGATCATTCACAGGTGATTGCTATAAATTGTAATTCACTTGCAACTAAACGGTGAGATACACTTTTCACTTGGAAACAACAACAAATTTAATTTATGCAGCGCTTTTCACATTGGGAGGACATCCCAAGGCACTGGACAGTCAAGGATTTGCACCCAAGCTGGGGGTTGGAGTCAATCTGTTGCTTAATAGTGGTTTAACCTGACATGCAACTAATCAATGTAAAACATGACACCTTCAAAGTCATTGAATAAGAAGTTTCAGTTTGTCTGAAACAATTAGTTTTGCTGGGATACAAGACGTGTGTAGTTCACACGATCACAAGATTTGTTCAGATGAAAAAGACCCTTTGGCCCATCTGATCCCTCCAGAACACCCACCCCCATCACAACATCAAGCTGTTTTTCAAATGAATCCCAATATCCTGCCCTTGAACACCCTTCTTGGCAACCCTATTCCAGAAGTTAATTACCCTCTGCGAAAAGAAATACTTCCTGGTGTCTGTCCTGAAATTCATTTAATATGTTTAACATTAAATGCTTAACCAGGTGTTAGCCTGGCTCAGTGATAGCATTCTCGCTTTAAGTCAGAAGGTTGTGGATTGAAGCCCCAGGTTGGGACTTGGAATCACATAGTCTAAGCTGATGCTCCAATGCAGTGCTGGGGGTGTGTTGCATTGTCGGAAGTGCCATCCTTCGGATGTAAAAAGAAGTCCCATTCGTCTGTTTAGGTGAACGTTAAACATCTTAACTTGAAAAGAGAAGGAAGTTTCTCTTGGTGTCCTGGTCAACAAATCCCCCAAATAAAATTGGTCACTCGCTCCATGACTGTTTGTGGAACACTGCTGTGCACACAAGTGTTTGCTGCATTTCACCCATGCAAAAAATTCAGCCAATCCTCTTTGCAGCATATACTGGCAAGTGCCTTGAGATATCTCTATGATGTGATAAGGCGCTATATCTGTTGCAAGGATTATTATTATTATTATATTCCAGGCCAGTTGCATAGCTTACACTTTTACCCAGTTTGTGTAAATTGGTGAACCAGGTGCATGGTACATTGGAGCAGATTTATAACAGATTTCCTGCATTTTATTTGGAACAAACCCATCCCAGTAAGAACCAAGATTGGAGAGTTATATTACAACTCATTGCAATGATAAACGGTGTCAATCAAAAATAAATTCACCATCTGTCTCCAGTCTTCTGTTGCTTGCATTGGTGTGAATTTGCTTTCATTTTTCATCAGGTTTTCGTAAGTGCACATTTTTTTTAGCAAAGCTTGGTGAAATTGGAGACGGATTCTGAAAAGGCCTTTCATGTAACATGTACTAATGGACAGTCATCATGTAATTTTGTGGGTAGAATATGGCAGTAGCCAGCAAAATAGCAGCAGAATGGAAGTGTAGATCCAAGCAAATGCACAATGAAGTAACTAAAACTCTATTGAGTCATCCTTATAACAAGCTTTCCAGAGCCACTACTTATTATAATTTTGTGCAACGCATAGTTACAAGACTCGTAGTATTTTAGGCTTTTACCCAAAAATGCAAAGCAGCTTTTCTAAGTGCAAATCTGGATATTTGGTCTTCATTCCCTTCCCGTGGCTGCAAAGATGTTGAATTTGGAGCTTTTCATCAAAAAAGGCTTTAATAAATAACAAAAAGGTTTAAAAAAAGGAACATGACACAAAATAGAACCATCATATGCAAAGATAATTGTGCAAGCTATCTCTCTGGAGGATCTGAGTAAATTATTACTTCAAAATGATTTGAGAAGTACCACAATAATTATAGCAGGTCTGCAATTCACAGAAACATAGAAGCACAAATATTTCCGTACTTCTTACTCTTGCTGTTAAACACCAATACTGTCATTGTAATGTTACTGGTGTTTGTTTTTTGGAGAAGGTGTGAATGATTTTTTATGGAACAGACCATTTATTCAAATATTTACTCAGTCCTGTAGCATATTGGTTAGAACACTCGCCTTGCAAGCAAAAAGACCTGGGTTCAATTCCCGGGCAGGGCAAAACCTCAGGCAAGTTTCCTTACTCCTGTTTACCTACCAGTAAGTAGGAATCTGATTATTAGTTGATTGGCAGATCGCTTTCTGTTGTTAATAATCCCTTAAAAACATTATAATAATTTGGTATCTTAATTCACAACTGTTTATGGGTCATTACTGTGCGCAATTGGCTGCCAGGTTTCAACCATAAAATATACAGTCAATTCACTTCACAGTATATTTTTGAAGCACTTTAAGACAAATCAACAATGTGATTAAATGCAAGGATTATTATTTTAAATTTGGTTATTCACTTCATGGCTGTTCTGTGGGACGTTGCTGTATGCAAATTGGTTACTTCGTTCGCCTACAAATGCACAGTTACTACACTTCAAAGTAAAATCCTGTGAAGCGGTTTGAGATGTCTCAATGATGGGATAAGGTTCTATCTCAATTATAAGGATAAATATAAAGATTGCCAAAATTAATTTATGTCAAAGGTCACCTAATTCTTGCCAGAGTCTGTCTGTTCTGCATTCAAACGCAGCTCCCATAGATGAAAGGGCATTATTCTAATTGGATACCAGCTATATATGAGTACTGGAAACTAAAGTAATGTGACATCAGGGCCCTTTCATACTCTGGGATAAAAGTTGAACTATTCGGGTGCTGAAGATTCTACACGACTGTAACAAGTCATCAATACAAAGAGAACCTAGCCACTATTTTAAAACAAGAAAATAAATAAATAACCAAGTTGCTTAAGACAGTCTTGGCATTCAGACAACATTCCTGAGCCACTTGAGCCTTGGTCTCACAGTTTATAACATCATGTGAATCCCTTGATGTGTCACAACTTTGCAACACATTTCAACTACACTTACTTAACTTTGATTTAATCCATGCAACATGCCAATTAGTTCAGGGATGAAATTATTATAGGATATAACATATTACTTAGCAAACTGTGCAGCTGAGGGTTGGCCATTTTGAATGGATATTTTGGGTTGCTGTCTGTAAAATTATTACTGTTGAGGGGGAATATTGGGTATGTTGGCAGGATATTGTTATGTGCAAATTAGCTGCTGTGTTTGTCTACAAAATATACTCAATGCATGTTACAATATATACTATGAAATGCCCCTCTCTCCCCCCAAAACCATCTCTCACCTCCTCACTGTCACTCTTACCCTCAAGAGATTATGAGCTTCAGTATATTTTTTTGCTGGGGTGGGAGGGGGGAGGGAGAGATTTAATTTTAAAAAGTAGCATAGAATTTTTTTTCACTACTCTCTTCACTCCTTCCCTCTCTCTGTCCCTCTCCCATGTATCACTCTAGAAAGGTGGGTAATTTCCTCTGTCACTACTTTGCTGCAGAATGCCATACAGGAGGAGTCCTGTACCTCAGTGGTTAGAGCACTCGCCTCAAGCTTGATTCTCAGCAGGGTGAAACCTTGGGCAGGTTTCCTCACTCTATACTCCTGATAATAATAATCACTCAAGAAAAACAATAATAAATTGGTCACTTCAATCCACGACTGTTTGTGGGACGCTGCTGTGCACAATTGGCTGCCGCATTTCTCCCACAAATATACAGTCAGTTCACTTTATAGTATACTCTGTGAAGCGCTTTGAGACGTCTACAAAACTCGAAAAACACTGGGTCAAATACAAGAACTATATTATATTATTTAATTTACCATGCATACCTCATATTTTAGGGCTTAATTAAAGCAGTTTTAAATGTAGCTCATCAAGGATAAGAAAGCCCCAAATAAAATATGTCCAAGAAACCCCCCTGCAAGACCTTTCCGATGAGGTGTAAATCATGTCTCTACGTCAATCGGTTATTGCGTTCTAGCAGACAGACAGACAGACAGACAGACAGACAAATATTTCATCTTGCTTATCATAGATATGTGTTGTGTTTTACACATTCATACATTTACAATTTGTCCCTACGACATGTTCAGGATCGGGACAACAGGTCTACTCTGGAGAATAGTTTAAAACACCTTTAACTGGGCACTTTTACTGCAGGCCATTATGTGTAAGGCCATAGATATTACAGAGAAGTAGGCAGACAATTCCTTGTATGTTCTCCCTACAACTTGTCCCAATGAACTTGTCTGCAGGGACCTGATGCAAACTAAAAACCAAAGGGAAAGAACATGGATTGCATTAGCAACTAAGTCAAGACATGGCACTAGGGTTCACAAATACCACATTATATTAAACTTAGCCCTGAATTTCACCAGGAGAATAAGCAGCCTTGATAATGTGATTAAATCTCTTGTCGCCTAATGAGGTTAGTGGAGGTTTTGTATGCTGGTCAGATTCTTTCTCTTTGGAACAGAAATAAAACCCTCGTACTGGTAAGGACCAAACCAATGGATGTTATGGTGAAAACAAATCACTGAAGTGTTCAACAATTTGCTGCTGTCATTTCACTAAATTTACATTGCCGACAAACATGTCTCAAGTAGAAACATGACCAGGGCTTTGTCCAGGGGTTAAACAATACAGAGCATCTGCAGCTTTTGTTGGAAATCTCTTTCTCAGTTACTGTTCTGTTGTGGGGGTGGTGTGTGTGGGGTGGGGGGGGGGGGTGGGGTTGGAGTAAACTTTCCTCCAATTTTCAGTCTCTCTTTTTTAACTGTTAATTTTATGATTCTTAATTCTTATCTGTATCAAATAGCTTGTGTGTTACACCTGCATCAGCTGTGTCTCTGATCATTGTAAAGACATGTATCTGGTGTGTCCATGTTATTAATATTCAACAATACTTATAATAATAATTATCCTTGAATTTGACTTAGCATTTTATCACATCATCAAGATGTCTCAAAGCACATCACAGGATAATAATAATCCTTGCATTTGATATAGTGCCTGATCATGTCGTCTCAACGTACTTCACAGAATATACTGTAAATTGAATTGACTTTACATTTTGTGGATGAAATGCAGCAGCCAATTGCGCACAGCAGTGTCCTACAAACAGTCGTGGATTATGTGAACAAATTATGATTTTTTTACTGTACATTGCTTTGACTGTTTATTCAGCTCCTGTCCAGAATGGATCAATATTTATTTACTGTAGGGAGGAAGCACTGATGGATTTGTACAATTTCATCCCCGCACCAAAAAAAAGAGAAAATGGATTTGGGGAGAATGTTAAAAATAACTTCCTCGGTTTTGCATTTCTTTTCATTTTAAAGGCCTTTTGGTGAATGTGACATTTTTAAACTTTTTTTTATATAAAAAGGCGTTGTTCACCCTTTGCCTATTTAGGGATTGATGAATAACAGGTCAAACCTGTTTTCTGTCTTATTTATTCCAATCATATAATAGTAATAATCCTTGCATGAGATACAGCACCTTTCAGGTCAGGACGACATCTCAAAGTCTTTCACCTAATTTACTGTAAAGAGAAGTGACTGTGTATTTTGCAGGGGAACGAGGCAGCCAATTTGGGCACAGCAATGTCCCACAAGCAAATTTATGCGTTGACCCTGGATGTGTGTTTTTTTGCAAAGAGGACATTGTAAATATCAGGATAATGTTTATTAAATGCAGCATTATTCAGACTAAGCCATTTGGCTGTCTCTGTGTGTCAGCACCTGTCTTTCCCGATGGGATGTGACACTAATGAGCTTAAGGAGCGGTGTAGTGATTGTGCTAATGAAATCTGTGCAATCGATCATATGATTAGCCCTGGACTGTAGATCCTTGTGGATGGGTACAGTCCGGGAATGAGAACTAAACCCTTGGAATACCGCAAAGTGCTCTGCCAAAGAGTTTAAAGGTCACAGAAATAGCAAGGCTCACACACCACAACCTTATTTCATGCTAAAACCAGTTGATACCATAATACTGAACTGCTGAGCGCAATTGTCTGCTGCATTTCGTCCACAAAATACACAGTCAATTCACTTTTCGGTAAATTCTGTGAAGCGCTTTGAGACGCCTCAATGATGTGATAAGGCGCTAGATTAAATGCAAGGATTATTGTAATTAACAGTGAAAAACATAACTCTGATGTATAATGAACCTCAATGAACTTGGAAACACTTGTAGGATTTGTAAATTGATGTTTTTTTCCCATTCAATGTGAGTATTTTCTGGGCGGCGAGAGTGGGGAAAGAAAGCTGGAATCTAAATGAACTCCCTCAAAAATAACAATAATCCACACTCCTTTCGAGTACGTGGTAAGAAATTCAAAACAGTCTTGCTTTTTTTTGTTGAAATAACATATTGTGCTCCGGGTTTGATCTTAGACCATACTGACCTTTTTACTTTATTTATCTAAAAACAAAGAATAACACTGAAGGAAATCGGGTTCCATTACAAGGTCAATGCTATAGCCAGTCTGTGGCCGTTTTATTGCTTTTCAGAGATTGCTGCTGTTCTGATGTGATCTCACTATTCCCACCCACCCAACTCGTGTCAAGAGTGTAAGGCAACTCATAGGAAATGTATGATTACATGAACGACCACCAGAGTTGATTTCAAAATCAATGACAAACTGGGACCCATTGAGTTACATTGTGCCAAGGTAAATCATTAGCTGGTACGACTAGGTCAAGCAAAAGTTATTAGTGTTTCACCCACAAACTACACAGTCAATCCACTTTACAATATATTCTGTGAAGTGCTTTGAGACATCTCAACAATGTGATAAGGCACAAATGCAAGCACTATTAAAATAATTATTATTATATCGACTAGAGTTGGAGGAATTTAGCTATTACCGTGAGCGGAACAAATTGGGGACTTTAGAATCCTACCTGGAAGGGAACCTGTCTGTGTGTGCGAGCGAACGAATGTGTGAATATTTGTGTTGGTGAAGTTTGCATTTTAATATATTTCATGTTATAATGAACTTACACCAGGGGGCATTCACATCAAAGGCACCTTAATTGCATTTAAAACACAAGGAGCAAGAAGACAAAACTGTTTAGAAGGGAGACTAAATTGGCTGTTATGTGAACTCAGAGGTTATGTAACATGAGCAACGCTTTATGAATTTCTTCTTTTCCATCCCTGTCAACCAGTGATGGAAATACTCGTGTAGAATTAGACACGTGTTAGCTGTTGGATCTCAGATGTCAGCAAGTCCAGGTTGCCTATAATTCGCTGTCATATAACTTCTTGAATGGGAACAAGAACCTCTTTTTTTATGAGTTTATCTTGGCTTGTTCAGCACATTTGTAAAATTCCTAAGGACTTGGAGATTTAAGACGGCGCTTGTAAAAAAGACAAAAAAAGTTCCAACTGGGTCTCTCAAAGGCCTGCAGATATACATAGCGAGATGGCAAGAGATGTGGGGGGAGGGAGGGAGTGGCGGGGGAGGGAAGAGAGGGTGGGGGTAATGTTTGTGCTCCCTTATCACTCTTGTAAAATCAATTCAGCCCAGTCAGATAAGCACCTCACAGCTTTCCTTGTCAGTCATCATTTGAGGTTCATTCGGTTTCACAGCGTGGCAGGCGGGCTGTTGAATGCCTCGCAAAAAACACACCATCTGAAACAAATTAGCTCCCTATTATGTCCACCCAGAGAGTTCGCTGATAAATAGGCGTCTGCATTTACAGCAAAACTAATTGGGTGCACACACAGACATATTACTGCCTGCTATTATATAGAACCTGATATCAAGAGATGCTGTATCTTACTTGTTAAGTAAGTTGGATCTTATATCTTGGCAGGTTTTTTTTGTGAATTAGGGTAGGTTCGTTTGTACTTCAGCACAGCTAGTTTTACTGGGGATGGGGGAAGGAGATAATTAAACACAGTGCTTTTTAATTCATATACAGAAAAATCAGATTCACAATCATTCAGCATGTACACTGTCACTCATAATTACATTCACTCTAATTATAATAATCCTTGCATTTAATTAGCTCCTTATCACGTCATTGAGAGATCTCAAAGCACTTCATAGGATATACCATAAAGTGGATGGACTCTTTATTTTGTGGGCGATTATATAGTGCAACACCAATCCTATGAATCCACTTATTTTCATCTGTTTCGCATTCCTACCACATCTATTATCTCATTTTCAATTCACATTTCTTTTTAATCGCTCTTCATTTATTTCTCATCTGATAGAGTAACCTTTCATTGTCAGCTGGCTCCGTTGTTACTTGTTTAGCACAAGATCTTCTTGTACAACCTTTATCATTGTCTCCTTGTCTTTTGGGGCTAATTATACACGTTTTTGACAGCCATTTCAACACAATTATTTCTTATTCTTATTCTAAGCTATACAGTACAGATCCAGCAAAATGCTGGGTTATAAGTATGCAAATATATTAGTTTTCCATGTGGAACTCTATAATTATCACGATTTGCGATATTTCCACCCCAACACACGGACCAATTTGCTGTTTTAATTGTCTCCTTTAATAATGTTTAGGAATATTGGATTTAATTTTCAGTTTTAATGAGATTCCGTCCTTTTGAATTTTCTTCACTCTAATGGAACCCCACTCTAGAATTCTAGGCCTGAAATTCCACCTAGTTTTGACATATAAAACCATTTTATCTTAATAATTACGATTGCACAGAATAGTAGAAATTTCTTAATTTCAGTTGTATTTTACAAGCCCGTTTCTCTTTAAGAACTGTAAACCAAATTAAAAAGTTAAGAATTTGCCATTATTCTGTGAATTCTTAAATTTTAAGATAAAATGTACATAATAATAATCCTTACATTTGATGTAGCTCCTTTCATGTCAGATGGATATCCCAAAGTGCTTCCTTTACAGAATATACTGTAAAGAGTAGTGACTGTGATTTGTGGGTGAACTTCTTTTCTTTGTGTTTTGTGAATGAAAATTGTCTTACAAGCTAAGACTGAGTGGAGTTTCAGACTTTTCATTGTGGGTCGAACATGGAGTTCCTGGAAATGAGCTGTATTTGCATGGTTTACCAATAGAGGGAACTAAAGAAGGCTAGGGACAAGGAAACATTGATGAGTTTAAACTCCTTTAATCACTTTAGCTTCTCAATGCTCCCTTAACTGGACCAACAAACAGTAATGGATTCAAATTTGCATGCTCCTGGTCCATAACTTGCAACTCTATCTGCTACACCATTGGGGCTACCCCTGGCAAGATATTCTCATTGTCAAACTGTCTCAATTGATCTGGGATGGAACCTATCTCATCCTGAATTACACCCCCCCACCAAACTGAATATGAGTAGAGCATGAGAATAGAAGGCATATTGTCAGGACAATGGCAATGTAGCACTATATCTTCAAGAGCTTTATCTCCCCCCAAAAAATCACCTATTAAATAATGCTCCCCAAAAAAAGAGGAGCTCAGATGTAGAAACATCTATACTGTTTCTATATCTATATATATGCTGCAGTTATACAGTTATCAATTTATTGGTGGGCCAACTAATTTTTATTTGCAATTGTGTGAAAATTCTGCCAGACAATTTGTCCTTCCTCAGCTTCTGACTGAATGTCAATAAATCGGTCACATGAAGATTGCAATGTTAACCTTTGGTTAGGTGTACACTGCCAGAACACAACTCGCATTTGGTGCCTAATCCGTTTGTACAGAAGCAGCTGGTTGTAATGGCCACAAGCACATTAGTGTCAGCAAAATTGCTAAATAATGCCATAAATAAATTTCAACACACTTATTTTTTTAATTTTTGGTCCCTGAAATGTGATCACTTAATCTAATCTCAGTTGTAGTTGCAGTGGGAGTAGTCTCATTGCCCTCCATCCTAGAGAGGAATAAAACCATGTTAAGTCGCAACTAAGCAGTGTCAACTGGAGACCATCATCTGTGAAGTGTGTCTATGTGGTGAGGCAGGATTAGGCTCAGTTATATTCTGCTTGGTGGACTGTCATACACAATTTTGCACATGAACAATTGCCCCTGGAGCAAAGTACTTTACAACAGTAACAATATTACCATGAGTTTTGCTTTCAGGGGATGAAGGGAGAAGAGCGCTCCAAGATGCTATGTCACATGAATTATAAATATTATAAATCATTTGATCACTCAATCCACGACAGTTTCTGAGACACTGCTGTGCACAATTGGCTGCTGTGTTTCGCCAGTCAATTTACTTGACAATATACTCTGTGAAGTGCCTTGAGACATCTCAATTACGTGATAAGCCATTCTATCAAACACAAGGATTATTACCTATTTTTAAATGAGAGTCGTTGTCGGTGAAAATTGGATGAGAAAAAATAATGCACTTTTCTAAAATTTTGCCTGAAAATTTAATTTTACAAAACTCTGAGATGGTTACTTGGGTTTGTGATTAAATTATATTAATAATTTTTATTTATAAGTTTGCTATTTTATACTGAAATGGAATATTCCTCTCAAAGAAATCATTTGATATTTAGTGTTCCCGTTCAAAGCAATTAGGATGCCAGTAACACCTATATCACTGATTTGTAACTGTCTTTTTCAATATTCACTTCACAATAATAATAATCCTTATGTTTCATACAGCGCTTTATGTCACATCTTTGACACGTCTCAAAGCTCTTCACAAATATACTGCAAAGTGGATTGACTGTATATTTTGTGGGCGAAACGAGTGTGCATTTTATTATTTAGTGTATGATCTTTGTGTTTTATTTCTATACTTAGCACATGTCTGCATTGAATTATTTATAACGATGTCCTAAAGGCTCCTCAAACAAATTGACTTTACAAAACAACGTTTATATGCAACCTGATACCAACAGGATGCTGGTGGGATTTCTTTAACATTTGCAGAAGATCTTAATTACTTAAATTGCTGCTACAGTGAGGGCCAGTTGGTTTTTTTTTAAAAATTGCTTATGGTCAAATCACGAAATGTTGTGACAAAATACAATATAATACTGATAATAATCCTTGTATTTGAAACAGTCACATCATTGAGATGTCTCAAATCGCTTCAAAAAAATATACTAGAAAGTGAATTGACTGTGTATTACATAGTTTCTGTTACCACCCAGCGATAGACTATATATAGACACATATTGTTCCTGTACATATAATGCAATCATGGGGTGTTAATTTAAAGCGTGTGTTATAAATATAGTTTCTACCACCTAACATGGTCTGTGAAGAAGATCTTGAAGATGAATAACCAAGCTAGAGCTATGGCAATATGGTTTTAAGGTTAACAGTTCTAAAGGGAATCCCAGAGTGGAATGCTTAGTGGTGAAGTAAGTTGAGAACTGAGGGACGTAGAGAAAATGTTAATGGTAATTGATCCAGTGCCCTTGATTATAGGGGGTTGAGCAAGATGAGCCGAAAATCCTTTACTGGTTGCTAATGTTCACACAGAGTATATTTGGAGTATATTTGGAGAAGGCAGCCTGGAACACATTATGTCATTTAAAAATTATCACTATATATGATCTGTTCACAAACACCAGCCTAGTATGTAAAGCAAACAGCACCTCTGCATAATAACACACAATGTCACTTGGGGCCACTAAGCTATATATATATATTTATAAAAAGGCAAAATATTGCAGATGCTGGAAATCTGAAATAAAACCAGAAGTTGCTGGGAACACTCAGCAGGTCAGGCAGCATCTAAAATATTTCGCCCACAAAATATACAGTCAATTCACTTTATGGTATATTCTGTGAAGCGCTTTGTGAGGTCTCAAAGAGGTGATAAGACGCTGTATCAAATGCAACGATTTTTATCATTATTATCTATGGAGAGAGGAAAGTGACCAAAGGTCATCGACCTGAGACCTTAACTCACTTTCCTCTCTCCATAGATGCTGCCTGATCTGTGATCTGCTGCTGTTCCCAGTGACTTCTGGTTTTGTTTAAGCTATATACCCCCCCCCCCCCCCCCCCCCCCCCCCCCACACACACACACACATATATACATATACCTCAGTGGTCAGACGCTGAACAGTTGAATATCAAAGCTCTCCCTCCCATCGCGTCAGTAATAGCTGATGTAAAACGCGCTGTTTCGGTTAAGAGCGAAGGTTTGGTGACTGGTGACACGGCAATAGTTACACTGAGGTGACCTTTCCCTGAGTCTCTTTTCTTAAATAAAATCCTGAAATCTCTGGCCATTGTGACCCGCGTTTCCGAGTCTGTACCTAAGATCCTGTACTCACTTGACGTGAAGTGACCACAGACCCAGTGCCTCTCTGTGCGTGTGGTCGCATCTATGTGCGGCTGAATGGAAACTGATAGATTTTTAAACACGTACTAAATACGACCATATTTACATCCCCCCGTGTTTTCAGTTTGAGCTACAAAGGGTTCGAGACCCAGTGAGTGAGGCAGCACTTGAAACTCTACCCCGTTTCATGCTTATTTATTTTATTATCCTATTGAGCTCCATGTTGACACTCCAAGTGCCACATCTGGATTAGATAATTTGTCGCGAATTAACAAGGGTTCGATGGTTATCATATCCAGCGTGATTAAATCTCTTTAAATTTATGATTTTTCTCGTGGGGGGGGAAATAGCAACCAGTCAGTTAAAAGTAATGGCCTCTGGAACACTTTGATGGTATAGGATTTTGGGGGAGAGTTTATACAAAGCGTGAGCTTCACTGATGAGAAATCAAAGTATTAGGCAATGCCATGGATACTTAACTCCAAGTTGTGTGTGTGTGTGAGAGAGAGAGAGAATACTGTACATTATGTAAATACATGTATTTACAAGGTTTTTTTTGTAATGAAGCAATTCGCGAAATCTTAAATAACGAGGGCTGTTTTTTTTTCTTTTTTTTTCACTGCAATATTCATTAAAATGTTCATTGCATTTTCTTTTTAACAAAACAAAACGAGTTACCTGCACTAAAACAGCACTGGCCGTTTTAAGGCGCCCACGGTTTCAGGTTCACGCCTCAGTCGAGCTCATGTCGGTTCAGGATTTGATGAAGTTTAATGTAATAATTAATAAGATTTATTGCCTGTTTGATGCAGCGCCGTATCACGTCACCGAGACGTCCCAACGCGCTTGAAGTGAATTACTGTGAAGTTTAGTGACTGCGTTTGTAGGTGAACACAGATAGATATCCACCAACATTGAAACTGACAGAAGGGAATTCGTTTTAAGAAATGAAGTGACTGCTGTGATTTCAATATAGGTTTTATATTCGGGGTGACTGGGGACCAAAGGTTAAACTCAAAACTGGAATGTAATTCCAGATTAAACCAATGTATTCATACAATAGTGACTGCTCGGGTTGATGAGGATTTACTGTGGTCACTAAATCACTTTGCCCTGTGCTGAGAGCTGTTCCACTGATGTCACCTTCCCTGAGGTTAGGAGAGGTCTGTGTGATTTACTGGACTGGGCGGTGCAGGAGGATTTCAGTACATTATTGACCAGGTCATGGCGAGGAAACCCAACTAAAGATATCAGTTTAACTTGTCAGTGTATTCGCTATTAAACAACCCAGAAACATACCGAGCAAAGCCACCCAGCACCCCCCCCCCCCCCCCCCCCCCCCCCCAGGCCGGTTCCCCTGCTGCCCTCATTACTGGGAACTCGAAACAGTTCAAATATTATTATTCATTATTAACACTGTATTATTAATTACATTCAGGCTGGATTAAAACCTCCAGTTAAATTAAATTTTAAATTAAATGAAATGGATTAATTCATTTAATAATACTGTACATTATTAAATACATTCAGGCTGGATTGAAACCTTCAATTAAATTAAACTTTAAATTAAATGAAATGGATTAATTCATTTAATAATACTGTATTATTAATTACATTCAGGCTGGTTTAAAACCTTCGCGAAGCATGGAGCGAACAGAGCGTTTAAAGAGAGTGATGTTGGTGCGGTGGGTGTGAGTGTCCTTTAGCTCAGGAAGGACTCTGATTGCAATGACTGGACATTTGATACCCACAAGGAGAAACGTGGCGTGTTTTGAGGGTCTCGCTAAACACACCAAGACAGAAAGTCTCACCGAACACAGCTTGGTGGGTGAGAGTCCGGGCAAGTGCGAGGGAATGGTGGAACTGTGTCAATTCTGCTGATAATTCTCAAATGTTCTCAGCATTTAATTCAAAGTGTTAATCGGCTCCACCCTGGAATAAAAGCTTCGCGACACCCAAGCAAATATTTCGTGAAGGGGGTAATAATCCCGTCATAAGATGGTTAAAATCACTTTTTTTGAAAAATGTGGTCACTCAATCCACGAGGATTTTTTTTGTGGGACACTGCTGTGTGTCCAACCATATAGAATAAATGATGTGAAGCGCTTTGAGACGTCTCAACGACGTGATATATCAAATTCAAAGATTTTTATATCAAATTCTGTATCAAAACGCTATATTAAATTCAAGGGTTATTACAATTATTATTATTAATATTAAATAACAATCCTTTGTAAATTCATTTATTCTGCCAACAATTATTTCTGTTCTAATCAGCTCCACTGTTTTGTACAGCACTGGACTCAGTTTTAAATGACTGATTTTACATCAGTTGTACATATGGAATCCATAGAAAGATTTTGTGTGTGTGTGTGTTTATCTGTGCAGTAGCGATGAAGCGAAATAACCACACACAGGAAAACGCGTTTGGAAGCGTTGAAAACTATTTTTTAAACTAGGTTCATATAAACCATAAACCATTCATTATAATTGTCTAAAAAAAGGATTAATATGAAAAGCGGTTGAATGGAAAAAGCTGCAAGTGACTCTTTGGGAGATCCCGTTGTAACAGTGAGTGAACAGTGAGCGATTAAAATAAGGATCAGTCAGTAATTTTCAATAAAAAAAACGCTGGATTGGGTCAGAGGCGCTTTTTTTGCTCCTCAGAAGGTTGAGAAAAAATACTTTTCCAACAAGCTCGCCTTGCTGTCAACTTTCAAACACGTTTCCTGCAAGCAATGGTTCTTTTAAAAACAAAATACCGTCTCTCTCACTCTCTTTCTCGGTCTATCTGCACACAATTTTATTTTGTGGAGGGGGCGGGGGGAGCCCTGTCCCTGTGGGTAAATATATATGTGTGTGGTCTTTTCTGAGAGCCACATCACAAACCGCTGATGTCTTGCATGGGAGAGGAGTTGATTTTTTGGTTACCGTCTGTAATGTGTAATTGTGTACCAGTTTAATTAGAACTTCAGGCCTGAGACCCCACACATTTCTGCTGAAGCTGCTATTGTCAGCGGCCGCTTGTGTGCCTTTGCCCCCTCCCCTCAGGGCGAGTTACACAGACTGCTGGTTGAAGGGGTCACTTCATGTCACACGACAGACACAGCAAACAGCAGCTTCCAAATGCATTCATTCCCCTTCCAAACGCAAACGGTGTGGCCACAGTTTAACATATGGTTCACACCAAAAAAAAAACAATAAATACATGTTTTAAAGAAAATAGATCGGGGGCTAATTTGATGCGTGTTTATTTCTCAATAGAGAGAAGGCGGTGGTATTATTGTTGTCTATTTGTTGTCTATTTCATGGATGTAAAACAGTACAGGCACATTAACATATAACTAATGTCAAGTCTGAAATCATAACACCTGCTTGAGGCACGCGTTCACCTGCACAGCCGATTGTGAATAATAAATAATAATACACTTTGCAGTCGTTATAGCGCCTCATCACGTCGTTGAGACGTCTCAAAGCGCTTCACAGAATATACTGCAGAGTGGATTGGCCGTGTATGTTGTGGGCGAAGCGACATGATTTATCATTCACAAGGTCTTTCTTTGTGAACTACAACATAATTTTTAAAAAATGATATTCCTGTTCTGACACCTCACAAGCCTTGCCATTGATAGCCAAACGACTCTTACGATATCTGTTTTTTTTCGAGTAAAGGAAAAGACACTCCTAATGTGAGCTACTGCTGTTTAAATGTTTTGACTGAAACCGAAATGTATAATAGAGACATACAATACGTTCGGCTGCAAACCGTGTCATTAAAGTTACACTGAACCCTATAATTGAATTGCAAGCGTATTATGAAGATGTTCCTCTTGGCTTCACTTATATTTCAGACATGTCATGCATTATATCGAATTACATAATTTTCCCCTTGAAGTAATGTGCACGCCAGTAATTCCAATTGAAATACATATTTTATGGTCGAATTCAGAAAATCTGGTGTGCATTCTCTCTCTCTCTCTCTCTCTCTCTCTCTCTCTCTCTCTGTGTGTATTTGTGTGAAGGAGAGACACACTCAAAAACACCGACTTTAAAACTATCACAATTGTGTCTCTTTACATCTGAAAATAATTTTACAATTACAACCCCCAAGCCAAGCCCACCCCATAGTATTCAATCGAAATACTCTGCCTTCCGCCTGTCTGTACTTTCCTTGTCTGTGCGCAAGTTATGGCTTCTCAAGAAAACTGTCTGAAAAAGCGCCTCAAACACAGACCATATTAACCATTATTAAGAACTTAAGAGTTGCTTTTGATGGACAGATAAGATATTATATTATCCATATAAAACGTCGTGGAGGCGCTTTAGCACCGGGAGAGAAGTGTGTTCACTCGTCTGTGTTTCAGTCCCTACGATCCATCTTTTCAGAACTCTCCAAGTTGGGCAAACTGAAAAGAAAAACAATAATTAGAGATAATTGCTTGTGTCCAAATATAAGCATCAAAGCCTTTTGGATTCGTTTGTAATGGACTATGGTGTGTAATCCAAAAGGATGACCCCTATTTTGCTTATTGAGTGGGTGCACACACTGAGTGACAGATGGAGTGGACCTCAGTGCACTCGCCATAGGCTCAGCCAGGGCACGGATTGTGGAGCAGACAGTCAGGGAATAAAGGGAAAGGTACAAAACCGAGGTCGGAAATAAAGGGTCCATAATTATTCGGGGGGTGGGGGCTGGAGGTAGAACAACAAAGAACACACCACAGTCGATTTTAACAAAAAAAACGTGTGTGCCGCCAGATTTTCTTCCAAATTGGAAAAAAAACCTAAAACACTACAAAGAACTGAAAAAAATCCTAAAATAAAAAAAAATCACATATTACATTTGGGGGGGGGGGGGGGGGGGGGGGGGAGACCAGTTTGAAAAGTAGAGAAGATGAAATAATTGATTGGGCTTTTAATTGTATTTTCTGACCGTATATTTCAAACCTATTTCTCTCAGGTTATTTTTTATCATGAGGCTATTCTGGTGGCTTGTGGTTTTCGATAGTCGGGTGAAAATGAGGATGAGAATGGAGGTTTCTTTCAAAAAACGGTATATTTACATTTTTTGTATCTTTCCAATGTAAAATCTTACTCCAGATATACACACGCACACATAACAGAGCGAACTGTATTGCTCAGAGAGAGATTGTCACTGGTGGGATGGGGGAGGGATGTTAAATATGAATTCTCCTGGTAGAGAAATGCTGATATATAGACAGACAAAAAACACATGAGTAATTGAAAGTTGGGAAGAGAAGAGAGGCGAGGATATACCACCCAGTAACTTCATCAGAGGAGATGTTTAGCTAGTTGAAGTGATTTACCAGTGAATGGACAAACGAGGAACAAAAGACCAAACTGCAGGGTTCCTGGTTGGAGTATTTAGAAAGCAGTGGTTCGTGTGATAAGATAAAGTGGGGTTTTTTGGGGACACGCAGTCTATTACACGGTAATGGGTTTTGAACGACCTAAACGATTTGTTGACTGGAACAATAAATGTATTGTCCTCAAAGAGTTTTTTTTACCCGAATTTAATACAACCGCTGACACAAAAGAGCGCGCATTCTGACCAAACTACAAAGATTGTTTTTGTCGGGTTTGAGACGTGCTTTCAAGACAGCTCGCGAGGGCAATCCTCACAAAATACCCCCAGCAAATCCCCAAAGGCTATTGTGATCTCCCACTAGTGTTTGACCCTTGTACCTGAAAGTTTGCAAATAAAATAATTCCAAGTTAGTCGGATCTGTTAACCACTAATGTACCTTATTCTCTCTCTCTCTCTCTCTCTCTCTCTCTCTCTCCATATCACTCTTACAGTCGATAACTGGTTGCAAAATCTCAAATCTGCTCAATAAACAGTATTTGTAGATTTTTTTCACTTTCGTTCTAGGGAATAAATATATTTCGCTCTTATAACAAATAGTCTGATGATGTGAAAGGCATAAACGCCCTCCTGTCTATCTTCTGTCATCCGCGAGAAATGCATAACAATAATACATAATAATATCATTTCATATTCTAATAACCCTTACATTTGATGCAGCGCCTTATCACGTCGTTGAGATGTCTCAAAGCGCTTCACAGAATATTCTGTAAAGTGTACTGACTGGATATTTTGTGGGCGAAACGTGGTGTGGGTTAGAATAGGATAGAATAGAATAGAATAATAGTTGCTTGTTTTAAGAACTCGCTCCTTCAATATGATGCCATGGCGGGTTAATCTCTTCGGCCTCTCAATGCCATCAGCCACTTCAGATCTGATCTTACTGCTCCTCCAACACGCTGGAGACGGCATTGCAATGGTTTAATACCTCAAACCTTCCTCCCCACCCACAACTGCGTTTCATTTCATTTCATTTAGAAACCAGCTCTGCCACCGTTTCTGCTGTTGCCCCTAATGTTGTTTCCAGCCACGTTCTTTATTAACTATGGCACTGTACAATAACTGTCACCAGTGATATTGTGTACATGTTGCCAGAGTACTTTTTCGTGTCCATTTTCACACTGACCTTTTCGATGAATGAATTCTCACTTCGAGAAAGTAAAATATTGTCCTAAAGTATTACTCTATGTGCACAGCTTTGAGAAGGGCACATATATACACATACACACACATACAAACATATATACACATACACACACACATACACACATACATACATACATACATACACACACATATACACACATATACACATACATGCATACATACATACACACACATACACTCGCACACACATACACACACACATACATACATACATACACTCACACATACATACACACACACACAATCATACACACGATTGCATTTTGGCTGTTGTTTTTTAGAACATTGTAGTGTATTCCTGGGAAACATCAGATATAGTGATATAGCTGTACAGCTACACATCACTGTAGTCACGGGTAGAAAATAAAAGTCACCTCGTGAATAGATACAGTTTCTCTTTAAGGGTCTTCAATTCAATTCTGTTCTTTTATTTATTATCTTTAGGCTCTGATTTAAGCGGACATCTCAAACACATCAACACTTCAGACATCCTATTGCTTTCGAAACACCTCGTTATTTACTGCTACATTTAATATTTCCTTTCGACACGAATAATGTTACAATAAAAAAACACACAAGAACTCCATTATTTCCTCGCTAACTGTACCATATGTTAACAACACGGTGTTAGACGTTATTGAGCTCAAATAGACTTTGTAATTAAAAATCTGCCATCGAATATCTGAAATCAGCGTTTTATCAAACTAAAAGTTTGCATATGGAGAGTGTGTGAACTCTTTAAACATCATGAACATTCTGTCAATTCGCGTTGTCTTTTAAATGCGTTTAATTCCATGTATTGGATTAAACCCACTAACACAACATCAATGCACCCACCAAGTAAGCAAATGCGAAGATTTAGAACTAATGTATTTTAACACACGCTCTATCTATAGATTTTCTTTAACCTCTGTGACGCCTTTAAACCCCGCAGTGATTCTGATGGAATAAATCAACCAACTTTCAATTAGCAAATCGTCTCAAGCAAGATTGCTTTAAATGCCGGTATCGCCTCAGCCACAAGGCTTGGGGACCCCGGAGGGTGGGTTGGGGTAACTGCTGGATCTAAACCAGCTCAAATCGCACAGCTCTGCCGTTGAGAGCACTGGCTGGTAAGCTCTCCTGCTGCTGTCCTGCTAGGACCATCCTGTCCGTTAGGGCTTTGGCTTGGTTTGCAGGGTTAACAAGAGCTGAGTGGGGGGTCTTGCTGCCCCCAGTGCCCTTCCAGGTCCTGCTCATGAGCCAGGCTGCCCTGGAAAACTGCAGAGCCACCCGGCTCAGGAACTGGATGAACCAAGACTGCGCCCTCACTAGATGGATAATAATAATAACAATAATAATAATAATAATAACCCTTGCATTTGATATAGCGCTTTTCACGTCGGGAGGACGTCCCAAAGCGCTTCACAGAACACACTGTAAAGTGAATTGACTGTATATTTGTGGGCGAACGCGGCAGCCAATTGCGCACAGCAATGTCCCACAAACAGTCGTGGATTGAAAATGACCAATTTATTATTGTTTTTTGTTTTGGAGGGATTATTATTAGGCTCTGTGTGGAGTAAGGAAACTTGCCCAAGGTTTCGCCCTCTGCCTGGAATTGAACTCAGGTCTCTCACTTGCAAAGCGAGTGCTCTAACCACTGAGCTACAGGACTCCACTGGATGGCAGCAGTGATGGACTGGCTCTCCCCAAAGGGGCTTGCGATTGTCATGTAAATTGGGGAGGGGGGGTGGGGCAGCAATTCGTGGGAAGTGGATGGGGGGGGGGGGATAAAACATCTGTGCATTAAAACTTTTTTGTTGTGTTTAAATGGTCAAGCAGCAGGAAAGCTTACCAGCCGGTGCTTTCAACGTCAAAGCTATGCGAACTGAGCTGTGCAAGTGGTAAACATCGAGAGCCATTCATTGGGGCGTTTGGGAGCCATTCACGGTATCCCAAATACCCAGATCCCCCCTCCCTTCTCCACCCCCCAATGTTGGGTACTGAAAACGCCTTGCCAGCTTCCTGGTGGGCATCACAGCTGGGTATGAGAGGATTGCAACCATCTTCTTGCCCACAGCGTGGTCGCACATCCCTTTCCATTGAGCGGTTCTACCAGTTGGAGGTCTGGAGCTTGAGCAGAGCTGCTTACCTCTCCGCAAACCAACCAAGGTGACTCCCAAGGGTTAGATGTATCTTAAAAAGTTTGCGGGCAGCGGCAAAACCTTAGGCAAGTTTCCTAACTCCACATGCAGTAAGTTTACATAGCAATAAGTAGGAACCTGATTGTTAGTTGATTGGCGGATCGCTTTCAGGGGTAATAATCTCTTCAAAAAAATATTTGGTCACTCAATCTACAACTGTTTGTGGGACACTGCTGTGTGCAATTGGCTGCCATGTTTCACCCATAAAATGCAGTCAATCCACTTTATAGTATATTCCATGAAGCGTTTTGAGACGTTTCAATGACGTGATAAGACGATATAGTAAATGCAAGGATTATTATTATTAAATGTATCCTACAGACTAAGACTAGGTGGAATTCTGGGCTTCTGTGAGATTTGATAAAATTATCTATGCTAATAGGAGAATCACCCTGGGGGGGAAGGATAGTTGTTCAAATTCTGTACCTGGAGTCCCGTCAAATGTTTGACTTTTTACCCTTCCGCCACAATAAGAAACAGAAACCATGGCAGAGTGGGAACATCCTCTATTAACCTCCCATTTAATTGCCTTTGACTATGGCTTTTTATGGCCACGCAACCTTGACGTTACCTGGTAACTGTTGAGTCCAGGTTATTAAATGAAAGGACTAATGGGATTTGCACACTAGTTAGGCTCTTTGAAATGGATTATAGAGTTCATATGTAAATCCAGGCTGGAGGATAGGACTCACAATTTCCCATTCATTCTGCAGATGAGAGGAAGGATATATTACAGAAGAGCTTTTAGTAGGGAAAGAATATTGTGTCTGAGGATCATTTGTTTTAAGAGGTGCTGTGCTCTCCCCCCCTCCCCCTCCCCCCCCCCGGTCAACCACATAATATAGAAAATTCTGAATCATAATGTGGAAATTGCAGTTTCAAGTGAGGTTGCTGTACAAAATATTATTTGTTTGTATATTGATTATTGCTCATTTTGTATGTGTGTGGTGGGTGGGGGTGGGGGGAGTGTTTTGGTGGGGGAAGGGAGGGGGTTGGTCCTGTATGAAAGTGGTCACTGGAAGAGAAAGAGATTCGCTATCACAACGCCTCCTCTCTCGCTCTCCCCTCAGCCCATTCTCTCTCTCTCTGAAAACGCTTGACCTCAGCTCAAGTCTTCACAAATTGGGGAACTCAATTTGGGTAAATTCAGAAAGGGAACAGTATAAGATTTGGGGTGAACTAAGGAATTGACAGATGTTACAAAATTGAATATTTTATGGAAGGATTTGAATATTTTGAGAGCATCAGAACAAACCCCAAGCATCTTACGAAATAATGTAACATATTGAGCCAAACTGACTCCTTTTATATGTATTGATGTGTTCCTAACTAATTATAATGAGAAAATCCCAGAGTGTTTTATCTTGGAACCCGTAGTTATAGATATCCTGGATTTACAGGAGTCCTGTAGCTCAGAGGTTAGAGCACTTCCCTCACAAGAGAGGGACCTGGGTTCGATTCCAAGCAGGGCGAAACCTTGGGCAAGTTTCCTTACTCCACACGCCTGATAATAATCCCTCAGAAACAAAAATTAATAATAAACTTGGTCACTTCAATCCACGACTGTTTGTGGGATGCAGATGTGTGCAATTGGCTGCCACGTTTCACCCACAAATATACGGTCAATTCACTTTACATGATATTCTGTGAAGTGCTTTGAGATGTCTGGAAGACGTGAAAAGCCGCTATATCAAAAGTCCAAACTGTCTCTTCTGAGAAAAATAACCGTTACCTCCCCTTTCAAAAGCAAAGAGAGTGACTAGCCAGCGAAAGTTGATATACATTTTTTTAAAATCAACTTTCAACTTTCTTCAATGACTGTTATTTTGCTAAAACACACAATTGCGTTGTTACAAGATCATAATTCTTGAAGCATAAATTAATAATAATCCTTGTGTTTAATATAGCGCCTTATCACACTGTTGAGATGTTTAAAAGTGCTTCATAGAATGTACATGTACTGTAAAGTGGATTGACTGTGTATTTTGGGGGCGAAAGAATATGGGCAGTAAATATGGGATGGATAAATAGAATATTGAATAACAGTGGTGGACTGGATCAGCCAGGGACAGGTTGGATGGGGGGAAATAGCCTTTTCACTTTAATTACCTTAGAACATAAGAACATAAGAAATAAGGGCAGCAGTAGGCCATTCGGCCCCTCAAGCCTTCCCCGCCATTTAATCAGATCATGGCTGATCTTCTAATCTAATTCCATTTACCTGCCCTATCCCCATATTCCTTAAGCTCTTTAGTTTAATAATGTATCAGAGCCTTCTTGTAGGTTGAAGTCTACTCTACCATCCTGAAAGGTTAGTTACTTTACAAGTAAAAGCCCACGGCAGACAAGCTTTATTTTAATTTAAAAAAAAACAAGAGGGTCCCCATTAGAAGTGAATAATTGCAGGTTTAAAAAAGTTTCAGTTTCGAGAATCATTCAGTCTACCACCACTATCTTTGAAGCAAAGTTGATATTGTCAGGTTAAAGTTATGTGTGTGTGTGTGTGTCTGTCTGACTTGAAGTTCCAAACTCAAAAGAAGAAATATATATTGGAAATATATTATATATAAACCTCAACCAAATTACACAAGATAATTTGCATTACTTTAAATAGAGGTACTATATGTAATACGTGGTGGGTTCAAAATAGACAATGAGAGGATTGAGTGACGGCTCCGGTCTATCACCAATACTTAGCAATGTCTTTGTCAGGAATGTAACAGGAACCACGAGCATTTGCTCACCGCCAATAGCCAAGAGAAATTCAAAAGCATCATAGACTTGGAGGCTTGGCATGTAATGGCAATTAACATAAACGGTTGGTCTAGAACCCCCCCCCCCGATAGTTGAGATTCACAGCTTTTACCAATGACCCTGAGAGCAACATTTATTGGAGAGGTTTCACTCACACCTGTTTATCACTGCGATGTACACACACTGTGTTAAGTTTTTGTGTCAGATTTCCAGCATCTGCAGTATTTTGCGTTTTGTTTAAATTAATACAATCGATTTTAAACTCCCGGTTCTTTCCAAAATCCCTCTGGTTCTTATTCGTACAATGTTGCTATGTTAGGAGAGGATTATTAACCCTTTAGATCTGACAGATAGTAAGTAAGGGCATCGTTTATTAATCCACTTTACAAGTAAGTATTGCCCCAAACGATTTGCACAATATTCTTCAAGATAACACATCATTTTCAAAGTATCATATTTCAATGTGCCCCACAGGTTACTATCAATTGCTATTTATTCATAAATTAAATTATTAATATAAATTACCAAAATATATATTAATGCAGATGACTTTAATTACAAAAACAAAAATACCTTTATTTTGTTTCTGTTTTTTTTGGGGGGGAGGGGGTATTTCGGAAACGTGGGATTATGGAATTTCTGGAATTAAATTTCTGTGAACCGCGTCTTAATCTATTCATCTCACCCCTAAAGGACCAAATATATCATTCCAAATAAGTAGAGCATTCATTTTAAGGACTCCACGTTATTCTATTCGCTCGTAGATCCGAATTGCAGCGGCGATGCTATTGTAAGGTACAATAAAGCCACATCCGTGTTTATCACTGAAGCATTATGTACTATTATTTTATATAGGTTAATAGCACAGAAATGTCAGCCACTGTGCCTAAAGGTAGTTATATCACAATCCCATCATAACACCCTGATTATGTCAAACCACACAGAAAGAGTGAGAAAGGAATGATTGCTTAAGTAATAAATGCTTTTACTTTTGATTTAAAATTCGGCTAGAAAAACATCAATGTTTATTAGATTTAAAAATAGTTAATGGCTTTTTTGATTTTTCTTACAAAATAGTTTAGAAGCTGCAGTTTCAGTTTCCCACTAGGGGTAAAGGATTTGTGTTGGTTCGACCACAAAATACACAGTCCATCCACTTTACAGTGTATTTTGTGAAGCGCTTTGAGATGTCTCAAAAACGTGAAAAGTGCTATATCAAATGCAATTATTTTATTATTATTATTCCGTGAAGTGCTTTGAGACGCCTCAACGACGTGATAAGTGGCTATATCAAATGCAATGATTAGTATTATTATTATGATTATTATTACTGTATCCAGGTCCTGTCCCTTGACCTGTCATTCGATATGCTTTACCTGTGGTTAGCAGTATTTCTTTAAACCCTCAGAAATATGCGATAAGAACAGAACTCAATAGTTTCCATATGGAAATCGATGTGTTACCCCAACTATCACTGAAAGTTTGCAGTGTTGGTCTGATCTGCTATTGGCATTCAATTATAACATAAAAATGTATTAAAACAGTTAAACAATGCTTTAAAAACGCACAAATCCTTTCTTTCTGTTCACCTTGTGCGATTTCTTTTACACGTTCGCCTACAAAACACAGTCACTACACTTTGCAGTAAACTCCGTGAAGCGCTTTTGGGCGCCCTCGCGTCGTGAGAAAGGCGCTGTATCAAATTTGACGACGATGATGATTATTTGGTTCCTTTCTTAAGTCTTTTCTCGTCACACAACCCCACATTCTCCGAATTTTCCCAGTAGTCTGCGAATGAAACCGTCCCCCAAAATTAGGTGATTCGTTACAGAACCTTCCAGAAAATCTACTAACGTCATAGTGTTTTAAAACATTTATTTTCTTCGTTAAAACAGAAAAGAAAACCTCATTCAATAATCATAAAGCAATAAAAACAACAAATCAGACTTGTTCTGATTTACTCATAGAGGTGATTTAAGCTCTCGGTGATAAATTGCTCATAAAAATAAAATAAAACCGTTGCTCCCTTTTGCTCCACAGCTATTAATATCATCCCTGATATAAAAGGATGTGGATATTTCTTTAGCGCCAGTATTCTATTCAGTGATATATGCTGCTCTGGCAGTAAGCAAACTTCGCCCCCTCCGCCCCCCCTCTCCAGGACCAGTTAAATGTTCAGCATTTCCACTTTGCTTACCTACATTTAACACTGTCCACTCCAATCTGTCCCTGATAAACCCTCACTCAGGGTGTGAGCACCAGCCCGAACTGCTGAGCGTATAATAACAAGTGCAATTCTGCTGAATGTCCGCCGTTTGTCTTCAGACCTCCTTCTAACCTTTGCAGAACGCGTTATAATTCATGTGTGTATTTATCCGTGTAAACATAACCTCTAAAGCGTCTAATCGGCCCACATTGCCTTGTTATCATAGGACCATCCGTCGCCACGATTATCTGTTGTGCACCTGAATACTGTGTTTTACATTTAACACTACAGTCCTGTGGGGGCAATGCCCTAGATTCTAAATAGCTAATACCCCCCCACCCCTCCCACCCCCATTACACACACACATATACACATTTTTCCTTCTCTGGACCCGTAAAGTTATAAACCCAGAACAGGGACTGGGTCGCGTTAATCTGCCTTTGAAATTTCAGACGGTCGTTCAATGGAGCGGATCCTGTGTCCAAAAACATACCGCTGAAATGATCAATTAACGAGGGGCTGTAACTAACCAATTTGGTCAGTAATTGTTAAACCACTTTTAATCCACCCTCCACACACCCACCCAAAAAAAGAGAAAAATCGCATATTTTGTGTTCAGCTCAGAGGGTGATATGTTTAATACAGGTGGAATATCATTTACATTCACCCCCCCCCCCCCCCCCCCCCCCCACCAGGCGCTTTTGCAGAGGCTAACGCGGGTTCACAGTAACTGGAACTATAGTGATGAACACTTACAGTGTTAAAAACTGCCCTGGATTCCAAATATCTAATCTCCCCCACACCCCCACACCTCAACACACACACACACACACACATTGCTTTTCCCCCTCTTTATGAGATAGTTTATAAGGTTTATACGCGAGTCCTGATTGAAAAGAACTGGACACGGATTACCAGCCATGTTTAAGAGAGAGTGAAATTTAAAATTGCCACAAATTAAAAACCAAACGTCGCCATTAGAGGTATTTATATATGTATAATTCACAAGCATGGCGTCTGCACTTGTTTTCTGATGTCTTCATCCTTTGATTTTGAATTCATCATTTATTTTTATATTATTTTCCATGTAAAGATGGATGGATCATTGGTTTTTTTCTCCAGGCAACAAGATTGTTGATTTTTTAATTGGTAAAATATTCACTTTTTTTGTTATGATTTTCCCAATATTCACTCAACATTTACCGGCGTTTTTCTTCCAATATGGTAGAATGAATGTGTCCCAGATTGCCATTCAGCTCTAACTGCAAGCCAGGCTGAACTCAAAACCAAGGCACATTGGCAAGGAGCAAGGGGAGAGGTAGAGCTGTATTATAGTGGAAGTTTATTGCTATATGGATCGCTCTTTCAGTATATTCAGTATATTCTGTGAAGCTCTTTGAGTCGTCTCAAAGGAGATACGGTGCTGTATCAAATGCAGTGATTATTATTATTATTATGAACAATGATTGACGCAGAATCCATAATAGTTTCTAAAAGGGAACTAAGACAAATATGATAGCAATCCTGACAGTGATATTGGCGTCTCAAAGCGAATTTTGGGACATAGAGTAAAGTGTAAAGAATCACTGTGTATTTTATGGGCGAATATTTGTAAAGGAAAAGTACAAAAGGGGTTGTGGGGACCGAGCAGGGAAGTTTGATTAGGGGGATAGCCTTTTCTTAAGAGCCATCAGAGTCGGTATGGGTCGAATGGCCTCGTTCTGTGCTGTTCAAATGCTTCAATTCCCACCAATGGATAAAAGTCAAATCTACAAACTCTCAGTCTACACGCAAGTGTGTCTCTTTACTGGGGACGGTATGAAACGCCAACTAAATACAAATGAAAAAGACACACATGTTACATGTAATGGAAAGAGCATCGCATTAGACACTGGAAGCAAAAAATCATCTTCTTTTCTGATCTCCAGCAATTGCCTCAGGGGATAAACATTGTACACAAAATACCTCTGGAACGTGAATACGACAACTATAGGGTGAATCTAGTGCCTTACTGTGGGATATGTTTGATCCCCCAGTTAAACAGCCGAGCCTTGCACCAACTCTTACAAATAATATTTATTGGCAGACAGCAAAATAACACACTGACGCCGAAAGTCTCTCTCCATCCATCTTATTTTAACCTCTTCTGATCCAGAAGATTTATCGCATATATATATATATGTGTGTGTGTGTGTTTACACCTTTTCGCTTTGGCAGAGACACTCTTACTCTCCACACGGCTCCTGCAGTCATTAATTATCATGATCAGAGGGAATCCAAGCACTGACCACAGTTTTGCCCTTAAGAGTCCTTAGGGTCCAATTCCCTTCGACTTTATTTTATTTTCCACACGGCGCATTAACAGAATTAATAATAATAATGATAATAATCCTTGATATAGCGCCTTATCGCGGCTTCGAGGCGTCTCACAGAGCTTCACATCTACAAGGGAGTCAAATTTATTTTGCCTGTTACCTGCATTGCTTCCAAGAGCCCCAGTAACCACATTCCGCTTGTTTTTCTGTGTATGTTGTGAAGATATTGGATAGATACATCCGCTGATTTTCAGGAAGAAACCAATTGGGAGTTTTTAACCGCCCGTAAACATTACACATTACTTACATTTAATTTGCCCGTTTGGAAATATAGCTTTGAGATTCGCACTTAGAAATATAGCATTGACCAAAGATGTTTAAATTTCAAGTCAATTGAAGGCAACAATTTGCAGTAAAATCCTGTAAGTACTTTTTCTGCCTGTGAATACATTGCTACTGGGCTTTGCAAAGCCTTGTAACAATACTATATCACATTACAAGCGAATTGCAATGGGAACTGTATAGGCAAGTTATGGAGAGGAGAGGACACTGTGCGCGATTCAGCGTAAACAGAACGAATATATACATATATAGATAGATTATACATATTATTTATACAGATATATTATATTCAGATGGGGGTAAAACAGACTACACACATTAACATTAACACAGAGACCCGCGCAGTCTATCACCCGCTTAAATGCAATTTAACAGAACAATTAGGATTTGGTAAAGATAAGAAAACACAGTCCCACATACGTACTTCTAGTTGTAAAAAAGATGGGCTACAATAAAAATGGGCGACAAGGACAGATTCTGTGATTAAAACTGTTGAGCATTCAAAGAGGGTGACAATAGTTTATATGATTTAGTATTTGTGTTGTATATGGACAGTGAGGGGTGAGGAAATAAGGTTAGCCAGTGAATAAATAAATACCTTTCCGTGACATACAAGTGGTGCGGCGCTGTCCTGTGTCACCCTCTATCTATGCCATGTTTGAGCCACAGCAGTAAAACGTCGAACACATATATTCCCACGAGGCTTTTTTCCCACTGTCACATCTCAGTCCGACTCAATTCACGCCATCACAAGCGGAAAAGGCACGATTCTGTACCCTCCAATCTCGGATTTCTTAGTTATTTGCACCTTTTTTTATTACTTTAATTATTTTGATTTTTTTAAAAAATTCTCCCTATCTCTCAAAATCAGCCTCTCACGCAATATTCCTTTTCTTTTTAAAAAATTACACCAACAATTTGTATTTATATAGCGACTCTCTCGCAGAGCGCTTGAAATTATTTATAATTATTATTATCTTGCTAATAAAACTCCCTGGGGGCGTTAGCAAATAAAAAAACATTCCCCCTTTTTTTCTTAAATAAAACAAATCACTGAACTACATTTTGGAAGGAAAAGAAACATATGAAATGAAAGAAATGAATGAATACAAATTGACCAGTGTCATACCATTTGCAGAATATTTTTAATAGCTACTAACATAGATATAACGCTAGTGTAGCATTTATGGGTTGTAGAATATAGCATTGCCTTATACACACACACAGTGCATAAATACAGACATACATTTCCTTTCTACACATTAATCTCAAATAATCTTGCAACAGACATTTCTAACGCATTAAACTTCAGGTTTATTCTCTCCCCACATCCCCCCTCTCTCTCGTGCCAATACCTGGCCCAGTTTTCTTGTTCCTTTTCTATTATAAACTAACTTTGACTTGGGAGTCACAATTTAACCTTGGTTTGGCTAAATCAACATGGCTTTTGAAGTCTGCTTAAAGCCAGAGCCGCCAGAGGCCAGGCGATTTTATGCCTTAACATGGATGGCAAATCCTGAACGGTTAAGTAAACTTAACCTTCATTTAGGAAACTCTTATGAAACAAAGAGCAAATGTGACTTGTGGAGTAATTACAGTGCAAGGGGAGGGAGGGGGTCGTTTAAAGGAGCCCCCCTGTGCCACACAAAACCTAATGAGTTTACCAGAAATTGATTCCCTATAATCTTACCATTTATATTCAACACCTTCTTCAAATTACTCGCCATTCAGGGTCAGTCAGCCTTCTGAACATTTAAAACCAAACCTTTTTTATTCCTCTTCTTTCCTCCTCTCCTCCACTTTTGCTCAATTTTTTTCTTCTATTTTGAATGAAATCCAGCATCAGTTGTTTTCACCCACAAACTGTACAGTCGATTCATTTTATACTATATTCTGTAAAGCACTTTGAAACATCAAATACAAGGATTGTTATTAATGTTTTCTCTCTGCCGCCAGTTAAACGTTTTTTGTTGTCTTTACTCTTGACTGAAATTAACTGAACCGAGATCGCACGTTTGAGAAATGAGCGTTTTTTTGCAAGTTTAGGAAAAGAAGAGACCAAGCAAGTACCTCTTCAAAACATGTGCATATTGCACTGTGTCCTTACTGTGCTCTTACTCTATCTAACTCATTGTCAGTTTCAGTGTCCAACAATGCAATACACTGCATTGTCCAACAAAGACACTGTCTGTCTTCCAAGTCAGCCCAGACATGGAAATCTCAAGCAATCACTTTGGGTAACCGTATCAAAGTGGAAAAACCCAGTTTTCAACACGCTTACTAAAACCAATTTGCATCCCCCAAAATAATAATAATGTGATCACTCAATCCACGGCTGTTTGTGGGACGCTGCTGAGTGCAATTGGCTGCTGCATTTCACCAACAAAATATGCAGTCAATTCACTTTACAGTATATTCTGTGAAGCGCTTTGAGAAGTCTTGACGACGTGATAAGACGCCGTATCAAATGAAAGGATTATTACTATTATTATAAGTCTTTATGGAAGGAGTGGAGAGTGAGAAATATCCAAATACAGGAAAACGAGCGGAGCAATGCACTTTGTTGACTTGAATCTAGTTTGGGAGCAATGCACAAGGACATGATCCATATATTACACTTGGCTGTGGAAACGGCATTTTTGGGTTAGGTGGGGGGGAGAAAAGAAGGAAAGAAATAAATGCTGCTTAAATGACACACAAATTGGGAAGGAGGGAAGGAGGGAGAGAGGGGAGGAACTGTGAATGTTTGTTGAAAGTTGTTGCTTAATCTGATTTCAGTGTGCGGTTTCTATGGAGTCTCCAGGCAACCAATCTGGTTATAGCAGCCAAAACATAGACAAGTTACTTCCTCCTTACTTTTTATAACACACACACACACACATACATACACAATTCTTGGTGGCTTTGGTGAGTTTTGCAAATGGCCTGTGCTATGTGGACAAAGTGAGTTTGTAACAGACTGACTTTGTTGCTCCATTCCAGTACTGGGAGGTGAGAACATTACTGAAGAAAGGCCTGCCATACAATATATAATGCTTACATTTCATGTAGCACCTTGTCGTCGAGACATCTCAAAGCGCTTCACAGGATTTTAATGTGAACTGGCTGCAGTTCAGTGAACATTTCGTGAACACAGTGACCAATTTGCGCACAGAGAGCCATGAAGCGAATGACTTTTTTTTTTATCTGGGGAATTGATGGCCAGGACATTGCAAGAAATTAACTTTCTTCTCTTTTCGAGCATTGCTGTGGAGTCTTTAACATCCACCTGAACAGGCAGTCAGAACCTTGGTCAAAGGTTCATCCAAAGGACAGCAACTCTGACATGGCAGAGCTCCCCCCAACACTGCATTGGAGCGTCAGCCTAAACTGTTAGTTCAAAGTCCCAGAATAGCATTTCAACACAACCTCCTGACTCGAAGGCAAGAGTATTATCAAGAGGTGCTTGGTTCCATGCAATCCACACAAAGCACATCAAACTTTTATTTTTATCTTTCCACAAGTTGCTTTATAAATGTTAGTAGGAAAGCTTCATCAACGCTCCTCTTTGACAATATATATATCTGTCAATTTGTTTAGGATCCCACTGAACATTCCTTAACTAGCAGAATCATGATAAATATCTCCACTGAGGCTGAAAATAGCTCTTATTTTACATCTGCGTTCACATACGGTCATTAGAAAAAATGTTTTTCATATAATTTGTGTTCTTGTAAAATGTAGTATTTTTAAAACTGATGTTAAAAAGTCAGTTGAAGGATTAAGGATGAATTTGTATTATTGTTGTTTGATGTGCTGCCATAGTCTTGTCGAGATCCAATATTCACAGTGTAAGACTGATCCCAATGTGAAACAGATGTAGATGCAGAGTACTTGTGGCAACGAAGGTCAAGTTGTGGGATGACATAGCATTATGTCGCCATCTAGTGACATGTATACAATCAGCAGCTTGCCACCACTGATCTCCAGCTGCCCAGCGCTCGGCACTGCTGAGCAACAGACTCGCATAGAATAAATCAATGTTTTTGACATTATCTTATTATAAATTATAAATAATAAACATTATAAAATAATGATTATTACAGTGTATTCTGTGAAGCCTGGTGAGACGGCTCGACGATGAGATAAAGTGCTACATCAAATGCAAGGATTAGGATTATTATTATGTTATTATTATTGTATTATTTCCTCAACAGCGAACTCGAAGCAGTTACCTGACTTTTACGCTGTGTGTGATCAGAAGACAATTGTAGATACATCTTGTGTTTTTTGTTTTAAGATTTTCATAACAGTGAATTATTTTTCCCGTTTTCCCCTTTTTCCTTACACAGGTTATATGTATTCTTTTATAGGCAAATGGAGGAGACAATTTCTGCACAGCATGAAACAGCCATGAAGTGAATGACCAATTTTTGTCTGCGGGATTGTTGGCCAGGACACCAGGAGAAACTCCCTTCTCTTTTCAAGTAGTGTTGTGGTATCTTTCACATTCACCTGAATGGGTACAAATGGAAGCTCAGTTAAATGTCTCATTCCAAAGGAAGCACTCATTTGGCAATGCAACACATTGCATTGGAGTGTCAGCCTGGACAATGAGCTCAAAGCTCAATGGGGGGGGGGTTGGGGAGGCTTGAACCCATAATCTTGTGACTCCGTGGCAAGAGTGCTACCGACTGAGTTAGACTGACATCTGTAGATTTGAAGTAAAGTACAGTACCTTGTCACTCCAGTGATCTAGTGACCTTCTTCTATACAAGATGTAAACCACTTTTTTAAACCTAGCATTAGCATTTACAGTGAGGAGCCACACAGCCTTATGAGGCAGTTTTATACGAGCCATTTGGCAGTGAACTCTGCTTTGTTTTCTTTCTAGTAAAAAGTCTATCATGGGTCGTACACAGTACTTTGACCTAACAACAACAACAACAACAACAACAACAACAAGATTCCATTTATAGAGCGCCTTTCACGTCAGGAGGACGTCCCAAGGCGCTGCACAGTTGGGTCATGACCCGAGCAGGGGGGAAATGGTCAGGGTGAGGGGAGGGAAGGGAGGGAGAGAGGAGGGGGGAAATGGTCAGGGTGAGGGGAGGGAAGGGAGGGAGCGAGGAGGAGGAAGAGAGTCGAGAGGGGAGCTGAAGGCACGGTCAAAGAGAAAGGTTTTGAGACCGGCCTTGAAGGAGGAAAGGGAGGAAGCAAGGCGAAGGCACTGGGGGATGGAGTTCCAGAGCCTCGGGGCTGAGAGGCTGAAGGCCCGACCACCGATAGTAGGGCGGTTGGGGCGGGGGACGTGGAGCAGACCGGAGACAGAGGAACGGAGGGTACGGGCAGGTAGGTAGGGGATAGTAGGTTGGAGAGGTAGGAGGGAGCAAGGCCGTGAATGGCCTTGTAGGTGAGGATGAGGATCTTGAAATCAATCCTCTGGGGGATGGGGAGCCAGTGGAGGCGAGCGAGGGTGGGAGTGATGTGATCGCGAGGCCTGGTGCGGGACAGTACACGAGCTGCAGAGTTCTGAATGACCTGCAGCTTGTGGAGGGAGGTGGCGGGAAGGCCGGCGAGGAGAGAGTTCCCATAGTCCAGCCTTGAGGTGACAAAGGCGTGAACCAGGGTTTCAGCGGCGTGAGGGGTGAGGTAGTGCCGTAATCTGGCGATATTCCGGAGGTGATGGAAGGCGGTGCCAGTTGTGGTGCGGATGTGAGGGAGAAAGGACAGCTCAGGGTCGAACAAAACTCCGAGGTTCCTGACTGGCTTTGAGAGGTGGAGAGTGCAGCCTTGGATGCTGATGGTGTCAGCGCCTGAGGTGCGGAGGCGCTGACGTGAGCCAATCAGCCATAGTGATCTCTCTGCCTGATAGAGAGCTGTGATAAACAGAGAAACAAGGTGTTGTCTGAGCGCAGTCCAACACCACAAAAAATAATAAACCTTTGAAGCCGATGTTCCCTCAAATATCCTGCAAAACATTTAACTTATTCAACACAACAGTCATTAAAAGTTATTTAATGTTTTGCAACTTTTGAGAAAAATGTGGCGCAATAAAAACAATTTGGCTTCAGAAATTACATCAAATGACCTGTATTGTACTTGCAACTGAAGTTATCGTCCCTCTTAATAAAGTTAAAGAGCACAAGACATGATTTTTATAACCACTGTATACTGCTGACCCCAAATATCACCATCAGGAACCTTTCCAGAAGCCAAATGGCTGCAAAGAATTATAACTGTTTTTATTTTCTCATTGTATATTTTGAAACCTTTGTTTAAAGTGATCTGAGCTGTGGACAACAGAGATGGGGAACAGGTGAGGAGAGTTTATGCAAACTGATCGGATATCACTGATTACCAAAATGTGGTAGACTCCAAAGTACGAGTGAAGGAGGAAAGGGAGGGAGAAAGGTGAAGGGAATGTGGGATGGAGTTCCAAAGGGTGGGGGCAGAGAGACTGAACGTCCGACCACTAATGGTGGGGCGGGCTGGGCGGGGGACATGGAGCCGGCTGAGTGTAGGGAATGGACATGACTGTATTTAAGCTGATGTTAATTCAATGCCCTCACACCATAGTTCTGCACCACTGGAAGGATGACTCACTGGATGGTAAAGAGAGAAAGTTGCTGGACACGACTTCACAAAGGATCTCCATTGTAAATGATGTTCACAATCACTGAGGGGCAAGATCCACAAAACATAGGTACAGACAGTGTCTGGGGTCAGGCGGGAGTCTGACACTTGGGGGAAAAACCATCACTGTGGTAATGAGTATCCAAACCAAGCTGAGATTTCCATGTATCCCACCTACATGGAGAGATTGTGTATTTCAAAGGTGATTTCTTCCCATTTGGCTCCTATTAACACTTACAAGACAAAGCCCTAAAAGGTTGGATGGTCCAACCAGAGATAGATTGTTGGAATGGGATGTGCACATTTTCCCTGGAGGGACGCATCCTGCTTACCTAATTGCATAAAATAAAATAGCTACTTGCCATTTCCCTTAACTTCAGTTCTGCAGATGAGTGTAAGTGCAAAGATATTGCATAACTCATAAAAATATATGGCCCTTGATTGCTGAGAAATGGCTAGTTCTTTTTATAGTATTTTTATGTAGCAATAACCATCAGTTATTTTTGTTTATGGGCAGGACTTAAATGGCATCTGTTTAGCATGAGCAAAATGACCTTAATGCACAATCACAGTCAGCTTAAAGGACTTGTTTTTGATCAGCCAAATATTCGACACATTCGGAAACCTATCAACATGCTTAATGGTATCCGAACCAGACTGAGAGTCGCACTTTATTTTACCCACAAAATATACAGTTAATTCACTTTACAGTATATTCTGTGAAGCACTTTGACATATCTCTAAGACGTGATGAAGCGCTATATCAAATGCAAGGATTATTATTATTATTATGTAAGCCACTTACACATAGAGATTTCCCTATGCCGGGTATGGAAGGTGTGCACACTCTCCCTGGTGGGAAGCACCCAGTTTATCTAACTACAAGAAGCATTCATAAAATAACAATAATCCTTGCATTTGATATTGTGCCTCGATAGGACTCTCAAAGCCTCACAGGATTTTACTGTAAAGTGTAGTGACTGTGTATTTTGTAGGCGAATGTTCCAGCCAATTAAGTGCACACCAATGTCCCACAGACAGCCGTGAAGTGAATGACCAAATTTATCTGGGAGATTAGGCATGCGAAAGCCAAGGTGTAGAGATCCTAGAGTGTGCATGGGGTAGAACTTGGGGTGAGGGGGTTTGGGTAATTAATGGAGTTTAACCAAATAAAGCTGTCCATCTTACCATTGAGATAATAATAATATAATAATCCTTGCATTTGATATAGTGCCTTATCACGCCAAAGCACTTCACAGAATATACAGTGTATATTTTGGGTAAGATCACTGTTTGGCACACTTTCCATTGCTTGTTCAGCTAGGACCACCCAACCTTTTCGGGCTTTGTCTTGCAAGGGTTAATAGGCACCAAGTGGGAAGAAACCACCTTTGAAAGAGCAGTTTATTGCCGCACTTAAACCAGGCATGAATACGGCTTCTAATGGAGTCACATAATTTAACCTTAATTGAAAACATGAACGATCGCTACCTCAGCTGTTAAATTTGGCAAAGCTCAGTGTGAAACTGAACCTTAAAGACCCTGAAGGTTCCAAAGACTTGAAACCTCACCTGATCTTAGCCTCACGTCCACCGTTTCAAAAATTATTAGAGGGTCAGGAAGAATTTTGAAAAATTCTTCAGTCCAGGCTTGATTTGGAACCTGGATTTCCACAGTTCTTCTCAAACAATGCAGCAAATTATTGTTTTAGGTACAATGTGTCAGCCTGGCTCAGTTGGTAGCACTTACATCTCTGAGCCAGGTTGGGGTTTGAGGTCAATGTCCAGGCTGGCACTGCAAAATCGGGAAATGTAGCTGTTCTTCAAGTGATAAGCTAAAGCAAAGCCCCGACTGCCTGTTCAGGTGGATGTTAAAGATCACGGGATTCAATTCGAAAAGAGAAGGGAATTTCTCCCGGCCAAGAATCCCCCAGATAGAATTAGTTGTTCACTCTACGGCTATTTCTGGCACATTGCTCTGCAAAAGTAGGCAGTCCAAAAATTAATAAATAATAAAAGTAAAATAATTTATAAAATAAAATTACTTTTAAACATTGACCCCAGGCTGGGGTCCAAAACTGTGAAAGGCGCTATACAAATGTAATTTCGTTGTTGTTGCCACGTAGGACTACAAAATCCAGTAAATCCATTGATGCACTTTGAGATATCCTCCTGACTTGAAAGGTGCTATATCAGATGCAAGGATTATTATTATAGTGATTTATCACTGATAGAGATAGCATGTGAGGAAACAATTTGCCCATTGTAAGCTCACCCGACAAGATGAATAAATTTACTGAACAACTAACAATCAAGATAGTCGATAAATTTACTAACAATCACAAAAATCATTCGCAATGTTCACCTCAGATACTGTGTACACTGGCTTGTTTTTCAATTTAGGCACTCGATCAGATCAGTAACCTTATCTCACACTAGATATACAAATTGGTCCAAGAGCATCCACTTAACTAACGTGTCAAAGCAAGATGAAAGCTTTTGGTGTAATAATTGGGCTCATTAGTGGTGCAGACCAACCTGAAAAGATTAACACTTTGCTAACAGTATTTATTGCTAAGCACTGCCTGACCTCTTCCATCTTCCATCCCAGTTGATCAAGTGAACTTTTACGCACTCTTTTAAAGAGCTTGAGATCTGTGGTCTCATTTCCTGCCTGGAAATTTATCCTATTTATAATAATCACCAGCTGTACCCATTGTAGCTTCGCTTGCAACCAAAGGATCCAATATGGAATGTAGGGTGACACACAGACAGACATGTCATCTTTATCTATACTCATCTGGGAGGGCTCCTGTGGGAGGACCCCTTTTGGGAGGGCTCCTGTGGGAGGACTTGGCGGTTTAAAAATGAAATGTTGTTGTTGTTGCCACGGCTTAGCTTCATCTGTGTTCTTTGTTTTGTTTCCACCACTTGGCTATGTGTTTGTTCTGTACCTCAGGATGTCACAGTGCCAGCCACAGTCAGCCGGCATGGCCACCAGGTGTAACTGCAGTGAAAAACACAAAACTAAAAATAACTCATGAACGAATTAAGATACCCGAAATCAAATATGCCTGTGTCACTCCCAGGGGCAAGTTCTTTCCGATAAGGTATATATCATGTCGCTATGTCAATTGGTTATTGGGATCCTTCTTGAAGCGTAGACAGACCTTGTTGTTTTATTAGTATAGAAGATAGACAGAAGAAGAAGCTAGATAATCCTTGCGTTTGATATAAGTGCCTAATCACACCTTCTGTACCAGCTCTTTGAAAAGAACTATCCAAATCAATCCCATTCTCTCCCCATAACCCTGCAAACTTGTCCTTCCCAAATAATGATTTACTGACCTAACAAATGTCCATCCACCTCAGTCTTGAGTGAATGGATCCAACATCCACAGCCTTTAGGGGGAGAGAGTTCCAGATTTCCTCTACCTTTTGGGTGAAAAACTGCCTCTGATTTCACTCCTAAATGGCCCGGCTCTAATTTTAAGATGATGCCCCTTGTTCTGGATTCCCCACCAGGGGAAATAGTTTCTCTGTAGCTACCCTATCAAATCCCTTTATAATAATAATAATCCTTGCATTTGATATAGCGCTTTTCACGTCGGGAGGACGTCCCAAAGCGCTTCACAGAATAGACTGTAAAGTGAATTGACTGTATATTTGTGGGCGAACGCGGCAGCCAATTGCGCACAGCAATGTCCCACAAACAGTCGTAGATTGAAAATGACCAATTTATTATTGTTTTTTTGTTTTTGGAGGGATTATTATTAGGCTCTGTGTGGAGTAAGGAAACTTGCCCAAGGTTTCGCCCTGCCTGGAATTGAACTCAGGTCTCTCACTTGCAAAGCGAGTGCTCTAACCACTGAGCTACAGGACTTTATTACTTTAAACACCTCAATCAGATCACCCCTAACCCCCTGAACTAAAGGGAATACAGACCAAGTTTACGCCACCTGTCCTCATAATTTAACCCTTTAAGCCCTGGTATTATTCTGTTGAGTCTGTGCTGCACCCCCTCCAGAGCCAATATATGCTCCCTGAGGTGCAGTACCCAAAACAGCACAGTCTCCAGGTGGGGTCTGACCAAGGCTCTATATAGTTGAAGCATCATTTCCTCTTTTTGATATTCCAGCCTCTTGAGATAAAGGCCAACATCCCATTAGCCTTTTTGATAACTTTTTGCACCTGTGATCTTGTTTTAAGTGATTTGTGTCCATGGACACCCAAATCGCTTTGCTCCTCCACAGTTCTTACCATTTAGAAAAAGTTTGTTTTGCTATTTTTGGATCCATAGTGGATGACGTCATACTTCCGTACAATGAATTCCATATGAAGAGTGAAAATATGGAACTCAGTACCCAAAACTGTGGTTGAAGCAGAAAGCAATCATGCATTTAAGAGGAAACCTGATGCATACATCAGGGTGAAGGGAATAGAGGGGTATGTGAGGGGGAACGAGGAGAGTTGGAGTCTCGTGTGGAGTACAAACACCGGCACGGACTATTTGGGCTGAATTCTATGTACAGTAGTTATAGTTTGGTCATTTTTATAATGAGAAATATTGCACTATTTTTTATTTAAATTCACACTTAGAACTAATTTGTGGACTCCAGATGATATACATTTTTCAGCTTCAGTGCAGTTGAGAACAATTAGACTGATTTTGATACTGTAGTGTGAAAATTAAGCATCGCAAAGCCTTGTGGAGTGCAGGAGTCTTGAAGTGCCACTCAGCAATTAGGATAAATTGTCATTCAGGTAGAAGTGCCACCTACATCTCCTGTCTCCTTCTCCAATAATGAAAAGATCCTCTGGCTGGACCTGACTCACTCATGGCAAGAAATCATCTCCAAGCCTCGTCGCGATGGAGCAGAGCTAATTACAGAGGCAATTAGCAACACGCACAAGAAATAAGTGGACAATCAACAGACGAGACTACCTGCATGATATTTAAACGTCAGACAAGTGGCACGGATGATAATTTGTACAGAATGAATGAAGACGTGGATTCCATGTTTATGCCACGCTGACGCAAAATTGGCTAAAATTTGCTCTTTGCATATTAAGTGAGAGCGTTAACTAGATTTGCCTAAGCCAAATTGCACTGAAACTCTTCTTTGCACTCCTCATTCCTGTAGGATTTTATGCAGAGGCCAGAAGAGCCATTTACAAAGTAACACAGCTACTCTCAACCTCCTGAAACTCCTCGAGAGATGATTATTCAGCCTGCACTGAATGCACCTGCTCTCCGAGATCTTGCTCAAGGGGCCTGGAATGCAATTGTTTCAGGGATTCCTCTAACATTACAAAGGCCATGCTCACACGGAATGTGAATTAAAGGTGGGGATTGTGTGTAACTATGTATGATGATTGAATGACTCAGAGCCACCCTCGAGGCAAGCATGATAAGTAATAACCACAGTATGAGCCTTGCCCTTTAAGATTAAGAAGTTGATATAGTGCCTTTCACATCAGGAGGATGTCCAAAACGCTTCACAAGATATTCTCTAAGGTGTAGTGACTGTTTATTTTGTAGGCAAGCGCGGCAGCCAATTGGCACACAACAATATCCCACGATCACTGAATGACCAATTTTTATTGAGGCAATTCTTGGCCGGGACACCGGGAGAGATGCACAGGATCTTTATTGTCTACCTGAACAGGCAGGCAGGATCACAGTTTAATGTATCATCTGAAGAACATTGCCCCCAACAATGCAACACACCACTAGCACTGCATTGGGGTGCATCAAACGCTCCGGGACGTCACCCCGCATGAAGAGCGCTCTATAAATGCAAGTTGTTGTTGTTTTTGTTGGCGTGCCGGCCTGGACAATGTGAGTTCAAAGTGCCGATGTGGGGCTTCAACCCACACAACCTTCTAACTCAGAAGCAAGAGTGTTACCAACTGAGCTGTTGAAGTTCCAAAGAAAGATCCATCACACGGTGAAACCAGCGATCGTTCATTAAGAATTGCAATTCACCACAATTTATTGCATTATTTTAACTATTTTTGATACTGTGCAACATTCTTTTCATAGCCTGATCTCTCTGGAGCTACCTGGACATGTGAATCACTCCCAAATCCACCGAATTTGATCAATAACTTGGGCTGCACTTAGAAGGCTCGATGTCGCATTCTCCTCCACACAAAGCCTTTAAACGTGAAGCATGCCTAATTTTGAGGCATTTAAGACACATTGTACAAATCCATAATTGCCGCAATCCCCTTATCTTTCCATTCTTATAAGAGAGTGCAGGATTAGAAGCCCGATAGCCATCAATGGATTAAGCCAAAGGGAAAGCCTTTGAGGATTTAAACAGATTTTCTTGAATGTCAAGTTTATTTCATCGTTGTGTAATTCATGGTACAAGTGGGGGTACTGAGGTCAATCCTTATTGTGAAACACTGCCTTTGTTCAGAATTTGGAAAATGTGAGCAACTACATTGCAATAACACGTTAGTGCCCTGAAGAGGGAGAGCTTGAGCTCTTAGGATTGAAGATACTTCCCAACATCCCATTTACTGTCAGCGCTTTAGGGCTGTGTTTTCCATGATTAAAGCAATTTAGAATAACCTAACACATAGCTCAATGACAAGTTATCGAGTCCTGTAGCTCACTAGTTAGAGCACTCTCCTTTAAGCAAGAGGTTCAATTCCTGGCAGATTGAAACTTTGGGCAAGTTTCCTTACTCCACACCCTTGATAATAATCCCTCAAGAAAACAATAATAAATTTGTCACTTCAATCCACGGCTGTTTGTGGGACGCTGCTGTGCACAATTGGCTGCCACATTTCGCCCACAAATATACAATCAATTTACTTTACCCTATATTCTGTGAAGCGCTTTGAGACAAGTCGAAGACATGATAAGGGCTGCATCAAATGCAAGGATTATTATTATTGACACCATAGCTATGTATTTTTAGCTGGCTTTGCCCACAAAATATATACAGCATGAAGCCCTGTGAGGCGTCTCAAAATCGTGATAAGACTCTATCAAATGCAATGATTATTATTATATTAAGCTTCAGCAGTTACACCCTCCCCCCGCCCCCCCCCCCCACCCCACCCCCAGCCACCCAAATGCACACTCTGGAGTTTTCTGTGGAATTAGGTAAGCAGGATTCATGTCCCTAGGGGGAGAGAGAGAGAGAGAGAGTGCACATTTCATCCCAGGCGTAGGGAATCTTTCATGCCTAAGTGGCATACATATGTGGAACTCTCAGTCTGGTTTGGAAACTTTCAAGTATAGTGATAGTTTCCTATAACTTTACCGTATTCTTTTTCCACCCCGGCTGAAATCAGCTAACTCAATGCAACCTGAGAATCGAACCTAAGATCTGATGTGCATTGCCCAGTTATGCAATGGAGTATTTTTTGAGGGGGGTGGGAGGAGATTTTATTACCTAATTGACTGGCACCAAAAGGACCCAAATGTATAGACTGTTCTATTTTCCACTGCAGTGTCCCCAAAAACACAAATCTTGTGCAGGCAATTGAATTCATTCATTTTGATTGTATCTGCTTTTTTTCTTTTGCAAGGTCACATTTGGGTGGCATCCGGAGAAATGATTGTGCTTCTTTCCACATAATTGGATTAAAATACATCTGAATTATTCTATTAATTGCATTAGCCACATTAATCCCCAGATGTGCCAAAATGAAGCGCCCAATTTATGTTCAGGATTATGCATCAATGAGAGCGAGTAACAAGGCTATGATTTACCCTTAGGGATTCAGGTTACTTTGTAGAACACATGAGTACAATGGATCATTTGAACCCCTAGATTAAATTCCAGCCACTATAATTACTTACAATAGGCGCCATTGTCTCCGTGAAATGAAGGCAATGCTATCCTAATGACATGATGGCTGGCAATGGAATTGTGATGTCAATACCAAAGGATAATATGGAATATTGAGTCACAGGAGAACACTAAATCCTTTTGCTCTTCTCAAGCATTGTAAGTGAAGAATTTGAAGCAATTCTCCATCTCCCGAGCTATTAGATTAAAAGGGCAAAGCAGCCGAAGGGGAGGTTTGAGGAATAACTTTGCAGTATTTTTCCGAAGGAGACGGGAAACAGAGGCAAGGACAACCAATCACTTAGATGAGATGTTGTTCATTTCGACAATAGAAATTGAGTTTTGTGAAAACCCACCTTCAAATGTTTGTCTCTTTTTCCGTATATGTATTTACGTAAACTATTGTGTATCAGCCTGGCTCAGTTGATAGCACTCTCGCCTCTGAGGCAGCAGGTTGTGGGGTGAGCCCCACATTGGGGCTTTGAGTTCACAGTTTAGACCAACACTCAATGCATTGCAAGAGAACCTGGACCATTTGATCTAGGCCTTCCAGAACCCTGAAAGGGTTCCACAACTTGGTGGAAGAGGAGGGCTTTGGGACTAGTCTTGAAGGAGGCAAGGGAGGGGGCGAGCAAAGGGACTGTGGGATGGAGTTTCAAAGGGTGGGAGCAGAGAGGTTGAAGGCCTGAACCCTGATGGTGTGTGTGCACATAAACTGGGTATGTATGTGTATATTATATATATGATAGTCCTCTTAAATGCTGATCCTGTCTGTAGCCTGGGGGTGTAGAGTCCACGTTGCCACTCATGGGAGATCTGGTCACTTTAGTACAAGGAAGGGATTTCCTGGTCCAGGAACCTAATTGGATTTAATGATTTAGTGCTGGATTGGGTTTGGGGAGAAGAGGATAGGAAAGCACTATATATTCCAATGTTAAATTAGATTTCTCAACAAAATGAAGTGTGAGACACCAATTATGTTTTTATTAATAGAGGAGAAATAGATTAAACACACTCTCAATGTGAAGCGTTGGCGGGTGCAGAGGAATTGATGGGATAATTGGCTGATTGGAGCAGGCGAGGAGTGGGATGAGAAAATTCTCACAGGGTCAGTGGGGAGTAGAACAGGTGCAGAGTGGTAATAGGCTACAAGGAGAGGTCTGAGAGCACGATGAGTGGCTTGTTATAAGACCAACTGGGAGGGTAGTGTGCTCAGCCTGTCAAATAGAATAACAGGTGCAGTCTATTAATGGGCAGTTCCCATCCCTGTCACTGGGGTGTTGTTATAAGCCCAGTGGGGAGAACATTCTGACAGCTCTAGCAGGGAAAGCAACATGTGCAAGTCAATGGGTCTATATGGACCAGGATGAATACCTTATTTCAGGCTGGGCTGGAGGGAAAAAGGTGCACGTTGATTTTGTCCATTAGACAAATGTTCCCATATGTTCCATCAGGATGTATTTTCCTCTGTTTTTTTATAGCATCAAGTAATAAATCTGTTTCTATGTTTACTAAATCTTTCCACTGACAGCATTATAAAAGAACAGGCAGCAAAAAATATTCCCAGAAAAATAAAAGAAAATCAATTTGCTGTAGCGCAACAAACCTTACTCAATGTAGAATGTTAGCAAGTGACAACAGCACATTTTAACAGAAAGAGTTTCCAGAGATTGTTCAGGTTATGTCATTCCAACACTCCACTGCAGTGTATGGCTGTAGTGGGGGAGCGCTGCATTGCTGAAAGTGCCATCCTTCAGATGAGATGTTAAACCCCGGGTCCCATCTGTCTGTTCAGTGGATATTAAAGATCCTGTGACACTGTTTGAAGAGAGAAGCGGGGGGGGGGGGGGTGTTCTCACAACGTCCTGACCATTTAACCTCTATTTAAATCAGGTCATTCTTCCTGACTGTTTGTAGGATATCACCGTGTACAAGTTGGCTGCTACATTATCCAACAAACATATAGTCAATACACTTGACAACAATTACTGAGAAACGCTTTGAGACAATTCATGTTATAGACGCAATATTGAATATCAATATTGTGTCAGCCTGGCGCAGTGGTAGCACTCTCACCTCTCAGTCAGAAGGTTGTGCGTTCAAGCCCCATGTCTGCACTTGGAATCACATAGTGATAGTCTAAGACATAGTCTTAGCTTGAGGGATGTTGTATTGTCCGAGGTGCCAACCTTCAGATGAGACGTTAAACAGAGGGCCCATCTGCTTGTTCAAGCAGATGTTAAACATCCCACAGCGCTGTTCGAAAGGAGAAGGGAGTTTCTCCTGATGTCCTGGCCAACTATCCCCCAAATAAAATTGATCACTCACTTTATGGCTGCTTGTGGGACACTACTGTGCATATTTGGCTGCCGGGTTTTGTCCACAAAATACAGTTCCTGCACATTACAGTATATCCCGTGAAGCTCTTTGGGATGTCTCACCAACATGATAAAAGCGCTATAATCAAATGCAAGGATTATTATCATTGTATCAGGATTATTATTATTATTATTATAAGTGCTTCAATTCACATCTGCCCAGTGTGACAGCAAACTGCACAGACCCAGGAGGTTCCCATGTTCACCCCTCAGTTTGTATTGAGTTGAGTGAGCTGTTCACAGAAAGGAAGGGATGGGGATAAAGGGAAGAGTATTCAACCACAATCCTTGATCAATCAGTGAGATTGTGTGGACATTGTGTGAAGATCAGGATCTGTTGCAAAACCGTCTTTCAGGCTGATAACACTCACCATCTGTCCTCATACTTGACCACTTAGGTAACCTATGTCAAAGAACAGCTGGCCCATTGCACCATTCTAACACCTGAGTGAAACATCCCGTGGCTGGAGCCTGTAACAGTTTCAGCTCCACAAAATGCATCAAATAGCAGATTACCTCACCTTTGCTCATGCAGATATAGCTTCCTCCAGGGCTTGACATCCCACCCACTCTTAGCCAGGTAAGAGCACTTCAACTTCAATTTTACGATTGGGCTGATTTGTAGAATATTTCTGAAACTCAGGCTCAATAATCCTTGTTGCCTTTTTATTAGAACTGCGGCTAGAAAAGTGGCTTCCAAAATTAAAATTCAATTTAACAATTTCCCACAATTTTGCATACTCTTAAAATTTGAAAACAAAATAGTTTTCCCCGGGCTTGGGTGGTATTTTAAGCCTTGGGTCTTTGACCCTCACTAAAGGAATCATTATTATCTTAACTCCTAATGGGCAGGGAAGGGCCTGATCTAGATCTAGATAAGCATTGGGAAGCTTTCCAGTTTATCGTACTTAGTAAACAGCACAGTTTTAGCTGGTTACTTGTAATTAGCTTGCTCTTTGCTCACTTTGGAGTTCATAATTTGTTGTTTTCTGTCAAGCCAGGCTTGTGTTATTAGCGCCTAGAGTGTGTGTGTGAATCTGCCTGTGTACAAATAGCAATTCCAATGAGTTCTCTATTGCCGGAACTGGAAAGTTAAGCACACTGATGGATTTCCACACATCCAGTCACTCAGCTGATTGCCATAAAAGGCTAATAGGGTGGTTGGTGCAGCCCAAAAGGTTCACGTTATGACAGAAAATAGGATGATCTGCTCAGATTTAGGCACAAACTTACTGCACATCTGATGTATACTATGCCTGACTTAGATTCACATAGAATTACATAGATTGAGGTGCCAGACTGGCTCAGTGGGTACTTTTTCCTCTAAATCAAGATGATTGTAAGTTAAAGCCCTACGCCAGGACTTTGAGCACACAGTCTAGGCTTACATTCCAAAGTAATGTTGGGGGAGTGCTGCTTCATTGAAGGTGTCACCTTTAGATGAGATGTTAAACCAGTGTTTCTCCAATGGTGTCCTGGCCAACAATCCCCCAATTCACTTTGTGGCTGCTTTGGGACATTGCTGTGTGGATTGTGAAGTGACAATGCAATAGAATGCCATAACAAATACAAGGATCATTATTATTAAGTGTTGGATCAGATAAAGAGCAGGTGAGGCTTTGGTTGCCAGTAATTGCTGCTACACGCCTCTAGGTGACAGTGCAAACATCTGAGTGGCCGAACAGCAAACTCAAAGATCACCAAGTCTCAGTATATTATAATGATTCATCAACTTTATATTAAGTTTTTTGCGATGTTGTGCGAAGTACAGAATGACTTGAAAAACAACGTGAGCAATATTTTTAAGGAGTTTATGAGTCACTTATACTGTTTCTGTGTTGAAGTCTATGACCCTATTTTGTCACTCATTTGTTGAACACAGCTGTATGCAATCACCTGCCGTGTTTCGCCTACAAAGCATACAGTGAATTCACTTTATATTATATCCTGCAAAGCGCTTTAAGACGTCTCGATAACGTGATAAGGTGCTATATCAAATGCAAGGATTATTTTGCATCAGTCAGTCACTCTAATCTCTTGCTTTGTGAGGAATTAATCCTTCAATAACGTAACATAACGTGAGTGGAGTCCTGTAGCTCAGTGGTTAGAGCACTCGCTTTGCAAGCGAGACACCTGAGTTCAATTCCAGGCAGCGCGAAACCTTGGGCAAGTTTCCTTTCTCCACACGACTGATAATAATCCCTCCAAAATAATAATAAATTGGTCATTTTCAATCCACAGCTGTTTGTGGGACGCTGCTGTGCGCAACTGGCTGCCGCGTTTCGCCCCAAATATACGGTTAATTCACTTTACAGCATATTCTGTGAAGCGCTTTGAGACCTCTAGAAGACCTAAGAAGCGCTATATCAAATGCAAGGATTATTATTATTATTATTAACATATTTTAACAAAAGATCCCACTAACAAAAGTTCATTTTTGAGTTCAATCAATTAAACTCATTAGTTTGTGTGGGGAAAAAACGTTTAATTTTAAAAACACATTAAAATTAAGGACAATATAGAATATAGATAGATTTCTGTTAGAAAATAACATCTCGGAATACAATATATAGTTTGGGACACGACATGTCAAGTGATGGTGAAATGGATGGACCTTGTCATTTTTTGGGGGGAACTAAGGCCAATTGTCTTCAACATCTCCCCGTTCCTTATTCCCCACCCACCCCACCACTGATATTACAAACTTCAGCACAGAGCTAGACTCAAACCTATGACCCTCCTGGTCTCCAGCTTGTGATGTGGGCAGTGCCTTTTTATTTGACCATTGGGGGGAGCCCTTCACAACCACTGTGGCCAGAGACTAACACCATAGAAATTTACAGCAGAGGAAAGCCATTCATCCCATCGTATCTTCTTCTAATAAGAATAATAATCATAATAATCCTTGCATCTGAAATACTGCCTTATCACAACTTTGAGATGTCTCAAAGTGCTTCACAGAATTTACTGTAATGTAAATTGACTCTATATTTTGTGGGTGAAACGCAGCAGCCAACTGTGCATATTAAATAAAAATTATTTATTTTTTTGAAGGGATTATTACCCCCAGAAAGCAATCCGCCAATTGACTAGGAAGTAGGTTCCTACTTACTGCGAGGTAAACAGAGACGTGTGTATGGAACAAGGAAACTTGCCTGAGGTTTCACCATGGGCGGGAATCGAACCTGGGTCCTCTCGCTTGCGAGGCAAACGCAATAACCACTACGCTACAGAATTCCATGAATCATACATAGGTCCCAGGATAATGGACAGCGAGGCTGATAGACTGTTAACTACCCTCCTGTTCCTCGGGAATGTAGGGATGCCTTGCAGAGGAGATTGGGCATTTGCCAGGCAGCTTATCACAGGGAGTGAGGAGAAAATCGCTTTAGTAAAACCATTTGTGTTAACACAATAGCCGAGATGAGACAATGTTGCCCAGACTGGTTGAGCCACAACTAAATAAGTACTGTTTGATCCAATCAGTTGCTATGAATTGACCTCAGTGCTCCTGAGATAAAAGATAATGATTCATAAATTAATGCGTATACATTGAAATATTACAATGAGCTTCACAAGTAATTGTTGTCAAGTGTACCGACTGTAATTGCAGCCAATTAGCACACAAGGTTCCAATATATAACCATGAAGTGATTGGTCAATTTTATCTGTTGGGATTGTTGGCCAGGACAACAGAAGGAATTCTCTTTTCTTTTCTATATTGTCAACAGGATTCTTAATGTCCACCAAACTAGACAGTGAGGCCATGGTTTTAACATCCCATATTGGAGAGGAGGGCAACTAAAATGATTGAGGGAATGGAGGGACTGGACTATGAGGAGCGACTAAGTAAATTGGGCATGTTCACAAATAGAAGATTGAAAGGCGGAAGGTAGAAAAGAGAAGATTGAAAGGTGACATGATTGCTGTCTTTATTAGGATTCTAAAGGGGCAAAACAACATAGATCATGACAGGCTGTTTCAACTTGTCCAGAATAGTAAAACCAGAGGACACGGCCTGCGATTGAATGGGGGTAAATTCAGAAGGAATCGATAATAACACTATTTCAGCGAGTGAACAGTGAACCTGTGGAACAGGCTTCCTGGGGAGATGGTTGAAGCAGGAAATGTTGATTCTTTCAAACACAGATTAGTTTTATTTTACTAAATAATATTATGGGATATAGTGCATAGTTCAGGACATATGTGCAATGTGACAACATGGAAGGAAGGTGGAAGGTGAATTAGATGGACCTTGGTCTTTTATCATCTAGAATTTCTTATCTGAATGATGGCATCTCTAATAGAGCACTCCCCCATCACTGCACTGGAGCATCAGCCTAGACTGTTTGCTCAGGATCCCAATATGGGATTCAGAACGTTCAAAAAGAGAAGGGAGTTTCTGTCCCGGTGCTCTGGCCGCCAGTCCTGATAAAATTGGTCATTGACTTCATGGCAGGGACATTTCTATGCCTAAACGGGCTGTCCTGATTGCCTATAAAATTGACACAGTTCCCTTTGCAGTGAACCCCATTAAGTGCATTAAGACGTCCTCTTGCTGTGAAAGGCGCCATCAACTTTTAAGCATTTTCATTATTGTCAAATGCAAGGTACAATAATAATATTAATGCAAATCTCGATTCCAGAGAATGATCTTAAGGAAAATATCAACCTAACCTCTGAAGCTCCACATGCTGGACACTAGCGATCCTATAAAACTCCGTAGCCATTTTAAATGTTTTGCATTTATTGGCAGACCCTATTTCGCAGCCTTGCTACAGTGCAGACTGACACACGCTGGAAGTGACCTGTAGCCCAGATAATTAATCTGCCAGTGACTTATGCACTGTTTACTAGCAGGCTATCAAGGAGTTTCATTACCTAACATGGGCAGCGAAAAGGATTCTGAAATCTTTTTCAGAAAAAAAAGAAAATTAGAATAGCAAGCTATAAATCATTGAAGTCACAGCACATTCCGCAAAGGGGGAGTTGGGGGGGTATTGACGATGTGGGGGGTGAGTGTCTCACTGAAAGATTTTCTGCGATTATAAGTAAATTATGAATTGTGATGGTGGCAGTGGATGTCAAAGGAGGCTGGTTATCAGATAGATTTGTTGTTCAAGAATGTTTATTTAAAAAAAGGAAAGTCTCAGAAAGAGAGACAAGGCGAGCGGGTTCCCGTGGAATGTGCAGGGTGTTTTTACAGCCGCAGATATAATCCACAGAACCACGCAGTGAGGAATGAATGCCCAAGAGTTTTACCCAAATTGTCTTTATTCAGTGTGAGTCTCGGCAGTGAGTGTGACAAAGCCACGTTTCCTTCCAATTGTCAACTGGGATTTGAAATCTCAGTGTAGTTATTCCATTGTGACAAAATACACAGTCACTCCACTTTACAATCTATTCTGTGAAGCGCTTTGAGACGGCTCAATGACATGATAAGGCACTGTATCAAATGCAAGGATTATTCTAAATATTAACATTTAAGATTGTGTAACACAAAGCTGATATTCCACATGATCTGTTGAAGCCTATTACAACAGGAACAGAAGGTCAGATACAGCCTGCGGAGGTAAGAAAGTAACATGTGTAATAAAAATTAATCAAAAACTACATTTACTGAGACAACACATGGAAATAGTGTGGGGTTGCTCTTGGTCAGATTAAGATGGGCTACAATCATGATTTGGGTGTGGGAGAACTCTCTGTTGGAAACTAGCATGTGTTGTTTTTTATGAAAGGATGGGATTGGTACTTGTAAAGAAACATGGCAGCCAATGTCTTGCAAACAGCCATGAAGTGAATGACCAATTTTATCTGGAGGACACTGGGATAAAATCCCGTCTCTTTTCGGATAGTGCCAAAGGCTCTTTAATGTCCACCTGAGCAATCAAATGAGACTTTAGACTATCGTCTCACCTGAAGGACGGCACCTCCCACAATGCACGGTCTCCCCCCAGCATTGCACTGATGTCAGGCTGGACTGTGAGCTCAAAGTCCTGGTGCAAGGCTTGAGCCCGCAAACTTCTTACCCAGAGGCGATGGTGCCACTTTGCCTGAGTCAGGAATCAAAGGAGCTTTCAGAACTAAAGCACAAATCAACCACAGCAAGCTACACCGAACAATTCAACCCAAGGCCATTTGTTGAGTTCTGTTTGGATTTTTGCTCAAGCGGTAACGAGAGGCAGTGCCTGACCTTTCCCGAGGGCAACGCCAGCTCCTTGGAATGGCCTGAGACGCTTCACTTCCAACACAGCCACACGTCAACACCCACAACGGTGTACACAACAACAGAAAAGTAACTTTAATGGGGGGAATAAATATACATTATTCATATGAACAAATATACTTTCAGACGTAAATTTACAATGCCCCATAGCACCATGGGAATAATTGATCCTTCTACAAATAGAAGATTTTAAGTCCACCATCCGGGGTTTTCCAAGCTTCACACTCTCAGCTTCATTCCCACAAAGGCTCACTCTGTCTTGTCCCACGACAAACAGGCTCCAGTACAACCTGGCTTCTGAGCCGAGACCGGGAGAGTTACCTGAAGCTCTTGACAGTGAATATCATCAATTCCTTGAGGTTTGTGTTTTAAAAAGATATTTTTTTTGCGGGGATGGGGAGGGAGGGAGGGGGGTAGATGTGCCGTGGGGTCAGGAGGCCAGCAGTAGAATCCGGATTAGGAAGGCCAGCCCATACAGGAGGGCAGTCGCTGGGGGGCTGGTGATGCCCGTGGCGGAGGGGATCACTGGCCAGTGTTCCTTGCGATGAGCAGGCTCCACGGTGGGTTCCACAGTGATGTAGCCATTGATGATGCGGATGTTGGATGGCAGGACTGTTGTGCTGAAACAAGAGAAACAAGAGTAACACATCTGCACACCAGCATCACAGAAGCAACTTGAGCTTCAGAGGGAGGGGGGCGGGGGTAGGGGTGGGGGGAAAGAGAACCTGTGTACAATTAGTGACCTTTCAAAACCCATTTGATTTCCAATCTCACAGCCTTAGTGCAAATGCCTGTTGAAACCGTGAACACAGCAGTATTTGGAAACGGAATTGGATAATACTGCAGTAACTTTGATGCTCTTAACCACAAAGAGTAGAAAAGGTGGTTTTATTTGCATGGTGAGCGCTCAGATCATTTTACGACCTTTTTTGCACCAAAGACTTTTGAGCGAAATGTATAGTCCAGGCTGACACTCCAGTGAAATGGGCTGAGCTGGGGGAATGCTGCAGTGCCAGAGGTGCCATCCTTCGGGTGAGATATTAAACAAGAACCCCATCTGCCTGTTCAGGTGGACATTAAAGATCCAGCAGAGTTTTTCAAAACGAGAAAGGAATTCCTTCAGGTGTCCAAACCAAGAAACTCTTCAGATAAAATGTATTGTTCAGTTCAGGGCTGTTTGTGTGCCACTGCTGTGCTTAAATTGGTTTGATTACAGCATACACAGTCACTACACTTACCAGTGATTACTGTAAAGACAAAATAATGAAGATTCCAGCTCCCAATCGATAACCTACTAGACGGTGCGTGCATGTAGACATCAGGAAAATATACTAATAATAATCCTTGCATTTGATCACGTCATCCAGATGTCTCAAAGCGCTTCACAGAGTATCCGGGAAAGTGATTTGACTGTGTATTTTGTGGGCGAAACGTGGATGACGATGAGGAAATACTGATTACTATGTCACCTTGGTTGGGCAAAATACAGGAAAAATGGTTGAGGTTGAGGTTTTTAAAATAATAAAGGGATTCAATAGGGTATCTACACAGAAACTATTCCCTGTGGTACGGGAATCTAGAACAAGAGGGGACATAATCGTAAAATTAGATTCAAGCTATTTAGGAATGAAATCAAGAGGCACTCTTTCACCCAAAGGGTAGTGGACATCTGGAACTGTCTCCCCCAAAAGGCTGCTGGATCCATTCACATCTTCAAGTCTGATGTGGACAGATATTGTTAGGTCAGGGTACTAAGGGATACGGGGCAAGGACGGGTAATTGGAGTTGAGGTACAGATTAACCATGAACTTATAAAATGGCAGAACAGGCTCAAGGGCCTCCTACTGTTTCTGTGTTTCTATGCTTCTAACTCTGGACAAGGTGTCAGAAAGGAGTTACTTCGGCCTGTGCCAATGCCTTCAAGGAGAGGGTGTAAAAATAAAACGGTGAGGAATAATTGCACGACATTCTGGTGATCTTTGAAACGCAATCATTGAATGATCAGAGACTGCAGTCTTTTCACGAGAATCTAGTCATTTCACATGAATCCAGTCACTTCACTCAAAATTGTGTTGCCCCTGCCTAACCCCTCTCCTCACCCCAAAGCCTCAACATGGCACACACACACATGCACACACACACACGCACAAGACAGCAGGTCCGAGAAAACAATGGAAAACATTGTGCCCCCACCTCCCCTTCCCTCTCCCGTATGGTACGAATCATTTTAACTGCTCAATATAACAACTATTTCATCTGCTGATACGAACAGGGAGAAGGATGAAGCAGACAAGCCTCTAATAAGAAACAGATTCCAAACTGAGAAAAAAAATTCTTAAGTGTTTACATCAGATTGATAGAATGTTTTGCTTTGCGCGTTAGATCTATGACAAAATGGTTCCAGTCCTGCTCACAACAGCCCCACACTCGAAGTGCCAACACGTATTTGAGGTACATGTGGTATTTCTGTCCACTTCGTGGTTCTGCAGCTCATTATTAAACTGCTTGGTTTGAAGGACTTGAAGGGGGCCCTGGACTGCGAGTGTTCAGGAAATGATACTCATTCAGTCTTGCTGCTGCACAAGAGTCTATTACTCCTGTGAATGACTAACATGAATGCAGCCATGCACAATATCGGGGCTGCTTTACACAACAGCTTCGTCTCAGCTGTTCCTTGCCTACTCCAATTATACTGGGCTTTCCGAGGGCTTTGAATTCCACTTAGACTTTGCCTGTGAGACCATCTCTTTTTTTTTGTGTGGATGAGGGGGGGTTAGAAATACTCCTAGGGTCCTGATATATGCTATTTCCTGAGCATCTCAGAACGCTTGGAATTTGGCAAATTCTTATTTTTAACCTCAAAGCCGATTTTCCATACGTTTCTTTTAAGAACTGCAGAAAGAAAGCAGCTTTGAAATCACGATTGAACTCACCAATTCTGAACATTCTGCATAAATAATCTGACCCCAGATTGGAGTTACTCCCTGGTCTTTCAGTGTCGATAGAACACATGACAAGGGGTACAGACTGACCACTCGTCTGACACTGACCAGTTACTTCATGGCTGCTTGTGGGACATCGCTGTCAGCAAGTTGGCTCCCACATTCAGGTACAAGTGTGCAGTCACTGCATTTTATAGTAAATTCTATGAAGGTACTTTGCGACATCCTCCAGATATGAAAAGCACTATATTGAATGCAAAGATTTTTATTGTATTATTATTATTATTGATGTTAACTACAGGTGCACAATCCATTTTCCACACAATTAATCTCGGAGTTTGAAGGAACACAAAGCCAAGTGCGGGAGAGAACATCATCAACAACAACAACTTGCATTTATATAGTGTCCTTCATGTGAGGCAGCATCTTGTGAGCACTTAAAGAATAAGAATAATAAGTTTGATGTAGCGCCTTATCACGCCATTGACTCATCTCAAACCGCTTCACGGAATATACTGTAGACTGGAGTGACTGTGTATCTTGTGGATGAAACATATCACCAACCTGACTATTGAAACTATTCCATTCCAGTACAGGAACTTTCTCAAACGGGCATCTAATTATAGCTTGAATGTATTTGCCTTCACTACCTTGCTTGACAGGTTATTACAAACATTCATCACTCTTTGAGCACCAAAGATGTTGCTCGATATCTGCCTCTGAATTTGCTTATTCACTTGTTCCCATTTTCTGCCCTCTGCTCCTCATTCCTGGACTACTTTGAAGTAGTAATCTGGGTTTACCTTATCTGTTCCATTAAATTTTTGTCCCCTTTGATGAAATCCTCCCCCTTAACTGGCTTTGTCGTTTAGATTGCAAAGCTTGAGTGTCTCTAAACTTTCCTTGTTCCTCATTCCTTGTAGTGTAGAGATCGTCTCGGTTGCTCTTCTCTGAAGTAAGGGAACATTTTCCCCCCCGTGGTGTGGGGTGGTGAGGGGAATGGGGGGGGGGGGGGGGGAGAGAGCGAAAGAGAGAGAACACAAAATTCTTTGTACAACATTCCTCATGTCAATAAATATAGTGACACTGATGGTGTGCGTTAACACTGCCAGGTGTTAGGCTTGATCATCAATCTCACTACGTTTAGCAACAAGAGGATTTTTTTTAAACAAGGTGTGACCTGGCTTGTAAAGCTCTGCATACCTTCACTAGGCTAGCACTCTACCATTACATCTATACATCCTAGCATTCTATTACCACTTTACAGTGCTTCACCACATCGTCTGGATATTGAAAGTGAACATACTTCCCTCTTAAGTCTGTCTACTTCAAACCACTTAATAATAGTAAAAAAAATAGCTCTTGCATTTGATACGTTCACCCCTGGAGGGCATCTCAAAGCGTTTCACTGTAAATTGTAGTGACTGTGTATTTAAAGCAAACGTGGCAGCCAATTTGCACGCAGCAATGTCCCACAAACAGCCATGAAGTAAATGACCAATTTTATCCAGGGAGGTTGTTGGCTACAACACTGTGACAATACAATTACTCTTTTCAAACTGTGCCCCAGGATCTTTAACGTCCACTTAACCAGGTAGAGAGGATCTCAATCTAATGTTTTGTCTGTGAGGATGGCACTCCCATGACTGCACTATAACATCAGCTGGGACCAAGTTCAAATTAACAACTTAAGGGTTGAATCTACAACCTTCTGACTCGGAGGCGAGAGTGCTACCAACTGAGCCAGGCGTCCATTCATTCTACACTTTTCTGTCACTTGTATCCTCCCAGGTTTAATGCTTTACATTTGTCAGTGTTAATCTAATTTGCCCCGATACCCTCGATGGTTTCGTGGGTAAGAGACGATGCCAGCATTGAAACAGATACTGATGGAAAGGTGTCAGTCTTTTTCTTTTGTCTCTGGCTGATCTCAGCTGGGGTGTTCTTTGGAGCTACATGGGCCTTGACCTTCCTACTTTAGGGAGAATAAAAGAAAATCTGTTGGAGTTTCCCCTCCTGATAGCTGTGCAGTGATCCCAAGCTGGGAGATGTCAGGCTGTGTGAGGATCTGCGAGAGCTACAGTGTTGTGTAGCCTGCCTGACACTTAAAACTGTTTATCCTGTTCGAGTCTCAACTGTCCTTCATACCCAACATCCGTGCCATGACCACTCCGTCTTCCCCCACCTCCGCAACATCGCTTGGCTCTGCCACTGTCTCTCAACGCAGGCCGCCGAAACCGTCATACATGCCTTCATTACATCCAGGCTCGACTACACAAACTCACTGCTTGTCGGCCTTCCCAACTCCTTCCTCCACAGGCTGCAGACCATCCAGAACTCTGCAGCCTGTATCCTCCTCTCCCGCACCAGGCTCCGTGATCCTATCACCCCCATCCTCGCCCAACTCCACCGGCTTCCCATCACAGAGGATACAGTTCAAGATCCTGGTCCTCACCTTCAAAGCTCTCCATAGTCTTGGTCACCCCCATCTCTGTGACCCCCTACCAACCTTCTGCTCCCTCCGCTCAGTGGGCTCTGCCCTACTTCACGTCCCCTGCCTGACGGGCAGGCCTTCAGCCACTCTGGCCCCATGCTCTGGAACTCCTTCCGGCAGTCCCTCTGCCTCGCCCTCCCTTGCCTCCTTCAAGACCTTCCTCTTCAACCGTACCTTTAATCCCCTGCTTCCCCCCCACCCTCCACCCTCCCCGATCCCAACCCCCAGCTTGGGTCCGAAACAATGCCTTGGGACATATTCCAGACATGAAAGGCGCTGTACAAATGTCATTTTGATTGTGTTTGTTTGTAATAATAATAATAATCCTTGCATTTGATATAGCGTTTTTCATGTCTTCTCGACGTCTCAAAGCGCTTCACAGAATATGCTGTAAAGTGAATTGACGGTATATTTTGTGGGTGAAACGCGGCAGTCAATTACACACAGCAGTGTCCCACAAACAGTCATGGATTGAAGTGACCAAATTATTATTTTTTTGAGGGATTATTATCAGGCGTGTGAAGTAAGGAAACTTGCCTAAGGTTTCACCCTGCCGGAAATCGAACCCAGGTCTCTCACTTGCAAGGCAAGTGTGCTCTAACCATTGAGCTACAGGACTCCACAGGTGAGTAACACACCATGCCAGATGGTGCTGGAGGGTGATTAGAAATGAAAGGAGCGGCAATAAAATTGAGAAGAGGATAACAATTATTAGTCACTCTAAGCTGATCAATGTGTTCAGAAATATGTGGTCAGGTCACTGGTGCCATAATTTGCACATCCAATAGATAAATCACTACCCTTCCTGCCCTCCACCCCTGCCTTATCCCAACCATCCCACACCAACCCACTCGGGTCCAAATTCCTGACTGTCCAGCGCTTTGGGATGTCCTCCCGATGTGAAAAGCGCTATACAAATGTAATTTTGTATTGTATTGTATAAAGGTAAACTCTTTATTTTCAGGTAACACTTTTAGCCTGGCACTTAATAATGTTCCTACCATACGTCTAGAATTTGGTCTAGAATTTGATCTCTGACCCTGCGTGACATCCATCGTTGCCCAGAGACTGGCAAACAAGGCCTGACAGAAAGCTTTTATTCTGACAGAGCAGCAAAAGGCATGGTGTGTTGTGTTAGCTGGAGCAAGAGATCAGGTTTTTGTCTGCCATTGAAAACGGTCATTTCCTCAGCTACATACCAATCCATCAGGAATGTTGTTGTCAACGATCACATCAAAATCTGCCCCCACCTGACACACAATAAGACCTCACCTCCCAGGCCAGCCGTACTCCCCGAGGGTCAACAGAACCATCGGTCGGGTTGCTAAGCTGAAAGCCGACACCGTCATAACATTTCCATTGTGTATGGTCAGGCCTAGCTCACAGGATCTGACCGCATAAATAAGCAGGTCTGGCTTTCAGAGGTGACTAAGGCTGGCCACCTTGCTGACCCTTCTTGCTCCAGGGGCCAAATGCTGGAGTTTAAAGCTGGATCTCACTCAGGCACCAGAAAGCTCACCTTGGGCTGGAAGAGATATAAATCTGTCCTTGTGGTTTATTATTGCGTGCAGAAATTAGCTCACTGCTGAGGAAGAGAACTTTCCATTGGTGGTGAAAGAGAAAGATGTTCTGCAGGGTTTGTTATTAGGGCACAGCCTACATACACAACCCTGACTTCATGTTCTCATGGGAGATAAAGTCACCCACAAAATACACAGTCAATTCACTTCACAGTATATTCAGTGCCTTATCACAACTTTTGAGACGTCTCAAAGCACTTCACAGTATATTCTGTGAAGCGCTTTGAGACGTTTAAAGTTGTGATAAGGCACTGAATCAAATGTCATATAGGTTTCTTTCAGTAAAATAACCTTTCAAATATTATTAATTTACAGAGCAAACATTTCCCAATAAATTACCCCTATTTTTCAGCACCTTTAGATACATGAGCTCTTTATTGGAGATTAAAATCCTCAATGACGCACTTGACCAGAAAGGATAATCTATTGGGATATGTTGGGAACAGTTGCATTTTAGGGTTGTATGATTGAGTTACAACAATAACTTGTATTTACAAAGCCGGGTAGCATCCCGGAGCGCTTGACAGTGGCTGAGTCTGACACCGAGCCAGGAGGAGAGGAACGTGTCCAAAAGCATGATCAAAAAGGAAGGTCTTTAGGCAGGATTTGATGGTGGGAAGGGATTGAGGGAGAGAGTTTCAGAGTTTTGAGGCGTAGTGGCTGAAGGCACGGCTATCAATGGTGGGGTGGAGGGGATGAGGGACAAATAGGAGACCGGAGCCGGTCAAGCGGAGGCAGTGAGTGGTGGAGTGGGGGGTAAGCAGGTCGGGGAGGTGGGGAGGTGCGAGGGCATGATGGGATTTGAAAACGAGTGAGAGGATCTTGAAATTGATCTGTTCAGTAATTGTGTGGGTTGATCTTGAATTATAAGCTTGAGAAATAGTTAAGTTTATATGCATTCAAAACAGGCACTGCACTTTCAGTAAATCCGGTGGAGCACTTTGAGATGACATATGAAAGGCGTTATATCAGATGCAAAGATTATGAATATTATTATTACTGCTCTTAAATTGTCTCCTGGTGTGGGTTAAAGTTTACTATCTGCACGGCAGATAGTGCAAAGGGAGTAGATTTTTACAGCAGGCACATGGTATCTTGCAATGTCCCCACAAACAGCCATGAAGTGAACGACACTGTTGTGCTCAAATTGGCTGCCGCTTTTGCCTACACATGAAGTCACTACACTTCACAGTAGAATACTGCGAGGCACTTTGAAATGTCTCGATCAGTTGATAAGGTGATATATTAAAATGCACGGAATGTTATAATTCTGTGCACTCTTACATTTTAAGGTAAAACAGTCTCCAGGCTAAGATTAGGTGGAAACGGCCTTTCAATACACATGGGGTTAAATCATGGCTGCATTACTTAAAATGCTCAGTAAAAAATCAAGAACCGCCAGGAATGATTGACTGCCTTATCAGCCTTGACGCTGTACTGTAAGTGTGGCCCGCTGATAAGCTGGGTCAGTGAGTGTGAACACATCAGCAGCACCTTAAATAATACAGCTCCTCAGGGAAAAGTCTCAACAGCCACACTCTGGTCTCATCCACGCACAGCCTCTGAACTGCGGCAGACGATTGATAAAGATGATAACGGACTTGTAGTCTCTCACATGTTCAAGAACTCTGTCTAACCCTTTTACTGCTTAATGTCTTTTCTGTGCGATAGCAGGTTTCAGATAAGGTAGGCTTGACAGGGTAATATTAATAGATCTGCACTCAATAGAATTGTTGCTGGCAAATCATTGACAGTACAAAGACACCCACCCCTAGCCCATTCCTTATGCGTTCTTTATTAACTGTCCAACAACTTTGTGCAGTGATTCGATTCAGTCAAACTATTCAAAATGTACCTAAAATCCTATCAGTTAAATCACAGAATCATAGAATCGTACAGCACAAAAAGAGGCCATTCGGCCCATCGGGTCTGTGCCGGCTCTTTGAGAAGAGCAATGTAATGTCAATCCCACTCCCCAGCCCTTTCCCCATAACCCTGCAAACCCGTCCTCCTCAAATACCCGTCCACCGTGTTTTTAAAAGTAGTTATTGAATCGGCCTCGACCGCCCTTTCAGGCAATGTATTCCAGATTCGAACAACTCGCTGCGTGAAAAAATTTCTTCTCACCTCCCCTCGGCTTCTTTTAGAGACTATTTTGAATCTGTGACCTCGAGTCACCGACACACCCACCAGTGGGAACAGTTTTTCCCTTTCTAACCTATCAAATCCCCTCATGATTTTGAAGACCTCTATTAGGTCTCCTCGTAACCTTCTCTGCTCCAATGAGAATAATCCCGGCCTCTCCAGCCTTTCCTCATCATCAAGGTCCCTCATTCCTGGTACCATCCTCATAAATCTCCTCTGCACCCTTTCCAATGCCTTAACATCCTTCCTATAGTGCGGTGCCCAGAACTGGGCACAGTATTCCAACTGAGGCCTAAGCAGTGTTTTATATCAGTTAATCATAACCTCCTGACTCTTGTACTCTATGCCCCTATTTATAAAGCCCAGTGTCCCATATGCCCTTTTTACAGCTTTATCTTCCTGTCCTGCCACCTTCAAGGATTCATTTACGTGAACCCCCAGGTCTCTCTGTTCCTTCACCCCCTTAAGATTGTATTACCGCCTATATTGCCTCCCCTCATTCTTTCTACCAAATTGCATTACCTCGCACTTCTCCACATTGAAACTCATCTGCCATGTGTCGCCCATTTTACCATTCTGTCTATGTCTTCCTGCAGTCGGCTCCTATCCTTCTCACTGTTTACCACCCTACCCACAAACTTGGAAATGGTACTTGCTATACCCCAAGTCCAGATCATTTTTGTATATTAAGGAGAGCAGTGTTCCTAATACCGATCTCTGGGGGACACCACTGTACACTTCTCTCCAGTCAGAAAAGCAGCCGTTCACCACAACTCTCTGCTCTCTGTCTCCCGGCCCGTTCTGGATCTGCTGCCCTGTCCCTTTTATACCATGGGCTTCTATCTTTCTTACAAGTCTTTCATGTGGCACTTTGTCAAATGTCTTTTGAAAGTCCATTTAAACTACATCAACTTTTATCCACCCTCTCCAAAAATTCTATTAGATTTGTTAGACAAGATTTGCCTTTAACAAATCCATGTTGGCTGTCCCTAATTAACCCATATTCTTCTAAGTGAAGATTTATTCTGTTCCATTTATAAAGACAATTCAAACCAAAGGTATTATTTTATATATATATAATAATCCTTACATTTGATATAGTGTCTTTCACATCGTAAGGCTACGCCAAAGCATTTCACAATATATACTGCGTGTTTTTGTCGGCCAACACAGCAGCCAACTTATACATAGCTGGGTCCCGCAAGTAGCGATGTAGTGAATGACCAGCTTTTATCTGGGGAATATCACTGGCCAGGACATCGGAGAAACCCACTTCTTTCCGAACATCCCAACGGAATCGTAATGTGAAAGGGGCCGATTATCAATACATCAATGTCAAGATTCCCTCCCCCACCCCACCCACCCCAGATCCCAGCAGGGGCTGTGCCTGGGAACCTTTAATGTGACCTGAGGAGCGGGAGACAGACACACTCACCTCTCTTCGATGCGGACCCACAGGTCACTGAACTGCCGTCTCCGCTTGGGAAGTTTCTTGTGCCTCTTTTTCTGCCGCCCAAACTCTTCCAGCTGGCTGAGGCTGTCGGGCATCAGGAGGTGCGGGGAGATGAGGTCCTCATCTGAGTCGGCCGTGGAGGAAGACCGTGAGGGCAGAAACATGGCATCCACCGTTACCGAACCCGCTGAGGTCAACCATGGAGACGAGCTGCCTGAAGCCGAGCCACTTTTCTGTGTCCTTGTCCTGCGGACAATCAGAACTCGTGTTACTGAGTGTAGGGATGTGCGCCCCACAAGGGGCTGGGCGGGAGGAGGAGGGTGTTAATATCACCAACGTTTCCCCTCAACAACAACAAATGACATTTACACAGCGCCTTTCACGTCAGGAGGACATCCCATGGCCCTGGACTGTTAGGGATCTGTATCGAAGCTGGTGGTTGGCATCAAGAGGGGTGAAGGATGGGGAGGGTAGAGGTAGTCGGGTGACCAAAGGCACGGTCAAAGAGGAGGGTCTTGAAGGAGGCAAGACAGTGAGAGCAGAGAGGTTGAAGGCCCTCCCGCCAATGGTGGGGTGAGCAAGGTGGGGGACGTGAAGCAGGCCAGAGCCCGCTGAGTGGAGGGAGCCAGAGAATGGTAGAGGTTAGGAGGTGGCAGAGGTCAGGGGGAGCAAGACCATGGAGGCTCTGAAGATGAGGACCAGGATCTTGAACTGTATCCTCTGTGATGGGAAGCTAGTGGAGTCGGGCGAGGATGGGGATGATAGGATCGCGGAGCCTGGTGTGGGAGAGGACACGGACTGCAGAGTTTTGGATGATCTGCAGCCTGTGGAGGGAGGAGTTGGAGAGGCCAACAAGCAGGAAGTTTGCATAGTTGAGCCTCGATGTTATGAAGGCGTATATGAGGGTTTCGGCGGCCTGGATGATCCCTCTCTCCCCCAATACATTTATTATGATTATTACCATTCAAAGAAAATGATTGTAAATAACCACGCACTGAGCAATTATAAAAATTCCATAAAATCAGATCGACGGGGCACAAAATGGCATAAAAAATTCTTTTGTTCTAATTTTGACATTTAAAGGAAAATTACACAAAAGTGTCCCTCCTACATATTTATTTTTGCAGGCAGATTACTGAAATTCTTCATTCAACCCAGGAAAATGATAAATCACCTTGAAGCAGCCGAGCACGGGGGGAAAGAAAGAGAGACGAGATTTATGTGGTTCCAAATAATCTGGATTCTGGCTGGGATCCAAACATTATTTACACAGGCGAGCGAGATCACTGCTGAAAGTCTCTGAAAGACACTTAAGAACGTCCTTGGGCTGGCTTTGGAGACAGCAATGCTAGGCTGCTGTGACTGTAAATCAATACACGACTGACCTTCAGCAAAAGATCTAAACTTGCAACGCTGGCCTTCCATCCAAGTGGATTGAAAATGTGCACGTAACCCCATCCCCACCATCACTTCCCACACGCACGCTCCATTGCCTTCAGCAAACTTTGTAAGATGGCTTGAGGCTTAATAATGGCATTATTAATAATAATAATAACATAACATGTAGGAGCAGGAGTAGGCCATTCGGCCCTTCGAGCCTGCCCCGCCATTCAATAATGCCTGATCTTCTAATCTAACTCCAACTAATAACCTGATTCTGCCTTATCCCCATATCCCTTAATCCCTTTTGCACTAAGAAATCTATCTATCTCAGTCTTGAATATGTTCAAGGACTGAGCGTCAACAGCCCTTTGGGGTAGCGAGTTCCATACATTCACAACCCTTTGAGTGAAGAAGTTCTTCTTCAATTCAGTGTGAAAGGGCTGCCTCTGATTTTAAGGTTGTGACCCCTGGGTATAATTTCTCCAACCGGGGAAACAATCTCTCACTATCTACTCTATCATTGCCCTTTGATGATCTTATAGATTTCTATAAGATCCCCTCTAATTCTTCTATATTCTGGAGAATATAGGCCAAAATTGGTCAGCCTATCCTTGTAACTCAACCCTTCATCCCGGGTACTAACCGAGTAAATCTACGCTGCACCCCCTCCGAGGCAAGTACATCCTTCCTTAAATAAGGAGACCAAAACTGCACACAGTATTCCAGGTGTGGTCTCACCAGGGCCCTGTACAGTTGCAGCAAGACTTTCCTACTCTTATACTCTAATCCTTTCATAATGAATGCTAACATACCGTTCGCCTTCCTAATTGCTGCTGCACCTGCAGACTAACTTTCTGTGATTGGTGTACAAGGACACCCGAGTCCCTCTGGACGCTAACACATTCCAGTCTCTCCCCTTCTAAAAAATAACCCGCTCTCCTGATTTTGATACCGAGGTGGATGACTTTGCACTTCCCTACATTATACTTCATCTGCCACCTACCTGCCCAATCACCTAACTTATCTATGCTTCACTGCATTTTTTAATGGCTTCCTCTGTGTTGACACTTCCTCCTAGTTTTGTGTCATCTGCGAATTTAGATATATTAGCTTCAATTAGATCGTTGATGTAGATGGTAAATAGCTGAGGCCCAAGGACTGATCCTTGAGGCACTCCACTAGTCACATCTGAAAAGGACCCGTTTGTTTATCCCTACTCTTCTGTTTCCTACCATTCCCCAATCCTTGCATTTGATACAGCTCCTTATCACGTCTTCAAGACGTCTCAAAGCGCTTCACAGGGTAAGCTGTAAAGTGAATTGATTATGTATTTTATGGGCGCAACATAAGTATGATCTTCATAGAATCTCCACAACATTTGATTCAACGTAGGTTCTACAGTGCAATCTGAAGCCCTTTTTTTTCCCTGGGGTAATCCCTTCAAAAAAATTTGGTCACTCTACACAACTGTTTGTGGGGACGCTGCTGTGAACAATTGGTTGCCATACGTTTCGCCCACAAAATATACAGTCAATTCACTTTACAGTATATTCTGTGAAGCGCTTTGAGACGTCTCGAAGACATGGTAAGGCGCTATATCAAATGCAAGGATTATTATTATCATTATATTTTAAATCTGAACTGCGTTGTATGTATGTACAGGTTGTGGGTAAAGCTTATCTTTGGGAAGCCTGGTGCACTGTGAATCATGGACTGAAGATAATGGGTTTCTTTGGGAAGATAATAGTACCCTAAAACGCAATCAATCCAACTAGTGCTTCCTTGGGGTGCTTGTGTGTGGGGAGGGCAGGAGATTGGCGGGATGGCGGGGGAGGAGGTAATCTTTATGATCCTAAACCAGATCATTTAGGGAAAGAGAAAGAAGAGTCAATAAAAGGAAGTGCCCTTATCTCTCACCCAGTCAAGTGCATCTCTTGGCTATTATTAGAGCCAGCAGAGGCATAGTCAGGCTCGATTGCCCTTGGACTTTCACAGAAAATCTCTCTTCTGATCGTGGAGATAGAGCCTGGCTCATTTAGAACACAAGTGGTTCAGCGTCTCTGAAACTCCCTCAGTCCTCTCTGCACGTATTCTCTCACTCGACGGGACACTTTTTATTTGCAACAGGAAATACCATAAGATTTTAATGTTTCAAAACATGGTAACCTAAATCAACTCTATTCTCCAATGTGGTCCCAAGTGGGAACGTTTCTAGAGAGAATATTGGCCAAAGCATTAGGTTTAGCCCCTGATCACTGTTAACTAGTTGAGAAGAGACTGCGCGGACAGTTCAATATGGGGTCTTATGGATGTGCCGTGCCGTCAGTAGTGACCTCTGCTTCGAATTCTTGGTTCAATGCCTCAGCTGCCCTTCAGGGGAGATGTTAGACTGAGGTCACATCTGTGCCATTGCCTGGACTTTAAAGATCGTGTGGTACTATTGGAAAAGAGAAAAGTGATTCTCCCAGTGTCGTGGCTGGCAGAGAAACAACAACAACAAGATAAGATTTCATTTAGACAGTGCCTTTCACGTCGGGAGGACGTCCCAAGGTGCTGGACAGTTGGGACCCAAGCAGTGGGGAAATGGTCAGGGTGAGGGGAGGGAAGGGAGGGAGCGAGGAGGGGGTAGAGAGTCGAGAGGGGAGCTGAAGGCACGGTCAAAGAGAAAGGTCTTGACCGGCCTTGAAGGAGGAAAGGGAGGAAGCGGCGAAGGCACTGGGGGATGGAGTTCCAGAGCCTCGGGGCTGAGAGGCTGAAGGCCCGGCCACTGATCGTAGGGCGGTTGGGGCGGGGGATGTGGAGCAGACCGGAGCCAGAGGAACAGAGGGTACGGGCAGGTAGGTAGGGGGATAGTAGGTCGGAGAGATAGTAGGGAGCGAGGCCGTGAATGGCCTTGTAGGTGAGGATGAGGATCTTGAATTCGATCCTCTGGGGGGTGGGGAGCCAGTGGAGGCGAGCGAGGGTGGGAGTGATGTGGTCCCGAAGCCTGGTGCGGGACAGTACACGAGCTGCAGAGTTCTGAATGACCTGCAGCTTGTGGAGGGAGGGCCGGGAAGGCCGACGAGGAGAGCGTTCCCATAGTCCAGCCTTGAGGTGATAAAGGCGTGGACCAGAGTTTCAGCCGCCTGAGGGGTGAGGTAGTGCCGTAGTCTGGCCATGTTCCGGAGGTGATGGAAGGCGGTGCCAGTTGTGGTGCGGATGTGAGGGAGAAAGGACAGCTCAGGGTCGAACAGAACCCCGAGCTTCCTGATGGCTCAGTTTTACGCACGTTGAGCTGAAAAAAGTTGTCTCTCGTCCAGGACTCGATGTCAGACAGGCAGGCTGTCAGGACATCGGTGGTCGTGGAGTTGAGGGTAGAGGAGGAAAGGTAGAGTTGGGTGTTGATGTAGCGATTTATCCTGTAACGGGCATCGAGTTGGGAAACAAAAGTAGTTGTTCAATTCATGTCGGTGTGCAAACTTTGTTGCCGCAAACATACAATCACTGCACTTTACAACAAATCCTGTGAAGCACTTTGAGACATTTAGACAACGTAATAATAATAATTCTTACATTTGATATAGCACCTTATCATGTCTTTAAGGCAACTGGGTTCCTACTTACTGCTATGTAAACTGAGGGGTGTGGAGTAAGGGAACTAGCCTAACATTTCGCCCTGCCCGGGAATCGATCTCAGGTCCTCTCACTTGCGAGGCAAATGCTCTAACCGCTATGCAACAGAACTCCGTTACAGGATAAATCGCTACATCAAACGCAAGCATTATTATTGAAAGCTCAATTTTATTGCCTTAAAATTTAAGACTGCGCAGAATTGTGGAATATTCTTAAATTCAATCTTAAATTCAGAAGCCAATTTTCCACAGTTAAAAATAATACCTCTCATAATTCCTTTATAGAGAATGCAGAATTTAGGATTGGCAGGTTTTTTTCAGACAATTCTTAAAACCCAGTCTCAATTTGAAAGCAGTTTTCTGCCAGCTCTTAAAAGCCACTTAGTTCTTCATGGGACACTTATGAATGTGCGGAGGGAACATTCCACCTCGTTCAGCTTGTGCCCATAATTCTTTTTATAAAAAAAGGGGCAGATTTTCTGAACTGGATCCAATGCGAATTCTATTGAACAAAATCCAATGCAGTTCAAGTGAAGAGTCGTGTAGGAGATTCTGCGTACATTTCTGGGATTTACACCCTAGAGCTGAGTAATAAAATTACTGGGCTGAATTCCACAACAAACAACAAGGGACACAGCTCACAGTTGCTAAAGTGGAGCAGAACTCACTTCCAAAGTGCTCGTAAACTAAACATTGGTTCATGAAATACATCTAAAGTACCAAATTTTGGGAGGTTACCAAGCATAACAAAGGCGTCATCACCCGCCCCCACCCCCACCCCTGCCAGATAGCTCAAAGCTTCAATGTGTTTAAGAATTTGTCCCAACTCCCCCTACAGTCCGTTGTGGAGTAATCTGAGAATAATTACCACCAAGACAAAGCCAGGTCAATGTTAGCCATTGTGTCTCTCTGACGGGGCAAACCCATTTGTGACATTTTGGCAGCAACGCAGGACTTGTCCAGCTCGGGACGTCCCATCAGTTTGGGCTTTGTTTGCCCGGCCCAGGACATGCGTACAGCCCTGCCTGACATTGACTGTCAGGCCCCACGGAGACACCATTTAGCTGGTGCTCAGAAGGGGGTCTGCTGAGCCAGAAACAACTGAGTGCCTATTTGAGGGGAGGGAGAGGGTGATTACATTCAGATATTGATGTTACCACTTCTGTTGTTGGCGTGCATTCAGCCCATATGTGTTAATGGGTCGGACTCACATCTAGCAACCTCAGAGCACTGTACACATGCTTCTAGCTGAACTGCATGGAAACTCAACATTACATCCGTGAGGCAGCTGAAACCACATAGCTTGCCGCTGAGTACTGCCTGGCAAAGCCTCGTGCTGCTTGGGACCACCTTACCAATCAGGCCTTTGGGGTGCAGGGCTAACAAGAGTCGAGTGAGAGGAATCCCAGCTCCCAGTAACTGGTCTGCCCTTCATTCAAAGTGCTGCTGACGAGCCAGGCTGGGCTATGATAAGCACCACCGACCTGCCCTGGCTCAGGAAGTGGACTATGGAGACTACCATTTGATTCTGAAATTGGCTGGCTAGCACATCACCGCAGTCCTGAAGAGATCCAGATTACGTCTCCCACATCCCCCCCGGCCCACATCCTCCAAAAGAATAGTGAGAAACAGGAGTTCCAATTTACATTTGCTTACTAGAGGAAGGCGAATAACTTCAGATTTTGGATTAGAAGATCATTAAATGCCATTCAGCTGTAAATTCTCAAAGAAAAAGGGAACTTTCACTAGCAGTGGAGCAGGATGTAAGGCACTACCTGAGTGAGTATTGCCTTACTCTCAATATCCCAGTGCCTTCCTCTCTCGGCCACTTGCCATTTTACTCTCGCTCTTATCCTTGATCCTTAAATTATCCACAAAGGAAAAAACAAATGTTATAACCCTACTCTTCGCCTATCCTCCAAAGCTCGCCTGGATAATGTCACAGTGAGAGAGGCTCCATTGATATGCTGGAGCAATGAAATATGAAAGACTCCACCGAAAAGCCCCTTTAATGCACAGACCCTTGAGATAAATCCGGGTTTCTAATCGTATAAAACACTTCCATGAAATGTAACTCTCTGGTTACATTGCACACACGGGCTGTGAATGCTTTGCCTTTCTCTGAGTCGTGCAATCGTCCTGAAACGGTCACATCTGGAGTGGAGGGTTTGAGCAGTGAGTTGATTTCGGTTCCTGATCATGTGAGGCACCCCGAGGGAGCTCGAGCTTTCTGGGGGAGTTTTCCCATCAGCAGCCTTGGGAGCCGGCCCCTTGAGGGGATGGGTCGAAAAACACAGTGAGCAAAAAACGTTACCGGAATCATCTGAATTGGATCACAGGGAAATCCTGTTATAGCGCGTTGGGATGGCTCCGATGCCTCAGCGCTATAAAAGAAGAGCACTGTGCTCTGCAGGAAGTGAGTCCTGTAGCTCAGTGGTTAGAGCACTCGCTTTGCAAGCGACAGACCTGAGTTCAATTCCAGGCAGAGGGCGAAACCTTGGGCAAGTTTCCTTACTCCACACAGAGCCTAATAATAATCCCTCCAAAACCAAAAACAATAATAAATTGGTCATTTTCAATCTACGACTGTTTGTGGGACATTGCTGTGCGCAATTGGCTGCCGCGTTCGCCCACAAATATACAGTCAATTCACTTTACAGTGTGTTCTGTGAAGCGCTTTGGGACGTCCTCCCAACGTGAAAAGCGCTATATCAAATGCAAGGATTATTATTATGATTATATAAAACAGTGCAGGAGGTGATGTTAGCAACGTCCTGACAATCTAGAAACAACCACAACAACTTGCGTTTATGTAGCCATCCTCAATGCAGAATAAAGTCTTCGAGCGCTTCACAATGGCAGGGCAGATGTTGAACAAGTGAGCCATGAGGGAAGCTTGCCAGTCAGTGGCAGAAGCCGGGTATACCACAGGAGCAGACTATAAGCAACGCAGAGCTCAATCAAAGGCTGTACGTCGCAGGACCCCTGTGGTTCCATCTGCTGTTTCCCATCTTCAGCCATTCACATAAACAACATGTGTCACAGCACAGCCAGCAGATTTAACCACTTGAAGCAAGTTGATAATCAGAGGTCAACCTCTCAGAGGGTTTCCAAACCACCAAGACATCATTGCTTCGCTGGCTCTGAATCATCCATTAATCTTAAAGATGTTTTTTAAGTAAACAAAATATTTTGAGCTTCCCCCAATGTTTTTTTTGGGGGGGTCAGCTGGGTGTCTGACACATGCGGGAACCCATCACCAGGTTTCAGAGTATCCGAACCAGACCAATAATTCCATATGTACACATGGAAATTTCCTCTGAATAAAAGTACTGTCCAATGCATCAGAGATTTGCACAGATTTGAGTACTTCCGAGTTAGCGTATTTCAGCCAGAGAAGTACAACAACAACAACTTGGATTTATATAGCACCCTCCACGCCGGACGGCGTCTCAAAGTGCTTTGCAGTAACGGATTCCGGGACCGAGCCAGGGGGAGGGGGGGAAGGTGACCAACTGCAATAGGCTTCAGTGCTCCTGGGTTCAGATGGGTTGGCGGAAGGCAGGGAGGAAAACCTACTGAATCACTAACTAAAAACCATCGAAGGAGCATGTACCTGTGGGTATGGACAATGGTTGAGGATACATCCTAATGAAATAATAATTCTTACATTTGATACAGCACCTCATGTAGAGAGGACACTTCAAAATGCATCGCAAGATTTACTGTAAAGTATAGTAATTTGTAGGCAAATACGGCAGCCATTTTGCACACAACAATGTCCCACAAACAGCCTTAAAGTGAATGGCCACTTTTTTTTGTCTGAGTGACTGTTGGCCACGACACCAAGAGAAAATCCCTTCTCTTTTCGAACAGCGCCACACGATCTTTAACATCCACCTGAGCAAGCAGACAGGACTGATTTATTACCTCATCTGAATGATGGCACCTCTGACAATGTGTCGCTCCTCCCAAAACTGCACTGAAGCATCAGCCTGGATTGTGAGTTCAAGAGTATGAGCCCATAAGAGTGACCTTAACTATGCTGCCTCTCACTAATAATCACCATCAAGGCTCAGGTATGAATCATGCCCAGTTATCATGCCCTGTGTAAAACTTACCACAGTAGAAGGTCTTCACAGAATGCGGAAGGGAAAACACTGGGAGCTGGAAAATTTGGCAGGGAATATTCTTAAATATAAATCTTGACTTGCCAGCGAGCAATCTCATTCTTTTAAAAAAATATCAAAGTGCCATTAATACATTAAGTTCTGTGGGGAATCTCATTGTTCTTTGAAATATCAGAGCAAAAGATGCTCCCGATGCCACAAAGCAGAGTTAACATTTGTCTCAAGAATGAGACAGAATAGCACAGACACTGGAATAATCGTAGCCTTGCTTGTAACCTTCATTCATACCACCCACACAATGCACCAAGCCAACGGCTGCTTCGCTAATTCTACATTTATTGTAGAGAATAGCTGGGCTTCAAAGTGAACTGTACACATACAGTATTGTTTCAAAAGAGACATTCAAATTGTGGTTTGGAACCTTCCTTCACCGAGTCTTTGGCTCCGCAAACATAATTTAAACTGCAATTCTTCAAATCTGACATTTAATACCTAAATCACACGAGTGGGTGGGAGATTCCCAGACGTACGGACAAGACGTCTTGTTTCTGAATGTTTGATATACAGTAGGATCTTTTGGTGTAAACAGCGTTGACAAAACAATCATTTTGATTGCAAAATTGGTTGCCCAATTAAAAAGGGCCACCAAAGTGCTAGATAAGGGAAAGCGAGTTTCCTTCTAATCCATTCTCTTGCTGTAAGGCTGGAACCTTGTTGGTAGCATTTCTCTGCACTCTCCCACAGGATAATGAGGAAAGGAATCAGTGGGCACTAAAAACCTATTATAACACTTTCTCTACTTTTACGATCCACAATATGCCACGGTTTTGCTTGTGAAAAAGTCTTAAGTCTCAGCGAGTGGGTCATCTCAGCCATAAAATGTCTGGAGACTTATAGTCCGTGGCTATAAACTCAACCTCTTCCTGGAGGGTGAAAACAACACAGAGGCATTTCAGAGGCACGATTCACTGCATTTACAATTTTATGGATTTCTTGTTTTGAAAGGGAGAGGTTTGATGCTCGACTAGGCCAGTGTATCAGTCTGGGGGGGAAAGGTAGCCAGATTACTTTTCCTTTGGGTTGGGGGCAGGGGGAGAGAAAACATTTTGCAAATAGTTCCAGTGTCCTGTCAGGGACCTTGTTAAGATACAGATACAGCACCCGTCAGATATAACGTGTTCTAACTGATATTGGGGCTCCGGTCGAGTTTATTTGAGTTTATTTGAGTACTTCCGTGTTAGCGTATTTCAGCTAGAGAAGTACAACAACAACAACTTGGATTTATATAGCACCCTCCATGCCGGACGGCGTCTCAAAGTGCTTTGCAGTAATGGATACAGTCAATTCTGTGAAGATCCTTGCAATGTCGCAACAACTTGATTGGGCTCTATATCAAATGTAAGGATTATTATTATTTCTGTAGAGTAAATCCTCTGCCCTGCTCCCTGACAACAGGGCCTGTGTTGGGATTACTCTGCAGTGTTGCCATCATCAGCCTACGCCAAAAGCCAGCAAGACAAACGTTCCCTCCCTGTGGCCGTGTTATCCCTGTAAAGCACGTGCGGACGCCAATCCCCCCCCACCACAACCCACAGGCTTTTCACTGCAGATTGAGCACATTCTCCCCACATATGTAATCACTCCACAGTAGCTGCCCATGGTAGAGCTCAAAGACATTTCGAGGTGGTAAGCTGCTGTTGAGAAAAAATTTCTATCTGAGTAATCCCAAACGGGTTGTAAGACTTGGCTTTAAAACATCAGTTGTCTCGGCCGGTGACAAAGGTAAAACATTTGCCCTGGAGCTTTTGAACCCTCTGAATCTCGAGACCCAAACAATGTGTTTATGAAGCAGTTCCAAAGTGGATGAGGCTTTTTCTCTGAATGTTTACAATGCCTCTGGGTGATATGCAAAGCCGTCTAAAAGGTTATGGTGCCGGCAGATATATGGCCATGAAAGGCATGACAAAGTTGCACCAAGATCAACTTTTCGGTCAGATCGAGTCAAGCAAAATAAATCCCACAACCTAGCCCAGCTCCATTTTGTTTTGAGAAAACTCATGAGTGATAAAAAGTGCTATTGGATTTTTTCAAGCGTTAAGATTTTATGGGGATTTCACTGTATGCAGGAACTGCAGAGGATGTTTTGTAATGTTGCTCGACTGGCCCTGGCTCCTGCTCGAACCTCGCACCCTCCTCCCCACTATCGGAGGTCGTGCTTTCAGCCACTACGTCCCGAAACTCTGGACTCTCCCTCAATCCCTCCGCCTTGCCCCCCCTTCTCCCCTCTTTCAAGTCCCGCCTGAAAACTTTCCTCTTCGACTGTGCTCAGAATCAGGCTCCGCCACTGTTAAGCGCTCTGAGATGCTGCCCTGTGTAGGCCGTTATATAAGTGCAAATTGTTGTAACCTTTATTATACAGTGGAAGTCATAATGTTTTATTTGCTTAATGTTGATTTTATTTTGGTGGGAAAGAGCAGGTTGGGAAATGGGTCGGTGGCAGGGGGGAGGGGAATTCTTGTGGGGGCTCAGTGAGTTACAGTGCTTTGATAATAATAATAATAATAATCCTTGCATTTGATATAGCGCTTTTCACGTCGGGAGGACGTCCCAAAGCGCTTCACAGAACACACTGTAAAGTGAATTGACTGTATATTTGTGGGCGAACGCGGCAGCCAATTGCGCACAGCAATGTCCCACAAACTGTCGTGGATTGAAAATGACCAATTTATTATTGTTTTTGATTTTGGAGGAATTATTATTAGGCTCTGTGTGGAGTAAGGAAACTTGCCCAAGGTTTCGCCCTCTGCCTGGAATTGAACTCAGGTCTCTCACTTGCAAAGCGAGTGCTCTAACCACTGAGCTACAGGACTCCACAAATCTTGATGCCAAGATATTAGCTCAACTCCAGCCCATAGCATCTGCCCTCACTGTATCCATTTGGGGTGGTCTCAATACAGTTCCTTGTGTCACAGCAGAATTGCATAGTATGTATCAGGTGATAGCAGCAATCAGCCTTGTAGGACAGAAATATCTCAGGTGGAGTCTACAGGGGAGAATGCTCTTATTACAGAGCTGAGAATGAAACACTGGTCAGGTGGTTCTTTGTCGCTGTAAAGCTGCCCGAATGAGAAGGTAGAGTCACCAGAGGGAGGTCTCAGGCCTCAGACCCCACCTTGTCTCAGTCCGGTTGACAGTTGGGTCTTAAAATGTAAGATTGTGCCGAACTGGAAAAACTCTTAGATTCAATCAAAATTGGGAAGTCGGTTCACGGACACTTGGGACATTACCCGCTTACAAGAATTTTCCACAATTTTGTACAACCTTAGATTTGAAAGCAGCAACGGTCTTAAGGCTAAGGCTAGTTGGTTTGTGGGTTGTGATGACATGAGGGTGAAGCAGCTCAGAGCCAAGTCATTGTTAGAAACACACACTGACCAACAGAGTGGTTCCTAGCAGAAAGAGCGTGCGTGTTTGTGTGTATTGAGTGTTCTGCTTCTGTGAGGGAAATTCTGCCAGAAACCAGAGTTCGCAATAAAAAAACTTTGCAATAATAATAATATTTGAATTTGATATTGTGCCTTATCGGTGAAATGCCTCAAAGCGCGCACAAATTCAGCAGTCACGACACTTCACAGAAAATCTGCACAGGATTTCACTGTAAAGTGTTGTAACTGTGTACTTGTAGGCAGATGATGAGAGTGCTGAACCCTGAGATCGAGACAGGTCACTGGGAAGTCAGACAGCAGCCTACATCCACAGCTCCCCTCAGCGCGGTGTCCCTTCACACAAACCTCGAGAGCTGAGCTGTAAATCACCACGGCTACGCCGAAACATTTCTGGGATGATATACAGGACTGAAAGTCAAAGGGATTTATATAGCCTCTTGTGCTCTCGAAATCCCCTTGTACGATTTGTATTTGTCTGTCACCAAAATCAAGCCCCTACGGTTCCATCGAAAAGAGCAGGTTATTTGCTCTCTATTCACATCACAGCGGCCTCTCTCTCCGCTGACCCCTCAGTTATTTAGTTTGGAGAAAATAGGCTGTTTGGACTCCCAGTGCAAACTGAGATTCTCTCCGGCAGTCATAGTGACAGGGGGAAGTTTCCCCTTTGATCCCAGGCCGAGGCACGGCTCAGTTGCTGGCAGGGAGCAATCTTCAAATACAGCCAGACAAAAGATGGCACATGAGCACAAAGAGTCATTTCAAGGGTTCTACAACTTAAATCAAACAAGAGCTGGAGATCGAAGGGCTGCCTCTGACAGGTCCCAGCGTCAAACTATTACCATGGTAATACTGATAAACAAACAGTCTCCCAATCTCATCATCCCTTATTGCCTTTCCAAGAAACATCAACAGTGAAATCTGATGGAATGGCAAACCTTGCATTTTTAATTGTCCGTGTGATGAAAATTGCTAAAACCACAGCTTGTCCAGACTTGACTCTTGGTTTCTCTCCCCTTCGCTCTCTCTCTCTCTCTCTCTCTCTGTGCCCATGTTCTCTCCCTTCCCTTCCCACCCGCCTGTCCGCCCTCTGAGGGAGGCTGACTCCATACAGCAGTGTGTTTCGGTGGCTGCTATCCCTCTATTACCTCGACCAATTGCCTATTCTTCATGTGTGAAGCAAGCAGCTGCTATTCAAGTCCAAGCCATTCCAATTCCCCCTCTCGCTTGCACTTTCCAGTAGGGTTATAATTGGGGCTGGTAGCCCCAAGCCCTGCCCCCCCCTCCCCATTCCAAGCTGAATTCTCGCCTTCTTTAGCACACAGCCACAGAGGGCAGTATGCAGAGAATAGTTGTGCTCCCACCACCCCCGCGCCCCCAGACTGCTGCCTGGCTAAGATCAGTAAACAACCCCCCCTCCGACCCCCAGCAGAGAACAGACATTGAAACTACATCCTCTCTGCTCTCCATCTCATTAACTGCCTGTCAACCAGTCCATCCAGTCTTTAAAGCCACTTTTTGTCTTAAAATGTATGATTGTGCAGAATTCTTAAATTCAGCCTGTGTTTAGAAGGATTCTCTCGCGCCCCCTGTTCCTAAAAAGCTTCCCAATTAAGCCCGAATTGAAAATTTTTCCACAATTCTGCCAATTTCTTAAATCTTAAGACAAAAAAGTCTGACAGCGAAGGCAAGATGTAATGTTGAACAGCACTGCTCTAATTCCTACCTGTTCACTGTGACCTGCCTGCCTGTAGGGGGGATTTTCGTTGTCTATTACCAATCGTTGTGCTTAGGAGCATCCAAACTGCCCTGAGAGTTCCATATATGTCCACCACCTACACACGCCAATTTCTCTGCGCCTGGAATGGAATGCGCTCTCTCTCTCTCTCACCTTGTTTACCTAATTCTGGAGAGCATTAAACTCAGGTTGGTCAAAGCCAAGGCTTGGGGCGGGCGTGTGGTGGAGGATAAGTCCTGGGAGTCTAAAGGGTTAACCTGGGATTGCTTGCCATTGAGATCACTGTCTGGCGAGCCTCCTGCTGCTTGTCCAGCTAGGATCTTCCTCCCCGTTAGATGTGGACCATGTCATTTTTCACAGCTTGAAGAGGGAAAGAATTTTCTGAGCGCATCAGACCCGGAAGCATTGTATTCACAACAAACTTACTGCTTAATTGGCTGTCCTGCGGGCGTGTGCTCAACTTCATAACCCGCTTGCCTCAAGACATCAATCACTGTGTTGTTGCCAAGGAAATGACCTGAAGTGAAATAAAAATAGTTACACTTTGGTTTGTGACATACTGCTATGGAGATTCGCCCAGCAAATAATATTGACTTGCAAATAACATCAACTCGCATACATAATAGTGCCTTATACATCAAACGACTGCCCCGTGACTACTGCTAAGTGGAGTGACTGTGCTTTTTGTAAGCAAGCGCGGCAGCCATTGTACACACGGCAAGTTCCCATGAGCAGCCAGGTAATGAATGGGCAATGTTATCTGAGGGGATTGTTGGTCAGGACATTGGAAGAAACTCCCTTCTCTCTTTGTGCAATCACTGGGGATCTTTAACATCCACCTGAACAGGAACAGACAGACAGTCGTTTAACAGTTGTTAAATTGAACGGACTTCAACTTAACGACTCATCTGAATAAACTAATGACTGTGGCTGACTGCAAGGTTAGGGAGATGAAGAGGAAACTGATGGTGACTTAGCTCCACTAAAAAATGGGCGGGGGGCGAGCAGTTGGTGGGTAGAGCACAACCATTCTCTTCTCTACACAAGCAGCCAACACCCCCCCCACAGACCATCATCCACAGCATAACTGAGTGTTCCTCATCATACAACACACAATGACATGCGATTGGCAGGGGTATTGTGATTGAAGCTAATTCATTGAAAATCTGAATTCTTCGGTCTCTTGCCATCAGCAAACTCTCAGTAGCTCTCAGTTAAGGTGAGGGACGCTGCCTTGAATAAAATACAATGAGAAGTGTCATCAGGGATAACGGGCTGGCCGAGGAAACAAACAAGAGTAATAATAATCCTCAGATCTGACCTCGTGCCTCAAAATGCCTCCAAAAAGGCTCTCGATTGCAGTGTCTGTGTGTGTTGCTCACATTTCCCCAGAGTTTAAGGTTTACGTTAAAATAATACTAAATCCTTGCATTGGACGTGATGCAACTTCCAAGTGCTTGGCATGAAATCGCTGTCAGGTGTAGTGACTGTGTGCTTGCAGGCCAAAAAGTAAACAATAGAGAAAGTGGAAGGAAGGGGAGGAAGGGAGAGAAATGTTTCAGTTCATCGACCTGATTGAATGCAGAGAGAAAAATGTCCAGCTCTGGTCAGCCTGATCTTAATGTGTGCTTAAGAAAAAATTATATATTTTTCTCTTCCCCCCCTCCCACCCCATAGAACACATGCACTGACACACACACACACCCTCAGTTCTGCCTTTGTTCGCTGTTTAGAATAATTCGGGAACAAATCCCAAACCCTATTATGTTAATTTATTGTGACGGCTGATGGAAGCTGTGGCTGTGGAGAGGTCAGTCTGACTCCCTGCCTGTGTTTGTCTGTGCGCGGCTGACAAACGACCGAGCCAAGGCGAGCACAGCCTGAATATCTCTCTCTGTCTCTCTCTCTCTCTCTGCCTCGCCAGTGTGTGGATGAATCATTCCGCCCGCTTTGGCTCTCATTATTCGGCAGAACGCAGCGAGACAAAGGGACACTAGAGGAGAAAAAACGCTCACATCAAAGGTTTGCTTCACACCCCTCCCCCTTTGAAGTTGAGCTGGAACCAGGCGCGGCGAATTTGTGAAGGTACAACTGAAAACTCGACCCCTTTTTGAGGTGGGGGGGGGATGTGTGAGGGCGGCGTGGGTGGGGGGGCAGAAAAGCCGATGCAAATTTATGTGCAATTGCACAAATATAAACACGGCCCTTGGGTCTGTAGTTTGTTAGCAATCCGGATGCAAATTGTCTGCTGTATTCACCTACAAATCACACAGTCGCTACACTTCAGGTAGAATAGTTAGGTGATTTATCAAATACAAGGTTTATTATTATTAACCTCCTCCTTCCCCCACACATAGACATTGCCACCACCACCCCCACCATACACATCCATAGATACCACACACACACACACACACATACACAACATCCCCACCAACACACACCACACCCCCACCCCCTCCCCCACACCCACACAAAATGGATCAAGCACAGTGTGCGATTGTTCAACTCTAGGTTGTCAGGTTTCTCCCCTGGTCTCTCCTATGTAACACAGCGTATCTAACACAGAGAGAGCACACCCATGCCAAGAAGTTGTATGCATTGGTTCTTTTCTAAAGTCTCGTCAAGAATATGCTACAAGTATGAAAGAACAGAGACAACTGATGATAGATAGTAGTGGAAAGAATTACTGGAAATGAGAAGCCTTTAGCTGAGCAGTCATTAAAGTGTATTGTGCATCTGCCTTTGAAGTTTAAACCAAATCCTGCATCAGCAAATTCATTGCTGATCTCTGTACAAATCCACAGCAACTGCTCGCCCGCAAGATCAAAGCAGACGCCTTATCAAATTCAGTGTTATCCTCCCTTATCTTGGCTTTTGCTGAACAATTGAGCAAAATGTCATCTCTTCAAACAACCAGCTTAAAAATTGTAAACCAGTAAAATAAATATCCTCGTGTTTCATGTAGCGCCTCTGATGTTGAGAACGTCGCAACGCGCTTCACCAAGTTTCTGCGGTCTGTAGAATGTTAATTTGTAGGCAAACTCGGCAGCCAATTTGCACACAGCGATGTCCCACGGCAGTGAATAATTTCAGCGAGGGATTGTTGGACAGGTCACCGGGAGAGACGCTTCTGTTTTCAAGTACTGTAGTGCCGTGGGACCTTTACCAGCCACCTAACAACAGGCTGACGGGACCTCGGTTTAACGTCTCATCCGAGGAAACGTGCATCCCAAACAATGCAGCATAACTTGCAGCGCTGCTTTGGAGCATCGGCCTAGACTGTGAGTTTAGGTCTCAACGTGGGGCTTGACCTTCTGACCCAGAGGCGAGCCAGGCCGACTGGCAGGTTGACTAAGAGGCGAGCCAGGCCGACTCTGATGCAGCCTGACAGATCCACCGATACAGGCAGAGAGGCAGCTTGAGACAGGCACCTTTACAGACCTTATCGATACCTGCCGCAACACAGCTCCGCCGGATCAAAGCTACAAGGTGGCAGGTCTACTTACCCAAAGCTGCTGTTTTGACTTTTCAGCACAAAAGGGCAACTAAAAAGGTAGCACTAAGGCGTGGTGACCTGGGGCCTTTAGTCAACCTGCCAGCTATTGTAACACTCAGAGAGCCTGAATACCCCCCAATGATCTTAGCAGCTGTGAAGTTCCGAGGGGAATGTGGGGATTCCGAATAGTTCAGAAACGCTTTGAAATGAAGACATTTGCGAATACCTGGGCTAAAGTCTTGTTACACCGCCTGCCAGATTACACTCCGACCGTTTCAAACTCTACGCTCGATTTGCTTTTCCCGTACAGCAGCAGCTTTAAGCATCTTTCAACACAGCCCCTCTCAAATCATAGTGCAGACAAGGACATAATGACACATGGATCTACTGATCCTCATGATAAGACAGCCACTGAACACAAACCTGCTTCACGGCAGGTGGCGTTGTGCTATGGAGGGCTGACCAAAAATAAAGAGAACAATTCTATCCCTTTTAAGAACACCCTGCCCCCAAGATAAGGCCATTGTGGAACCCTGCTCTAAACTATTGCTTTACAAGTCAAGAGAGCAGCAACACAACATTCTGTACCAGACAGATGATACAGAACTTCAATCGAGTCACTGACAATGAAATATTTTTATAGTATTCAAGGGAGGGCAAGCAGCACAGAGATTAGCTGCCCCACTGTAGATGAAGTGTGTTTTATTGTTAACTTTGCTTGGTGTAGCTCTGATCAGACTTAATTTATACGCCGTTTTCCAGACTGCAATGTAAACAGTACCGTTATCTGTTGATGTTCTCAGACATGAGTTGTGGGCTGTCTTGTCCCAATGTATACCAAAGCGTGACTAGGATGGATTGGACACAACTGGATAACTTTGGAAGCTATCTGTAGATATGCATCAATTCCTCAGAAGAGACCCATTTGTTTTGCAACGAAAGAACGCGTTTCATCAGCATTATTGTAACCCTTTTTAAGATCCTGCTCTGCGTTGGTTTATTTGTTGTTCCACAGCTTGTCACAAAAGGCTCCAGAGCTTTGAAGCTTTCCTGGTTATTTTAACATTAAAGGCAAAATGTTAGGTCAAAAACTTTGTCCTGGCCAATACCACGACCTTCCTAAAGGTCACAAATCCTAAACTTACATTGATGATTTTGATTGTATCCAAAGCCAGGGAATGGGGGAAAATCAGGTTGGAGGGTTAGGGGAATGGGAGATCTAGTTTGTGGTATTTCTTAGTGAAGAAATTGGATTTTGCACATAAGTAACCAGAACAACAAGCCAATCCTATTCTGTGTTAGCAAATCTGACCACTCCCAACACAGTGGGATTTCTAGCAGGATTCCACATTACATAGAACAACATAGAACAACACAGCACAGCACAGAAATGGGCTGTACGCTCAGTACTCCACATGAGCCTACGTCCCTCCTATTCCCTTCTCACTCGTGCGCGCATGACTCCTGCGGAGTCCTCTAGCTCAGTGGGTAGAGCAAGCGCCTCGCAAGCGAGAAGTCCTGGGTTGATTCCCAGGCAGGATGAAACAGTGGGCAAGTTTCATTACTCCACATGCCTCTGTTCACCCAGCAGTAAGTAGGAACCTGGTTGTTAGTCGATTGGCGGATCACTTTTCCAGGGGTAATAATCCCTTCAAAAAAAATAATAATAATTTGTCACTCAATCCATGACTGTTTATGGGACGCTGACTTGCGCAAATGGCCGCCATGTTTTGCCCTCAAAATATAGTCAATTCACTTTACAATGCATCCTGCGAAGTGCTTTGAGATGTCTCGAAGATGTGAAAAGGATCAAATAGAAGGATTATTATGACATTTCCTCTTAAGTACGTGGATGCTTTTTTGCTTCAAACATTGTTTCAGCAGTGAGTCCCACATCCTCACCTCACTGTGTGTAAAGAAGTTCCTCATAAACTCTCTTTAAGATATGCTACTGGCAACCTTATATTGATTCTCCATCATATTTGTCTTACACTTGTGCAGCCAGTGTTCGGGATTTTAAGGATATGAAGGAACTCCACTCAGAAATGGGACACTGAGTTCCGTCTCCTGATCAAGCCAGTGATGTTATGTGGATGCAAAATTATAGCATTGAACTCAACTGCACTTCTCACACACATAGATCAAAAGCCTTTGGCATCACTCACTGTCCAGGCTCACAAATGAAGAATTGGCCACTTGGGGTGAGGTACTAGCATGACTGAATCAAACTCCAGCTCAGATCTTCTGAGTTCCTGACATCTCTTGAGTTCAGTTGCTCATTCTCTTGCCTCCAAGTCAGAAGGCAGAGAGTTCAAGCTCTATATTGGGACTCGGTGTGAGTTCAGTCTAGGCTGACACTCCAATGACACCCAGGAGTACTGCGATGTTGGACGCTGAAATGTTAAACTTTCTGCCCTTTCAGGTGGACATTAACTACCGTGTGAAGGGAAGTTTCTCCGAGGTGTCGACAGTCTGACAATCCCCCAAATAAAATTGGTTCATTCACTTGCTGACTATTTGTGGGACATTGCTGTGTGCAAATTGGCTGCCTACAAAAGTAGTCATTGTAATAATAGTAATAATTCTTGCATTTGATATAACACCTTATCATGTCATTGAGACGTCTCAAAGCGCTTCACAAAATATACTGTAAAGTGAATTGACTGTGTATTTTGTGGGAAAAATGCTGCAGTCCCACAGTCGTGAATTGAGTGACCAAATTATTATTATTATTTTTTATTTTGGAGAGATTATTACCCTCGGAAAAGTGATCCACCAATCGATTAACCACCAGGTTCCTACTTACTGCTTGGTAAACAGAGACATTGCCTTAGTTTCGCCCTGACATTAGAGTAAAATCCATTGAAAAGCGTTGAGATGTTTGATGATTTGATAAGGTGATATATCGACTGCAGAATTATGTAATTCCAGCCAAGTCCACTATCACAGCAGAGTTGAATGGGAATTCAAACAGGAAAGCTTATTATGGAATCTTATTAAGAAATACAGCGTATTAGAGGTCAATTCGGCAATCCATCACAGCAGACAGTGTTGAGATAGCGGGAAAAAGCAATTTTCTATCTTAAACAGATGTTATGAGTGTCAGGCAAGAATGTTTGGTTTCATTGAAAGATTTCACTGAATTCAAAGCACGTTTTCATACGAGTCAGAATAGCTGACCTTTGACCACTCTCCCACCTCCCCCCCCCCCCCCCCCCCCCACACACACACACACAATCATTGTACAGACTGTAGGGAGTAGTAAAAAACCCAAGTTTCATAACTAATTCCATGTGATTATCGTATCAAGTTTGTTGCTGGATGTTTAGTTTTTTCATCCCTAAGTGACTACATCCTTATTGAAGCTTTTAAAGGAGTTTGATATCTGACTCCAACTGGCCCATTTCTGTGGCTACTTGTAAAATGAAATGTTGCACAGACAGACCTTTCCTCCTTTTTTTCTTCTTCCACTGAACCAATCCTCCAAACATCTCAAAAAAGTTGAAAGCGAGTGAGTTGAAAGAAATCGCACTTTGTCAGCTGGAGAGAATAAATCGTCCTTTGGGCTAATTCACCGACTCCTGAGCTGGCTTTTAAAGAGCTGAAGATTCCGGGAGACGTGATATTCTAGATGCTTGTTTCCTTTTCATTATCAACCCAGATGTCTCCTTACATTTTTTCTATTAAATCTTCTGCCCATTATTCTTCCTCTGATGCCTCCGAAGTGTCAGGGCGCAAATTTATTAGTCCATTTAAACTCTAGATCTGCGCAAGTGAAAAACGCCCCCTTAAGTAATGTCGCGTCATTTGTATATTGCAGTGAGAAAAGTATCATAGAATCACATTGAATCTGCAGCACTGACACAGGCCATTCAGCCCAACTAGTCTGTGCTGACTTTTAGCCTCCACCCCTCATTAGCCTCCCCCATATGCCACTATTCCCTCTCCTTCATTAATCCTACGAGAAAACAGTTGGGGTTCGCTGAGTGAAGGCAGTGTCCATGGTAGTACGGAGCCTGCGATTGGACTTGAGGTACAGATCAGCCATGATCAAATAGAATGGTGGGACAGGCTTGAGGGGCTGAAAGGCCTACTCATGTTCCTGTGTTCCTCTGATTGCAAGGGAATAGATAGTCATGATCATTGCCTTACCTCCCGTCGCCTTTTTAATTCCTTGTAACCTTTCTCCCATCACTCCTGCAGTAGGAGCAGGGCTATAGCCTGGGTCTGTGCATCACGAAAGCATTCCAACCTCAGGGAAACAATCTGCACTTTTCAGCTACGGAATCGTATGAGAATAGATTTGCTCCACCTGCAAACTAACTTTTTGAGACTGGGGTACAAGGACACCCAAACCTCTGAACACTAACACTACCTAATCTCTCCCCCTCTAGAAAATAATCTGTGTTTCTGTTTTTTCTACCGAGGTGAATAACTTCACACTTCCCCACATTAAATTCCATCTGCCACCTACTCGCCCACTCCCCGAGCCTATCTATATCCCGCTGCAATCTTTTTACATCATCCTCAGAGCTTACTCTCCCACCGAGTTTAATGTCATCCGCAAATTTAGATACGTTACATTCAATGTCCTCATCTAGATCATTGATGTAAATTGTAAATAGCTGAGGCCCAAGCACTGATCTTTCTGGCACTCCACTAGTCCACCTGCTAATCCATTACCTCTCAGCACCTCCTCCAAGCTTGGTTTCCAAAGAGGAGATTGAGAATGGAAAAGATAGCCAACTTATGGACTTATGGCACCAACTTCAGTTACCCTGCCTTCTTCCCTCTCTCCGTGTTATCCTATAGATCAGAGAGCTATAGAAAGCAAAGACAAAGAGTTATAGGTCAGCGCCATAAATGCACAGAGCATCCACTTCCCTGGTCTCAATATCCGCTGGGGAAGAGGGAGGGATGAAATTACAAAACCTCGCAGAGTGTTTCTTTAGGAACATGATGCTTTTTACAAGGGAAGCTGCTTTAGATCACATCTCAACTTGACAAAAAGCTAATTAAAGGTCATCACAGCTTTATTATTGCTGCCAGAGCCCTGCTATTGCTCAATGCACTCGTCAATGCCGTCTGCATCCACCGACTCTGAGATACTGGTTGCACTGACTCAAGACATCTATGGGAATGATTTGAATTGCAGGTGTGTTGTCTTACAGAATACGCAGTTACTACGCTTGACAGTAAACCCCATAAAGCACTTTGTGATGTCCAGATTTGGAAAAGCCTTATCGATTCCAAAAATTATTATTGTTTTTATTAACTCGTCAAAGAGTTCCCTTGCATTTGATCAAGATGGAACAGGCAGGATTTCTTTCATATTAAAAGCTCTCTGAGATGCTACCCTTCGTGGAGGGTGCTGTATAAGTGCAAGTTGTTGTGTGTGGGGGCAGGTTGTGGGCTTTGGATGAGATTGTGGAATGACACAAGGCTTAGGAAAATACATCTTTGTGCATCAGCATCCGAAAAGCTTTCAACCTATAGTGCCTCTTGAAGCCATCATCAAGAAGCTGGAAGTATTTGAGAATATGTAGCCAAACAGATATATCTGTCCCAATTGTTAATTTATATCAATATATGGGGAATAGGGCACTGTAAGTTCTTGGTACCAGTGAGGGCTCAAACCTGTGCTTAGTGGATATAATGGTCAACAAGGGACCATCCTCTCTGGACGTGAGGTAACTGGTGTCTCCTCAGGGTTAAGCTAAACCCAAGGCCCCATGGCTCCTCACAGGAGATGTATATCAGATATTCTTTATCAGAATATCAGATATTCTTTAAGCTTGGCGACGGGTGTTACAGAGAAAAATAAATCTACTTGACAATCTTCTGGATGATATCCAGTTGTTTCTGAGTAAAAGAAACATGAAAGGAACAGCTGAGCTTTGCTGGACCACACTGAAGTGTCATAGAACACAGCATTGTCTCACTGTGCTCAGTAGAGGGCAAGCACATTCTGTCTTCAGACACAGAAAGGAACACAATGTTAAATAAATAAGACATGTGTGCTGGAGCTCATATCTAATGTCGTTGGCTATACAAAGTCTTCACTTTCTTACAGAAGCATACACATTTCCAACAGGAGGAGGCTGTTCCCCAGAGCAGTTCCAATGAAGAAGGCCCTTTGACCCACTTAATCTCACCTTTCCAGAACACCGAGAACACTCACCCCACTGTCCTCCCATCACAGAACTGAGCTGTTTTCTAAATGAGTCCAATGTCCTGGCCTCAACTATCCTTCCTGGCAAACGGTTCCAATCGGTAATTGCCCAACCCTTCCTGGTGTCTGTCCTGAAATTTCTCTCAACTCTAAACCTGTGCCTTCTTGTTCCTCTGTTTTATGATAATAATTATACAGCGCCTCATAACATAACATGTAGGGGCAGGAGTAGGCCATTCGGCCCTTCGAGCCTGCCCTGCCATTCAATCATGGGTGATCTTCTAATCTAACTCCAGCTAATAACCTGACCCTGACTTATCCCTGTATCCCTTAATCCCTTTTGCAATAAGAAATATATCTATCACATCTTCGAGACATCTCAAAGTGCTTCACAATATACTGTGTGGCAGTGAAATTAAATGGTGTCTTATGCCTTGAGGAGAGCATTGCATTGTCAGAGGTGCCATCCTTCACAAGTTATGTTAAACCAAAGTGCATTTTGAGGCGGATGTTAAAGATCCTGTGGCACTATTCAAAAAGAGAAGGGAGTTTCTCCCTGCGTCCTGACCAACAATCTCCCAAATAAAACTAGCCACTCACTGCATGGATGTGCTCAAATTGAATGCTGAGTTTACCTACACATATGCAGTCACTACACTTCACATTTCACAGTAAATCCTGTAATGTGCTTTCAGTCGTCCCTAATATTTAAGTTTCACATAACTCATACTTTGCATAAGTCATATGAAATTTATGATCCAGACTGATACAGTTTATGTGGGGTTTAGTGTAATTATTTATTTACTACATGAAGTGATCTTGTGTGCGCGTGTGTGGGGTGGGGGGCGAGGGCGGGAGTTCAGAGGAAGAAAGTCCTCAGATCAATTTAATACAAACAAGAAACATTTTAACATTATTATTAGTTTGCCAAAAAAAAGTAAAATTCTTTGAAGGCGAGCAAAAGTGAAAGATTGACAAATCACAAATATCAAAGTGGGGCAGACGTACAGTAGGTAGACTATTAGTATAAAAAATCACACACATTCGAAAAGAGAGTGGATATTGTATTTTAGTAGATAAGCAAAGCCACTTCAGCATTCAATTAACATCATTTGTCCAGGTTCACTGGCAGGCAAAGGGACTTCAAGAAATAAAATCCTTTTATCAAGGCCAATTAGTTTGAAACCACAGCATTTTGTATGTGAATAATTTTAAAGAAATCTCTTAAAAAACACTATTTCATTAAAGTGGGAAGGGCATGACGAGAGCCAGGAAAGGGCACAGGATGAAAGACGCTTTTGGAATCTGTTTAAGTCATACCAAATGCTCAATGAGCTGCGAATCTGAGGCATCAATTGTGGCATTAAGTCCGCTTCCTGATCAAACAGAAGAAGTATGCACTGACACACCCTCCTCTGTATATTCCAAGCATTCTCCATCTGCAAGCCTCTTCAGCTTTCTTTCAGCACTAAATAGTGGAAAAATTGCGTTGATTTACACTTCACAGGGTAGGCAACAAGAGAGGCAGAGCAAAGATAAAACACATTCCAAAACCACACAGCTTTGAAACTGGGTGCAGGTCGATATTCTACTTTCCTTCCAAGAATCTTTGCTTTGAAAAGAAAGAGAAACGTCCAAGTTTGCGATATTGTTTTGTAACTTGAATCTGCCAGAGGGAGGGAAGGAGGGAGAGGGAGAATGAGAGACAGAGAGAATAAAGAGGGCGGGAGGGAGAGAGAAAAAGAGGGAGTGAGAGAGAGGGGGTGGGGGGAGAAAGAGAGAGGAAGAGGCAGAGGGGAGATGCAGAGAAAGCGTGAGAGAGAGGGATAAAGAGGGAGAGAACGAGGGTGTGAGAAAGAAAGAAAGAAAGAAAGAAAGAAAAAGAGAGAAAAGAGAGAGAAAAAGAAAGAGAAAAAGAAAGAGAAAGAGAAAGCGAGAAAGAGAGAAAGAAGGAAAGAAGGAAAGAAAGGAAAGAAAGAAAGAAAGAAAGAAAGAAAGAAAGAAAGAAAGAAAGAAAGAAAGAAAGAAAGAAAGAAAGAAAGAAAGAAAGAAAGAAAGAAAGAAAGAAAGAAAGAACAGAGGGAGTGAAGGAGGGAAGATTAAGCAGTGTTGTAGAGAGCACCATAGCTACCCATTAACGTTTGTGCAGAACAAGACAGACAACAGAGTGGTTATCTGTACCCCAGACAGATGCAGGTTTCTCCAGAGCTCAGAGAACTGCAAGCTGCTTTTCATTTCAGTAAAGCTCGTGGAAACGAACATCGGTTTGTCTCAGAGCCTCAAGTATTTCCTTCGACACCTGTTGCTACAGCATTTCCATATGCAAGCTGGATAAGTTTTTTCTCCCTCTGCCATTGCATACAACAGTAATCATTGATGTTTCCCTCACCCCGCTTGTGATGTTTATTAGTTTGAACTCAATGTTTCTAGATTAGTTTTTGTCGCCATGCTACCCTTTTCCACAGTTCAGCTCTATAGAGGGGGTTATAAAATGCAGGTTAAATATACAACATACAACTCAACTGAGCTGAAAGACTGATTCTATCTTAGCTGTAACTTGCAAACAAACTGTTTCCCGATCAAACACTGAGTCAACTTTAACTCCATTCTGCAATGTTTGAGCTGTCATCTCAGAATGAACTCTGTGTTGCTTGGCTCAGTCAGTAACATTCCTGATTCTGGCTCAGAAGGCTGTGGGGTTCAAACCCCACGTCAGAATTTTAACTCACAGTCTAGGATCGACACCACAGCCAATAATGACCATGACAGAAGTGAAAGCATATTGTTTATTATGGCTACATGTCAAGTGGGAATGGATCAGCCAGAAGATCCAGCTTTTGGATGAGACATTAAACCAAGATCTCTATCTGCTGGTTCAGGTGCAGGTTAAAAGATTCTGTGCCACATTTCGAAAAGAAAAGGGAGTTTGTGCCAGTGTCCTGGCCAATGTTCCAGCCAACTTGGTCATTCATTTCATGACTGTTAACTGGAAACTAGTTGTGCACCAATTGATTGCCACGTTTGCCTACAAATTATTCACTTCAAATAGTCACATTGACATAAATTCCCCTTTGAGAGTTTAATGTTACAATTTTATATCAAGTGCAAGAATTAATAATATTTTAATATAAGTTTGACCCTATTAAACTCCAAACTCCCCAATATTGGCATCAGCGGGTGGATTTGTTGAGGATTTAATACCAATTTCGGAAACAAGAGTTTCAACATCACATTTAACAGCGCGATTAATATGAAAGCCCATTTTCTGATCTTTTCTATATTTTTCTTTGTGAAAGAATTCTGTGGCCAAGTGGAATTATATTTTCCCAGATGGAGCCAAGACAATCTTTCTGCTATTTTTCTAAGTATGTGGCTTTTTTTTGCTTGAAAAACTATCCTGTTCCAGTCACTATAGCTGCACGTCAAGAAAAGGTCAAGCCAAATAAAAGCAGGTGTGAATGGCTTGCTATCTACCTAGTGGTGAACATTGGGCTTAAAGCACAAAGGGGCTGCCTCAGCACCAGATGTAATGCAAAGGAGAGCAACGAGATCAATCTCCAGGATTAGAGGAATGGGCTATGAGTAACAATTAAGACAAGGAAAGGCTCTGCAGTGTTATAAGAACATAAGAAATGCTAGACCAATAAAACGCCAAGGTCCATCTAGGTTGCCTTTCACCTTCCTGGCGGTCGCATGCACATATGTCCCAAACTACATATGTACCATAATGTTCCCATAATGTTATTTCCTAAAAGAAAACTGATCTGTGTTTGAAGAAATCAACATTTCCTGCTTCAATCGTCTCCCTCTGGACCCTGTTCCACAGGTTCACTATTCACTCACTGAAATAGTGTTTGCGTAGATTTGTTCTAAATTTACCCCCTTCAATCTCAGGCTGTGTCCTCTGGTTTTACTACTCTGGACTCGTAGAAACAGCCTGTCATGATCTATATTATTTAGAACTTTAAGGATAGCTTCAGATACAAAGAAACAAGATGACTTGGGGGACATTGTAGAGATATATAAAACTTTAAATGGATTGAAAAAATAAACCCAGAACAAAACTTTAGGATACACAGAGAAAGTATCTCTTTCCACACGCGCTCATTTAAGAATGGCTCAATGGGTAGATGATAAGGGTTTGTGTGCGTGTTGGATGGATGATACCAAGTGCGTTGCAAGGCCATTTTCACCTGAACATCTCATGTGTTCAGAAGTGTCCTCTCAGTCTGTAGCACAGTCATCCTCAGTGGTAATGGACAATGATTCAGAAAGGAGGAGATATGTAAAGAGAGAGAAAGAAAAAGAGAGAGAGAGATAGAGGAATAGGGAGTAGCAGAGAACAAAAAATAGTGAGAGAGAGATGTTAAATGGAAAAGACACAGAAGTGAAAGTCAAACCAGACTACTTCACACAGGGGTGAACTTGGTTCAATGAAAATGAGATGGGAAGATGTTAAATACACCACAGCCATTTTTAATTTGCACATCCTGCAAACAAGTCCAGTGCACCCCAGGGAAGCGAATGGAAATTTTATAAATGGATTTCTTGTCCCTGAACATAAAGATCAAAGTCTGAATTTTATATCATTCCCAAGAAATCTGTTTTCTGAGTATTTCCATTTGGGGTACATATTAATTCATGAATGATAACAGACATTTGGCTGAGACTGCAGACCGTGTGTGGCCAGCCATGGAGACGGTTGCCTCTATAGACTGGAAGTTCACTATTCTATCTCACTGCTTTGATACTGTTGGAATCTGACATTGGCTGAGGATTGTGTGGCGCAATGCAAATTTCCCCAGTTGAATTCTGCAGTTTTCCAGGTGAAACATTGAGAAATCCCCTCCAGGAAATAATATCCAAAACATCAAAACCAGGCATGTTGTCAACAGTGAATGCTTTGTTCCCGGCCTTTGAAGACATTGCATAATAATAATAATCCTTACAATTGATATTGCACTTTTCACACCAGGAGGACATCTCAAAGCACTTCACAAGACATGCTGTATAGTAGTTACTGTATATTCAGAACTCTGCCGCTCGCATACTAACCCAGACCCACATCTCACCAGGTCTGGCCCAGGCTCCACTGATTCCCCATCACCAAACAGATCGACTTCAAGATCCTCTCACTCTTGTGTTCAAATCCTTTCACTCCCTGAAACCTCCTTCCCTCTCCGACCTCCTCACTCCCCAATCCACCACCCGGCACCTCCGCTCATCTGGCCCCGGCTCTCGCTCATCCCTCGCACACTCTGCCCCACCATCAGAGGTCGTGCTTTCAGCCACTACACCCCAAAACTCCGGAATGCTCTCCCTCAACCCCTCCATCTTGCCCTCTCTCCTCTTTCAAATCCTGCCTGAAGACTTTCCTGTTCGACTGTGCTTACGGCCACCTCCCCTCTCCCCGGCTCAGAATCAGGCTCCGCCAATATTAAACATCTGAGACTCTACCTTGCGCGGAGGGCATTTTATCAGTGCAAGTTGTTGTAGTTGTGTATACTGTAAGCAAACAAGGCAGCCAATTTGTGCACAGCAACATCCCACAAATAATCCTGAAGTGAGTGACCAAATTTATTTGGGGGATTTGTTGGCCAGGTCACCAGGGGAAACTCCTTTTCTTTTCAAATAATGCCGCGGGATTCACCTGGGCAGGGAGACAGGACCTTGGTTTAATGATTTCATCTGAAGGAAGGCACTTCCGATAATGGCGTGCTATAGAATCCAAAGAAGATTATTATAACTGCAGGTGGCTTTCCGTTTCCACCACGCTTCTTGGTGGTTGGGAAATGATTGTAAGCTGCAAAGTTCTCCTGACGTTGAGAAGGTCAAGTGTTTCCAGTTAGCAGCAAGCGTTTATGATAACCGTCTTTCCCATGCTCAAAAAAGCGCATTTCACAATACTCTGGAGATCTGCGAGCCCCAGGAAGCAAAATATGTAAACACAAAAAGGGCAAGTCATCAGCGTCCAACACATTTCAACACCAGTTAAGATCCTGTTTGCTCTGGCTCCCTTCGTTATTCCTCAGGGTCCATTTTATTGAGATGTTTATTGGGTCAGACTATAGTTAGGCTTGGAGGATCAGTAAACTGGGATTTTTTTGTTCTTTGTCATGTTACAAAATCAGATTTTTAATGTACTGATTTTTATCATTTTTAAAAAAGATTTTTTAAATGTTGATTTATATGTCATCGGTGGCAAGGGCATCACTTATAATCATTAAATAATTATAATAATCCTCTTTGCATACAGTAGAGCACCTTACCAACTCACTGCTTCACGGAATAGGTATAGGTGACGAGATGGGTTTTGAGCAGGATTTAAAGACAAGCAGAGTGGGGCAAGGCAGAGGGGAGGATGGAGGGAGATATGGCTGGTTAGGGTTAGACCAATTCAGGTCCAACAAAGGGAATCATGTCCTTCAACCCGATACGTTTTTAAACCACTCACAAGACTACAAAGTGTAGCCTCTCAGGGTTAAGCACAATGTGTGGGCTGCCATCTTGTCAATGCTCATTGATATTGTGCAGAAATGCTTCTGTTGAACCTGAAAGGTTAAATGACTATTAGTCTCTTATTGAGCAGATGATGAAGAAAGCTGCTACCAACATGAACAATAATACTTCTCAATGAAATATTTACAAGTGTACTTCCTGAAGTTCTAATGACTGGATCTCCTTGAAAACCCCTCCCCACATCCATCGCACTGGAATGTGTAGTTCCATCACCATCTGAAAGAAGGAATATTTTCCTGGAGAATTTAAGGAATTTCTCTCGCTTGCAGCTCTTGACAAAACTGTAACTGGATAGAACGGATTGTTTATGGTTCCTCAGCAAATGCTCTGAACACTTGATAAGGCAATCACTATCTTGTGGCTTACTGGTGACCTCAAAAGGAAGCTTCACACAAGACTTATTCCATTTATTCATTAATAAACAATCCTTGCATTTGACGTAGCTCCTTATCATTGAAATGCCTCCAAGCGTTTCATGGGATTTGACTGTAGAATGTAGAGACTGTATATTTGTAGGCAAACACTGAAGCCAATTTGCACACCACAATGTCCAAAAAAACGCCAATTAAATAAATGTCGAATTTTATCTGCAGAAATTGTTGGCCACGACACTGAGAGAAACTTCTTTCTCTTTTCATATAGTCCCATGGGTGTCAGCTTGAGTTGGTGATAGCACTCTTGCCTCTGAGTTAGAAAGTTATGGGTTCAAGCTCCATGTCTCACGCCAAGACTTTGAGCTCATGGCTTAGGGTGGCACTCCAGAACAGTGCTGGGGTGTGTGGGGGGGTGCTTTGTCAGAGGTGCTGTCCTTCGGACAAAATATTGAGTCCAGTTGAACTTTGAAGATCAATAAATGAAAGGATTATTACAGCAAATATTATTATTGATATATAAGCCTCGGGAGTGAGTTTCGGCAGGAGGCACGACACTTAATCAGTCATTCACACTCACACGTTACAATAAGGTCAGTGGATAATGATCAGGAGGCAGGGACTTTGGCCAGCGTTTCCACTCCCAAGCCTGAGGGCACTGAAGCCAATTGTATTCATTTTATTGCTAACAGGATAAAATCAGCTGGGAACAGCAATAAAATATGGGTCCTTCCTGGCAGAGTTGTACAGGTCAGTATTTGTCACCAGCTACTCGGCATGCAAAGGAAATAAATACTCATCTCAACATCTCTCATTTCTCCCAGAGAAAAAAAACATGTACTCTACATTCACTGAGGATTTCTTGTGACAAACATCAAGCATTCAGAAATGTAATGCTTTCAAAATCCACACGTGCAGAAATCTGATAGGAAAAAAGTGACAGATAAAAGCTAATTCCATTTCTGCAAGTTCTCTCTGAGCGAGGGCTGGGTTGTGCAAAACAACTGCTCATTCTTCCCGCTTGAGCATTTGCAACACAGCAGACAGCACGCAGGAGCGAAGATAGATCCACGACTGTTTGGGGGACACTGTTGTGCGCAATTGGCTGCTGCGTTTCGTCCACAAACACACAATCGCTACACTTTACAGTCTATCCTGTGAAGCGCTTTGTGATGTCTCAATGACGTGATAAGGCGCTATATCAATTGCTAAGGATTATTATTATTGTCAACAATAAGGGAGAACTTGCATTTCTACAGTGTTTCCAATCAGTAAATGCCTTAAAGCAACTCCCAGGCAGTTACGCTCAAGCGTAGTGACTATTTTTATAGGCAGAAGTGACAGCGCATCCTACAAACAGCCAGCAGTTGAGCAATCAATTAACCTCCAGCTGGGCCTCCAGCTGCCCGGTGGGTGACTTTATGCGACCATTTCCACCATTCCAATTTTCACTTCCTCCAACCCGGTGAACGTCTTCCCAGGGCAGTGGCAGGAGCCGGCGGTTGGGAGGGCGCAGTTCGCAGAGACTTTACTGCAGTCTATCAGGAAGGCAAGAGCATCTCTTACCAACCCCTTCCTTAGCAACCAACCACCGGTGCCTGCTGCTACAGATAGTGACCTGCACTTGGGAGAGGGAGGGGTGAGAGAGAGAGAGAGGGGGGGGGGGGAGAGAGAGAGAGAGACGGGGAGGGAGAGAGAGAGTGAGAGGGGGGGTAGGGAGAGAGAGAGAGGGCCGGAGGAGAGAGAGAGCTGGGAGCGAGAGAGAGAGAGAGAGAGAGCTGGGGAGGGAGAGGGGGGCAAGTGAGAGAGATGGGGAGAGGGGGAGAGAGAGAGGGGGGTAAGTGAGAGAGATGGGGAGAAAGAGGGGGAGAGAGAGAGACAGGGGGGCGGTAAATGAGAGAGATGGGGAGAGAGAGAGAGAGAGAGGGAGATGGGGGGAGAGAGAGAGAATGGGAGGGAGAGAAGGGAGCACGGGGAGAAAAAGGGGAGAGCACGAGGGTGGGAGAGAGAGAGTGGGGAGAGAGAAAAGTATCTCCTGCCGCTACCCTGGGAGGACGTTCATCTGGGAGGGAGGAAGGGAGGGAGGGAGTGGGTTGGGATGTTGGGAATGGACTCGGGCTGGATGTGGCTGATGGACCTTTCTCAAACAGGGAATGTGGCCCACGGCAAAAGGTCGGACAATCCTGATCAACAGGATTGCTCCTGAGTGCAGTGTTCGATCAAATGGGACCTAGTAGAAGCAGTCATGTGGAATAATAATAATATAACAATCCTTACATTTGATTCAGCACCTTATCATGTCTTTGAGGTGTTTCAAAGCGCTTCACAGGATATACGGTAAAGTGAATTGACTGTATATTCGTGGGCGAAACTTGGCAGCCAATTGCGCACAGCAGCGTCCCACAAACAGCCGTGGATTGAGAGACCAAATTATTATTGATTTTGAAGGGATTATTACCTTCAGGAAGTGATCCGCCAATCAACTAACAACCTGGTTCCTACTTAATGCTGGGTAAACAGAGGCGCGTGGAGTAAGGAAATCGGGAATCGAACCCAGGTCCTCTCGCTTGCGAAGCGAGTGCTCTAACCACTGCGCTATGGGTCTTCACAAAGGTAGTGAGGAACAAAAGAAAATAATATCAGGAGCACAAGTCTAGGGAAGAAAGGAAATAAAGGCAGGAGAGAAGGTAGGTAGAAAGAAGTTGGGAGGATACAAAGTGGTTTATTTGTGATATACCATTTAGAGGCAGTGTTGATGTTACAGTAACAAAAGCCACTGCTGTCAGTTCAGCGGCTGCTGTTGTAATATGCTATCATCGCATCTTTCAGCGTTTGGTCCGGGGAAGCCAAAAGGTTGGTAAAGAAAAGGCCGCCAGAGAGAGACAGGAGCTTCCCAGGCGCTGGGACAGTCCAATGGTTAATAGGCCACTGCAGCTTGGTAAGTGAGTCCACCCTTTCATGTGTAGCGCTGCTCTGTCAGTGCGGGATGTGAAACTAAATTGCTGAGTGTTGGAAGAGCTCAGAACAATCAACTGTTGGCACATCATGATGTCGAACACAAGCAAGGCAAGGATCTTGCAGCACTGCACTGAGCTCCTCTCTCACACACTCTGTGATTCCCTTAATGATCAGTATTCAGACAGTGAATCTAGACAAAACACTTTTACATCCCGCGCTGACAGAACAGCGGCACACATGAAAGACTCACTTGCAAAAGCACCCGTCTCTCAAGCGGGAGGACCTGGGTTTGATTCCCAGCAGGGTGAAATGTTAGCCAAGGTTCCTTACTCCCCATACACGCCTCTGTTAACCTAGCAGTAAGTAGGAGCCTGGTTGTTAGTCGATTGGCGAATCAGTTTTCCCGGGGATAATAATCCCTTAAAAATAATAATAATTTGGTGGCTCAATCCACGTCTGTTTGTGGGACGCTGCTGTACACAATTATCCACAAAACATACAGTCAATTCACTTTACAGTATATTCTGTAAAGCGCTTTGATATGTCTGGAAGATGGGATAAGCCGCTGTATCAAAGGCAAGGACTATTATTATTAGATTTTAAAACATTTGTTTGGTGAGATGGGTGACACATGCAGAAACTCATCGCGATGCTGGAGTATCCAAACCAGACTGAGAGATCCATGTTATAAACCACCTACACATAGAATTTCTCTCTGGAAATGGAATATGCGCTCTCTCCCTGGAGGGACGCACTGTCCTTACCTAATCAAAGAAGAATATTAGGCGCAGGTTGGTAAGAGCTGAGGCTTTCGAACCCCAGTAAGTGTGTGTACTGGAGTCTAACCAGCTAAAATTGCAGAGCATGTCACTGAGAGCGCTGGCTGGCAAGCTTTCCTGCTGCTTATCCAGCTAGGACCACCCTATTCGTTAGGGCTTTAGCTTGCAGAGGTAACAGGAGCCATGTGAGAAGAATATCTGCTCCAAGTACATTAACTTAAAGGCACAAATATATTTTGAATCAAATCCTCTCCTGCCCTCTGTAATGCAGCTGAAATGCACACTTACCAGGTCAGGAGGGTTTGTACGCAGTGCAGGACGCAGGGAGAGAGAGGATTAGTGTGTATACCAAACTCTGGAACTCCCTTCCTTTATCACTCAGTCTTGTCCCCTCTCCTTGCCTTCCGGTCCTGTCTCAAATCCCACCTCCTCAAACGAGTCAACGGACACCTTACGCTCTGCTCTTGCTGGCTCAATGTCTAACCCTGTCCCATCGAAGCACTACGACACATTAGCCAACGTGAAGGGCCTGGAGTAAGTTTTTGCTGTAATGGCTGTGGGATTTAAAAATGGGGAAAGGAAAGGAAATGTAACCAGACCTGACTAAATATTTCTGGAGGATAGCTAAAGAGTATCTTCATTCAGTAGCTGGAGCTATTTGACTGGGTCCTAAGCTAGAAGATAAAGAAACATAAAAATAAGTCGCTGGGAACAGAACACACAGCAGGTCAGGCAGCATCTACAGAGAGAGGAATGTGAGTTAAGGTTTCAGGTTTTGTCAGACGATAACCTTTTGGTTATCGACCTGGAACGTTAACTCACTTTCCTCTCTCCATAGATGCTGCCTGACCTGCTGTGTGCTCCCAGCCACTTGTGTTTTTATTTCCAATTTCCACCATCTGCAGTTTTTGCTTTTAGAAGATAAAGGAAACTGTCCCACCGTTCTCACCACAAGCTTGTTTCACAAGCGGCACGCAAGGAGCCAACAGTGAGGAAACAGTGAGTGATTAATGAAACTGGCAGGATGATGGGTGTGTGTGTGTGTGTGGGGGGGGGGGGGGGGGGGGGGGGGGGGGGGGGGGGGGGGGGAAGAGGGGGAGGGTTGGGAGAAGTGGGGTATGACATCATACCCCCTCCCCCCCTCACTCCCCTCCCCTCATCATCAGCAATTAAATTGGAACGTTGAATATTGTTCATTACAACTTTGAAGGTGGGTGGCAAAACACTGTATTGAATTTCATTGCGGCAGGTGTCCATGTTCCACACTCCAATATACTGCACAGCACCAAGCTCCAATCAGACTACATCTGCCAAATAACCATCCTTGGAGTATTTAAGTTAAGCCACTCATTGGCATGAACCAAAGCTGTTATTTGGAAGCTGAATATCGGGGGGGGGGGGGGAAAGTCCTCTGATGATGCTGGGCACGAATGCACACACACACACACATATGGAGACTAAAAAGATTTTGATCCGTGGCACTAGAAAGAATTTCTACCAATGATCACTTGCAGGTGAAGCACGTTACACCAAATGAAAGACGTTTCTCGCAGCTCATACGGTAGATGCACACTGTGATTCTCAATCTCCCAAGACCACTTCAAGCTTTCAAAAGTTGTTTTCTTTGAGAGCTGAAATATCGTTTGGTCAGGGGACGTTTTAACCATGGTTTACTCCGAAATATTCCCTCGTGTCCCATTTTATGAAGTTTAATTTGGAATTTAAAGTACATTTATTTTTCTCCTACAAACCCTCTTTGTAATTCTCTCCCCACCCACCCACATTAAAAGTCCTCCATTCAAACCATTACATTGTGCAGAGCGAAGATTTCAAAAGGGAAAGCTGTGCTCTTCACAGTCTGGGTTTAAGCAAAGTTGACCTGTTGAGTCACGGACAGTTTGCAGTAGCTGTTGGTCTCCGCAACCTTATGCCTCTTTGCTTGGCTGCACGGATCTCTCAGTCTCCGGCACAAACTAAAGAGAAATGCAATTATCCTGAATATTGCATATCAAACAAACTACCTCCAAGACAAACACTCGGGAAGCAATTAACAATTTTTTTGTCGAACACAAATGATCCAAATACAAAACCATCAAGACCCAGTTTTGATTTGCCGTCCTGTGCCTCCTCAGTTGATCCCCACAAGGACTGCAGGGTTTACACTCAGGACTTTGTCCCCGGTTGCGTCACGATTTCAGAAGCAACTCGAAGGAAGAATCAACAGCTCACTTTGGTTCAGTGGAAGAGATGTACCAGGGGAATGCAGTAGAAAATAAATAATCATCATAATCCTTGCATTTCATATCGCGCTTTAATCACATCGATGAGACAGCTCAAAGCCCCTCATGGGATTGTCTGTAAAGTGCAGTGACTGTGCTTGTTGTCAGTGATCGCGGCAGCCATTTCTGCACAGCAACTTTCCACAAACAGTCAGGAAGTGAATAACTCATTTTATCTTAGGGATTGTTGAGAAGGAACCAGGAGAAAATCTTCATCTCTCACAAAATACACAGTCAATCAATTCGCTTTACAGTACATTTTATGAAGCGCTTTGAGACGACTCAAATCAAATAAGCACTATAACAAATGCCTATTATTATCTCTTTTCAAGACCTTGAACTCACAACCTTCCAACTGAGAGGTGAGACTGAGCCAGGCTGATCTTCTGGGTAAAAAGATACTTACTGGTGTCTGTTATATAGCCGTGATTAATTGTTCATTAAAGTTACCTTGGCCCTATTTGAAAAGAGAATGGAACTCCTCCCGGTGTCCTGGCCAACAATCCCCCAGATAAAATTGGTTACTCACTCCATGGCTGTGCGCAAACTGGCTGCCGTGTTTCACCCACAAAATACAGTCAAAGCACTTAACAGCCTGTGAAGTGCTTTGAGACGTATTGATGAAGCGATAAGGCACTATGTCAAATGCAAGAATTATTATATTAAAATATCACCTCCACAATAAAGTAATTTTAATCCTAATATATTTTTCAATCTCCTGCAGAGGAATTGATCTAAAACTTTTGATAATACTGTGTGATTCAATCATTTTTATTCAACAAGAAAGTACGACTGAGTTTTAAACTCTACTCAGTTGCTATTTATTGACAGTGTTGTGGATTCGGAAGTCAGTGTCTGAAAACTCTGTAAAGCACCTTGCTTGTGCAGGGATTTGAAGGATGACTTATAAGATAAATAACATAATTTAATTTTGCAGCAAAGCTTCTTGAAGAGCACTATTCACAATAACTTCTGCTCCAATAATGTGTGGCAAAAAAAAGAGAAGAGGTTTTCTCCCAGCGTCCTGTCCGACAAACCCACAAATACAAATTGGATGTTCACTTCATGGGACACTGCTGTGTACAAATTAGCTGCTGCGTTCACTTCCCAAATGATCAGTCTATACTATGCAAAACTACATTTGTATAGTGCCTTTTCACATCTATATGCTTTACAGCAAATGCTGTGAAGCGCTTAAGAGGGTCTCCTGACGTGAAAGGCGCCGCGTCAAATGTAAAGATAATGACAACTGCGAACAGTTTTTTTAAAGCTCTTTTCAGGAAACATGAACATCTTTGAAGGGGCTTCATAAAGACAACGGTGGGGAGGGGCTGAGGGAGCATGAGCGAAGTAACCAAAGGCATGATCAAAGAGATGGGTGGTGGGTGGGGGTGGGTTTGAAAGCAGGGAGTAAACAAGCATAGTGAAGAGATTTGGGGAGAGAGTTCTGGGGAGTGGGGTTACGGTGGCCGAAGGCTTGGCCAACACCGGTGAGACAGCGGGAGTGAGGAATTATTCCAAGCAAATTCAGCATCAGGAAATTCAGCCACGTTGGTTGGAGGTTGTCAGTGTTGCAGTAATAGAAATGGGGCATCCACTTATCTCCCAATTCACTCAATCCACAACTGTTTGTGGGACTCTGCTGTGCGCAATTGCCTGCCGCATTTCGTCCACAAAATACACAGTCAATTCACTTTACAGTATATTCTGTGAAGCGCTTTGAGAGTCTCAACGACGTAATAAGGCGCTATATCAAATGCAAAGATTATTATTATAAGTCAAGGGAAAGGCTTTGCCCCAATCGCCCTACCATCGGTGGCCGGGCCTTCAACCTCTCAGCCCCGAGGCTCTGGAACTCTATCCCCCAGTGCCTTCGCCGCTTCCTCCCTTTCCTCCTTCAAGGCCGGTCTCAAGACCTTTCTCTTTGACCGAGCCTTCAGCTCCCCTCTCAACTCTCTTCCCCCTCCTCGCTCCCTCCCTTCCCTCCCCTCACCCTGACCATTTCCCCCTCCTCGCTCCCTCCCTTCCGTCCCCTCACCCTGACCATTTCCCCCCTCCTCGCTCCCTCCCTTCTGTCCCCTCACCCTGACCATTTCCCCCCTGCTCGGGTCATGACCCAACTGTGCAGCGCCTTGGGACGTCCTCCTGACGTGAAAGGCGCTTTATAAATGGAATCTTGTTGTTGTTGTTGTTGTGCCTCCATGGGGTTTTAGTGCATCGCAATGTGGTGGTCAGAGGGCTTGAAGAAAGTGCAGTGTTACATGCCCACTCACTGGCTGCCCACCATCACCATGTACACAACACGAGGGCAAGCCCACCTTGTGAGTTGGCAGAAAGGCAACTGGTCCGGGGTGGGGGGGAGGGGGGATTTAATAAAGCAGACGTGTGTGGGGTGGGTGGGCACTGACAAAGGTCCATTGACAAGCAGCGATGAGGAAAACAATCTTGTTTTTTTGGCTTCCTGGCAATGCGCACAAGCTGTAGAACAGAACGGCAGCAAAACCAATTCAATTGCTCTCCACTTGCCAGGTGAATCCGTGCCACATTGCTGAAGGGGTTAGTGACAGGAGCCACAGGTAGCCAGCTCAACCATTTCACAGACTGGAGGCAAATCACAGAGGAGTTATCTGAGTAAATCAGTTAAGCTGCCTCACAGACAGACAATCAGGTTTCAACAAACGTGGCTTTTCTAATCTTAAAGCCTCTTGGTGCCGCACGTTATTTCATATTGTGGGGAGGCTTATCGATGGTTTCCCAAATCCCAATCTCCCAGCCCAATGGGTGGTCTCTAAACCCACTCCCTACACATCCCCCGGAAACCCAGCTTCTAATTTCATTTGGGTTCAGTGCTTGTTCAGAGGGCCGAGGGCAAAATTCAGCCAATATTTCCACTTTAACTTTCATTCGCTGTCATCCTAGTGTTTTGGCTGAGGTCCAAGGAGGAGTTTCCACAATCCACAACCTTCTGAGCTGCAGACGAGAGTGCTGCTGATTGTGACAGGCTGATATCTGCCTCAATGGATCAGAAACACTTAACGGTGGGTTATGACCCATTGAATCAACCTGTGCTGTGCAGATGTAGCAACACTTCCCATTTTGGCCAATATACTGGATTTCTGTCCTCCCATTTCCCCAACATTACAGAAAGGGGGGGAAAGACACTCACAGTTCTGTGTCACTGGAGAAGGGAGTTCCGATTTACACTCCCCAAACAGAATCTGCTGTAAAACCAGCAGTGTGCAGGTGTTACGCTAACAGCTGGCTAAGTGTGTTGGAGTTTTTAAAACAAATGCATTGAAAAGCCCGTCTCATACAATGTACATGTTAAAGAATAAAGGTTCTTGGATATCGATAATGGCTGAGCAGCCATCAGCAGATAAAATCCCTCTAAAAATTACTGGAGTTTCTTGCTAATTGTCCAAAGCCATTTCCTTCCGGGGTAATTGACTGAATGGAGGTAATGGACTGAATGGACTGCACCAAAAGTGACCCCCCCTCAATTCCCATTTCAGCAGATAAGCTTCTTCAGATATTAACTCTTTAAGCGTCCCATCTCTGTGAGATTCAGCTTGGTTTCATGTCGTTGGGGTTAAAAATTACAGTGCAAATCGTTCTGCGTTTTGTTTTCGTGCTAACGCGTTTGGAAAGTTCTGTAACAAAAACCAGTCTGACATTTACACAGCGCCTTTCATGTTGGGAGGATGTCTCAAAGTCCTCTACACAGCTGACTGGGAGCCTGAGGTGGGGGTGAGGTGTGGGGAGGAGGGGGGGGAAGAGCTGAGGAATGTGTGTGTGTAGGGTTGGGGGGTTGGGGGAAAAACGTGATGGAAAGCACAGCTGAAAAGATGGGTCTGAAAGGTGAGTTTTAAAAGGTGGGAGGAGATGGGAGGCAAAGCCTAAATTGTAGAGTGTAGTATCAATTTGACACAGCGAGTCTAACCTCTAACGTGTCTGAGCCTTGCAGATAATAGATTTGTAGACAAACTGCATTTGTAGACAAATATGGCAGTATTTTGCACATCAATGTCCCACACACAGCCAGTGAAGGATCAATCAGAGATTGGTCAGGACAGCAGGAAAAATTCCCTTCTCTTTTTAATAGCATCTCGGGATCCTCCATCTTTATCCTCCATCTGAACAGGCAGATCAGTTTCACTTCTCATGCAACACTTTGCATGAGAAGTGAAACTGATCTGCCAACACCTCTATCAAGCTGACGCTCCCCCAGGATTGCACTGAAGCAGGGCTGGATTGTAAACTCAGGCGCCAAATGCTGGGACTTGAACCCACATCATTCCCGATCAAGTGACAACTGAGCCAGGCTGACACACATGTTGCTGGTGTGGTGCTGTGATCAAGTTAAGTTAGACCCCGTTTATTTCTTGTGGCGTGGGATCCACACTGCTCCACCGATCGTACAAATCAAAGTTGCCTTATGTTATAGTATCACGAGAAAACACTTTGGTTCCTCTGATAGTCGAGTGGGTGAAGGCAGAGTTGATCTATACAGACTGCAGGTCGCAGGTGTGAATCCTGGTGTGTGCTGAGTTAGCTGATCCTATCAGGAGCAGCAGTTAAGACATTACATTTTGGAAAAATCAATCAGGATTCCTCGGAACGAGACTCGAATCACAGGATTCCTCAGAGTGAAGTCAATAACAAGTGATTACCAAAAGTGACTGTGTAACCTCCACTCAATCAGCGCTCAGATAATGCGATAATAATCCTTGCGTTCGATATAGAAATATGACGATGCATATCCTTATGTTAGTTTTACATCTTCTTTTATAAACCTTAGCCAGATGTGAACAGACAGAAACCTTGAGGCAAAGCTTTATGCAGCAAAACAGCTAACCCCCAACGAACACCAGTGGTGCTGTTAAGCATTAAACCTCTTGCCCAGCTCACAAAGTGCCATTAATCAGACTTTTCAGGGCAGTATTTATTGCCTTCGAGCTTCTTAATAGCAAATGTTTTGCCTTTCCCAACAAAAGCAAGAGCCAGATCATGGCAACTGAGCCATTAAGTTGCTGAAATATTTATCTTTCAAGCAAAGACCTGCGAAAGATGAATATGCATTCAAAGTGCTATTAGAGAGCAGGAAAGGATCAAAATTAAAAACACTTTCAAACACTGAGTACTTTTGAGTCAGGGGCTGAAATGACCTCATTAATTGGCTGCCCCCCCTAACTATGTGTCACACTGTCTGCCACAGCTTCCAGCAACTTCTGTCTTGTGTAAAACAAACCTGGCTCAACAACTTATCACGCTGCAGAAAGCTGTAAAAAAGTTCACTGGTGGCACCAAATGTGGCGATTTCAGATGTTTTTGTTCAGATGGACATCTGGTCAGATGGACGTTAAATATCCCGCAACATTATTCAAAAAGAGAAAGGAGTTTCTTCCGGTGTCCTGGCCGACAATCTCCCTGGATAAAATCAGTTGTTCCCTTCACGGCTCTAGGCAGGGCTGTGCACAAATTGGCTGCTTCGTTTGCCTACAAAATACACAGTCGCTGCCCTACACAGTAAAATCTTGTGAAATTCTTTCTGCCAACGTGAAAGGCACTGTATCAAATGCAAGGATTATTCTAAATCTTAGTTAATCGCATGACAGGGCGTTGCTTAGGAGAATACTATGTTTTAGTTATCTTATACATCATATATATATACACATATAAAACTGTAACAGATGCTGTGCTCTTGCAATCTAAACACTCAAAGCTCGAGCAAGAACCAGGTTGGTGCAACTAATTGACTTTGGTCCCTCTTTGCCCTCTACCTCACAGTCATACACAATAATGATGATAATAATATTCCTTTCATTTGACATAACGCCTTATCACGTCTTCGAGACGTCTCAAAGCGCTTCATAGGATACACTGGAAAGTGAATTGACTGTGCATTTTGTGGGTGCAACGCAGCAGCCAATTACGCACAGCAGCGTTCCACAAACAGTGGTGGACACATGTACCTTGTACTCAGGGTGAGCACTGTTCTCAGGTGGAGTCTGTGTTATGCTCAGAGCGCAAATGTTGAGTGTTTGTAATAATTCTCCCCTCCTCCCCACCACCCATCCCCATAACCCAATAATCTCTCCCTGGTTATTGTTCTCATCTCCTGCTCAATGCGTTTGTAAAAGAAGGAAAAGTGGATTCATTAATGTTAATAATAGCACCAGCTTCACTTCTTGCCCTTGCTGCTAGGTAGCAAACTTCCCGTCTGCTGAATGGCTTTCAGAGGAAAGCAATCCATCAGTCCAACTACTTTGGTCCTGAAATTGGAGACAAATGTCCCAACAAGCAAGCCAGCATCTGAGGAGTAGCCACTGAGCAATAAAGAGCAATCTAAGGAGCCAATGTCATTAACCTGCACCTCTGCCTACAACTGCCCCCTGAGGTATTATGGACAAGATCCACAAGGCAGATCCTCAAGAACTCGTTGCTGGAGGCTGTAGTTGAAGTAAAAGGCATTATTGCATACATGAGGCAGAAGGGAATAGAGGGGTATCGGAGAAGGGAATAGGAGGGGTGGGGGATGTGTGGAGTATAAACACCAGCACAGATTAGTGGGGTCGAATGGCCTGTTTCCATGCTGTGTAGCTCTATGTGATTCTACTTAACCCATGCTCTTCAGATTTTTCTTTACTCCACCAGGTGAATGGGGCAATACAAGAAGAACAACAACAATAACAAATTGTATTTATATAGCTCCTTTCAGGTCGGGAGGACGTCCCAAGGCGCTGGGATGGGGCGAAGGCCCTGGGGGTATACAGGATCACTCCACATACCTGCTCCAAATGCAAAGAAAAAGCTTTTGTCCGGATTTGCCTGCAGAAGTGCGTTCACCCTTTTGCCCATCCTTTCGTTTCTCTTGTAGATTAACTCCTGGCGGAAATAGCTGTCTATCTCCTGAGCGGTCACCTGCTCATGTGGCGGGAGCGTTGTGTTGATAAAGTTAGGCAGCTGTGAACCAAACACCCAAACCGTTATTATTACTTCCAAGAACAGCTCTTAGAATTTCACCCACAAAATATACACTTTACAGTATATCCTGTGAAGCGCTTTGAGATGTCTCAAAGACGTGATGAGGCTCTGTATCAAATGTAAGGATTATTATATATTATACAATTCATGATATTGAGGCATTCTCCTAACTTGAAAGGCGTTAATCAAATTCACTAGATTATTAGCAAATGAAAAGATTACTTATTGTCCTTACAGCATAGTCTATGCCCTTATTGTCAGCTACATTGTATGGACAAGAGCTGAACATGAAACACCTCAATGTACTTTGAGTGAGCAGGTCCCAATCAATTTTAAGCCATAAATAATTTTGTTCACAAAACAATCAATTTCTGGACTTTTGAACAATTTGTGACATAACCACACCTGCCGTTTTGCCCACAAAATACAGTCAATTCACTTTACAGTATATTCTCTGAAGCACTTTCAGGCCCCTCAACGATGTGATAAGACGCTGTATCAAATGCAAGGATTATTATTACTATTATAATTATATACACTTTTTTTTATCCTCATTGCTGTTGTGTTCAAAACAGTTGAGAGCAAGCATTTTACTGTGAAAATTATCTTAAAACCATTGAGAAACCTCCTTTCTACCTCTGACACTGCTCCTCTAACATTTCATGACATTTGGACAATTTGTGCCATACCACACCTCCCGTAACTTTCCTGTTGATTTATGCAGTAAAAATGAACTCACTTCACCGAGAGATGCAGGATAATGATCTCAGTAAACCCTGTCTCTCACTTATCAAGTTATTCCCTCAAGCCTTCCATCAATTTAATGCAAAATGCCAGGAAAAAAACCCTTTAAAGACCTGAATCCTTCTTTTCCTTGTGATTTATCATGCACAAGGCCATGATCATCACCTCAAGCTTAGAGTGCTGATACGAGATACTAAGACGCTTCTCTTTCATGTCAGCCCACTAAATTCCTGCTTCCTGCTGCAATAACTGAATTCACCCATTTCACTTCAGACTGTCTCCATCCACAGTCCTGGTCGTGTCTCTTCCCCAAGCGAGCTTTCGTTTCTCCCACAAAACACACAATCACTCCATTTTACAGTATATTCTGTGAAGCGTTTTGAGACGTCTCAGTGACGTGATAAGGCGCTACATCAAATGCAAGGATTATTATTATTCTTAGCAGGAAGAGAATAATTATTATCTCACATTAATTATAATTACTCTGATCAATAATCATAATTATTATAATAAGAATTATTATTAATGTGAGATAGCTTTATGATGGCTCGTGGAACATGGCTCAAGTTGCACGAAACCGGCTGCCTCATTTTGCTTACAAAATACTTCTCACTTCACAGTGAATCCCGTTTAGATCTGCTAATGACGTATAGGAGGCTACAGCGAATGGAAGGATTATTTTTCACTACTTTGTCAACAGATCGAAAAAGTGTCAAAGTGTCAAACATCACTAGTCTTTTCCAGTGCTATACATTCTTATTATTGCGATTAAACAAAACTGAGTTGTTCTTGGGCTAATTAAATCATTGGAATAATATACATTATATCCATATATTTATTTTATATACATGGGCACAAATAATAAATGAATTTTCCAGAGTTTTCTTTTAAACAGCAGCGATACCTTGTCAAGGAAATATACATTCAGACCCCAAACCATCATTTTCTGGTTAGTAAACCACAAACCCAACTTAAGTCTGTTGAATAGAGGGCACTTATTTGGCTGTGCAATGCGGCTGCATTAAGACAACGGCCCCATTTAAAGCCTGTGTTTACTGACAGAAAACGACAAACCGGGTTGCTGTAAATGTGTCAGGACTTCTGACAAGTTAATTTCAAAATGATGGGCTGCGTTTCCAGAAACCTCTTGCAGTGGGCTGATTTCGAAGGGACACAAAATGCCACTCGCTGCACATGATCGTGCATTGAAACAGTCATGTTTCACAGCTCTAAACAATTAAATGGGACATAACTATTTAAAGACCATTAAATGAGAGAAGCCCCACACCCCCACCACCACACACACACATATACACACACTCACACACATTCACTCACACACACACACACTGACTCCTTTAATGACACTATTTCATTGGGAATAATTAACACACTTTGAGTGGGTTTGACTCAAAGCTTTCGCTATCTCAGCGGTCACTACACTGACTGCACAAGTGCTCTGGGACGCTAACCTGCGCGAGGGGTACTATGTAACTGCAAGTTGTTGTTGTTGTAGCTGTCGGATGGACTGCGAGTGAGTTTAAAGAGAAACTGAAAGCTCTCACGTAGCCCAGTCATTTCTGATTCCTGACTTGCTGTTTCGTGGGGTAACCTACTGGGGGGGCGAAATAGTCAGCTGTGCCATTTTCATTAAATCTAATGCCCCCCCCCACCTTCCTCCCAAGGGTGAGGAGACACTCTAGGGATGGCTGGATCTCTAGCTCACAGCTTTGCTATCAATGTTTATTTAATTATTTTCATGGGATTATTACCCCCAGAAAGCGATCTGCCAATCCACTAACAAATAGGTTCCTAATTACTGCTAGGTAAACCGAGGCATGCGAAGTAAGGAAACTTGGCTAAGGTTTCACTCTGACCTGCCCGGGACTTGAACCTTGGTCCTCTCGCTTTGCGAGGCGAGCGCTATAACCAGGACTCTTCCATTCACAATGTTCAGAACCCCAGCATTCACCACCCATCACCAGGGTCATTGACACGAGGAATTGGAAGCTCAGTGGAAAGAAAGCCTTGGGCAGGAGAGGCGCTCAGACCTGTCAAAACCACACACACAAAAAAAGTGGCACCGAGTGGAAAATAATGTAGACTTCCAGGCTGCGGAACCAGGGCCCCAATTAATGAACTTCTCCCGGAGAGAGGAGGAAAAAAAACAATCGTGTTTTTTTTAATAATGATACAAAACTTTTACTGCCGTCATCAAAGGATTTTAGATGCGCTTCCAAATTGCAAGCGACAGCAAGGACTGAAGTCGAGATACAGTGCCAGAGCATACAGTAATCTAATCAGAAACCATGCTGGTTTGGCTACACTCCACCAACTCATGTAACGCTTGTTAGGCTCGGCTCCAATTTTTCGGAAACCCTGTAAATATTATTCCAAACAACAAATTTCTGAGGCCTGCTCCCATGCCAGCTTCATATTAGTTTCAGCAGCTAAACTGATGTGGGCGCATTTCGCCCCACGTCAGCCTGCTGACAAGAGCTCGTGACTTAGAGGGACCTTGGCTGGTCACATACAGATGCAGATTTAGTTGCAGATCAAAACAGTTACAGAAAGCAAACGCAAAGCGAGTTGACAGACCACATTAGCCCTGCCCTCTGCAGTCCACAATAAACTTGCAATTAGCCGGCATCCAGTCTTTCAAGTAACTTGCTCTCTCTCGCTGCCTCTCTTCCCCTTCTCTCTCCCCCTCCGCGCTCACCCCCCGCCCCCTCTCCAATCTCTGAATCTCAATTCACCCTTTCACTGCACTCCTTTTGACATGATTGAAAATGTCAACAAAATAACAGCTCGGGCTCCTTACTTGTGATGTGTCGTGATTGAAGATGACAGCGTTCAAGTCCCCGCAATTGTAGTGTTTGATCAGATCCTCGGTGGTGTAGGGGGCCTGCAGACTGCCTGCTCGGAGGCTCTCGTGCTGCAGGAGAGTCTGGTTTAGAGCAAAGAGGACCTGCCACAGAAGCAAAGGGGACATGGAGAGTCGATTACACAGACTGGCCAACGACACGACACAGTGAAAATCGGCCACTTCAACCACTCCATGCTTCAATGCAGGACGTTGCTGCACTCGCCTATAGAATCCACCGTCGCTCTACTTTATAGTAAAATCCTGTGAAGCGATTAAGCCATCCTGATCATATGATGAGGGGCTATCAGATGGGAGGCTTATTCTATATTACTAGTGTATTATTAGTGCTGTTTGCATGACATATGCAAATTGGCTGCTGCACTCACCTACAGAAATACATTTTCATAGTGAAATCTTACCCAGTACTCTCCACAATATGATAAAGCCCTAAATCAAAAGCTGACGCAAAAAACACGGTTGAATCAGACTGATGTCAATCTTACTCAGCATTGACACAAGCAAAACCTTCCAGTGGTGATGAGGGGGGAGATTGGGGGAGGGAGGAGCTGGGGGAATGGAAATAAAGAGTAAGAATCCAAACTGATCCATTGCCCCCCCCCCAACCTCCAATCAATCTCCCCGATCAGGAATCACCCACTCCTCACCCTCCAGCCAGGGGGTGCAGAACCGCCTCTGTCGTGTTACATCTCAGCACAGACGGTGAGGGGGTGGGGAGGATCTGAACTGCTGGGTTCTATCCCCAGCTGGTTCACTGGGGCACCTGACAGTTTGTTGTAAAACAATAATTACGCACCAATCTTCCTTTCAACAGTACTTCCTTTTGATTTCCTCAGTCGCAGGGATCAGTTCTTTATATTTCCTTGTGGCCTCTTAGGGACCTTTAAAGTTCCAGTTTTGCTGAGCTACCAGCATGTTACATCAATTTCCTTCACCTTTTCAGTTCCATCCCTCGCTCCGTTCCCCCTCCCTCCTGTAAGAACATTTACAGAGCACCCTATTAGCCAAGTTTTATTGCTGGCTTGTTTGGATGATGGGCTAAATGGCTACCTACATACCCAAGCCCGAGACAGTATCTTGGATACTATGTAAATGCAAGTTGTTGGTGTAGTCGTTGTTGGTTTCTCAAGCATGAATGGATAAATTGTGAGATTTAGCAAAATCATAGAATCATAGAATCCTAGAACGCAGATGGAGGCCATTCTAACCATGCACAGTGGGCAGGATTTGGCAGATTTAACGCCAAATCTTGAAATCTTGAAACTCTATTTCGTTTTGGAAGTTGCTTTTAAGAACTGCTGGTCTCAAAGGCCTGGTAAATCCCAGACCCAGGCGGAATTTTTTCAAATTTTTTCAAATCCTTTCGCCAGTCATGCAATTTCGGTCCTGTTTATGGACATTTGACCCTTTATGACTTACAAGCTCATGTCTGACATTGCTCTGCCACAAAGAAATTCAGGTTTCAAGCTCGTTTGTTGCCCATCGGGCTATTGTAAGATCCTGCAGAGCCATCAACTCCAATCAGTCCAGGCGTTCTGGGGTGCTCCCCTTTGTGCGTGGTGCTATATAAATGCAAGTTGCTGTTGTTGTAATCCATTCCTCTCCCCTACCCCTTGATCATTATTTACAAAACACTTGTTCGCTCGGTCATCAGGCTCTGTAACTGTTTGTCAACCAAGAGAAGGAACTTCACGTCAAAATGTGTCAAACAACAACAACAAGATTACATTTGTATAGCGCCTTTCACGTCAGGAGGACGTCCCAAGGTGCTGGACAGTGTACAGCACTTGAGATTCGAGCTGGGGTCGGGGTGGGGGGGGGGAAAGAGAGGGGAGGGGAAGGGTGGCCGATGGCATGGTCAAAAATACATTACAGCAATTGTTGTCAAGATTAGTGTCCGCACTGAGACGCACACTTAATACACATAATGGAATTAGGTAAGGAGATGCTTCCCTTTGAAGTGGGTGGGGAGAGAGAGAGAGGAAGAGAGAGAATGCTCACTAGTCATCTCAAACACAGGAATTTCAATTATAGGTGACACACATGGAACGTTCAGCTTGGTTTGGATACTCTTAAACATGTTGATGGGTGTCCGGCATGTGTCAGACACCCGCTGACCACAAATCAGTGACTTTTATTTTGCAGGCAAGCCAAGAAAGCAGAACTGGACCCCACAATGCGTCAGAGTTGGGGTCAAAACTCAACGCTTTGCAATCTCAAGTCAGGTGCTCTCCAGCTGAGCTATACAGGGTTGGGGTGGTGGGGGGTAGGGAAGTGGGGAGGGAGTGTAGTGGGGGGCGGGGGGAAATGTTGTTCGTTCCTGGCAGGAGCCTCTTTACCCCAGGTGGGACATATTAGCCAAAGCGCTGCTGCACAGTCCAAAAAGAAAATGCTTTGAACAATACATATTTACTGGAAGTCAAGAGCACAACAAAGTCAGCAGGGAGGCAGGAGAAGCAAGAAACAAAACATTGCTCCCCGTGTGGGGCGAGAAATATTCCTGGTTTACAAGCAGCCCTGGGCCACAACACCAGGCAGATGGATTTGCTTAACGCAAGGAAACAATTGTTTGTCCTTCGTTTGGGGATAGAGGGGCAAAGATGGCAAGAGAAGACTCAACACATATATACAGGTACATTACATAGTGTACACCCACACAACAACAACTTGCATTTATGTACTTCCATTACGTAGGGCGACATCTTGGGAGTGTTTTACATATCGGATGCTTAGAAAATGAGAGCGCAGAGGGAGAAGGAGGAGATGGCCACATATGAAGACATATGTTTGAGCCAGGAGCTGAAGACAGGAAGGGGTTGGGGGGTAGAGGGGGAGATGCCGTGGTGGAGGGAAAGATGGTGGGGTGGAGAGGTGGAAGATGTGCAGGAAGTGACTGAGTGTGTGGGTGGGGGGAGAGGGAAGTTGAGGGGAGTTTCTTGAATTTATATCTACATATAACGATATACTGAAATTGTTTTGAACGAATGTGGGGACCCCTCTGCGCCTTTAAATAAGAGAGTAACACGGCTTCACTCCTCTCTGGGTCTCTATTGTGAAATTGAGATCCCACTATTCCTTGTTTTAATTACCAAACCTCCGCTTTCTGTACATCTACAGCCTACTGTGTACTATATAATTACAGCAAGCCATTCCAATTCGCACAAAACAGCTGTTTCTTGCCAACTAATAATCTCAAATTAAACTACCACATTTGGGGGGAGAAGGAAGTATGCTTAAAAGTTATATAATATAGTAATAATAATTCTTGCCTCTGATATCGCACCTTATGTCATTGAGAGGTCTCAAAGCACTTCCCAAGATATGCTGTAAAATGGAGTGACTGGGTATTTTGTGGACAAAACGTGACAGCCAATTGCGCACAGCAAAATTCCTTTTTTTTTGAAAAAAAATAAGATTTGTGTTTCAAAACCATGATCAATCATTCAACCCCATTTTATGGAATCATAGAAATCTACAGCGCAGAAAGAGGCCATTCGGCTCTTAGAGCAGACTGTCCAGTCAATCCCACTGCCCCAGTAAGGGTTATTATTCCCTTCTACCCCGTGTATTCTCTTAAATTACACTGAAGTTATTTGCTTCAAACACAGCTGCCCATCCTCTGGGTAAAGAAATTCCTCCTAAACTCCCTATTAGATGTACCTTAGCTCAGTTGCTGGCACTCTGTCCTCTGAGACAGAAGGCTGTGGGCAGTGAACAATTTGGGGTACTTGTGCTCTTGATGAACCTCAGCCCAGCGAATGGCAGTAACAATGTCATTACACTGAGGATGGGAGAACGATCCTCAATTTACTGACTCGCTTATTGTCACCCACAGCACTTCACAGTCCGTGATTTACAAGGTGATAATGGGCGACAATGGCCCTTTAAGAAAGAGAAGGCCCTCGCGTTCAGTCCAGCGATGCATACCGATGAATGGGGAGCAGGCTGAAAGATTGATGGCCTACTTGACCTTTGCCCCCTCCCCCTTTACCCCCTCCCCTTACCCTTTAAGTCCAGTCATTAAGGCACGACATAGCCATTCCTGTTGAAGTAATGAGTACGCCTCAAGGATATCAAACACACAGTCACTAAATAATAATAATTCTTGCAATTGGTATAACGCCTTTCATTTTGTGATGATATCCCAAAGTGTCTCACAAGATTTACTATCTAGTCTAGTTACTGTATATTTTGAAGCTTAATGTAGCAGCCAATGTGCACACAGCAACGTCCACACAAACTGCCATGACGTGTAAGGCCAATTTTATCTGAGGTAGGAGAGGGGGGGATTGTTGGCCAGGACACCAGGAGAAAACTGACTTCACTACAATTTACAGTAAATCCAGTGAAACACTTTGGGACGTCCACCTGACATAAAAGACATCATGTCAAATTTAAGAGAAAGGAGTTTCTCCTCCAGATATAACCGGTCATTGACTCCAGCGCTGCTTGTCGTACACTTGAGTGCAAATCGGCAGCCGAGTTTGCCTACAAGTACACAGTCACTGCACATTACAGTGTGCCTGGTGAATGGCTTTTGAGATGTCTTCCTAATGTGATAAGCTGTTGTATCAAGTGAAAGCGTCATCATTTTTTCTTACGTTCAACATTCCTTGATTTGTCTCACCTTCTCTGGACGTCCTCCTGACGTGAAAGGCGCTTTATAAATGGAATCTTGTTGTTCTTGTTGTTATAATAATAATCCCCTCTGTGCCCTCTAAAAAATGTGGTCACCCAGTGAGCAAATGACTGCCTGCAAAGTACAGTCAATTCACTTTACAATATATTCTTTAAAGCACTTTGAGACGTCTCAACGATGTGATAAGGCACTATAGCAAATGCAAGGATTGTTATTATTAATATTGAACAAGAATTATTATTATACTATCCTGACAATTTGAAAGATGATTGCTCCACTGCCTTCCCCCTCGTTTTACAGCAGCTTTATAGGGCAAAGTGACTCTTATGACCCTTTTCTTTAACGCAGTTCCACTTAATGTTTCCCAGCGGTATCTGTGGCTACTACAGACGTGAAGTCAAAGTAAACACACTTAAAATGTAATCACCGAAAAGAGCCTTGCCTTAATAGATACTGAAGAGCGTTATTTATTTCCCGAAGCAAAAAAAGCAGAGAAAAAGCACAACGCTCTGTTTCAGGGAATAAAACGATGCGGCTTTCAGGAATATATAAAACGGGACTTTTACTGTGTGAAAGGCAAGCACAGCTTAACAGCTAAAGCTTTAGTTTCACAGCCTTTTATGGTTTCTCATTGTTTTCCTCAGCAACATTGGCCCCGTGGGAAAAAGATGCTTAAAAGTGATTTCATTAGCGAGCTCTGCAAGACCAAAAGCAAATTACTGCAGAGGTAGAAATCTGAAATAAAAACAGAAGTCACTGGGAACAGCAGCAGGTCAGGCAGCATCTATGGGGAGAGGAACGTGAGTTAATGTTTTAGGTCGATGTCCTGCTGAGTGTTCCCAGCAACCTTTAGTCATCAACCTGAAACACTAACTCATTTTCCTCTCTCCATAGATGCTGCCTGACCTGCTGCTGTTCTCAGTGACTTCTGTTTTTATTTCTGTAAGACTAAGCCTTCCCGATATTTCCATAGGAGGCGGTAAGAGAGGGGGGGGAAATCCAGCCAACTGAGAAGCTCCTCAATTCCGGGATTCCTTCCAAAAACGGCGCTTGTGTCCTTGTGACCATTCACAGAATTCCACCTGCTGCACAGAGCGGGATGAAACGGACCTTACAAATCCAACACTGAAGAGAGTAGCCCACCTGATGTGAGCTTCAACTTGATGTGGGTTTAAATCCACAGCCTTCTGATCCAGAGGTAAAGGTGAGGCTTGGCTGAATAGGTCAAATGACATTTAGCAGTCAGGATTGTGGAGAATTGTACAGATATGTTTGATGGTTGCCATCGGTGCTTTGGAATCCGCCTGCTGTGTAAAGGGGGAGAGGTGTAGTCCTGCAGTGTAGTGTTCAGAGAACTTGTCTCGTAAGTGAGAGGACCCAGGTTTGGTTCCTAGTGGAGGCAAACTTTAGGCAAGTTTCCTTACTCCACACACATACTCCCTGACCTAGAGTTAAGTAGGAACCTAGTTGTTAATCGATTGGTGGATCACTTTTCGGGATAATAATCACCCCCCAAAAAAATTCACAAAAATGTGGTCACTTAATCCCCAGCTATTTGTGGGACACTGCTGTATGCAATTGGCTGCCGCGTTTCACCCACAAAATATACAGTCCATTCACTTTACAATATATTCTGAGAAGCCCTTTGTCTGAACAATGTGATAAGGCGCTGTATCAAATGCAAGGATTATTATTATATTATAAGCTGCACTCAGCTACAGGGAGGGAAATGACATTCCAGAGCCACTTCATGTTGAAGTGGCAAATACAAAAGGGACACGAGTAACGCTGCCAGTGTCTAGGCGCCCACGTCTGCCCCTCGGGAATCTCCATTCAGCAGAGAGCAACTTCAGCAAACACTTTCAAGTCTCCAGGCAATGTATTGTGCACTAATTTCATCACACGGTGCTGTGGGTTTTGGGTTTGTTCAGCTCTGTACTGTACAGACGGCAAAGCGAGCAGGCATTGCTAAATGCAACTTCAAAATAAATAATCCTTATGCATGATACAATGCATCATGTCAGGCGGACATCTCGAAGCGTTTCACGGGATTTACCGTAAAGTGTAGTACTGTGAATTTTGCTATTTCCTTTATTTAGCTTCTGTGATGTTTTGACCTTGGGTTGCAAGATCTACATATCCTGCAATAGATCTAAATATTATGGAGCCCATCTCAGGACAGAAGCTCCACTGTATCCTTGAAGTTCAAAGGCACGACACAGCGTCTGGGAGCAGTTGAATGGATCAGTGAGCGGTAGCGCCTGTGGTTTCTTATTTACAATACTGGAACACAAAAACAGATTACGTTTCCAAAAGCATCTGAGATTTAAGCTGGATTCGATTGAATTGAATGCAGTGCACAAATGTCACACACAGGCAAAGTCCTCACGAGAGCCTGCAGACATCCGACAAGTCTAGGTGAGTCATGTCAACAAAGATGTGCAGAACACCCTCTTCCTGACCCTGATCAACAATGTTCACACAAGCTGCCAAGCGCAGTCCATCCAAGAGAAGTTCAGACAGGAGCCAGGGCACAGAAATACAACGTGCCCAACGCCTCTCTGTTTATACACAAAGCGCTTCAGAACCTATCTTTTTTTTTAATCAAACAGTTTCGTGGGATTTTTGACCCGCACTGCACCAGGCAGACTGGGGCTCGGTTTAACACCTCATCTGATAGACAGCATCTCCCAAGTGCATCATCCCCATCGCAGGGCTTAAACCTACAGCCTCCTGACTCAGAGGAGAGAGTGCTACTTGCAGACTGGGCCAGGCCAACACCTGCAACCAATGCAGTAGTAAATGGCTCAATTGTCCCATCACCCAGCTGGGTTTATAAGACCATCGGTGATTGAAACCAATTCAAGTTCCCTTTTAACCATTTGAATAGCAAATATTAAATTAATCACCATTGACAGAAGGGCAGGGGTGATGGATTTACAATTGACTGCCTCATTTAAGCCTTATTTAATAGACTGCTTGTTAAAAGATGACACAGGTAGAGGAAGACTTGGAGCCTGTTCTGTATTGTTTGTCCACAATCCTGTCCTGTGGTTTGCAGGCTGCAGCTGCCTCGGGATTACCTTGTAACATAAGATGATGTTGATATAATCGCCAGGCCCTAGGAATGGAAACAAGCTTAAATACTAAATACAGACTAACTATAACCAACCACACTCACACCTTTACCCCCGATTCAACTCACAATTCAGGAAGTTCAGCCCAATACTGGGAGGACTGCTGCATTGTTAGAAATACCAACAACAACTTGCATTTATATTGCGCCCTTCACAGGGGTAGTGTCCTGGAGCACTTCACAGCATAACATCAAGCCAGGGGGAGAGGGAGGGGGGAGGTGACCATAAACACGATCAAAAGGAAAATCTTTAGGCGCGATTTGAAGGTGGGGAGTGAGGTGGAGGGATTGAGGGAGAGAGTTCCGGAGTTTCAGGGCATAGTGGCTGAAGACATGGCAACTGACAGTGGAATGGAGGGCATAAGGGACAAATAGGAGACCAGAGCCGGCTGAGCAGAGGCAGCGGGTGGTGGAGTGTGGGGTAAGCAGGTCGGAGAGGTAGGGAGGTGCAAGGACATGAAGTGATTTGAAAACGAGTGAAAATGAGACTTCAGATGAGAGTTTAAACCAAGGTGCTGTCTGTCTGGTCAGATTCGGATGTTAATAATCAGTTGACACTGTTTGGAAATGAGAAGGGAATCTGTCCCTCTGTCCTGGTCAACAATCCACAGGTTAAATCGGTCATTCACCTCTTGGCTGTTTGCACAAATTGGCTACCATGTTCGCTCACAAATAATCACCACATTTTAATATGATAGAAATGCTCATCTGTCACCTCTTCCAGGCGGGTAACCAAGAGTTTAAACTCTTCACCTCGGCTCAGTCAGTGCCATTCTCCTCTGGGTCAGAAGATTGTGGGTTCAAGCCTCAAGTCAGGAGTTTGGCTATCACGTGAAAACAAGTTGTTAAAGACCCCACGGCATTATTTGAAGATTCCTGGGAATTTTACCCAGCGCCCTGGCCAACAAACCCTCAGATAAACTTAGTTGTTCACTTCATGGCTGTTCGTGGGACATTAGTGAGCGCAGAAGAGCTACCACATTCACCTACAAAATAATCAGTCACTATATTTTACACAGACAATCATGTGAAACGCTTTGAGACATCCTCCCGACGTAAAAGGGGCTGTACCAAATGCAAGGATTATAATTATTTTTAGATTATATCTTAGAGGCTGTGCCAACCCATTATTAGTACATGCCACCCTATTTTCACTCAGTTTGTTTGCTGTTCAATATTGAATATGTGGCAGGGAAATTCTGTGCCAAACCCTCATTATTCATCTGAATGTTCCTTATTAAGCACTGGCTTTTTCACATGATAAACCTTCTCACAACCCCCACCCACATTCCCTGAATCACTGCAAAGACAATGAGTGAGGCTGACTATGGGTAAACAATGTTTTCAGCATAGGCCACAGTTTGCATCTGGTTAGTCCTGCAGCTAGGACGGAGTCTCATAAACAGGACATTACTTTCTGAAAGTGTGGGAAAGTTATTGGAAAAGTGCAAGTGACAGATTGCACAGAACCATAAACACTGTACAATTTGCTCACACCATTCTCTGAAGTGAAACAGCCAAAAGCAGGTTGTATTTTCGGGCAGAACTCCAAAAGGTCCGAGGTCAGAAATTACAAGTTGTAGATGTTGCGATACATCATTAAAGGGGCTTCAGTTCCAAGTTTTGGTTCATTAACCACACTTAAACGTTAATGTAAAAGCTCTAGACAGTATAGTGGCAACATCCAGCATTTACACAGCCACTGGCATGCAACTGAGAGGCCATTAATCAAAAGGCTTTAGCCACAACTAACTGAAATTAATGCACACTACTTAAGGTGAATATTATTTATTGCTTCCAAGTCACTATAAAAATCTCACTTGGGAATGAATTACATTGACCGGTAATGAGGTGCAACAGGAACAAGACTGGATTATCATTATAAATGTTTCAGCTAATCAGTGTGCCCATCTATGGTTTACAACCTGATCTTTGACCACTTAACAAGACATTTATGCATAACCTTTGGGTCAAGATTTGTTCGATTTGCACACAATATTTTACTTTGGCCAAGTGTCTTGAAGTCTGCAGTATGATGGATCACCAGCAAGATTGGTGGCACAAGACCAGCCTCTCTTGGAGGCCAGAGTTCATTTGCATTCACTCAGCCTCTCCTCCCCCCCTCTACTGGTTACAGATATACACATAAAAAAGTTCTAAACAACGAAATATATAAGCCTGAACTCTTCAGCAGGCCCTGTAACGTGTGGAGAAAAGCTTTACTGAAATGAGTGAAAATAGAATGAAGATGATGAATGCTGGGTTGGGTTTTCTCCTAAAGCGTATTGATTGATCCTCCAATAGCTTTACTTGCAGCCAAAGATAGAGCAATACAATGTCAATTTACACAAAGAGGCCATTTGGAGCATCTTTATACGCGGTTTCTTTAACACACGAGTCGTCTAATCTAATCCTACTCTGTTGTCTCTTCTCCCCAAACCCTTTAATAATAATCCTTCCATTTGATACAGCACCTGATCACATCTTCAAGACCTCTCAAAGTGCTTCACAGGATACACTGTAAGTGAATTGACTGTATATTTTGTGGGTGAAAAGCGGCTCCTCTGTTTCAAGGATCTTCCTAGTTCCCTTGAAGAAGAGATCATGGATTCTGCCTCAGAATAGCCGATGGTTTGCATCAAGGGAATTCCAATCACTCTCTGTTTTCCTACAAAACACACAGTCATTACACTTTACAGTTGATCCTCTGAAGTGCTTTTGAGGTATTCTCCCAATGTGAAACTCCTGGTGAAACTCACTCTCTGGGCTCACAAGTACAAAATGCTCATTTGGTTGATGCCTGATTCTTTGGCACCAATCAGTGGTTCCAGGAGAGCAAAGATGAACAGACTGCTGTAGGGGGAGGGGAGAAGGAGAAAGGAGCGAAGGAGAAAGCGCCAAAAGAAACATCTGGACTCGGTGGACTTGCCGAGCCTTCCAAATTGCAATGCTGAAATTTATTGGTCTTGCTTATTGCTAAAACAGGTACGATCTGGCTGACTGTTAGCTTCACAGCGCTAGTGCTGAGTCCAGCCAGCCCTGTTTACACTGGCACACTTACACCTGCTTGAATATGGTGTGCTTGTCGGGCAGCCTGACGCTGCCAATGTAAAGCTCTGCAGACTACAGGATGTGGTTTGAACACGGTACAACACTCACATTTCCCCGGCCTTGGCGCCCGGCAACTTCCCTTCTGGTTTCACACGAGCTCAGCCCACAGTCGGGAATTCGAAATAGAATCTCTGGTGCACTGACACAATCCCATTGCCGTACGCTGTGCTGGGCTGTGGTGTGCTATGCTGGGCTATGCTGGGCTGTGCTATGCTGGGGTGTGCTGGGCTGGGCTCTGCTAGGCTATGCTCTGCTGGGCTGTCGTGTGCTCTGCTGGGCTGTGATGTGCTGTGCTGGGCTGTGGCGTGCTGTGCTGGGCTGTGGTGTGCTGGGCTGTGGTGTACTGTGGTGTGCTGTGCTGGGCTGTGGTGTGCTGGGCTGTGGTGTGCCGGGCTGTGGTGTACTGTGGTGTGCTGTGCTGGGCTGTGGTGTGCTGGGCTGTGGTGTGCTGGGCTGTGGTGTGCTGTGCTGGGCTGTGCTGTGCTGGGCTGTGGTGTGCTGGGCTGGGCTGTGGTGTGCTGTGCTGGGCCGTGGTGTGCTGTGCTGGGCTGTGGTGTGCTGGGCTGTGGTGTACTGTGGTGTGCTGGGCTGTGCTGGGCTGTGGTGTGCTGGGCTGTGGTGTGCTGTGCTGTGGTGTGCTGTGCTGGGCTGTGGTGTGCTGTGGTGTGCTATGCTGGGCTGTGGTGTGCTGACTGTACCCAAACAGATGGCAAGTCACTGTTATGCAGCTGAGAATTTTTCTGTGCTTGGGTACACCTTAATTAATGAGTACAGAAGCTGTATTGTAACATCCCAGTAAAAACAAGCGCACTGGCAGGGAGTAGATTAAGGATCCCCAGGGGTCTGCAACGGAGAAGCAGCACAAACTCAAAAGTGGCTTTTAACCCTCTCTCACCCATCCCCAACCCCTTTAAGTCAAAGAACATATTATATGAGAATAGGCCATTTGATTCATCAACCTCGGTATAAGCCGCTATCCCCGTGACGGGGGCTGTATAAATGCAACTTGCTGTTGTTGTTATCCTGACAATGACTTTTTCACATCTCACAGGCCATCATTGGACAGATAATTCCTGAACCCCTATCTTCACCCCCCACCCCCCATCACTGAAAATGATTGAATAGAAGCTCTGAGATATTCAATATTCAACTACCTGCACTTTTCATCTATTCAACTCTGACACATTCCTCCATATGTCAGAGGGAAGGGAAGAGATATGTGGCGGGAGACAGACAGACAGGGAGAGGCAGACAGGGAGAGAGACAAGGAGAGAGATGGAGAGAAAGACAGAGAGAGGCAGAGATGGATTGAGGAGAGAGATGGAGTGAGGAGTGGAATGAGAGAGACAGAGGAAGACGAGAAACAGAATGAGAGAGAGAGACAAAGTAGAAGAAATAGAGTGAGAGAGAAGAGACAGATAGACCTACAGAGAGATGGAGAGAGACTGCAAAGAGAGAGAAAGAGACAGGGGAGAGAGAGAGAGAAAAAACAAGAGAGACATTTAAAAATTATGAACCAAATGAGAAGCAGTCGCTTACCCAATTTTGATAATAATTTTGGGTCAAATACAAAGGCTTACTGTTATGCACTAAAAGTCTGTTGCCTGCCACAGTCACTGGGATCATCAAAGCCACTGCGTGAGGTGAACGGCAATAAAGAGAGTGGAGCGAGCGGTGGAATGCAACAAACAGGATATTAATTCTACACAGATTAGGAGGACATTATTTTGTGCATATGCCCAAGAATGTACCAGATAGACTTCCCCAAACTGCCCTTTGTTAGCTTACAGTAACATCAATTACCAGGAAGCAGCAGGTAAACAGACTATAAAGAGAAAGAAAAGGCAAAATGCTGCAGATGCTGGAAATCGGAGATAAAAACAGAAGTGGCTGGGAACACGTTTCACTTTCCTCTCTCCGTAGATGCTTCCTGACCTGCTGTAAGTTCCCAGCGACTTCTACCAATAAAGAAGGGCAAAGAGGTGGACAGACTAAAGAGACCTTGGGAATTTTACATGTTTTAGACACAGCCATTCTTAAGGTGTTGCAGAAGTTATTCATTATGTTATTCACTGAGAAGTACGACCATTGCAAAACGGGGGGTAAGTCACGATGTCCGAAATACATTTCCCTGGAACCACATCAGAAGTCTTGAGATGTAGTCAGTCACACACGCACCAAACTGCATCATTAACAGTCAATAAAGTTGTAAACTGGCCTGTACTAATGTACTGCGCAATTAGCACCAGTTTGAGGCATTTAACACCATAATCCCTCTTAAACAGCATTGCGACAAGTACTCCTACAGCAGGAGAGGCAGGTTATTGACACTCTGATGTAAACTCAAGAGTATTAGAACTTTATTGCCAAAGTTACCCTGAGGGACATACTAAGTCGAGTGCAGCACTTTCTGAGCTTTGTATGGACTCGAGCTTTGCCAACAGAAGCATCAATACAGAAAAGCCAACAACACCTTTTCACCAACAAAATACACAGTCAATTCACTGTACAGTATATTCCATGAAAAGCTTCGAGACGTCTGGAAGACGTGCTGAGGCACAGTATCAACTGCAAGGATTATTATTGTTTTTATTAAACCTGACAGAGTGGGAGGTCCTCATTTTCTAATGAAATATCCTTTACTCCATCATAGTATTGTGCGCTACTTCACATATTCTGGCCAACGATCTCCCCCACCACCCCCAAAATAAAATTGCTCATTCGCTCTTCGTGGCTGTTTGTTGGATATAGCTGTGCACAAACTGATTGCCGTGCTCGCCCACTAAAATATACTCGCTAGATCTTGCAGTAAATCCAATAAAGTGCTTTGAGACTCTGGCGACATGATAAGATGTCACTTATATATCACTTATAGCCAGAATCAATTGGGATGTATGAAAAGGGAAATTAAATTAAAAGATCTACCATGATCTGGTAGATGTGCCGAATAGTGTGTCAGCCTGGTCCAGTGGTCGCGCTCTCTCTCCTCTGAATCAGAAGATTGTGAGTTAAAGCCCCACGTCAGGATTTGGAATCACACAGTCTAAGCTGATGCTCCAATGCGGTGCTGGAGGCTGTTGCATTGTTGGGAGGTGCCGTCCTTCGGATGAGACGTTAAACCAAGGTCCCGTGCGCTTGTATAGGTGGATGTTAAATGGCACGATTCGAAAAGAGAAGTTTCCCCTGGTGTCATGACCAACGATTCCCCAAATAAAGTTGGTCGCTCACTCCACGACTGTCTGTGGGACGCTGCTGTGTTCAATTGACTGCCGCCTTCTGCTCACAAAACAATCAATCCACTTTACAGTATATTGCGTGAAGCGCTTTGAGACATCTCAACGATGTGATAAGTCGTAATATCAAATGCCAGGATTATTCTTATTATTCTCCTGTTCCTATTAGGGAGCAGAATCTGACATATCTGACTCGACCCTTAGCCTGTAAGTCCATTGATTTTTAAGAACTGAAGCAAATTGGCTTCCAAAGTAAGACTGAATCGAATTGTTTCCCACAATTTTGTACATACAAAAATACAGTAACTGCACTTCGCAGTGAATCCTGTGAAGCGCTTTGAGACATCCTCTCGAAGTGAAAGGTGCAATATCAAATGCAAAGATTCTTCTTATATTGTTATTATTTGCAAAACGCTCCCATGAGCTGAGACCAAGTGGAATTTGGGGCCTTTTTGCGACACTTTGTATAAAAGGCAGAACGGGCAGAACAAAATAGCCCAAACAGCTCTCTGTATCACAGGTAGAAATGGAAAAAAGAATTTGGAGCCCTATTAATACAACAATAAATACCTGCTTAAGAGATTTTCCAGACAACAGCTACTCACATCTGGAGAGAGGCAAGAGGCAGCTCACATGACAAGCTGGCGTCTCAGTCGTGGCCTCTGCTCTTGTAATAATCTCCGATAAAGCTGACTAGACAAAGAAACCAAAGCTTAATTATTTAGGTGGTGCTGGGCCAGGCTGTGCACTGGAGGGTCAAGAAAGTCAACTTGTGCTTTATTACAGCCGTGAGTAGGTCCTGATCACAGGAATGCCGGGAGGAGGTGGCAAGTGCGGATGGGGATACATAAAAAAATAATGCTTGCATTTGATATAGAGTCTTATCACATCTTCAAAATGTCTCCAAGAGCTTCACAGGATATACTGTAAAGTGATGTGACTGTATATTTTGTGGACGAAACATACAAATCGTGGACACACGGCTTCCTCCGATTCCGATTCTTCTGATCAGCTCACATGTTCCTCAATGTTCTACTCTCCCTATCACTCAGAATCACAGAATCATAGAATCGTACAGCACAAAAAGAGACCATTCGGCCCATCGGGTCTGTGCCGGCTCTTTAAGAGTAATGTAAAGTCAGTCCCACTCCCCAGCCCTTTCCCCATAACCTGCAAACCCGTCCTCCTCAAATACCCGTCCACCGCGTTTTTAAAAATTGTTATCAAATCGGCCTTGACCGCCCTTTTAGGCAATGCGTTCCAGATTCAAACAACTTGTTGCATGAAAAAATGTCTTCTCCCCTCGGCTTCTTTTAGAGACTATTTTGAATCTGTGACCTCGAGTCACCTACACACCCACCAGTGGGAACAGATTTTCCCTTTCTAACCTATCAAATCCCCTCATGATTTTGAAGGCCTTTATTAGGTCTCCTCGTAACCTTCTCTGCTCCAATGAGAATAATTCCGGCCTCTCCAGCCTTTCCTCATCATCAAGGTCCCTCATTCCTGGTACCATCCTCGTAAATCTCCTCTACACCCTTTCCAATGCCTTAACATCCTTCCTATAGTGTGGTACCCAGAACTGGGCGCAGTATTCCAACTGAGGCCTAACCAGTGTTTTATATCGGTTAATCATAACCTCCTGACTCTTGTACTCTATGCCCCTATTTATAAAACCTAGTATCCCATATATATTTTTTTACAGCTTTATCTCCCTGTCCTGACACCTTCAAGGATTCATTTACCTGCACCCCCAGGTCTCTCTGCTCTTTTACTCCCCTTAAGACTGTATTATCAGCCTATATTGCCTCCCCTCATTCTTCCTACCAAAATGCATTACCTCGCACTTCTCTACATTCAAATTCATCTGCCATGTGTCTGCCCATTTTACCATTCTGTCTATGTCTTCCTGCAGTTGGCTCCTATCCTTCTCACTGTTTACCACCCTACCTAACTGTGTGTCTCAATTCCCTTCTCCACATCGACTAACTCCCGCCTGCACTCTTAACCCAATCTTTTCTGCATTTCTGCTCAGGATTCCACCCAATACATTTGGCAATTTCCTTCATGTTGCCTTACCCCAACCCACACAACCTTCACTCCTCTGCTTGAAGATGTCAGCCTGGGTCACTTGGTAGCACTCTCGCCTCTGAGTTAGCAGGTTGTGGGATCAAACCCCATGTCACAACTTTGAACTGATATAGTGTAAGCTGACACTCCAGAACAGCGGTGAGGAGCCTTACGCTGACAGAGGAGCCATCCTCCAGATGAAGCTTTAAACCGAGGCCCATCTGTTCCAGTTTAGGTGGACGTTAGTGATCTATTCAAAAAGAGAAGTGAGTTTCTCTCTTCTGGGTGTCCTGGACAATAATCCCCTGAAATAAAGTTGGTCATTCCCTTCGTGGCTGTTTGTGGGACATTGCTATACGCAAATTGTTTGCTGCATTTGCTTACAAAATGCAGTCACTACACTTTACAGTATATTCCGTAAAGCGCTTTGAGACGACCTTCTGATGTGAAGGTGAAGAATAAAAAAACAACTTATATTTGATACAGTCAGGAAGATGTCTCAAAGTGTAAGTATAATTATTTTTATTATAAAAAATATACTGTCTAATGTTTTTATAATCAAAGGTCTAGGTGATCTCATGAATAGAGCAACAATTCCTCACTGAGGTGTGTGTGTGTGAGTATAACTCAACCCAAGTGACTGACTGTGTGGAAGGCTTGACATCGGTTGATTTGCTATGTATCAGGGGCCAATTCACACGAATGTTCCTTTGCAAACATAGCCCTCTCTGTCAAGCAGCCATTCATCTTTTGAATCAATGTCAACTTCAGATTACTGGCAAACCATTTTAACCCCATTTCTGTCCCGTCGTCATTAGCATTACTGTGTTTGCCTTTGGCATCAGTTTCATTTCCTAATTGGATAAATAAGAGCTATTTTGGCCCAAATGCCATAGAAATGAACACGTTTTTCTGGTCAGTCCAACTTACAGTTGCTTCTTTGTAGATAAGCCAAGCAACTTGCTTTTAATTTAAAGTGTGATTCAACTTCCTTTAATGCCAGCAGACACGGTAATGAGTATTAATATTTGGAAAATAGTACCTTATTAACAAAGTATAAATTCTGTCAAATATTGAAAGTTCGGGTAGGTTACCTCACCACTTACTTGAAGGAGCTCACCGCTGCCCAAGCGTAATGCATGCAAAACACATGCATTTTTGTAGCATTTACAGTATTGGTCTGCCTGGCTCAATTGCTAACACTCTCGCCTCAGCAGTCAGAGGTGGTGGACTCAAGTCCCTTGTCTCATCTGGCCTTCAGATGAGACGTTAAACGGAGGTCACATTCGCCTATCTAGGTGGACACTAAAAATCCCCTGGCAATACAGTACCTGAAAATAGAAGGAATTTCTCCCGATGTCTTGGGCCAATAATCCTCCAGATAAATTGATCAATCTTTTCATGGCTGTTGATGGGACTTTGCTGTGAGTAAATTGACTGCCGTATTAACCAACAAAGAGAGTCACTACACTTGACAGCAATTACCTGTGAAACACTCTGATGTTCTGGGCGGTGTCTCAATGAAAGGATTATTATAATGGATATGGGGGTGGGAGTAGGGGGGTGCGGGGATGGTGGCAGAGGTGGGGATGAAGGACTTGAATCCAAATGCAACCTCTGTCCCAGTGTTCATCATTCAGGAGAGAAAATCAAATGGATTGTGGGGGGAAGGATTTGTGCTGAGTATATTCCCAGCCTGGACTAAGCATACGATTACACGATTAACATTAATCTTAAAATTGTTCCAACGTGCAACTAGTAAGGTAGTGAGTGCATCGCGGTGCTCAGCAATCTTGACCTTAGCTCCTGCCCTTGAGTGACCTGCGTAGTTCAGAACTGATCCTTAGTGTTGATGTCAGCTCCCCCACCCCTCGCTATCCCTCAGCAAACGATGAGAGGCGCAGAGGCTGAGAGCATGACACAGACGATTACACAGCGGGAATGCCTGCCCACGGGGAGGACAATGGCTGAAGGGATCATCTCCCATTTCATTTAATCTGAATGCAATGAGCTGCTGAACCCTTTCAAGTGGGGAGCATCCCTCTGCATTCTGAATGTAGCTGCACTTTCTACGCCAGAGCCAGTGTAACAGTAAAACAAACAACAATAATAATAACACCTGACGAAGGGTTGTGGACCCGAAACGTTGACTCACTTTCCTTTCTCTATAGATGCTGCCTGACCTGCTGAGTGTTCCCAGCTCTCTCTGTTTTTGTAACAATAACAATAATCCTTGCATTTCATACAGCGCTTTATCAGGTGTTCCAGATATCTCAAAGTGCTTCACAGAATATACTGTAAAGTGAATTGACTGTACTTTGTCGGCAAAACATAGGAGTCCTGTAGCTCAGTGGTTAGAGCACTCGCTTCGCAAGCGAGAGAGCGAGAGACCTGGGTTCGGTTCCCGGCAGGGTGAATCCTTGGGCAAGTTTCCTTACTCCACACGCCTGATAATAATCCCTTAAAAAAATAATAAAATTGGTCACTTCAATCCACGACTGTTTGTGGACGCTGCTGTGCACAATTGGCTGCTGCATTTTGCACACAAATATACAGTCAATTCTCTTTACAGTATATTCTATGAAGCGCTTTGAGACATGTTGAAGACGTGAAAAGCGCTATATCAAATGTAAGGATTATTATTAGAACACGGCAGCTAATTGCAAACAGCAACGTCCCACAAAGAGTCGTGGATAGAGTGACATTTTTTTTATGGGGGGTGATTATTACCCCCGGAAGGGATTATTATCCTTGGAAAAGCCAATCGATTAACAATCGGGTTCCTATTTACTGTTAGGTAAACAGAGATTTCTCCCACAGGAAAACAGAGGTAAGGAAACTTACATGAGGTTTCGCTCTGTCCTGTTCTCCCGGGAATCCAACCCAGGTCTCTCGATACAGCTTGATTTTGCATTCAAGAAGAGAGTCTGACCTTATTCCCCTTTTCTCTCCCAAACAAAGAATTGTTGATCTTTGGGAAGATAAGGGAGTGCAAAATACAAATAAAGGTGGTCAGAAGCCAATCGAGTTCCTCCCTATTCCCCTATATACACATATACACAGAGCCACATGGGAGCCCAGAAAGATTAAATAAAATAGAGGCCATAAAACGTGGCATTTTGCCAGCTTTGATAATAAGCAATGAAAGTAGATCTTAATCAATTGCAATTTGTGTCAACAGATTCTGACATAAAGGAAACACAGGACATACACCCACAGAGACTTCATTAAACTCTGCAGACTTATTGACATCCCGGCCATAGGCACATCGCTTGGCTGGAGTAATTACAACCACGGACTTTCATTGAAGCAGTTTGGTTTCTCCCACTGGAAACAGGAAATGTAATTAATAGAACCTTGCTGTCACATTCTCTCTACTCCATCTCCACTTCCGTCTAAATGCTGCCCCCCTCACCCCCCACCAAGCAACTCCACACCACAATACAGGTGCTGTTTCGTTTCAAAGCTTAAGGTTCTTTCAATTAAGGAAGACGTTTTGCTGGAATAAAGTGAATAAAATAAAATGAAATGAGATAAAATAAAATCATGGCCCTGAGAAGTGGGTGAATATTAACTCGACAAGCCAACTAGGTAACTAAACCACACTGCTGGCTTTGTGCCTTGTTGGGAGCACCGGAGTGAGGGGCACAATTCAACATCAGAGCAGTTACTGATACACGCAGTGGTTGGAGGCAGTGGGTGAGGTATTCAATGAAAGAAAACACTTTGGAGCCTGATTAATAATCTTGGGGCATTGTTGTCACACAGCCAGAATTACAACTGCCAGCCTTAAAGCTGCTGCACGTAATAATAATAATAATCATAATCATAATCCTTGTATTTGATATAGCGCTTTAATACGTTGTTTGGACAATGGGATTAAACAGTTTGCTATCTAATAAACTGGTGCAACAGGCTGGATGGGCCTTCTCCTTCCCTGTTTATTCGTTTCCCAGATCAGGGAGTGATGTAGGATCAGCTCTGTGGCTCCTTAGCCAGGCTCTTTGCCAGGTGTCAGGCAGAGGAATACTAACTAGTCTAGTTTTAATAAAGATATGATTATGCCAAACATTTCACACCAGAAACACCAGAACTATAGGTTAGCTTTAGTCTAGCTCTCCTGCCCAGGAAAGCATGTTCTCAGCAAGTTACACTGGAAATTTACCTGAGCAAGTATTAGTGGGTTGGGATTTATCTGCCCCGATTTAAGACTCCTGTGAAAATCGTGGCTTCATGTTCGAAATGAGGAACTGCATAGAGTGGAAACAGGCTTTGATCAACAAACTACAGGAAATCAGCATTTCCTAAATATCCAGAGAGGTCACATCACTTTTGTCTTTATACTGTGATTTTCCACGACACCAAAGTAGCACTGAAATCTCATTCAAAGTTGGATGCAATTTAAGGGATTCAGACAGATTACGTGAGTGGGCAAAACTGTGGCAGATGGAATTAAATGTGGGGAAGTATGATCCAAAAATAGCAAAAGAGAAAATTTTCTAAGAACTGCGGAGGAGAAAAGGGATTTGGGATTTCCACGTACACAAATCACTAAAAACAAGTTCACAGGTACAAAAAGTTATCAAAAAGGCTAATGGGAATTTGGCCTTTATCTCAAGAGGCTGGAATATCAAATAGAGGAAATGATGCTTCAACTATATAGAGCCTTGGTCAGACCCCACCTGGAGACTGTGCTGTTTTGGGTACTGCACCTCAGGGAGCATATATTGGCTCTGGAGGGGGTGCAGCACAGACTCAACAGAATGATACCAGGGCTTAAAGGGTTAAATTATGAGGACAGGTGGCCTAAACTTGGTCTGTATTCCCTTTAGTTCAGGGTGTTAGGGGTGATCTGATTGAGGTGTTTAAAGTAATAAAGGGATTTGATAGGGTAGCTACAGAGAAACTATTTCCCCTGGTGGGGAATCCAGAACAAGGGGCATCATCTTAAAATTAGAGCCGGGCCATTTAGGAGTGAAATCAGAGACAGTTTTTCACCCAAAAGGTAGAGGAAATCTGGAACTCTCTCCCCCTAAAGGCTGTGGATGTTGGATCCATTCACTCAAGACTGAGGTGGATAGATATTTGTTAGGACAGGGTATTAAGGGATATGGGGTAAGGGTAAGGTAACTGGACTTGAGGTACAGGTCAGCCATGATCTTATAGAATGGCTATAAGGGGCTGAATGGCCTGCTACTGTTTCTATGTTTCTATGTAAACTATAAAGGCACTGGGAGGGAGGGGGATATACCATACTTCAGAAACATCTTCTTACATTCCTTCAAATAACATTTAATACTAAATAATTTGGATTAAATTCCTGTGGGGACACACGCACAGGCTGTCGACACTTTTGCCCATTGGCAGACAGACATTGTGCAGTGGGGCCACAACCAATCTTAGACAAGGGGTTTCATACTTCTTTGTGCTAAAGAATTTACTAAAGAAGACAATATTTTAAGCAAAGTGTTGTATGCCGACGATGGTGAACCAAGTTGCAAATGGGTCAAGCTTACTTAAGCACACACAGCCCTTCAAATGAGCAACAGTCTGCTATGTGTTGTTAACTGTGGCCTTCCGCCACTCTGCCCCCACCCTTTGGAACTCCATCCCGTAGTCCCTCCATCTCACCCGCTACCTTGCCACCCTCAAGACCCATCTCAAGACCTTAATAATAATAATAATAATCCTTGCATTTGATATAGCGCTTTTCACATCGGAGGACGTCCCAAAGCGCTTCACAGAACACACTGTAAAGTGAATTGACTGTATATTTGTGGGCGAACGCGGCAGCCAATTGCGCACAGCAATGTCCCACAAACAGTCGTAGATTGAAAATGACCAATTTATTATTGTTTTGGTTTTGGAGGGATTATTATTAGGCTCTGTGTGGAGTAAGGAAACTTGCCCAAGGTTTCGCCCTCTGCCTGGAATTGAACTCAGGTCTCTCGCTTGCAAAGCGAGTGCTCTAACCACTGAGCTACAGGACTCCACGCTTGGTCGAAGACCACGTCTTTGTTATGGGTAAGGTTGAGGGACGAACTGGAGTTAGGTGCGGGGGTAAAGGCCACAAAGCCACACAGGCCTAAGCTTTCAGATTTAAATCCCAGACTGTGGTGTGTGAGATGATTTTAGCAGGGGTAGCAGTTTGGCTAGAACTGAACTGGCTAGAACATCCCCCAGTTCAGCCAGAACTCCCTCCCAATTGGTCTTGTGTGTTAAGACACTTGGCTGAACAAAAACAAGCCAACCTATATGGCCTATCTTCCTGGAGAGGAGACCAAGATGTTAACAATCTCTTAGTGCCACAGTGCATGTGATGTCACAAGCGCTCCGAGACGCTACACCTTGTGAAGGGCCCTATATAAATACGTTGTTGTTCTTGCCACCCCTCTTTCCCCACACCCTCATTAATTTTCCTCCTTCCCTGTAAGCCATTAACTTTCTCTTCTCTTCTAAGCTAACTGGCTGTCGACATATCCTCAAAGTGGCCTCCTCATATTTTAACCTTGAAAGACAGTTCTGCTTCCTTAAAAGGTCAGCATCTTTCTGAGGTCTATCCCAAGAGAAGGAGTCTAGGAGTCAATTCCTTCCGTTCAAGAAACAAGCTTCCTATTGCCAACTGTTCCCCATTAACATCCGGCCATTCTGAGTGCTGTGTATGTAGCTGAGGTTACCAAAGACATCCACAGTGGGACTTCCTTTTTGACCATTGGCCCAATTAATAGGTTATTTCAAACAGTACTGAGCTAGATATTATGGCCTCTCTGGGATGCACTTGGTTTCTTCCACATAGTTGGGATGAATTGTTAGGAGATTTGCTGTTTGGAGCAGTTGTTGACAGTGGAGGAACGTTCCATGTACAACATCCACAGTCCTGAACACAATGTGAGGCCTGGAAAACGTTCCAGCACTGAAGGTCGGGAAGAGAAGACCTGCGTTAGACCAGGAGGATGAACTGCATCTTTTCAAATAGTAGTTACTTTCATATAGTTAAACGTCTCAGAGTGCATTCAAAGTTTCAGAGTGCTTTCCAGTGATGCATTGCGAGCCTGAGCTTACAAGTGGAAGAAGGAGTAGGGAGGGATGGAGGGAGAGCGGGAAAGTGGGAGTGAGGGGGTTAGGGAGAGAGAAGAGTAAGGGAGTGATAGCCAAAGGGGCAGATAAAGATGTAGGTATTTAGTAAGGTTTTGAAACTGAGACTTGCCCAGGACAGGCACCGAGCTCGCTTCAGAGAAGGCGGCATCAACGAGGAAACAGTAGCCAGAAGAGAAGAGACATTTAGCAACACAATTAGCAATGCAAACAACGTGTTACAAAGTGAAAGTAATCATAACAATAATAATCCTTGCCTTTGCTATAGTATCTCATCTTTTTATGTCAGGGGGAACATCTCAAATCGCATTACAGGATTTTCTATGAAGTGTAGCGATTGTGTCTTCACAGGCAAAAGCAGCAGCCAATTTGTGGCCAGCGATGTCCCATAAACAATTGTAAAATGAGTCACCAATTCTATCTGTAGGGATTGTTGGCCAGGACACGGAGTTAGACGCCTGCTCCTCTCACCAACCAACACTGCATTGTTGTGTCAGCCGAGACTGTGAACTCAAAATCCCAAAATGGGACATCTGACTCAGAGGGGAGCCTGCTACTGACTGCGCCACGCTACACATGGAGCAGGCGCTGAAACACAAGAGAGCATCCATCTTTGATGGAGAATGAATGAAAGTTGCAGCAGTGTTGCAAGTTCCATTGGGACCCCTCGTGGTGCTCGTAAACTGGGTACAATGCTTTGTTCACATGGCACCTTCCATACACTTAAATTACATCTTTGGCCACACAAGTTGGCTCCCCAGTGCTCTGAACATCAGTAGAGTTCAGCCATTCTCTTATTAAACTCTTTCAGGATGGCTTCTAAATGTGTTCCAGATTATTTAAATATTACACACACATATGTATAAAATACTTTTACTGAGAGTTTAAACCCATTTATAGCCATTTGAAACTTTAACCTCTGGTTCAAAGTGTCAAATAGTCCCATAGAGAAATGGCACAGGAAGATGAAAGAGAGTTAATTTATGAATGAATGAATAAGTGAATGAGGGTGGAAGTCAGTCAGTCAGTAAAGTGCACTGATCCATTTGTAAGATGCTTGGATTGACGAAAGCAGCATTGAATGTGCACACACTTGACTTTCTGGAAAAAATGTATTCTTTTATGACCTCTAAAGGAGGTAATTTGGAGATGGGGTTCACTTAAATCATGTTCCCACGTAGCTACATACCACCTTTCCCATTTTGTCTGGTCAATGTACCTCGGAGATCCATTTGACTGCCTTTTGCCACAAAGCCCTTCAAATATTTACAGGGATTTGCGTAACCCTCATTTTAAGGCAGAGCGAGAGCAAAGCGATCGGAGCACATTTCAATGCAAAGGAAACGGAATGCAAAGAAATTTGATTGAGATCGTGAGGATGATTTGGATGCCAGATTCTAAACTGGTCGAGGAAACACCCCAGTTTTCAGTCCACAGCCTGTATTTGAACGCACCCTTGTGGAGTCCTATAGCGTATTGGTTAGAGCACTCGCCTCGCAAGTGAGATTCCCGGTAGGACAAACATGAGGCAAGTTTCCTTACTCCACAAGCCTCTGTTTACCTAGCAGTAATAGGAACCTGGTTGTCAGACAATTGGTGGATTGCTTTTCCGGGGTTAATAATCCCTTAAAAAATAAATAAAATTTACTCAAACCACGACTGTTTGTGGGACACTTCTATGCGCAATTGACTGCCAGGTTTCGCCTACAAAATATACAGTCAATTCACTTTACCGTCTATTCCGTGACTCGCTTTGAGCATCTCAAAGGCAGATATCAAATGCAAGACCTACCCGCAGCATCACCTGGGTTTTAAATTTCAGGTGCTGTGCAAATTGTGGAAAATTCTTCAATTCGGGCTTAATTTGGAAGCCAGTTTCTTGATAATAACAGCAGAAAAAAGTTTCCAAATTGAAGATTGTTCCACGAATCTACACCATGTCAAAATTTTAAGGCTACATAGTCTTAGAGACTAAGCCTGGGTGGAATTTTGACCCCAGCGAATCACTGATCCTGTCAGTCCATCACACCTGTGCTGACTCTGCAAAAGAGCTTTCTGCTTTGTCCCACTCACTCACCTTTTCCACACACTTTTCCTTGTCATATCTTTGTTTAATTCCCTTTTAAAAGTTGTTATGGATTCTGCTTCAAAGCCCACACTCGTTAGGGACTGGCTGTCTTAATGCTCGTTAAAGCTTTGAGACGCTATCCTTCGTGAATGTTGTATAAATGCAAGTTGGTGTAGGTTTTCCAAGAAAGTTTTTGGTTTCAAAATAAAAATTGTAACAAAGTTTAAAATTGTGAATGAATGGGTGAGACATTCATACAATACAGCCATCTCTGTCTATCTTTCACTTTCTCTCTCCTGCTCTCCCTTTCTCTTACGGACTCACTTCCCTTTGCATTTATTTCCTTCCTATTCACCTTGAGACGTCATTCCATCATTCTATAAGTTGTTGTTGTTCTAGAGTTCAGGAAGAGAGGCACAAGGATCAAAACTTGAAACATCCATCACTGGAGCATTTTGATGATGGAGTTGTGCTTTGCTGGTCTGGATACCAGCCCATGTTTACATTGTGGCCTGTTTAGTTTTGGGAGTTTGGGAGTTTTGTAGATTAATCTAAAAATAAATCATTTGATTCACTAAAACAGAAAAGGAATCCATCTTGTTACCAATATAAATAAGAACAGATATCACCTAAAACAAACTCCAAAACATTAGAATAACTCATAGAAACTTCATCTCCTGTGAGTCCTGTAGCTCAGTGGTTAGAGCACTTGCTTTGCAAGTGAGAGACCTGAGTTCAATTCCAGGCAGAGGGCGAAACCTTGGGCAAGTTTCCTTACTCCACACGCCTAATAATAATCCCTCCAAAAAAAAACAATAATAAATTGGTAATTTTCAATCCATGACTGTTTGTGGGACATTGCTGTGCGCAATTGGCTGCCACGTTCGCCCACAAATATACAGTCAATTCACTTTACAGTATGTTCTGTGAAGCGCTTTGGGACGTCGAGAAGACATGAAAAGCGCCATATCAAATGCAAGGATTATTATTATTGTTATTAATTAATAACAAGTGAAAAGTATTGGTTTGTTGATAATAATCATCCTTGCTATATTAATATCATCCTATATTAATAATAGTAATATTGGATTTAATATTTGCTTTTGATACAGTTCCTTTTGTATCAAAGCACTGTTATTGTTACTGTAAAGTGTAGTGACTGTGTATTTTGTAGGCTAACAAGACAGCCAATTTACACACAACAATGTCCAACAAACAGCTATGAATCTTTCACACTGGCTGTTATTAACACATGGCATATAATACGCCTAGGGCCTTGCGACATCCTCCCGATGCGAAAGGCGCTATGCAGATGTAATTTTGTATTGTAATAGCCTCCATTGTCAAGGAACAAGAAAATGTGATATTCTTTAAATGGCTGTCTTCATACCCATTGTTTGCTAAGGCTTCATTTCTACATAAATACTGGCAGTGTTAAGTAAGCACCATTCACTAACAGTGTGCATCAGAACACCCAGAGACTACTTAGCAGCATCTAAAAGGTTTTTTTCCCCCACTCCACAGTGGAATATAATCCTTGCATTTGTTATAGCTGCTATAATGCCAAAACACATCCAAGCAGACAGATGGGTCCTCAATTTAACACCTCATCTAAAGAACAGCACCTTGGACAATGTAGCCCCCCCCCCCCCCCCCCCCCCGCCTGGTCTATCAACTCAAACTCAGAATGTTCTAACCCAGAGACGAAAGTGCTACCGACTCAACCAGACTGACAACAGTAAAATTGCAGCTGTGTTTGCCTACAGAACAAAATAATTACTACACTTGATAGTAAATAACTATGAAATGCTGTACAGTACCGCAATATGACGGGAACCTGTAAAGTGATAGGCAGCTGAAATCGTTCACTGTATAAAATTTGTTGCAAATCTGACACATGACTGAAGTGGCCATGGGGTAAAGGACTTGGGGACAGAGAGAGACATGGATATCAATCTCCCTAATGTCAAGGGTGCAGCAGAGGTTAGCATTGACGAAGGTTCAAGCAGACTATGTTGCTATGGCTTGCCCCAGCGTTTTGACATCTTCGATGTCTCAGATCAGTAAACCCTAGAAAATGAATGTCAGACATGGAGCCAGTTGAGCAAATATACTTAATTAGAAATCTCATGATAAGGAGACTTATCGCACCGGGCAAAGGAACAAAGCTCTGTGTCAACGGTCAAGTACTGGCAGCGGGCAGGTAAACAAGAGCTGGTTTTGGTAGCCAAGACACTTGGGCTAAAGCAAAGTTATGTCTACATTTAGATTTCATTGTTCAGTCCCACGTTTGCTCTCCATGCATTAATACGGTCTCTGTGCACTAGACACAAAATATTCTGATGCAAAGAACATCTGTCTTTGAGCAAATACAACCCAGGCTTATTAAACAAACAGCTGACACTGCCCGCAGGACCAAGAGACTGCTAATCTACAACATGTGTATTAGTGAATCTCAGGAAACTTCATACAGAAAGATCAATGAAAGGTCTATCCAGGTTTTCATGAGGTCTGTGTTATATGAGCTGTAGATTGACATCTTTTTGTAATGCAAAGGAAAATATATAGAAAAAGGGAAGCAAAACAAACTCTTTCATCAATCTAATTATTTAAATTAATTCAATATTTTCTATACACCAATATCAATTTACTGGAAACCAGATGCTTTTGGAAAGCATTCCCTATCGTGAAACTGAAAGGAAGGCAGATTGGGAGAAAAATATTTGAATTTCACTTAAAGGGGGAAAAGGAGAAACATCCCCTTTCCCCCCACCCCACTCCCATCCCTCTCCATCTTTCACACATGGTAACTTAAGATTTTACTGACAAACATTGCAGAGAGAACTGCTGCATTATGCAGATATACCAGGTTAGAAGCAACACAACTAGGGTGGAAGAGAGCTACAGCCAATTGGAAATGAAGACGTACCTCTGGTAAGGCTTTTGGTTGACTTTCTCCCTCCCACCCCCTTGCTCTGCCAGCAGTGTCAAGCATTTTGAGATGTCCTCCCGATATGAAGGGCATTATATAAATGTAAACTTTATTGTAATCGATTATGTCTCTCTCTCTTCCAGTGAGTCTGGGCTGATGTCCTCAGCTGTAATAATGATAAAATAATTATCCTTTGATTATACCATCTTTCGTATTGGGAGAATGGGGGATATACCATTAAGTGTAATAACCATATTGTGGCCATTCTTTACGTGTGTATTTCAGCCCCCTGCGATGCCTTTCCGATGTGAAAGGTGCTTTACTTACAAGTGTAATTTGTTATTGTTGTTGTATGAGCCAAGACAACAAAGACTATTTGACCTTGTAGAGCACCATGGCTGAGGCCAATCCTCACTCACTCACACACACTCAGTTTGCAGCAGTGGAGGAAACGCTGGAGCGATCAAGTGAGCCTGGTGCTAGACTCTCGTTAACATCATTTAGCGCCTGGCCATTGTCTCTATCAGATTGGCTTGTGATCCAGAAGCCCTTTCCTCTTCCACCATTGCACTGCTTTTCCAATAAAAACATGATCCACGTGGGAGATATTAGCCCGAATTACCTGGTTAGTAGCAAAATTAGCCATTAGCTTATAAAAGGAGAAGTATTTGGAAACAGAGTTCTCCAGCTAATATCTCCCATCTGGAATATTTTATTACTGCACGGGTGCTATCATCCGACCAGTTCAGAGGAAAGGGGAAAAAAGGAAGTAATGAAGAAAAGTGCCAAATAACCTGAAATTCAATTAAAAACTCAATGGAGAATTTCCGATTGCGTGTATTTTACAAAGACACCACGCGCACTTCTAGAATGCCACGCTCTTTTGTGGGCCTAAAATTCACAATTGTTGATGCAGACTGACCCTGATATAAAGCAGTGATTTGCGACAAACACACACATACGCACACACAAGCACACATATACACACACATACACACAGATACACACATATACACAAATACGCATACAAACACACACACAAGCACACATATGCACACACACATGCACAAATACACAAACACACATATACACACACAGACATACACAAGCACACTATACACATACAAAAACACATACACAAATACACACACAAACACACGCATACACACATAAACACACACATACACAAACACACATACACACAAACATACACATACACAAACATAACATACAAACACAAACATACACACATACACAAACACACACACACAAACACACACATACACAAACACACATACACACAAACACACACATACACAAACACACACACACAAACACACACATACACAAACACACATACACACAAACACACACATACACACAAACATACACGTACAAACATATACAAACACAAACATACACACACATACACAAACACACACACACAAACACACGCACAAACACACACATACACAAACACACACATACCATTCTATAATGAGGCAGAAACACAAAGTTGCACATATATGAGGCACAATAAAGAAAACCGGCCGCTGTCGTCACTTCCTGGTCGCCACTGATGTAATTTCCTGACACACGGGAAGCTGGCAAGCGCTCTTGCAAGGCAGACACTGGGCGACCCCTAAGCCCAGGACGCTGGGCACTGACTGATTCACGCCTCCACACTCAACATCGCCAGCAACACATTCCTACTCTCTCCAAGTGCCTTACTCTAAAGTCCGCACCAGCAGATACCCAAAGCAAAACAGCTGCAGGCGCCCAGCGTACACACAGATGCACAAGATCCGCTTTTTTGGCAACCGCAGCTTGTGGGAAGGAGAACATTCGTTCACACAAATATTTGCCAAAAGCTGTACAAACAAACAAAACAAATTGCACTTTGTGTGCCAAAGCAACACAAATATTCTGTGTTAATACAGCAGCCTACATTCACTGCAAGCCACTAACAAAGGCCAGAACCCACTGCATGAGGCATAAATCCTGAGGAGGATCGCAATTTACAATTTACAATTCTGTAAACGGACTCGCAATGCTAGGAAATCAATAGTCATCATCAAGGGGTTAGACATGTTTGTAAATAACAAGTCTTCACAATCGCCAAGTCCTTTAGTGACTGTATTTCATGCCCCAAAGCTCCAGGCTTGTGTAATTACAGACTATGAAGACAAAGCCAAAGGAATTGAGATCAAAAGTTCACAAATCGTTTGTTTCCGGCACGAACTGTAACCATCACAGGGCAGGCCTGCAAATCACACTTACTGCGCTAATCTAATAATTAGCCATTGTGACCAGAGATGGGTCTGAGGATATCACCTTAACATCATCAGGCTGCCCAGGTGGTAGATGTACCATGACAGCTCATTAACCAGACTATTTGTTGGACATTGCTGTTTGCAATTTAATGTCCACCTGAGCAGGCATCAGACAGGACCTAAGCACTCTGGGATGCTATCCTACTCGAGGTGCACTATATAAATGCAAGTTGCTGTTGTTAAGAATGTCATTAGAAAATCCAATAAGGACCATCACTTGCCCAGCTTTACACATCGAATCGACTTCTCAAAGGGATTCCCAGAAGGGAGCAGGGAGGAAAGGAGCGGGGAAATTGAGGGTGTAAACCAAAAAGCACCTGCAAACAGCATTGTCATACAAATAACCATGAAGCGAATAAACAAAATTATCTGGGGTAATATCGGCCAGGACACTTCCCCGCCACCCCCTCTCATACTGAGTTGGAGTGCCAGCCTAGACTGTAGCACAAAGTCCCAACAGTGTAGTTTCACAAGACCCCGATTGTCCCTGAACAGTAGCAAACTCAGGTGTATCTGTCTGTGGAAAATCTCCACTCTTTCCTCTTGCAGTGACGTACTGATCAGTCAGAACGCAGCAGCAAACGTTTTATTTAGATGCAATGCTCTTAACTGCCCAGTCGTGTCACCACTGAACACAATACACCTCAGAGTATTAAAGTTGGAGGAACCAGGCTTGAAATATTGTATCTCAAAACAATCAGTAAATTCTGGCAAATAATTACTCACTAATCGTTCCTCAGAGACTTAGTTTGGAAAAAGTTCTGATGTATTAATAAGCAAATCTGTATAAAATGAAGACAACTCCCAATGCTTCCAATTAAGAAAAAATAAATGTTTCTGAAGAAAGAACTGACTTTTATTCTTGTGGCAACTTATCACAAAACATCTCAAAGGCATTTCACAAGCAATTACTGTCAAGTGTAGTGACTGTATTTGTAAGCAAACTCTGCAGCCATTTTGTAAGGTCCCACAAATAGCCACAAAGTGAATGACCAATTTATCTGGGTTTATGATGGATTGTTGGCCATTCTCACTGGGAGAAACTCTCTTCTCCTCTCAAGTAGTGTCAAGCAATCTTTCAATAATACTGCAATGGGCAGTTAGGGCCTCAGTTCAAAATCTCATCCAAAAGAAGGCCAGGAACATGGATCTACATGGTCAGTGGTATGAGGTAGTTATATGAGGGAGGAAAGGTATTAAAGGCCATGGAGAAAGAGCAGGGAATTGGGATAAGGATTAATTGAAGAAGCAAACTGGCAATTACACTGTGTTGAAGGGTCTCCTACTATCTCATATTTCTATGGTTCTATTTAGCCACATATAGGTGTTCACCCACAAAACACACAGCCACTCCAGTTTATAGCATATTCTGTGATGCTCTTTTGACACATCCTCCTGATGTGAAAGGCTATACAAATGGAGGATGATTGTTATTATCTACGAGACTTTGAACAAATTACAGTGGAAACTCATCTTAAAGCACCCTTTAATGTAGTGAACCCGCTAATGTGGTTAGGTTTCTCTTCAGTACTTTATATTTTGACGTTATGTTGTGTGGATATCTTCGCAAGTGAGCTCAGCCTGCTAATGCGGTCAAAAACTGAGGGGTGAGCGGTGCTCTATCAAATGAAAGGATTATTATTTAAAATTCCTCATTGCTGACCAAGCTTTTTGCTTGTACATAGTTGAATAAAAGAGAACACGACTGTCACTGAAATACTTCCACAAAAAATCTTCCACCAGAAATTTCAAGAACGTTCCTAACAGGAAGCAAAATAATACTATTCTCCCGCTGTGCCCATCACTGCTTGCTATGGTATTTTCCTTCCCTGTAACACTGTGCTTAGAGCTATCTGCCTCTGAACTGTTTCTTCCACCACATCAATCAGGTCCCACCGAATGAAACTTTTCCAGGAGTGAGTGCTCAGCCCCCACAGCACAGCACTGAGGTGCCATAGCCTAACCTGCCTTCCTGCCAAGGCAAACAGGAAGGTTGGAAAACTTGTTTCATTATGACGTTCGTTCCTCACACAGAAATGTTTGTAATTAAGAACTAATGAAAATCCTGCTCACAGAGGTTTAGAAAACCCAACCAGAAAAGTCCCTGGTCACGAAAAAAGGGTTCAAAGATATTATTAGATGATGATGATGATGATAATAATAATCATTGATATAGCGCATTTCATATCGGGAAGATGTCTCAAAGCATTTCACAGGATTTATTGTAAAATGTTGTGCTTTTTGGGGGCCAATTTGTGCACAGCAATGTCCCATAAACAGCCATGAAATGAATGACTTAATTTTATGGGGGTTTGTTGGCCACGACACTAGGAGAAACTCCATTCTCTTTGTTTGCTGTGGGATCTTTAACATCCACCTGAACACGCAGAGAGGCCCTCGGTTTAACGTTGCATCCCCCAGCACTATATTGGAGTGTCAGCCTGGACTATATCAGTTCGAATTGCCTTGTGGAAATTTGAACTCACAGCCTTCAGACTCAGAGGTGAGAGTGCTATCAACTAAGTCAGATACCCACGTTTACAGAATAGACCTCAATACCCAAACTCACACCTGAAAAATGTTCCCTTTTGGTGTGGTATTGTAGGCTCCCATTGAAGAGTCAACGTCTTCGAAGCTTCGGCTGGTCGAAGAGAAAAAGGGAAGAAAATCAACAAACAATAAAGATCAAATAAGAAAGCTGCAGCAGAGGTTTGCATTCATTTACTATATATGAAAAATGGCTCGAGGTTGCGACACATTGTTTGCATCTGTTTATTATTCAATGTAGACTTTCATGTTATAATGATGAGGAGTTGTTTTATTCCACCCTATAACATTCGCCCAGATGGCTTGTCTCAGTTTGATCTACTTTCTGCCGCATCTGCTTCCGATAGCGATGCTTTATAGGATGGGAGATCCTCAGATGACAATCAGTTAATTCTACAGGAACCGCACATTAAACATAGTCTTTTTTTTAATCCAGAAAGCCGTTTTTTGGATCTGCTACTTATCAATTTGGCTGCGTATTGTAAAGAAACCATTACATTCTTTCAAAAAGGATGCAGGGGAACCTAATCCATTGTTAAAGACATGGAAAAAGTTATTAAGACTCAATTGAACAATCACTTTCTGAAAATTCAGTTACCTGCCTTCAGGAACATACCTGCTGGGATTTCAGCAGCACAGACCAACTTTGTTTCCTCTTAAACTGACCAGTTGCCAGTTTTGATCAATAACAGAGCCCACCGTATATATGCTATAATAATAATAACAATATTCCTTGCATTCAATCTTGTGCCTACGGAGTCAAAATATTTTTTTGGTCAGCTAGATGTTTGACTTGTGCATCCTAACAGTATCCAAACCAAATCGAGAATCCAGCATCCCACCCACACATGGAAATCCCAGGGATAGATTGTTGGAATGGATTGTGCTCTCTCTCTCTCTCCCCCTGGAGATACACATCCTGTTACCGAATTCCAGAAAGTATTAGGTGCAGGTTGGCAAGAGCCAAGGCTTGGGGGCCCCAAAATCAAAACTTCTCAAAGCGCTATAAAGTGGAGTTGTAGGAAAATGAGGGTGGGTGGGGTGGGGGGGTAAAATCTGTTAACCTGAACATGCAGAGTCCTTGGTTTAATGGCTTACCTGAAAGGACAGCACCTCCAACAATTCAGTGAAACTCTTGCACCCCAGCTTAATCCCTCTGCTCCCCCATATTATACTGGAGTGTCAGCCTAGACTATGAGCGTACAGACCCATAACGAGGCTTGACCTCCAAAGCCTTCTGACCCACAGACAAAAGTGCTACCAACTGAGCAAGCTGTGACCTATGATTTATATTTATTAGAACAACACGCATTTATAGAGCACTCTTCACATAGGATGATGTCTCAGAGCACTGCTAATTGGCGGGGTTGTAAGAGGAGCAAGACAGAAGGTAGCCATAGGCGTGGTATATATTCACACACATACACATGCGAACTTTCATACACACACACACCTCTCGATTCTGTGGCTGAATCGGATGATTAGATTTGGAAATATGTCCAGTTACAAACAATAAAATATTAATAAACAAAGCCTTCCTTCCCACATTCCCAATTTATTGGCTATACTCAATGGCTACTGTTTGCAACAGCTCAAATTATGGATTGTATTTTCGAGGCAGATATTTGGCTCCATCTGTAAGAAATTATACTGGTCTTGAGTCATGTGGTGGACCACAATAGCTGAGACAAAACTGAACTGAAAGATTTACCACAGTCCAATAACTCAAGAATTTTAAGTGTAGTGTATTCAAACCAAATGCTGTAACTCAGGCCCAGGTATGTGGCACAATGTTTAACACCAGAAAACAAGTTCAGTTCATTGGTGCTGCCCCAATGAAAAGCTTCTGCCAGGCTTATAGAATGTAACTAGTGCCTTGGGACATCCTCCTGACATAAAAGGCGCTATACAGATGTAATTTTGTATTGTACTGACTCTATGGCTACAAAGTGTTTATTCAATGCACCATAATATAAAAGTAACCTTCGCATTTAATATAGCAGCCTTTCACGTTGGAAGAGCGTCTCAAAGTGCTTCACAAGGATGACTGTAAAGTGAGTATTTCATAAGCAAATTTGCAGAAGCCGATTTGCAGTGTTCCACAAACAGCTACAATAACAACTTGTATTTATATACATCCTTTACACAGGGTAGCTATGAAATTAATGAGTGTAAAATTCCTTTAATATATTACGACAATCGTCTAAACTAAACAGCCTTTAAAAATGTCTGATTCTGACTATTTATTGGACCTCATTCATAGAATCATAGAATTATACAGCACAGAAGGAGGCCATTCGGCCCATAGTGTCTGTGCCAGTTCTTTGAAAAGATCTTCCAAATCAACGCTACTCCCCGCTCTCTCCCCAGAGCCCTGCAAACTTGTCCTCCCCAAATAATTATCTACTTCCCTCTTAAACGTGGTTATCAAATCAGCTTCCACTACTCTTTCAGACAATGCATCCAGATCCCAACAACTCGCTGTGTGAACATTTCTCCTCCCCTCTGTTTCGTTTAACGACTATTTTAAATGGGTGTCCTCGGGTTACCGACCCACCCGCCAGTGGGAATAGTTTTTCCTTGTTCATACTATCGAATCCCCTCATAATTTTGAAAACTTCTATTAAGTCTCCTCTTATCCTTCTCTGCTCTGAGGGGAATAATCCCAGCTTCTCGAGCCTCTACTGATAACTGAAGTCCCTCATTCCATTGAACCAGGAGACCAGATCTTGAATTCCTTCTGTCTCAACGGCCTGTAAAATCCAAATATAATGATCGCCATCCCTTTAAAAAATTTTATCTAATTTTTATAAACCTGCCCCTCCCACACAAAGAGGACAGTGAACCAAACTGGAGTTCAAATTGGACTGAGACCAAGTCTGGGCTGGACCCACCCACAACTCCGCACTCTCTCCTTGCTTAGCTTCATATCTAATTTGTACCAAAACTAAGTCTTTGATATGTATGATCATTCCACAGGAGAATTCGAGTTCTGTAAGGAAGTGGCTGACGGCAGTGGACAGAACAACTAGGAACCAGGAAATGCTCAATGCTGCAGCTGCTGCCTCAAGCTACAGTGAAGTCAGCTTCCCTGTCAGGCCTCCAGCTCCCTGCCTTCAATACCGTCTTAAACATATATCTCTCTTGCTTGTTACTTTCACATGATTACTTCTGCTAAAGAAAGCCCTTCAGCCCATTTTGTCTCATCCTTCCAGCATAACCACCCTAGCATCCTCCCATCACTGGTGACTCAGTCATGAGGGTGTTTGGCTACATGAACTGACCAGATGTCGGGAAATTCCAGAATTAGACAACAGTCAGATCTATACAAATCCTTGCCTGCAATTGTTATTTCTGACAGTCATTGACTAGAAACTAGGGTTATATGCATAAAAGTGATTTGCATACACTTTGAGATCTTCCCCAACCCATCCTTCCAGCTTATTATATGTTAGCATTTCAGAAGCACCAGCTGTACATAGTCCAAGCTGTGCTCCAGTGCAGTGCTACAGGAGTGCTGCATTGTCGCAGGTGCCATCCTTCTTCAGGTGCGATGCTAAACCGAGGTCCTGTTTGTACCTGCTCAGGTGGACGGTAAGGATCCTGTGGCACTATTCAAGAAGAGAAGGGAGTTTCTCCCCATGTCCTGCCCAACAATCCTCCAGAAAAAAATTGGTCATTCATTTCAGGGCTATTTATGAGTCATCACTGCGGCAAATTGAATGTTGAGTTTGTCTACAAAGTACACTGCCACTAAAACCTTGTGAAGCGCTTTGAGACATCCTCCTGACACGAAAGGCTCTATATCAATTTTAGCAGCCAGGCTAGGGTGAATTGGAGCACCCCCTACTGGCGGGCTGATCATAATCAGCTGTCATCATAAATTAGGGAGTGGGAGAGAGTGGGAAAGTACCTTTGGGGTGTGTGGCTCAGGCCAGCAGCACAGGGTGAATTTAGCACCAGGGAACCAGGTCATTCCCAATGTCTTAAGATATTTGAGGAAAAAATGTTGCAGCGTTTAGAAAGACGCCTTTACGTTCAATAACAAGAAATGTACAATTATACAGCAATGTTGGGAGGACCCTTGGCCGTCCTGGATTGGTACTCGAGCTGGAGGTGGGAGCCATGGACAGAGGAAGGTAAAGGTGACCGAAGCCCCAATTGAAGAGGTAGGTCTTGAGACGGGCCTTCAAAGAGGTGAGGGACAGAGGGTGCAAGTCAGAGGAACTCCAGGATGGAGATAATAATAATAATCCTTGCATTTGATATAGCACCTTAACACATTTCATGATGTCTAAAAAGCGCTTCATAGAATATACTATAAAGTGAATCGACTGTATATTTTGTGGGCGAAACGCAGCAGCCAATTGCACACAGTAGCGTCCCACAAACAGTCGTGGATTGAAGTGACCGATTTATTTATTTTTGAAGGAATTATTACCCCCAGAAATGCGATCCACTATTTACCAGGATGGTACCAGTAATCAGTTATCAGGACAGGCTGGAGAAGCTAGGATTATTTTTCTTAGAGCAGAGAAGGTTAAGAGGAGACTTAATAGAAGTTTTCAAAATTAGGAGGGGATTTGATAGGGTGAACAAGGAGAAACTATTTCCGCTGAGGGCACCGACTTAAAATAGTTGTTAAAAGAAACAGAGGGGAGGTGAGCAGAAATTTTTTCACGCAGTGAGTTATTCGGATCTAGAATGCATTGCCTGAAAGGCTAGGGGAAGCCGATTCAATAACAACTTTTAAGAGAGACTCAAATAATTATTTGGGGAGGACAAGTTTGCAGGGCTATGGGGAGAGAGAGTGTGGGGGAGTGGGATTGATTTGGAAGCTCTTTTCAAGCTGGCACAGACACGATGGGCCAAATGGCCTCCTTCTGTGCTGTATAATTCTATGGTTCGACTAACAACCAGGTTCCTATTTACTGCTAGGTAAACACAGCCATGTTGAGTACGGAAACTTACCCAACATTTCGCCGGAAATCGAACCCAGGTTTCTCGCTTGCGAGGTGAGTGCTCTAACCACTGAGCTGAGATTGAGAGAGTGGTGGCAGATAAGCTGAAAGCCTGAGCGCCAACGGTAGGATGGATAGGGAGCGGGATATGTACAGGCCAGTCGGTGCCTGCTGAGCGAAGGGAGCGGTCAGTTCGGTAGGGTTTGAGGAGATCAAAAAGGTAGTGAGTGGGCGGTGAGACCATGGAGGGATTTGAAAGTGAGGATACGGATCTTGAACCCGATCCACTGGGGGATAGGGAGATGATATGGAGATAATAGGCTCGTGAAGCCAATTGCGAGAAAGAACACACGTTGCAGAGTTCTGGGCTCTGGATATTCATTAAATTTTAAATTATGTATTTTTCAGATATCTATAAAAAGTCACCTCCAAAAGCTCTGTGTTATTCGTGTCTGAATACAGGACACAAATAATCAACTCAACATTTTCCTGTTCTTGACTTTTTGCAAGCCAGAGTGCCAGAAATCGATACCAGACGCCCTGGCTAATTTTCGAGAATTCAAAAAATTGTCTTAAAATTGAGAACTTATGATAATATTTTCCCATAATTAGGCATATTTCACAGCCCCTTCCAGACCCAGGAAGGGAGTGCTGCATGCGGATTTAACCCTCTCAGTGCCGGATGGTCAGAAACTGGAACTAACTCGCTTTCCCGCCTTCAAAATGGTTTCGACCGTGCTTTCGTTCACATTCTCTGCCGTCTCCTTTCTCTGCACCCCTCCCACCTCCCCTTGTACCATCTCCCAGTTAGCAGTGCAAAAGGTGCAGTATAAATGTATCATTCCTTCTGTTGATTTACCCAGAGCCTTTTCACACAAAAACAAACATCTCAAAAGTGCTTCACAGAACAGATCCGATTAAACAGAAGAAAGCGAACTGGGTTATACAGGCACTTGTGGCAGCTCATCCGAGCCTCACATGGCAAGTTGAGCAGCCAATTCATTTGAAAATGCGGTTGGAGGTCAAATATGAATGGTGGGAGAATGTAAAACTGAATTAACCTGGAGAAAGGTTCCATGTATCGTTAAAACGGCAGTGCTGACAACTCCAATGGAACCTTATTATAATGAGGTGGTTTTGATTCATAAACCCCGATCCCTTTATAATCAGGCAGCAATATCCGGTCTCATTGCCCATGTGCACAATTCCTGCCACTGACTAGTGGAGTCCTGTAGCTCAGTGGTTAGAGCACTCACTTTGCAAGTGAGAGACCTGAGTTCAATTCCAGGCAGAGGGCGAAACCTTGGGCAAGTTTCCTTACTCCACACAGAGCCTAATAATAATCCCTCCAAAACCAAACACAATAATAAATTGGTCATTTTCAATCTACGACTGTTTGTGGGACATTGCTGTGAGCAATTGGCTGCCGTGTTCGCCCACAAATATACAGTCAATTCACTGTGAAGTGCTTTGGGACGTCCTCCCGACGTGAAAAGTGCTATATCAAATGCAAGGATTATTATTATTATTAGCGGTTCCTGCAGTAGACACAGACCATCCTCCGCTCCACAGATCTCCACGGGCATCACTTCATGCGCACTGCTCATAGGAAGTGAATGGGCGATGACCCACTGACCCAGAAGTCGGACACTTCTACTGTGCAGAACCGAGCCAGACGGCTCCCCACGTAAGTTCCACACGCCGTTCACATTATAAAAAACCAAATGGGTTATAAACAGGTTTGGTGCATATCCTGAGAAGCGCTTTGAGACGTCTCGAAGACATGATAAGGCGCTACGCCAAATGTGAGGATTATTTATTATTATTAAACCGCATTTCCATTTTCCCCCTCGCCTTACCTTGCACCCCCTCCCACCCCCCCCCCCCCCCACCGCTTTAACTCCACTGTTTGCTGGTGGTAGACAGTGGGGATAAGTGGGGGTGGGGCAAGGTAAGGGAGAAATCAGTAACATTACGAGGTTGTTGACCCACTGGACATTTTCCAATTCTATTCCTGGGTATTTGTTTTTCTGGCACACAGTCACACAGATGCTTTACTGTAACCGCGCTGACGTTAATAAGGACCACCTAGGCAGCTGGTGGCCTCACTCTTGCCGATGCGGCTGGGCTGAATCTGATCCCTTCCCTTCAATTCCTAATCCCGTTTACTTTGCCTCTCTCGCTCTTTCCAAATATCAATCTTGTTTGTCAACCAATTGTTTGTTTGTTAGTTTCTCGGCCTTCCATTTTCTTTTGCTCTTCGAATTTAACATCCTCATGTTCAAGTCCCTTCACTGACCCGCCTTCCACACCCCCATTCATCCCCTCCATCCCCCAATCTGTGTCACCCACAACCCTACCTCCCCCAGAGATGCAGGTGCTGTCCTTCAAATGAAGTATTTGCTTGTTCATTACACTATTCGAAAAGTTGAAGGGAGTTTCTCTCTCTTGTCCAGGGTAACAATCCTCCAGATCATACTGGACGCTCACTTCATGCTTGTTTGTGGGACGTCGCTGTGTCCAAATTGGCTGCTGTATTCACCTAAAAATTACACAGTCACTATACTTTACAGTAATTCCTGTGAAGTGCCTTGAGATGTCTCGACAAAGTGATAAGACGCTACTTCAAATGTGAGGATTATTGTTATCAATTATTGTAGATTTTTGAAAAAAAGTTAAAGGTTTTACAATTAAGCTTTCTACTGCTGTATTTAGTTGGTTAAAGCAATCTAAAGGCCACGACTGTATTAAGGCTTGAAGGGTCACCTTTATCTTAAAATTCAGAGGCTGGTTTGTGAATACCGAGTCTAAGAATTTTCCACATTTTTGGGTGATGTTAAATTTTAAAGACCCCAAATGGTTGCAGCCGGGAACCAGGTGGAATTCTTGGCCAATAGTTTCTTTAAAAGCTTGAGGGCATGCGTTGTTTATTTGAAAAGCAATCTAAAGCTTATGCGTTGGGATAAAATGGTTCAAGCGGAAATCCCGCTGCCATTTTTATTTTTACAACCAGTTGCTAAAGATGTCAGATCAATGGTGCAGCAGGAATAATACAATCTTACTGTTTATTATAACCTTCAACCAGAGCTGGAAACTGCTGATAATTAAGTGGAAAAGAATGTATGAGTTCAATCAAACGGGCAATAATTCACCCTCGTGTTCTGGGAGAGCCAGTGGGAGAGCCCTGTTGCTGAGCTCAGCCAAGGCAGCAGAAAGTGCAGTGCGTTCAGAAAGAAATTTGGGAGCAGATTTTCCCCCGTTCACCTACAAATTACACAGTCACTAAACTTTACGGTAAATCCCATTAAGAGCTAACTGTTTCATTTTCAATTTCTGGGGGTAATTATTCAATTTCTGAGGAGTAAAAAAATAATAATGATGATAATTTGATCACTTAATCCACGACTGTTTGTGGGATACTGCTGTGCGCCACTGGCCGCCATATTTCGCCCAACAAAATATACAATCACGGTACAGTATATTCTGTGAAGCGCTTTGAAATGCCTCAATGATGTGATAATCAAATGCAAGGATTATTAATATTATTCATGTCCCCAGCCCTATCCATTCCACCATCGGCAGGCAGGCTGGCTTTCCGCCATTCTGTCCCTGCTTTCTGGAACGCCACCCCTCCGACTCGCTCCCTACTGCACCTCATTCAAGGTCTTGTCTCGAGATGTACCTCTTTGACCACGTTTTTAATCATCTTTCCCCTTCCCACCCCCTTCAGCTTCCACCCCCTGATGAGTGTCCAGCTTTGAGACATCCTCCCAATGTGAAGGACACTGAGTAAATTGTATTGCAAAGCACTTTGGAGTTCTATCGCGATACAACATTAATATCAAATCAGTAAATAGTAATCCTTACATCTGATATGGCCTCTTCCTTTCACATCAGGAGGATATCTCAAAGCGTTTAACAGGATTTCCCATTAAGTGTAGTGACTGTGTATTTTGCAGGCAAATGTGACAGCCAATTGTCAATCTTGACCCAGCAATATCCTACAAGGAGCTAAGAAGTGAGTGACCAACTTTATTTGGTAGGATTGCTGGCCAGGACCATGGGAGAGAAACTGGCTTCTAATAATACAATAGACGTTTTTAGACACCCACCTGAACAGGCAGACGGGACCTCGGTTTTAATGTCTCTTCTTAATGATGGCGCCTCCAGCGATGAAGCATGCCCCCCAAGAACCTCGCTGCATGGAGGATTATTATTATATTATAGAGTTCAATATGGCAACTTTGTTTTGAAACAGCAGTTTGGGGAGTTCAAGGTTCTATCCAATTGCCCTGCCACAACCAGTGAGGATCTAAATAACAGTTGCCCTTACAAACAAACTAGCGCAATTGTGATTGGTTAGACTGGCGGATAGAATTACAGTATTGCATTGCTGTCAAACGTATTCCGTGAAGAACAAGGCAGGTGCTTCCTATTACTCAATGATAGCTGTTCCGGGACTGAATAGATTCTGAATGAGGTTGGAGGTCCTGGGTTAAGGCTCATTAAAAGTGGTCGTAAATAACATAGGATTATCCGAAATCTGTCCCTTAATGTTAAAACACGGGGATGTTACCATTTAACAGCCGAGTGTCGTGTATTTTAACTACGAGTTAGGGAACAGAAAAATGTGTTGTTATCCTATTCCCCTACTTAAGGTTATTTATTTTCTTTTTCTATTGCCTGCAGAAATTACACCTGGGTGTAGATGTACTCTTATTCATGCAGCATGTTGGAGAAAGAAACTTAACATAAAACTGTGTTCAGAAGGAAGAACAAATCCTAAATGCAGTTTGCCAAACTCTGCACTCCGAAATGCTATGTAAATGGAGCAAATCTGGGTCCAGGTGGAACTGCTCCCTGTGTGGTTAGTTTGTCCCTCAGTGGACAAGCAAGCAGTGCTCTGACACTCAGCTCTCTCCTTCGTAACCATCAGGAGATGTGCTGGAGTGATGCTTCCAATTGCCAGGCATCAACTGGTCTTATCATCTCCCAATTAGAGTGAGAGAGAGAGAGAGACAGATACACAGAGAGAGAGATGGAGGATGGGATGAGGGGTGGAGGGTTAAAGCAATAACATAACAGAAATCTGTCCAGTAATTCTCCTTCCGAAGGTTGTGTTCTGTGTATCTTTGTGCACGCACATGTCGGGAGTGTTAAAATTTTGCATAGTCTTAGCCTTTGGTTTCAAAAGTAAAGTTGTGCCCAATTTGGGGAAGTGTCTTGAATCCAACTGACAATTCTGGAAGCTGATTTCTACGGGGTTAACCCAAAAAGAACTGCGGAAAATACAGCCTTCATATTTAAAGTTTTCCAAAAACACCTGCGCAACTGTAAAGCAATGGGCTTCAATGGTTTTAATGCTGAGAGCATGAGAAATGTCAGACTCCAGATGAGTGCAGGTTTAGCTATGTGTTTAACACTTTCCTCTCCTCTCCCCCCCCCCACCCCCTCAATACCAGAGGTCACAGCCCTCAACAATCAAGAGAAAATTGAGCATGGTAAAACTGGGCACTGCAAACCACAAGCAACAGCTACAGCCCAGCAAGGTGCATGACACATGCCAAAGGATTGGCAAAATGGGCTCCAGCCAAATATATTATAGTATAAAGAAAGAAACAGGTTGTCCAGACGGAATAAGTTAGCGAGAGGCCCGAGATCTGGCAGCGAGACCAGGCTTTCATCCCACAGTCTGGGCTGCCTCCAAAACTGGCTTTCTAGAGATGAAAGGATTGCGTGTTCCAACTGAGCACAATGTCCATCAGCTCAATGAAGAGAGAACGGTGTCCAGGGCCACTGCACACATGGGCACAACCCAGCGGTTGGTGGTAAACCTCTGGCACTCGGTGCTCCGAGGGATTCGGGCTTGTGCTTCACCATGACTTGTGAATGATTCGGAAGGGGAGAGGAAGGAGGGAATGAGAGGGCACGGGTGAAAAGTAAAGATTTTTAAAGTAAAGTTTCTCTTCCCTGTACCTAGCCAGATAATGTTCCAACAACTTACCTCTCTGACCGCACTTTCGGTCATTTCTACCCTGACCCCCAACCCTAGCGGCTTCCACCACTAGCTCAGGTATCTGGCTGGGAGCCTCAGGTGCCTTGAGACATCCTTCTGACAAGAAAGGTGCTGTGTAAACGTAAATCGTATTGCATAACAACCAAGAGCTTTTTTTAACAAAATTTAAATTAAATTGAATGTTTCTGTGTGGAGGCGGGGAACAGGGAGGGAAAGAGTTTGGTTGAACTTTTGAGAGGGCAGTTAATTTTTAGAGGAAAAAAACACATCCGCTGTCCCTCAAGTGAAAGGTTAAATGTAGGGCAACCTCATAATTTCAGAACCTATTTCCTTTGTATAAATCGTCGCCTCTATACACATAACTGGCAGTCAGGGATTAATGATGCTAGTTAATAGTTTCCCCAAAAGGGTTAACCTGCATTCATGCCCTCACAGCAGAACACTGAGCCCAGCAAAGCATTAGCATTAGCCTGGGGTTGATATCATCCCCAAGACTCCACCCTCTCGCTCCTTTGGAAAGTAGCCCTTAATCCTCGGGATTCCTGTCAGAGTGAAAACAACAGGCTTCATTTTCTCTTTGATTCAAAACACGAGGGACTTGGAGATGAAACAAAATTTGTGGGAGCTTTCCTCTCACTCTTTAACAAGTCACCCGACTCTTCCCCCATTAAACTCAGGCCGGCAACTTCAACATATCCACTTCCGATTTTCTTTCCTTTCCATCTCTGCATTTAGGATTTGGAAAAAAACACAACTTCTGACAACTGAGGAACCATTTGCCTGTTGAGGTTGATGGCAAATGATCCCATGGCACTTTTGAAAAGAAAAGTATATTTCCAATAACTGCCCAGATAAAATTGGTCACTTTACTTCATGGCTGTTTGTGCGACATTGCTGTGCACAAATTGGCTGCCAGATCCGCCAACAAAATACACACTCTTCACACTTTACAATAAATCCTGTGAATTGTTTTGAGACAACCTCCTACGTTAGCAAACATAAGGAGATTTATTTACTCATTATTCCATTTGAGGCCAAACTCTTTGCGGTGAATCTGGCTTACGTTTCGACCCGCAAATGAAAATGTCTGTCCAGAGCGTTACTCCTGATTAAAAAGCATGGCACACTTAACACGATCAGATAATCATTTAACACAAAGGTTAACAGAACTCTTCAAACCTGCCCGTCGGATAGAAATTAATTTGCATGCAAATATTGCATTTCATGTTGTTTTACATGTGAAAGGTTGAAGGTTGAGTAAAAGGTAACTTTTATGAGTACACCCTGGGGCTCAGTTGTGATACTCGATGATTCTCTAACAAACCCAGTTAAACATCCACAGCAATTCTTACCCATGTTGGGGACTTTGAGCTCACAGCCTAGACTGATGTCTAGTGCAGTGCTTTGGGGGAGCATCACATTGTCGGAGGTGCTGTTGTTCAGATGAAACTTAAAAAGATCCCACGGCAGTATTCGAAAAGGAGAAAGGAGTTTCTCCTGGTGTCCAGCCCAACAATTCTCCAGATAAAATTGGTCACTCACTTTACGGTGTTTGTGGATCATTGCTGTGCACAAATTACCCACCATGTTTGCCAACAAATACAGCATCTTAAAACAGTCTTACAAAAAACAGCTTTAAAATTAAGGCCATTATTTAAGAATGTCAAATTCTGGATGTTCTAATATGCTACAAAGATAGAGCAAATCTGGACCCGGATGGAATCTCTCCCCACACAATCATGAACAAGCAAACAATAAACCATAACTATGGTCATCCATAACACCCAACCCGCTGGCTCTAAAATACAGCAATCGTAAACCCAAGACCACTCTAACTCCAAAGGAGCATGCCCAGAATGTTCAATGGAAAAGCTGTGGTCTTCATTGCAATCAGATTAGTTGGATGAAGAATGCTCTTCTGCTTATTGTATCTCATCCCTCGAGGACACCTACCCTATCAACCACCCATCACACCTTTTCTGACAACCTGTTCCCCTCGTTAATTCCCTGTTGGCTAAAGAAAAACATCCTGGTGTCTGGCCTGAAATTGCTTGCCCCTTTACAACTCTAAACCTATGTTCTCTTGTTCTACGTTTAGATGCATCTAAAGTATTACCCTGGTTTGGGTTTTTCAAGCACATTTCAATGACGGCTCAAAATGTTTGCTCGAAATGTAAAAGCATATGATCTACACGGAAAACAGGGTGCTTGATACTTGTCCACAAAAATAGAACTCAATAATCAAATGTGTTATTGTAACACAAGCGGCCAAAACTTGCCCTGTGTAACACAAAATTTGTTATCCTGTGGGAACCTTCTTAAATCAAAGACTAATATCAAAACAGATCCTAGAGGATCTTGTGCAGACTTCCCTAAACGGTTTCCTGCAAATCAAATTTCACATTTCCAGGACCCTTTTGGATTTTCAGTAATATCCTGCCGAATGTTTTGCTCTGGGAGACATTTTTTTCACTCTCAGCAACCGCTTGCCCCCAGAACCCCTCCTTCCCCAGCTCCCACCTCTTATATCGTTCTCCACTGCCAATGCAAGGTACAGGATCTGGTTACAAGTTGGCGAGAAAATTGGAGATGGTGGCCAAACCCACACATGAATGGATCAGCTTCATTAAATGGCAAGAGTTGATCTTGGATAAGGAGATTGACATTCAAGCTCTTCCACACCCACCTTCTCTTCTCCTTCTCACTAGACAGTCAAGACATCTGCAAATCCATTGTTAGTCGGTCGTTAGCCAATGATGGATCGCTTTTCCCAGGACAATAATCTCTTAACCAAAAATAATAATTTGGTCACTCAATCCACAACTGTTTGTGGGACGCTGCTGTGCGCAATTGGCTGCTGCGTTTTGCCCACAAATATACAGTCAATTCATAGTATATTCTACGAAGCGTTTTGAGACGTCCCGAAAACATAAGAAGCTATATCAATGACAAGGATTATTATTATTATTAATCTTAAATGTTGTTTTTGTTACATCTTCACTTTGATTATTGCCAAAGACACCGTACTCCCCACAGATGGGGAGAAACTTTTCCCAGTCACTTTCACAAATACACCTGTGGTTAAGGCCATTCAACAGCGAGTCATGTGTCTCGTCTGTTAAAGTAAAACAGCATTCAGATGGCTAGGCTTTCAGCCATGAAAAGCACCATACTTTCTATTTGAAGTTAGGTTAGCTGCTGTTTGATGACACCATTTACTGGCGCTGTGTTGGCAATCCCGCTTGTGCAGCCAGAGTGACACCAACTAACTGGTGACAGAAAATACTTCTGCACTGTGCCCTTTCCAGGTCAATAGTGAGAGTAAGGAAAAGCGATGGGACACATAGTCCCAAGCCATACTGTAAATGTTAATCCACCAATTCAACAATCTCAGTTTGGCGCAGTGGTAACGCTCTCGTCTCTGAGTCAGAAAGTTGTGGGTTCAAGCCCCATGTCTGAACATGGAATCACAAAGTCTAAGATGACATTCCAATGCAGTGCTGGGGAGTGTTGCGTTGTCAGAGGTGCTGTCCTTTGGATGAGACGTTAAACTGAGGTCCCCTTCTCCCTATTCAGGTGGATATTAAAGATCCCATTGAAAAATGGGATGGGAGTTTCTCCTGGTGTCCTGGCCAACAATCCCTCAAAATAAAAATTGTTCACTCAATCCACAACTGTTTGTGGGACACTGCTGTGTGCAATTGGTTGCCGTGTTTCGCCCACAATATACAGTCACTACACTTTACAGTATATCCTGTGAAACACTGAGACATCTTGACGACGTGATAAGGCGCTAAATCAAATGCAAGGATTATTATTGTGATTAAGTATTTCAGCATTTCTACACAATCACCCCCTAGTACAAATAGACTTGGAGTGGTTGTGAGGTATAAATAAACAAAGTATAAAAAAAACCACAGGCAAAGTTTAATCAAAAAGCAGAACAAAAACACAAATGGAGTTAGAAAATAGAAAAGTGAAAATGAAAGAGACGCAAATTGCTTTTTTTTTGTAACTGGGTGAAAAGCCAAAGGGCTGTGAGTGTAGAGGAATGGGGTTTGAAACTCTACCTCGTCTAGTTTTACTGTATTTATGTAGCATTTCAGAGCGTGCAGAATTTGGAAAATTCTTAAATAACAGCCGTAATTTGGAAGCTGTTTTTTTTGTGAATTTCTTTCAAGGACTCCAGAAAATCAACTTCAAAGTTAAGATTGAGTTGAACAATGTGCCAAATTCTGGTTCCTGTTAAAAGCTCCATAAACAGAGCAAATCTAAACTTGGACAGAATTTCTCTCGTCATGGTGCCTTCTGCCAATGTTGGCAAGATTAGCTGAGAAAGTCAGAGAAATCAAGGAATTGTGAAGATAATAAAAATTATAATTCAGGCTCTTTCATGTTTGGAGGAAAGAGCTTCACAGGATTTAATGTAAAGTGTAGTCACTGTATATTTTATAATCAAAACTAATCAGTCAATTTGCACACAGCCATGGAGTAAAAAACGATTGTATTTGGGAGATATCAGGAGAAACTCATTTTGAATCATGCCATGGAATCTTTAACGTCCACCTGAACAGTCAGACAGGACTTCTCGTCCAGAGGACAGCACATCTGACAATGCAGCACACCCTTGGGCTACATTAGAGTGTCTTACTAGAGTATGGGAGTCAAAGGCCTGAAATGGGGGGCTTGAACGCACAACCTTCTGACTGTAAACTTATGATAACATGGTGGTGGTGGGATGGGGTGGGGGGAGGGGGGGAGAGAGGGGCTAAAGAACATGGAGATAGGGGCTAAGAGAAACAGACTACGAAATACACTAATAAAAGCAAGCAGTCAGCAGGAATTAACAGATGAAAAGTTATGATTATTTTAGCTGAAAAAATACGTAAATCAAAATGGTAAATACTATCTAACCTCTGTTATGTCTCCATTTCTAAATTAAGAAGGTTGGGAGTTTCCTAGTCTGTACTGACTTAGCTGATCTTCCCCAGATAGCAGTGTGGGGCTGCAATTGGCATCAGTGCCCTGGGATTGGGAGGGAGAGAGATATCAGACAGCTTCCTGCTCCTGATCACTATCCTCTATTGGAAGGTCCATGTGTGTGAGAGTGCGTACGTGCGATTGTGAATGAGTATGTATGTGTACTTTGCGTGTGTTACCGCCTGCCAACTCCTACCTAGACTCACACATGAAGAGTAGGCCCTGGGCAGCATACAGTATCAAAAAGCAATTTGGTAAATCTGGAGGTGTTAAACAGTGACACACAGACCCACTGACACAGAGACAGGCCAACAGGGATATAGACAGACAGAAACAGATGGACAGAAGGGGAAATAAAAGAAAAAGCGGGTCACAGCGGGTGGGCACAGCGGGTCAATCAACAAGTGAAAGAGTAGAAAGACATGTTTGACCAGCGCCATCCATCACCATGGACCGGGGATGTTTCAAATACATTAACCTAGAAGACATTTTCCGATGCTATTTGGCGATTGTGGATTTTCAGCGAATACTGATTTTTTTACTCAGGAAAGGGATGGGGAGAGAGAGAAAGAAAGAGAGTGAATGAGAGAGCAAGGGAGAGAGTGAGAGGGAATGAACTGGAGGGATACACACACACAGAGTCAGATAAATAGACAAATTAGTAGAGAGACAGACAGAAAAAGGGAGTAGAGTTGAAAGTTGAAAGCAAAATCTGATCAGAACTACAAGAGAAAGGGTAACCAACAATAAATAATAATGATTAATAATAATCCTTACATTTGATACAGCACCTTTCGCATCGAGAGGACATCTCAAACTGTAGTGACTGTGTATTTTGCAAGTGGATAAGAGATTCACTTGAGAGCAATGCCATACAGTGCACTATAGCCCAACGTGAGTATCCACTGCCAGAAAAAGGGGGGAAGAAGGGAAAGACAAAAGCAGAATGTTACCACAGTTCCTCATAATGTCTCCATGCTGAGAGAGAAACTGGCACCTCTCCACGAGAGGAAAGTGCGTGACCAAGCAATATTCTACACGTTGAGATTTACAGATCCTGGGGGGGGTGGGGGTGGGAAATGGACTAAAGTGGAAAACCTACACGCTTGAGGAAGAGATAAAAACCAGAGATGGCAAATCTAAATGTGGTAGGGACACGCTTTAAAAGGAATCTTTTAACAACCGCACCACTTATCACAGATTGCTAACAAGTCTGCCAAAAAACATTTATGGCCCAGATATAACTGCCTCAACCTTCACTGCACTCTGCTCAATTAATTTTTTTTTAAAACAAAAATACCAACTTCTTTTAATAAACATGTTAATTATTTATCGCGAGCATTACCACACGGCTATTGAAGAACTGGTACCTCTTACAGTGGAGCAATTCATTTTAGTTCAAGTGCTGGTTTGCAGAGGAACCTTTAAAGTGGAAGTTATTCTCCTCTCTCCTTTGACTTTCCACTATCTTGCCACTCGCTCCCAAGACACTATCCTTCGCGAAGGGCATTGTATAATAATGATAATCCTTACTTCTCCTATTGTGCCGTTCACTTGGGAAGGACATCTCAATCTGCTTCACAGCATATATTGTAAAGTGTAGTGACTGCAGTTTTTCTTGGCCCCGTTGAATATCTAAATGCAAATTGTTGTGTTGCTGCTGAAGATCTATGAGGATACAGAACCCAAAGAGTAAGAATGGGCTTGTGTCTAGTGTCTTTGCCAGTCTCTCTTCCATATAAAGTGCTCTGGGATGCTACCCTGCGTGAAGGAAACTGTATAAATACAAGTTGTTGTGTTGGACATCACCTCATTACCAGTCCACACAGTCAATACCGAAGTTTGGGTTCATTAACATGTGGGGTTTCCAATTTCTAATATTGGAATATATCTACTAAATGTCTAAAGGCCCTCACAAGGAATTTCTTTATACATATTAAAAGAAAATCAGCTGGAAGTTCTTTTCCCTTACAGAACTGCACAATCCTTTATTCAAAAGAAATAATTTTTAAAAAAAGCAGACGTGATATTAAAAAATATTGTCTTAAAAGCGACAATCAGTGCAATAAGGCCATCAAGATAAAATTCCGGCAGATTGTGAAAGAAAACAGGGTGTTGTTTAAAACAGTTTTTTTTAGAAAAACACATACGTTTGCAGTGACATTAACATTATATCCATTCTGATGAAATCCAACTTCTTGGGACAGCACCTTGGGACATCCTGACGTGAATGGGGCTTTACAAATGTAATTTTGTTGTTGTCAAATGCTGCATTTAGAGTCTGCTAAGATTACATCATTAGATAATAATAATAATCCTTGCATTTGATATACACCTTATAGGTGCCTCAAAACGTTTGATAGCATATACTGGAGTCCTGTCCTATATCGTGGAGTCCTGTAGCTCAGTGGTTAGAGCACTCGCTTTGCAAGTGAGAGACCTGAGTTCAATTCCAGGCAGAGGGCGAAACCTTGGGCAAGTTTCCTTACTCCACACAGAGCCTAATAATAATCCCTCCAAAAAAAAAACCAAAAACAATAATAAATTGGTTATTTTCAATCTACGACTGTTTGTGGGACATTGTTGTGCGCAATTGGCTGCCGCGTTCGCCCACAAATATACAGTCAATTCACTGTGCAGTATGTTCTGTGAAGCGTTTTGGGACGTCCTCCCGACGTGAAAAGCGCTATATCAAATGCAAGGATTATTATTATTATAAAGTGAATTGACTGTATATTTTGTGGGCGAAACGCAGCAGCCAATTGCGTACAGCAGCCTCCCACAAACAGCCGTGAATTGAGTGTTCGGTAATGTCCTTCGGAAGGTTGCTGGCCAGGTCATGGGAGAAACCTCATTCTCTTTTCAAATAGTGCCATTGGATCTTTTAACGCCCGCCTGTACGGGCAGACAGGCCATGGTCCAAGCAGCTTCTATAATTCCATAATCCCTGCACACATTGGGAGGACCAAGGTACTTCCAGCATTTTCCTTTTTGCTCAAAAAAATTCTGATGGCACAATCCCAAAACTTTTTTTTACTGTACCTAATATTAAACAAAAATTTAATTTACCTTGTTTAATCACACCGTTAAGTGTGAAGGGATGAAAACGCCCTCCTCTGTTCCCAGACCACATGTGGGGCTGGCTGGGGTTACCCAATACGCTGCAGATTAATTGTTCATTCTTTAATAAGCTCTATTTGCAAACAGGAAATATCAGGAACAAACCTTTCCAGACACACAACGCTGCTCAAGGAGCCCTGCAGGGATCCACTGCTAAGCTGCTCCGTTTGTATGTTTCAAATAACCTGATTAAGTAAAGAGCCTGATCGCCCAATCTCAGTGTAGATAATGCAAAGCAACATGTTAGTATTGATTTGGGCATCCTGCAGTTATTTCCAGCCTTGTTATAGAAAGTACTGCATAATGTAAAGAGTTACAAGCACTGGAACTTCAGCATTTGTTGCAATGTCCTGGCCTATAGGGCTGCTCTGGGAGAAAGCACCTCGCAATAGCACAAGCTTGTATACAATAAAGACAGAAGTCAACGGGAACAGCACAGGTCAGGCAGCATCTATGGAGAGAGGAAAGTGAGTCAACCCTTCAGGTGGACCTTTCCTCTCTCCGTAGATGCTGCCTGACCTGCTGCGTGTTTCCGGCAACTTCTATTTTTATTTCGGATTTCCAGCGTCTGTTGCGTTTTCCCTTTAACTCCTTTGTAATGCTGGTTCTGTGGACCTAGTGGTTACCCTTCTGAAGTCTGGCATGGACTAGAAGGTCTCCTGGACCTGCCAGCACAAGCAGGAAGTGAGGTCACCTGATGACCTGGAATCAGGACTGGTGGCCATGGTTTCCCCGGCAGTCAAACAAACAGAGTGATTCACGACCAAGTTCATCGCACAATAATTTCCCATTAGTTGAATGACTTCATTGGCTCCTGCCAAACACTGAGTTTGTCTGAACGCTCGTTCCATTGGAGGGCACACCTTCCTTTAAACTGCACCATACTGGACATTGACTAAGATTCAGTCTGGCTTGGTTGGTAGCACCTTTGCCCCGAGTCAGAAAGTTGTGGGTTCAAACCTCACGTCAGGACTTGAATCTATAATCTAGATCTCATTCCAGTACAGTGTTGTATTGTTGGACATGCCATCCTTCAGATGTTAAAAGATCCCATGGCACTACTTGAAAAGAGATGGGAGTTTTTCCCGGTGTCCTGGCCAATATTCGAGGCAGGATTGTTTGCGGAACATTGCTGTGTGCAAATTGGCTGCTGTGTTTGGCTACAATACACACAGTAAATCATATGCATTTTAAGACATCCTTCTGACATGAAAGACTCCATATCAAACCAAGGATTATTATTGTTAGACGAGAGGTCTATATGTTTTTGCCAATACCCCGCAGGTCTTCGTGCAAACAGCTCTATTGGACGTAACCAAATCGCTGGATCTAATACAACATTTCAAAAGAAGCCTCAAAACATCGAACAGGAAACTGACAAAACGCAGCCTTCCCCGATGAGCTATGAAGGCAACTAACAAGCCAACGATCCCAAATATCTACAGCCTCCTGCCAGAATCGGAACAATTTCCGATTCTGGCTCCCTCTTTTTGGAAGATGTTAAGTTGAATTCAAGATTTTGTTTGATGACTTGGATGGACTTTATCACAAGGTTGACACAGATGTGAACTATGGCATCAAAATCACAGTCACACTCACCAAAAGCCCACAGATAAGTAAACTAGCAAAACCAAGGGCAGTCCCACCTGATGTTAATTTATCGATTATTTACAGCCATCAAGTGAAGGCGCTCAGAGAATTGAAAACTAACCTTTAACAAAAGCTGATGAAACTGTGACACATGTGCAGAGACAGACACACACATATACGTGTGCCTGGAACTTTCAATCCTCCTGTTCAGGACAGTCAAGCAACACATTCAAGTGACATTACCTTTTATATTTCCATTGTAGCTCACATCACTCCCTCACCATTATACAACAACAACAAAATGACATTTGTACAGTGCCTTTCACGTTGGGAGTATGTCCCAAGGCGCTGGACAGTCAGTGTTTCTTACCCGAGCTAGGGGTCGGGATTGGGGAGGATGGAGGGTGGCGGGTGGGGGGGAGGAGAGGGCATGGTCGAAGATGAGGGTCTTGAGGCGGGTCTTGAAGGAGTTCCAGACGGTGGGACAGAGTAGCTGAAGGTCCACATACCAATGGTAGGACCAGCGAGATCGCAAGACGTGAAGCAGGTCAGAATCCACTGAGCGGAGGGAGCCAGCAGGTTGGTAGGGGGTTAGGAGGTCGTGAGGTAGGAGGGAGTAAGACCATGGAGGGCTTTGATGGTGAGGACCAAGATCTTGAACTGTATCCTCTGATGAGAAGCCAGTGGAGTCGTGTGAGGATGGGGGTGATAGGGTCACGGAGCCTGGTGCAGGAGAGGGCACGGGCTGCAGAGTTATGGATGATCTGCAGCCTGTGGAAGGAGGAGTTGGGGAGGCTGACAAGTAAGGAGTTTGCCTAGTCAAGCCTGGATGTTATGAATGGGTGTATGAGGGTTTCAGCGGCCTGCCGTGTGAGACAGTGATAATTTGCACAGCAGCCAATAATACAACACATTATTATTATTTGCATTTGAAATTGTGTCCTTCACCTCAAGAAGACCTCAAGATTTCAAGTGTTTACCATAAAGTGTACTGACCAATGATTTTGGAGGCGAATGCAGTAGTTAATTCTCGCAAAGCAATATGAACCAATAAACAGCCACCAAGTGAATGATTGGTTTTATCTGGGTAATGTCGGCAAAGTCAACGGAATAAATTCCCTTTTCTCTTTATCTTTTGGGATCTTCAACGTCTCATCTGAAGAGTGGCACCTCTGACATTGAACTGCTCACCCAGCACTATTCTGGAGTGTTGGCCTAGACTGTACGAGTTCAAAGTCCCAATGTGGGGCTTGAACCACAAGCTTCTGACTCCGAGGTGAGAGTGCTACCAACTGAGCCAGACTGACACCTCTTGCTCAAGTCTGGAAATCTTTAACACAAGTTGTACATTTTAGCAATGAAACCTTAATCTTGAGTTTTACAAACAAGCTTGTGGTTTAACACAACCTTTTCAGAGGGAACTTAAACCAGCTGCCAGCAGCTTTTATGGACCCTTTACACACAGGGTAATGAACAACTGGAATGCAACAGCTACCAGCTTTTTAACCAGGAAGGGTGGTTGAGACCCAGATACAACGCACATTTAAGAAACAGTTTGTTGCAGTAACATGAAATCAAGTCAGGTGGTTATTTTGAAAAGATGAGATGAATTGGTCCAAAGGACCTTCCTCATCTGAACATCTCTTTTGATCAAGCACCATGAAACGCCAGAAAGTGAGATATTATTAGTGTCTTGAAACTCAAAACATGAACAAAAACACTATCTGATTCAAACTGACAAAACATCCACAACAAAAACAAATTACATTTATAAAAATATTATTATAATTACATTTAAACAGCGCCTTTCTCGTTGGAGGATGTCCTGAGGCGCTGGACGGTCAGGAATTTGGACCATTACCAAGCTTTGCTTCGCGACCACATCACTCCCACCCTCGCTCGCCTCCACTGGCTCCCCATCCCCCAGAGGATCGAATTCAAGATGCTCATCCTCACCTACAAGGCCATTCACGGCCTCGCTCCCTCCTACCTCTCCGACCTACTATCCCCCTACCTACCTGCCCGTACCCTCCGTTCCTCTGGCTCCGGTCTGCTCCACATCCCCCGCCCTAACCGCCCTACCATCGGTGGCCGGGCCTTCAGCCTCTCAGCCCCGAGGCCCTGGAATTCTATCCCCCAGTGCCTTCGCCGCTTCCTCCCTTTCCTCCTTCAAGGCCGGTCTCAAGACCTTTCTCTTTGTTGCCTTCAGCTCCCCTCTCGACTCTCTACCCCTTCCTCTCTCCCTCCCTTCCCCTCCCTCACCCTGACAATTTCCCCCCTCTCACTCCCTCCCCTCCCTCACCCTGACCATTTTCCCCCCAAGGCTCGGATCCTGACCCAACTGTCCAGCAACTTGGGACGTCCTCCCGATGTGAAAGGCGCTCGTGGAGTCCTGTAGCTCAGTGGTTAGAGCACTCGCTTTGCAAGTGAGAGACCTGAGTTCAATTCCAGGCAGAGGGCGAAACCTTGGGCAAGTTTCCTTACTCCACACAGAGCCTAATAATAATCCCTCCAAAACCAAAAACAATAATTAATTGGTCATTTTCAATCTACGACTGTTTGTGGGACATTGCTGTGCGCAATTGGCTGCCGCGTTCGCCCACAAATATACAGTCAATTCACTTTGCAGTATGTTCTGTGAAGCGCTTTGGGACGTCCTCCCGACGTGAAAAGCGCTATATCAAATGCAAGGATTATTATTATTATTATTATAAATGGAATGTTGTTGTTGTTGTTTGGTGATTGTAATATTAACAGTAAAATTGTTGAACATTGACCCATTTATCAAGCAAGGGGTGAGGAGGGCAAGGAGGTGGAGGGCAAGGGGGTGGTGGGCAAGGGCGTGGAGGGCAAGGGGGTGGAGGGCAAGGGGGTGGAGGGCAAGGGGGTGGAGGGCAAGGGGGTGGAGGGCAAGGGGGTGGAGGTGGGAGGGTGACTGAAGGCGCGGTGAAAGAGGAAGGTCTTGGGATGGGCCTTGAAAGAAGCAAGGGAGGGAACAAGTTCCAGAGAGTAGGGTCAGAGAGGCTGAAGGCCTGACTGCTGGGCAGGACAGGGGACATGGAGCAGGCCAGTGCCCCCCGAGAGGAGGGAGCGGGAAGATTGGGGCTTGGACCCACAACCTTATGACGCAGAGGCAAGAGTGCTGAGTCAGGCTGACACACAAACACAGGTACATCCTCTGCTAACCATAGCTGTTATTTCTCCCCCCCCCCACAACCATCACCACATACACACAGACAATCTGTTTATTAAAGACTGCTTGTAAGCCTTTGTGATCACAAAGACTTTAGCACTGATACAGTGCCCTGGTGCCTGATCTCACAGCAGGAGTTGGCATCTGTCTCTGGAGCTTCCCTCCTTTGCAGCAGATTACCTGGGAAGCCTTGAGTTTACATCCTGCCCCCTCCAGCCAGTTACTAATGATACTCTATGTGGTCTCATTAATGGACCATTAGCACATCATTATATCAATACATCTCCTCCATCTGCTTAGACAATAGGGTTGTCCTGTCCCCACGACAACTGGGGGGGGAGAGAGCTTCCTGTTATTGACAAGAGGAGTGAGCGAGGTGGGAGGAATTACATGAACTCATGTTTCTCAAGTTAAACTGTGTTCCTTCCACCAACCGTTCTCCCCAGTACATTCCTTGTATCCCCCCACCCCCACCGCCATGCACAGTACACGCCCCCCACCCCGACCCCACCCCAAAGGAGTTTCACCCACAAAATACACAGTTGCTACACATTACAGTATATTCTGTGAAGCACTTTGAGACATGGAGAGATGATGTCATTCACAGCTAAAGGCCAATCCAACAGCAGTAGGTGACAGCTCACTGTACCCCATCACTGAGTGACAGGACAATCAACATAAACACACGCATACACAGCACAATACTGAGCACAGCCGCACATGACAAGAGGAGGTAACAATAATAGCTAGGAGTTATGCTCTCGGCGCTGAGCCAGGCATGTGTGGGTTTGGGTGCCAATTGGGGACGAGGCTGACACTCTACTGCAATGTTGCAGCAACATCACATTGTCAGGGAGGAGACCAGACGTTGAACCGAGCTCCCGTCTGCCCGGTCGGGTGAACGTTAAAGATATCATGGCATGACTTGAAACTTTTTTTTCTCTCCCAGTGTGTCCGGCCAAAGTTTGACAACTTTATTTCCAGAAGTTTTAGGCTTTACTAATGGTGTATAATAATAGTAATAATAATCCTTGCATTTGATACATCTTATCACGTCTTCGAGACGTCTCAAAGCGCTTCATAGGCTTCATACGCTGTAAAGTGAATTGACCGTATATTTGTGGGCGAAATGCGGCAGCCAATGGCACGCAGCAGCGTCCCACAAACAGTCGGGGATTGAAGTAACCAAATTATTATTGATTTTTGAAGGGATTATTCCCCCCAGAAAAGTGATCCACCAATCGACTGACAACCGGACTCCAACTTACTGCTACATAAACACAGGCGTGTGGAGTAAGGGAACTTGCCCAACGTTTCGCCCCCTGCCCGGCAAGCAATCACAAGCGTCTCGCTCGCTCGCGAGGCGGGGGCTCCAACCACTGAGCTACAGGACTCCACCTGTGCGTGTGGGGGGGCTGTGCGTGGGGGGGGGCTGTGCGCGGGGGGGGGCTGTGCGCGGGGGGGGGGCTGTGCGCGGGGGGGGGGGGGGGGGGGGCTGTGCGCGGGGGGGGGCTGTGCGCGGGGGGGGGCGGGGGGGGGGGCTGTGCGCGGGGGTACGTTCCGCAATGACAAGACGAATCCATGTGAGGGACCGTGCACGGTGGCTAACAGGACAGGGAAAAG